>NC_088201.1:58690722-59310662 GCF_037126465.1 Ornithodoros turicata | reverse complement strand
CAATACCTGGCATTGTAGTACTGAAGGGAATAGTAAGCCCGTCCCAACAGCGCAACAGCCACCCATACTGCTTCAGAAGCGACTGGGAAACCAATTTTAAACACGCAGCGATCACAAAGCACCTTGCCTATCGGAATCTGTGAGGCGCTTGACACAGAAGCGAGGACACTGACGTCATTTCCGCAGGAAATTACCGGTGGTGACCTATTTCTTTCAATGATCGTGAAGACTGGACTCTATTTCTATTAGTGAGGAACGTGCGTGTTCTTCTGGCGAGCGAGCTTCAACGCGAACTTTTCTCTATTGGAGAGGCCGAGTTCTCGCGCAGGTGGCGAGATCATCCTTCCCTTATTGTGAGGCGAGGAACTGTGAGCGTCGTCGGTTTCCCTCCATGAATTTCATTTACATCATCCCACCACCACCACCATCTTTCACATCATCATCATCATCCATTCATCTATGTAGTTGTTGTTGTTCATCATCTTTCTTTCATACGTAAATACTTACCGGAATGAGTGTACATAATACTGACTGTAGATATAAGCTGTACATAATTGTAACTACTATTACTGCCAGACACTAAGTTGATGCCAAGTTTTTTAGGGTGTGTTGTGTGTTGTTGTTGTGTAAATATTTTCTAAAACGAACGTACATAACGTACAGAGTGTGTGCAGAAAAACGTGACCCGCATTTAGGCACATAGCTTGTTGCCTACCTAACTAACGAACTTCCGGTGGCGCACGATGGCACATTTATGCGTACGAAATCTGCAGAAAAATTGTGAAAGCCATACTCAGCTTAAAAAATAAACGGAACAACCAAAACGTCGGCTTCCGTGCATCAGAATAGGGCAACATGGTGGACAACAGGGTGTATGTGAAAGGGCAACATGGTAGACGTAGGAGAGTTGTGTTCAAGTCCCGCTAGGGGAGCTATCGGTACCTAAATCGAAACGATGTCCCACATTGATGCTCATCGGCAGTACCCCTAGCGGTGCCTGCACATAACTCTCGTGAGATCGAAATGCGCTACCATGCACTGTCATGACCGCCCTATTCTAATGCATGGAAGCTCGTGTTTTCGCGCTCTGTTTATTTTTTTACACTGAGTATGGCTTCCAGGATTTTTTTGTAGCTTTCGCACGCATAAATACGCCGTCGTGCGCCACCGGAAGTTCCTCGGCTAAGTAGACAACGAGTTATATGTAAAAATGCGAGTCACGTAGTTAGTCACGAGTCACACCCTGTAGTTAGAACTGCATGCTGTATAGTAGTGTCCCGCCCGGGTGTGTTGTATGTTGTGTGTTGTTACCGTCAATAAATTTTCCTATAACGGAAGACAGACTTAGTCCATGTGTTCGGATTCCAGGTTTTGCAATTTCAGTGTGCGCTATGATTTTGACGTAGAATAAGTTCTTGGGCCCACCTCGCACGGTTTCAGCGTGACGTTCGCCTTCGCACCAGTATGCACACCGGGAGCGTGAACTATAGGGCCGTTTGGTACATTGATTGGAAATGAACCCGGCAACCCGAATAGTTGGCTGCAATAACCCTTCGGATATTGTGAACGTCATGTTGTACTCTACCTTCAATGAGTTTGTCAGTTGGACCAAAATGCACTCGTTTTGTTTTATTCGTGTCTTTTTTTTTTTTGTCTACAGAAATAAAAACTGCGCAAAGTGATGTATATGCCCTGCCCAAAGGATTGTATTTTTTTTTTTCATTCCCCAGTTTTACACTACTCCTTGAACTGACGTCAAATGGTTAACTTTTCTTGGTGTCTTTCTCACAAATGCCTACACAACGCTCCCATTACCTTTTCTCAGTAGGTATGCTTCAAATCTCTATTATCGACCCAAAGGCTTCTATCATTTCGTGTATCGTAAGACGCCTCTATCATATGTTATACTTTATGCCGCCTCATACCTTCAATGTGTAAATCACATAAAGATGTATCAAACAGCTGAACAGCAAACCGCCTCGGTGAAGTGTTCCCAATCATTAACCATTGTTTTCGCTACTCTACATTCGTCGACAGTACAAAAAGCACATACAAATTAATCTGTTTCTCCTTCGGAAAGAAAAACCCGGTAACAAGCTACATAATACCAATAACCTTTACGTAATATAAGGGGAAGAATGTCGAACTAAAGCGAAATGAGGCCTTATTTCTTCCAACTATAGTAACACTATTCCACCCACCGTATTTGCTTTACTGCGATCTTGTTGCGCGTTAGTTGTTTTGTATGTGGTTTTGCCGCCTGGGAAATTCGTTCCCAACACCGATAATAAAAGACTCACAGTAAGCGTTTCCCTACTCAAGATCCGAACCGTCTGCATCTAGAAAAGAGATAGTGAGACGTTGAACAGTTGGGGAAGAAATGAGTTTGTTGCGGAGGTTTCACCGTGAAGAACGCCTTGTCTCCGTAGTTAATTACCGCCACTCTATATAAAGATCTGCTCCGCATGCCACCAGTTGCTTAGGAGCGTCTATATTCCGTTTCTATGTGTGCCAGCGAAAACAAACGGAGTCATGCTTCCCCCAGATACGGTCGGGGTATTTGCACCAGAGTCTTCAGTTGCTTTATTTCTTTAGTTCCATAATACGCGTTTATTGTCTCCGACTCTTGTGCTGGCATCTACTACGTAACACTGCGCAAAAATGCGTTGCATCAACCCCATTTCACCATCCTCTCTATGTCTCTATGTGCGTTGCTTCGCTCTGTTGCCGAATATTCCACCGTTACCTACGTAAGCCGAAATATTACTGTTGATGTTATTCTGGTCTATAAGTGCCTATTCTTTTATGGGTTGCGACAGTGGCAACGAGTCTATGTTACTCCGCCTGTTTTCTGTGGTCACTGGATAGTAAACTCTATTTTTACGACCCGCGTTCAAAAAAGTAAGCTCCGTCTGCAACTATTGGCGCTGCCGGACTGCCGGTCAAAATGGTGGGAATGCGTACAGGTTTATTTGTTGACCGACGAACAGTTTTGTGCCAGCGGGGCAGCGGGGCTACTAGGATAGCGCCGCCACAGTATTCGCAACTTTTTCCTGCAGCTGAGTAGGGGTTCCGCTACTTTTTAAATTGTAGCGGAAAAAGTATTTCCGTTTCAAATTCGGGTATCAACGTACTCTTTCTCCGCTACCACTACTGCTACTTTCAATAAAATGGAAAACATGGAACACAGAGGGAGGAAAATCGACGCATCGACAAAACAGGTTTTTTTTTCTTTTTCTTCCTATTTGTTTAATTTCTCGCCATTCAGCCAGGGGGGCATGCGATCCCCCTCCTCGGTTTCAACTATACTCTCATAGGTTAAGCCCCACCGAATATAATGGAAAATGATGCAAGTCTCTTCTAGCATTTCAGAATCCATCCAATTTCCTTGCGTGCATACGTGTACGTTCCAACGTTTTGCGCAACGCATAGCACTATGTGATAGGGAGAAATATGAACAACGAGGCTAGTTTTTAGTTGTACAAGCAGTTGCAAAGCTACTGTGCGCGCGTTTTTTTTTTTTTTTCTCAGTTGTTTATTTTTGTTGTATTTTTCGACGCAGGTAAACAGCGCCCGTATCCGGAAAAAAAGTGAATTTTTGTATTAACGCTGCACACGTTATTAAGGGAGAGTATTGAACAATAAATTGTAAATAGAATTACGAAGCGTAGAAGAACAATATTACTCCTATTACACCCGTAACTAAATACGTGCAGATAGGAGTTATTCGTTCTTACCTCCTTTAAATGTTCTTCTTTTTCTTTTAGTACGATGCGAAACAGACGTGGGTGAAGCATTCTTGTCTAGGTTCAATAATTTTAGCTGATACTGGTCGTCGAATGTTACATTGTTTCCCATAACACGTGTAAGCCTGCTGGCTTCAACGGCATGGGGGCTCAAAGTGTACTGTTTGTTCGCTTCTGCATGCTCGGCGTTTGTTATGCTCCACTTGGGAGAAATGGTAACGTCTTGCACACCTACAGTTGGTAAATTCCTCTTAAAAAGAGAGAGAGAAGAAAATGGTATCAGCCTGTTTCTAAATGAGTATGTGACGCGATATATTTTGCAGAGATAGACACAAGAAAAATCAACCCGGTGGCAATAAGTAGAGAAAAGCTTGAATTTGCGAATTGTGCTCACCCATTCATCCTAGCAGGTGATTGAAAGGAAATTCCAGGAAAACGAATACGACGATCCGCCGATGAGCACGAGCACGTTCGACTGTAGAGACTATAGGTCGAGAACTGGATCGATGGAGCTTCGGTGGCAACGAAATCCAGCCATTTCATGAGGGAACACACCTTGCTTTTCGAGCCACCAGTCGTGGCGATGCAAAACCATATCTCCATCAGTTTTCCCATACAGCTTGTCTGGCTCACAGGGCGAAAGGAGGATAGGGCATTGGGGGGCTTGCCTGGTTTCAAGATGGAAACAACCAATGCCTACTTCCAGGCAGGTGGTAGAGATCCCCGTTGCCAAGACGTATTATATACACATGAAGGAGAGCTTGGAGTGGCCGCCCGTCAAGGTTTCTCAGTGCGGCATAGGTGAATTTATCAGGTCCCGGGGACGAGCCGGCGTTTAAAAACTTCAGCGCTGTCTGTAGCTCGATTAGTGTGAAGTCACGGTCCATAACCTCCGGTGGACTGGGCCAGTCTTGGTGAATTTCAGCCGTCAAACTGTGGACAAAACTGTGGTGTACTGGAGTCGTCGACGCAGCCGGCGGTGTAAGTCGCTATAGCGTGTTTTCGTCCACACCCTTAACGATAACTAAGGCCGCGAGATGACTTTTTTACGGGGTGCCTCCTTCAGAGATCGGATTGCCCTCCAGATTTTCGTGGTCCGATCGAACGGTGAAAGGTGGTGACAAAACTTACGCCAACGCTTCTGGTCTTCTTTTTTAAGTTCTCTTGTTACTTTAGCTTTCATCCGGCGGTATTCCACTATGTCAGTAAGTTGCCTTGTCCGACGAGCCGTTCTTTCTGCTCAGCGACGTAATGCTCTAAGGTCGTCAATTGCTGGAGAATGACCGACATGGCCTGTTACCCTTTTAGACATGACCACCGCGCCCTGAATGCCGCGACTAATTGTTTGCGAGAGAGGCTCTGAAGACATACCGGTGTGCACAGATGTTCTGAGGCCCTCACGAAAAAGTCTCCTGTTCGTGAAAGAAATCAGGCCAGTATTTGCTGAGAGGGGCAGTCTATCGTGCGAGATATACAGAGAAAAATTATCGCTACCTCTAGTGTCGACATCCGTAGCGCACGATAAGTGGCGAATCATGTCGGTTGAGCACCACGAGAGGTCCAATACATCGAGTGACGTTGGGGATCGCATGTAAGTTGGCTCTCGATTGTTCACCAGGTACATGTTATTATTCTCTACAGCTTCCAATAACCTCCTTTCCCTGCCGTCCGTCCTTCGGCTTCCCCAGGCCGTCTGATGAGCATCGAAGTCACCCAGCACGAGCGCCGCGGCTTCTAGTGAATGAAGTAAGCGTTCGAGGTCAACGGAACCTGTACCGCGGGACGTATACAGATACTGACGACCGTTAACAGCATGGGCCCAAAGCGGATCTTGCAGGCGACATAATCATAAGAGCGATGACAAGCTGAACCTATGGGCGCAGCAACGAGGTTATTACGAACGTATACACTCTTAAACACGTACCTTTTATTGTAACTTTTAGAAACATGTACCTTCTATATAGACGTAGATTTCTTATAGGTTACACCACTGTAACGTATATTTAGAGGTTACAAGCGACCAAAGTCATGTCTTTACAACTCGAATAGAAGTTACATCTCGGAAAAAACAAAAACAGCTTGTTGTAACTTATAAATGTACCCTCTACTCCGACACTGTAACTTCTAAGCGAAATCTCCAACGATAATTTCTTTGTTAGTTTCTTATCGTTTGTTTTCCTTCTGTTTTTCAGCATAATGCCGCGTTTCAGCCTCCCATTCGAGACGACAGTTGCGATTCTACGCTGTTATTTTTTATCTGTTTCAGCGTCATCTATACGTCGACTACATGTTATCAATGCTGTATGAACACCGATTATAAGTTCGCAGTCTGGAACACTGATAGGTTGTTTCTTTCTAAAGCGTGGAAAACCATTGTCAATGCCGCGACCACCAAGATTTCCGATTTCGCTGCGTAGCCGAGCGCTTAACGCTCGTCGTCCGTCCGTTAACAAGTGTAATCTGTTTTAATCAGTCGTTTTCCTCGCGTTTATCATAGTATCGTCAGGAACAACGGAAAAGCTAGATGTCTTCTGTGTTCTCAGGGGAAAGTGTAGTGAGTGCGAAGATTGCAAAGAATATATAACGGAAAACGAACGTCACCACCGCAGCCCTAATTCACACACTTCATACACTGGGTAAGTGTACATTTTGTGCTAGGTACGTGCGTTATTTTGATAGCAAGAGCTCTTGGTGCATGTTTGTTGTGATTATGGCAAGCGTTTTGCGGTCCTCCATATGAACGCCACTTACGCTTGCTACTTTTCTGCTCTTACTTGGTCGCCAAGTCAATACACCGGCGTGCATTTTGCGAGCTGCGGATATATGCATCGAGATATATAATTCGCAGCTGCCTACTTGTTGTATTCTTACGATATTCTAAGACTCAATCGCGGAGTGAACGCCTTCCCGCATTTATGCTGCTTTGTACCTTGTGCTTTGTACGGATATGAATGGTTCCGTAACTCTCATTGCCCAAACTTTTGTTTCCAGGATCCCACATGCAGGTTCACACACCGTCACCAGCGCAATGCAGTACCTTACAAACTCGTCCCAGAGCGCCTCCAACGCTGATAACGCAGTAATGTAGTGTCTCTGCGTTACTGTACACTCATATTCCTCAAGGTTGTGTGCGTTTTATGTAATACTATATTGCCATTTGCGCTCGCCTGTGCAACACGAATGTGGAATAAATTTTTTTCTGCTGCAATTCTCCATTTTGTTGGGTCCGTTCAGCTTAGCAAACATAGGTCAGTTGTTTTGACTCGCTGGCTTCCTCGCACTTTTATGCATTGCTTCTCACTTAGAAGATAGTTCTTTTTTCCACATACATGGTAAAGCGACCATGGTTTCTCCTCACATCAGAATCGCACTTGTGCACAATGTGTCACCTCTCGACAGACTTCTGTTTTTGTAATATACATATGTTCAAGATCTCCTTTTCTGCTGGTTCATTTTGGTACCTTGGTGTGTTCTGTAAATGTCTGTCCATATCCCACGCACAGGGTGTTTGCTTTTATTCGCATCACACCAGCGCTCATTTGACAGGTGGGTTATGTTAATTTTCGCAAATTAACCCATCCGTAGTTACAAACATTTCCGACATTTCCTGACGCATGTGTTTGTAACTACGGATCGATTCATTAGCAAAAATTCACATAACCCACCTGCCAAATGAGCGCTACTCTGTTGCGAATAAAAATGAAAATCCTGTATAAAACGCCGCAAGTTGGCGTAACCTTTACGGGCAGGTCCTGGATTGAAGGCCGTAACCTCTAATTAGTGGGTTTCCTTGTAACTTTTATAAAAGGTACTGCTCAGAGGGTACCTGGTAGCTTCTGAAATAGAGGGTAAAATATTGCGATTTTTTACCCTTTACTAAAGGGTACCGAGTTAAGAGTGTAGCGCACTATCAGAGGATTGATGGGATCTATAGATTGCGTATCCATTAACGGCGATGTGCAGAATCCATGCCGTCTTCGCATACAGCTATGAAAGGGAACTTGTACAGTTGTAGATGTGATTTAAAATCAGGGAGCTTGTTACGCAGGCTTCGAGGATTCCACTGCATCGCCATGGCCTTTCTATACGATGCCGTCATACTGTGGTAAAGATAATGCCTCCAGTGCTAGAAGTGCTTGGACCTCGGGCAGTTGCGACGCACCAGGAAACGCAGAGGCAATAGCCCTAAGTGCAGCGAGTACCGCAGAGAAGAGTCCCAGAGAAGGCACATTTCCAGGGGCTGATGATGGCAACTGTCTTCTCGCGCCTGCTGGTTCAGTCACGCTGGCGTAAGTGCATGTAACCTGCCTTGATGGACCAGGGGGTGTAGGGTGGCTGGTTGTGATGGGCTTAGCCGCTATGGTGTTCAGCGAGCTCCGTTCGCCTCGTGCAGGTCGAGGTGGGAGTGCCGGAAATTCATGTGCATTTGTTCGGGACGTGAAAGTGGTACCACCGTCCCTGGGAGCGTCAGACGGAAGTCGCAGTATCCGATCTTGGTGTCTTTTGGTGGCGGCCGTCTTCGCAGGACATAAAGAAAATGATTCGGGATGGCCGAATTTACAGTTAGCGCACGTTGGCTGTCTTTTGTTGTTGCAATCTGACTTTTGGTGAGGCTCAGCGCATATGCCACACCGTGTAGAAATTTCGAGCATGGCCGAATCGTTGGCAGTTTTAACACTGAATGGGGCCTTCTATGTACTCGTAGACTGTGAAGGTCTGAAATCCGAGGGCAATTCGGTATAGGGAAGACGGAATGCCTAACCTGTCGCCGTGCTGATATTACCCCCACGTCTTTGATGTAGAGCACGAGGTCGTCGGTCGAATGCTCTCTGGGAACACCTAAATAGTATGGGAATGCCACCGGCGCGGTTCTTCCTGTAGGTGACAGTGGTGAACGGGTCATCAATAGTTGTAGCAGTGTGGGCATCGTTCACCCCATCTGTCCGCTGGGAAGCGGCCGGTATCGAAGTGTCCATGGTGTTACCAGGAACATTCATATCTTGTGGATCGTCGACCTCACCCGAATCAGGGCCCTCCACCCGTTGTCGTTTGGAAGGGCTGGAGGGACTTGTTGACCTGTAGGGAACGTTATACAGACATCAGCGCCTGTGGAAGCGATGAGAAAGTGATGATGATGATGGAAAGGTGTCCCTTTAGAGTTATTCCATTAGTCGAGTGCTGGAGAGGAACTCAGCAACAACTTGTAGGCCTTGTATGGGGTTGATGTGAGGGGTCCGACCATGGCCTGAGAACTTTGGCAAAGTCGAACTGGTGTTGATGGAGGCGTTGCAGAGAAGCTTCCATGCGGGCGAGCTCGCGATTGTACTGTCCGCAGCCCACGAGGGTGTGATGGGGGCCACCGCGCACCCCACACGTGGAACAGAGGCTGGATGCGCCAACAACGAGGAGGTGTTTGAAAGCCGGTGTAAAAGCCTGATTTAATCTCATGCGGTGGAAGACTGTGGTAAAGGAACGTGGCATTCGGCGGGGGTGAGTAAGGGACAATGTGGGGTCAACGGAGTAAAGCAGAGAGTTGGTGGTAATGTCATGTTGCCATTGAGAGTGCATCTTGGAGCCAATGAGGCTATTCAGAAGCACAGGAAAAGCACGACCTTACCCTTGAAGTTCTTCTTCATTAGGTGCCGAAAGAAAGCTATAGTTCTTATAAAAACGCGCTACAGAGTGGGCTTCCTAACGCACATCATCCATCAATGTTTTCATTTTGTTTTGCTTTTTCAAGAAACTTCAGGTAGGTAGCTAAGGTATCGGTTGTGCATAAAGGTGGAGACAAACGAGTCAAACTATTGGCCGTTATCAGTCCTTCCTGTTCGTCCGAAGGATTCTAAAAGGTGATGCATGATCGATTGTTATCGTATGTAAATTTAGATTCGATTATTACAGATTCGTAGATTGGTTTTCGCAAACGACGCTCAACAAAAAGAGCTCTAATAAACCAAAAACAAATTAAATAAGTTTGAAAATAAGCATCTCACCACGAAGTTTTCATTGACCTTTCCAATGCCTTTGACTCTGTATATACCATAAAGTTATGGGGTGTAAGCTGTATTGTTATGGCATAAGAGTTTAAAACTCCAGTACAAACATGTCCTAAGAAATAGTATAATATCTAGCCATATGAAAATTCAAAGTGGGATCCGCAGGGAAGCGTAAGGGGCCCTCTTTTGTTTAACGTTTGTAGAAAGGACAGTGTTAACTGCTCGGATGCAAAGTTTGTAATTTTCGCAGACGACACCGGCATTCCCCGTTTCGCAGAAGGTGATCCTCGGTTTACAAACAACATGAATGGATGATGATGATGTGGGATGTTTCCCTGCGTTGAGTGCAGGACCCTATCCCATTCCAAAGAGGTTCATATGAGAGGATGACGAGGGAAGGAAATCCCTACAGTTCGTGAAGGAGGCCGGTGGCCCTCAGAAAGGAAAGAAAAGCGCCAAGTGCATGGCACTGATGTCCAGGGTTACTCCATGGGCCGAGAACTTTGCAGATGTTGAATGGCCTCTGATCGAGCATTTCAAGTTGACATTTAAAGGCCCGTCGCTCGCATACGTACTGGCTGCAGTCTTCTAAAATGTGTCGGATTGCTGCCGGGACACCACAAGTTGTACACAGCGCCGTGTTGCTGTGGCCCAGCCTATACCGGAGTGCAGGGGTGAATGCGACGCTAAGTCGTAAACGACGTACGAGAGAGGTAAGAGGCGAGGGAAACCGCCTGGTATTTCAAATAATAGTGTCGGTTTACAACAACAACAACAACAATAAATGAAGAAGTGATGATGACATGAGATGTTTCCCCGTGGTAGCCACAGGACACTACCCCATTTCACAGTGGTTAATATGAGAGGATGAATTATGGTGAGAATGAAGCAACGACAGGTCGGAGTTCCGTTTAGAGCTCTTCAAGGAGTCCAGTGGCCTGCATGAAAACAAAAAGGGAGCGAAGAGCCCGGCACTGATGTTCAGGGGAGCTCCATGGGCCAAGTACTTTGGACAAGCTGAATGGTCTATGGTCGAGGAGTTCAAGTTGGCGTCGAAGTACCCGGCGTTCACACGTGTACCGCTCACAGTCCTCGATGATATGGGGGATCGTAGCTGGGGTGCGGCAAGCTAGGCACAGCGCCGTGTTACTGTAACCCAGCTTAGCACGGAACGCAGGGGTGAAGGCGACGTTGAGTCGTAGACGCCGCAGGAGTGTCGTAAAGCTGCGAGGGAAGCCACCTGGCATCCTAAATGATAATGACGGGTCCACTGCATGGAGGAGCGACCATTGAGTGATGTCATGCAGCCATTGCTGGCGGGCCAAGGGTGACACCAACGCAGACAAGTAGGAGCGCCTATCCCCGTTGGAGAGGATAATGGGCAGGGCTCTGGAGATACGGTGGGCCGCAGCAGCCGCCAAATCTGCCTCTTCGTTGCCCTGAATGCCGGTGTGGCCGGGGACCCACTGTAGGGTCACCCGGTGTCCCTGTTCGCCGAGAACCTTGAGCGCCGTCAGGATACTAACAACCACCGGGGCCAACGAGCCGCGGATGCCCATGGTTCCTACACATTGCAGGGCTGATTTTGAGTCGGTGTATATCACCCAGGAACGGGGAGGGTACTTTGAGACAGACTTTAGAGATAACAAGATGGCATACAGCTCCGCAGAGGTCGACGAAGTGCGATGTGACAGGCGGAACCCACATGATAGTGACTCCTCCGGTATGACAAAGGCAGCGGAGGAGCCATCCGACGTAGACGAACCATCTGTGAACACAGCCGTGCGGCCTCTGTAGTTTGTATCCATCATTTCCAAAGTAGACTGCTTGAGAACCGAAACGGGGATCTGGCTCTTCGGCCCCAGGAGGCCAGGGATGTGTGTCGAGAGGGATGGGCTCGGCAGTGTCCATGGTGCCACTGAAGGGGCGGTCGGGGCAACAGTGAAGCCAGGGATGTTTCCAGATGTTGCTGTAACACATAGCGAGAGTTTACTGTTCTTCCGCCTACGTAGCTTTTGAACCAGAGGATGACGCCGGTGGTGAGCGAGCAACCGTAGTAGTGTCGGATGGTTTCTCTTCGGCGGAGGACATCGATGGGTATTTCCCCGGCGTCGGCGATCACCATCCGTGTCTCAGCGCTGCGCGGGACACCAAGGCACGTCCGCAGGCTGCGTGCCAGTGTACACCGAAGCTTGTGCTCAGACGTGGCTGATATACCGTGCAATACGGGCAAGCTGTATAGCAGGGAGCCGCGAACCAGAGTTTTGTGGAGCACAAGAAGATCCCGCTCAGTGCAGCCCCAGCGCACGCCGGCAAAGTGGCGAATCACATTCCCCCAGCGCTGAGCCTTTGAGGTGATGAAGTCAATGTGCCTTCGCCACGACAGGTTGCGGTCCAGGATAACACCCAGGAACCTGTGAAACTTGACTTGTATGAGGGGGCAATCCCCAATCCGCAGTTGGAACCTCCGCATCTCTCTTCGAGTAAACGGAAGGACAGCGCTTTTTTCGGTGGAGATATCCATCCCCGCGTTCAAGAAGAAGTTGTTGATGGCATCCAGTGCTCTTTGCAACCGATGTTGAATTGCCGGCCGGGACTTTCCGACAGTCCAGATACACACATCATCCGCATATATGGAGAGATTTACTCTCCTCGGTAGACATTCCTTGAGATCAGCCATGACGATATTGAATAGTAACGGGCTTAGGACACTTCCTTGCGGGACACCCTGCGGGACAGCAGTCTTTTCTGTGTCACCCTCGCCTGTTCTGACAAAAATTTGCCTTTGGCTCAGGAAGTCGGAAAGCCATGCAAGCGCTTTCCCAGGCACTTGCGACCGAAGTAACGCATGCAGAACACCGGGGTGACTTACGATGTCATACGCCCGCTTGACGTCCAAGAAGACAGCCATCACGTGTGTTTTCCCCCAGGAAATGTCAGGCTTCCGTAGGCATCGTAGTTCAATGGATTCGGTGATGGATTTGGTCTCTACTGTTGAGGAAGCGAAAGCCCAGAGGCAAATCGGTTTACAAAAGTCACTATTACTCCTATGTAAAGTACGGTTACGACTAGAATAACACTATTTAAACACAAATGTAAATAAAACTAATGATGTATTATTGAAACTGAAGAATAAGAAAGCTGATTTGAGTTGTTATAGTACAGCCTCGCGACGTAAATCCACGAATTATCATAGCTTTCACTTCTAACGTTTAAAATCGGAAACGATGTCATTGAGTCGTGAAGTGTGGTTAAGCCTCCAGATGCATATTTTACATAATCGATGTCCCGGTCGCACTCACACTGAACAACACTGAAAGAACGCTACAGCTACAGGTTGTTTATGGCATATCGAGCAGCAGTCAAAACAAATTACAAAATATTTTTGTCATTATTTCAACTTTCACACTGAACACAATGTAAGTCGTTTCGCCTTGTGCGCAGCTGGGCTATTACATTACAGCGTACATTACATTACATTACAGCGTATTATTAATATGCTTACTGTGCCGCTTGCGACGGAAAAACGCCTATTTGAAGCGTTTTTGGCCCTGTTGGCCGGGGGGGGGGGGGGGTCGAAGTAGCTTGCCGTTGTTGGCCGCACTCAAGTGGGCATCGTCACGACTATAGCCAAAAAAAAAAAAAAAAAAAGAGGGGGAGAGGAGAGTTGACGATTTCAAAGTGAGGCATAGGCAGGATGACCGATACTGATGGGACGGAGGCACACTGTAGATGAGAGGTGCGCAAGAGTGGTCTTTCCGCGAGGCCCGTTTCTTGAAGAAAACGCACGAGGCCGCGAGTTTTTGAAAGTCGTTCTGCATAAGAACCTTCGGGGAAGAGGACGTCCGTCAGTATGCCAGGCCTGGCGTGGGGAAGGTGGGTTTCCCGCATAGTATGGTATGCGCGGCATTCTGCCAGGATATGTGCGATAGTCTCCGGATGATTACAGCAACCGCAACTGGAGTCCTTCCCTGAGCCGATCTTGAACAGTTGCGAGTACGTGAAGGCAGATCCCGTGCGTAACCGATGGAGCACTGTCTGCATAACACGGGGAAGTTCTTTCGTGGGAAGAGAGGGTCGATGATTCTGCATGATGTCCTGTATGCCAGGATGACGCACTTCAACTAGCTGTTTAATAGCCATGTGCCTGTCGGTGTCGGCCTGAACTGGTAAGGATGGGCTGCAGCTGTGGTGTGCTGAGGATGCTAGCTGGTCCGCTCGTTCGTTGCCTCTGATGCCGACATGAGACGGGATCCATTGAAGAGTAAGCTCACCTCCGGTTAGCCTATGCTGACCACACGACCTCCTTATACAGCGGGCTAGGATACTACCACACATGGGGTTCATCACGTTACAGAGGGCAGTTCTGGAGTCCGTAAGCAAAACGGCCTTAGCTATTCCAGTGACTTGAACCGCAGCAGTTGCGTGTAACAAGGCCAGGAGTGCGGCCGTCGAAGATGAGATAGGGTAACGAACTGGTTTCCCTTGCCAGGCCATGTTCATGTGCATTGTAGTACGCACTGGTAGCGCTCTCGGAACGGTGGTCAATGAAGCCATCCGTGAACACCAGAGTATGCGTGTGGTAGACGTCGCTTCTCAGGTTCTCAGCCGCCATCCTGGCCACCAGGGGGCTGGACTCGCTCTTCTTCCGTAAACCCGGGATGTGAAGCGTTGTTGCTGGCACGAACTCACGCGATGGCGGCGCAGGTGGCACTAGCCAGGCGTCCTAGGGATGTGTGTGTCCTTTGTTCGATGTCTGTGAAGAGGGAATGCTTGTTGATAGATGTTGCCGCGTTATCCAGAAACTGGAGTCTTTTGAGCTCAGAGTGGACACTGACAGGCTTTTCCTTAGCTTCCAGGTACGTTTGGGTGGCGCTAGAAAAGGTAGGGAGACCAAGCGCAGTTCTTATTCTGGCGCGATGAAGGCGCTCAAGGTCCTGCCATTGTGTAGGCGCAAGGTCTACGTACGGCGCCACGTAGAGAATGCGTGACAAGATGAGGGCTTTGTGCAGGGTGAGCAATGACCGCGCATTGCAGCCCCATGATTTACCGCTGATTCTGCGAAGCAGGTTGAGCGTTTTCTTTCCCTTGCAGATAGTCTCGTTCACTTGCTTAGTCCAGAGTAATGCGCTATCGATTGTGACACCAAGATATTTACATGACGCGCATCTTGGGATGGGAGCGTTATTAATGCTGAGGCTTGGGAAGTCTGCCCATGTACTTTCCACGGGGAATGCAGATCATGCATTTCGATTTGTTGGCCGGGTGTGTGGGTGGGCGCCGTTCCCACAGCAATAGCTGACAGGCGCCCTTCCCGTTTCGGGGAACTGAGGTCTCCCAAATGCTGCGTCCTTGGGACGAATGTATATAGTGTAAAATAAACAGATCGTGGACGGTGACGTTCTACGAAGTGTACGCTGGCTGCTGTGTCCGTTTACTGCGACGGTCGGGGGCAAGCCCCTTCGAAGTTTATATCCTTACAGTAATGTGCCGCCTATTTGTGTCTGGATAAGCCAAAACGTCTCTGTTTTTTTTTTCTTGTGTTTGCTTACTCTCGCTCTTACCTGCGTCGCCAACCGTCTCTCTCTCGCCTGGCGGTTGATAAGCGATAACCACCATAACCCCAGAACGCGAGGACGCGCGGTTAACTGTTTGTCTACGCTTGCGAGTGGAACAAATGCACCGTAATATTGTTGACGGAATTTACGGAATTTGACGTTCAGGAGATCTCTGTCAACATCGACTAAAACGAAGAGGCAAGGTGGGTTAAATGTGGAAGCTTAAAGTTAGTGTTTGTTTTATGAACGCTTGTGCATGTAACAGAGAGAGAAGAAATCTTCATTGCCGAATTACATCTGTGTACACTGTGATTATTCCTAATAACACTAGTACTAGAGACACTGATTATGTAGGCGGTGACCCTCAGAGCGTTATCATTTGATGAGAACTAGATGTGGAATATGCGCTGGCACAGGCTCTTGTTTATCGATGCGATTAACTAAATGGGGAGAGCTTACTGCGATATGAGTCAGTAACTCGTGATCTGGCTGAACCAAATGTGCGTGGCATGCATGGCGATTAGGGAATGACCGGGATGTAGCAGTAACTGTGCCGATTTTGATTCCCAAATGTCACGTAACAGAGAAGCTCTGGGAGTTCCGTGGGGGGATACGCAGTTCCGACGATTGCTGGGAGTTCGATCGGAACTACATTGAAAGCACACTCTGTATTGTCATCAAACAGGAGAGCTACCTCATGAAGGGGGTGGTGTATCTACTGTATACACCCTCCCATAGTTCATGCTATTCTGCGTAAGAGCTCAAATTGGTTCTTGCACCATGAAATGAATTGTGGGTGTGCAAATAGATTCACATTTCTCCCTCTGTGTTTCATACAGATGCGCTAGAATAAAGCAGTAGCGCACCACACAAAATTTACCTTTCAAATGAAGTTTCGCAAAGCGCGGCCCCCCTGACCTGTAAGTTCTGTCAAAGCAATGAGCGAAACAGCAAGAAAATTATCTTGAGTGATCTTATCACACTTTTTGTTTTGCGTTGGACAGTTAGGTTGCTAAAGTGGAGGCGCGCAAAATTTATATTCATTTGTCATCATTTTCAAGTTCAAAATATTCCCTTGCCTGCATTCAGTGCTCTCTTTCAGAATTTTTGTCAAACACATAAATTTATTGCAGTGGTAACTCCACAAGCAGCGTGTTGAGTGTCGATGGTGTGCCAAATCACTCAACAAAATGAAGAGGTTTCAATAAGCCAGCGAGATCTCTCATCGTCCCAGCATCTAGAAAATTTGGAAAACGAGGGTCTCCTTCAAACAACCCAGTTAGCACGTCAGAAAGTGAAGCACGAACACCACAGCCTCCTACTGCAGCTCCCTCAACCATCATGCTCAACCTTCGGTGCTCGCTGCTCGGGGTATGCATTTACAAACGTATTTCTCAGCCGGTTTCGGGGTCATACAAGGACTTCAACGTTACCTTGATTTTCACTATATGCCATGCAAAATGCCGGCTCAGCATTGTTCTAGAAGAAAACATCCTGTGATATTTACTGTTCTGTGATATTGCTATGTGATAAATGCTTCAGCTTTTGTATAGTGCCTTGTTGCCTGAATCTAGGTGTCTTGACATCAATAAATATATTTGTCGTATATTTTGTTGATCCCTCACGGACTGGAGACGTTTTCAAATTGCATTACCGGCTACTGTAAAACAAGCGATTGAGACTCTGCAAAATGAAACATCACATATCGGTGTCGAGCTGACGTTTCTGGTGAAATAATGATTTGAGTGTAACAAACGCACGAGTGGTGTAGATGGGTAGAAATTCGAAATATCGGCGGCTTCTGTCCTGAGGCAACTCCCTTCCTGCACGAGTGGTGTGTTGGTCCTGTCCCTCTAATGGTTACCCACAATCAGGCTTTCCACATCAGGAAGAATGGTCCTTGTAGGGTAAAACCCTTTAATTTCGCGGCCCTCAATTTTCGCAAATCGAGTAACAGGGATATATTCGCGGCGACTACATTTCGCGAACTCCGCGAGCTCTGTTGTGGAATATCCACTCCGAGAATGAAGGAACTGTACTTGCCACTTCAAATACGTTTAATTTCAGCGACCAGCTTCAACCATGTCCGAGTATACAGAGGTACAGCAAAAACGTGTCCGCTCCTAACACGAGCGCAAGGTGGAAAAAAAATATATAGAAAAGTCCCCCAAAAGGCTCACACACACGCGCTTCTTACACGCGCTCTCAGTTGCTTCGTAGTCGTCTTACGATGCACACAAAGAAAGCTGCAACATCCTCCCCCGCGCAAAATAGAGTTAGTCAATGTCTAGTCATTTCTAACGGGTACAATAGCTGCACAGGCCGTCGAGTTATAGTCCCATTGGGTAGCCTCACTGTACAAGAGCGTACATTGCCATATCGACCGGGATGAACTTCGTTGACTCTAGCCAGCTTCCAGATATGTCGAGGTGTCTTATGGTCGTGAAGAAGAACGACGTCCCCTTCCGCAAGCTTTGGGAAGCACTCCGTTGCGTTTGTTTGATGAGCTGACCTGAGCTCGAGGAGATACTCCTGCTTCCATCTTCTCCAAAACATGTCTGCAATTTTCTGTTTGTGTCGCCATCTTCGGATGCTTGACTGGGCTGTCGAGGATTGAACTTCATGCGAAGGTTTCTCGGGTAGTGCCGTTAAGGTCCTGCCTATTAGTAGATGAGCTGGAGTCAGCGCGGCAGGTTCGTCGGGAGTGGAATGAAGAAAGGTGAGAGGTCTGGAGTTAACAACTGCCTCTACTTCATGAAGAAGAGTTTCCATATCTTCGAATGTGAGGCACTGTCTTCCCAGAATTCGCCGCAAGCAGCTCTTGACCGTCCGTATCAGTCGTTCCCACATTCCGCCCCACCATGCAGCCCGTTCTACGATGAACCTCCAGTTAATACGTCTTGCAGACATAAAGTCTTGTGATTCGGTGCTACGCATTATCCTCCACAAGTCTTGAATGTCCCTCGACGCCTTCTTGAAAGCAAGGGCATTGTCGCTGTATATGATAGAAGGAGTTCCCCTTCTTGATATAAATCGTCGGAACGCCATGAGGAACGCTTTCGCCGTTGTATCGGTCACTAACTCAAGATGAATCGATCTCGTCGTGGCACATGTGAAGAGGAGGATATATGACTTAGAGGAAGATTCGTAACCTTTACTAGCTTTGATGTACAACGGTCCCGCAAAGTCGACACCTGTGGTCTCAAAGGGGTGAGTCGGGTTTGTCCGAACGTCTGGCAAAGGCGCAGTTGGCGCTGTGATTCGAGTAGCACGAAACCTTACGCACATCGTGCAGTCGTGTATGATCGACTTCACAATCTGCCTGGCCTGGACTATCCACCACTTCTCTCGCAAGGTCGACAATGTCAGTTGTACCCCTCCATGTAGCGTTAGTTCATGTGCATTCCGAACAATCAGCTTGGATAGCGTGTGCTTCTTTGGTAGCAGAATGGGATGCTTGATATCTTCAGTGTTGTCCGAGCACTGTAGTCTGCCCGTAAGCCGCATCACTCTATTTTCATCGAGAAACGGATTCAGCCTCAGAAGCTTGGATGATTTGGCAATTTGCTCGTTGCGACTGAGTGCGAACGTCTCTTCGGGGTAGACTTCACGTTGCACATGTCTCACCCATAACATCTCGGACTCCGCCACTTCAGATGCCGTAAGCGCTCCCATGTTTTTTACATTAGTGCGGCAATTCCACACAAATCTTCGTATCCATGCGGTAACCCGCACAACGCGGTTGTAACTGCTGTACTTAGAAAGCTCGAATAGAGGAGAAGGCCCCTTTAAATCACCTGCAATCACTAGTGCGGCTCTCAGCTTTTCTTCCTCGACGCTCTCTAAGTCCGCATCTTCTTCAACGCAAGGCTTTGGCCAAACTGTACGTGGATGGGCAAGCCACCCGGGTCCTTCAAACCACTGTGTGTTCTGACTTAATGACCTGACGGTGAGTCCCCTTGTTAAGGCGTCCGCTGGGTTATCGCAGCCTGGGCAATGCCTCCACTGCTGCTGACGGCTATTCGCCTGGATCTCTGCCACTCTGTTCCTCACGAAGGGTTTCCACCTCGTTGAGTCACCTCGGATCCAGCTTAGCGTAATGGTGGAGTCGGTCCAGAATGTCGTCTCAAGGTTCGACAAAGACAGCGCTTGACTCAGGAACTTGGCTATTCGCACTCCTATCAGGGCCCCCATTAGTTCCAGCCTGGGCAAAGTGATCTTCTGGAGTGGTGCCACTCGTGACTTTGAAAACAGCAGGGATACCTTTGTTTCTCCAATCTCACTCGTGCTCCGTAGGAGGGCGCATGCTCCATATGCCTGCGGACTAGCATCCGTGAAGATGTGCATTTCATAAGTGTACAAAGACCCTTCGGTTGGAAGCACACATCTTTCCACTGAGATCATATGTAGGTCGGGCAGCTCCTTAAGCCAGAGGTTCCATGTCTTCGATATCTCCTCTGGAAGTTTGGAGTCCCAATCTATCTTCGCCTTCCAGAGTTCTTGGAAAAGCATCTTCACTCGAATGGTATACGGTGACAGGTACCCCAGAGGATCGAACAGTCTGGCGGAAGCCTGCAGTATGGACCTCTTGCTGTCTTTCATGTCGGCAATGACATCCAGCAGGTGATGTGCTGAGAAGCTCAGTCTGTCACTAGATCGGTCCCACATCACCCCAAGTACCTTAGTGTGTGCAGTGTCGACGAATGATTTTCCTTCGCTAGCTCCGCCGGTGTCGGACTGCAGGAACATAGTCTGTAGCTCAGCAGAGTTAGACGCCCATTTGCTTAGTTTCATTCCTGCCCTCTGAAAGATGTCTTCCGCCTTTTGGACCAGATGTTTCCCTTCCAAAACGTTGGCTACGCCCACAAGCAGATCGTCGACATAGAAAGAATTTATTAGTGCCTGGGCCAGATCTTTGTTCGACCCCTCTACTGATCTCAGGTGATGCTGTAGAGTTGCAGTCAGCAGGAAAGGACTCGCCGATGTCCCGAAAGGCACCCTCGTCATTCTCCAACACTCCACTTCAGGCTGTGGATCGTCCAATGTTGGAGCATAGTTAAACCACAAGAAACGGAGAGCATCTCTGTCTTTCTCTCGAATGCCGATTTGCAGAAATGCCTTTCGGATATCCGCTGTGATTGCTATTCTGTGTAGTCTGAAACGCAACAGGACAGGCACCAAATCGGCTCCCAACTTAGGCCCCTTCTCCAAGTGGTCATTCAGCGACGTAGCTCCAGATGCGTGTGATGAGGCGTCAAACACCACACGTATCTTCGTTGTCGTGGATTCGCTACGTACTACTGCCCTGTGAGGCATGTAGTAATGCAAACCAGTCAGGGCTGTGTCTTCGTTGGCCTTCTCGGCGTGCCCATTTTCAAGGTAGCTCCTTATAACCTCGTCATACTTCGTCAAGCAGTCATTTTGGAGTAACCGTCTCGTAAGTCCTCGCAGTCGCCGGTTGGCTTCCTCGAAGTTGTCTTCCAATTCTTCTGTACGAGGCTTCCAGGGTAGGGCCACCTCGTACCGGCCGTCCACATAACGAATGTTTCTTTGAAATTCTTCAAGCACCGCTGTGTCATGCTCGTTGTTGTTTGTCGTTACGTCTGCGATTCCAATACTTTCTAACTTCCAGAACTTCTCCAGCACATCATCTGGATCCACACAAACTCCTGTTCTTAAGACGCATATCGTCGTGGCTGCTGAAGTTTCAGCATAGCCATGTGTGACCTGTGAAGGCCCTTGAAACTGGCCCAAACACTGTTCCAATTGCTACCAACTTGTCATCGTCTGCATGCCTCTTCACTTCTCCTGTCAAGAGCTGCCACATTTCGTCACTGCCTATTAGCAGTCCAATGCCAGCTTCACACTGAACATTGGGGAACAAGGAGTCGTCGGCTATCTGGTGTCCTTGTCGACGAAGCCTTTCGACGAACTCCTGATTAGCTGGAATTTCCGCAAGATCCTTGCAAATGAACGGAATAGTGGTTGCGCGTATGACATAGTCCACAGGACGATACTGACTCCGCAGGTGAAGTTCAACCACCTTCCCTAAGTGGGTCTTGTTAGCGGTAGACGAACTGGCAAAAGTGTTCAACCGCAACTTGCTCTCACCTACAACTTTCAGTTTCAGCTTCTGCGCAATGTCGTCACGGATGAAGGTCAGCTGACTACCTCCATCGATGATGCCACGAAGTTGGGTACACGCGGTGTCAGATGACGCCCATAGTCTGAAGGTCTGCAAAAGAACCTCGGCACGTCCCCGTTGGTCCCTGTGCTGGGTGGTGGTCATTATGTTGGTCACGGTGTCGTTGCTACTTGTCGGACCTGGTCTCTTTGAGGGATCGCAGACGACGGAAGCGTGTCTGTTTCCACAATGTTTACAGACAACGTTAACACGACAGTCCTTGGACCGGTGACCTCTTTTCGTACACCGAAAGCAGCGCATATCCTTTGACAGTTTTTTAAGCTTTTCGGCGATCGATAGTCCTGCATTGCAGTCCAGTGTGCTGTGGCCAGTTGATGCACGGAACACGCACTTTGGAGTTCCTTCAACGCATGCTTGGAGAACCGCTCCGGTAGGAATAAGTTTGTTTCTTGCCCCGTTAGTATGTTGGGCCCCTGAAGCCTTCTGACTGTATTGCAGTCCAGACCGTTCTAGGCTATCTAATTCCGCTCTGATGAAGTCGAGGACCTTCGACAACTCATCTGTAGTCTCTACGCCGCAGTCATCTTGAGCAACTGGCCTGGTAGACCTATCCCTGTGCTCTGCGGTCCCGTCGTCGCTGGGGGTCCTCTTGTGTCGATGCATTCGGTGGTACTCAACCACCATCTCTGTAGGGATAGCTGAGAAAAGGATATCGACCATCATCGACGAGTAACTACTTGTTGACACTCCCAGCGCCTTGAGACCTCGCATGTTGGCTTGTAAATGGTCATACAAAGACCGTAGTCCATGTACGTCTCTCTGTGATTTCACAGCTGGTAAATCCCGTAGCCTCGCGAGATACTCCCGTTGTATAAGAGAGGTGTCTCCGAAACGCTGCGATAGTATCTCAATCGCGTCGTCGTAGGAAGACTCTGTTGATTGCAGTCCACGAAGGGAATCAGCTGCTCGTCCTTTCAACGACGTGTTTAGGTACTGGAACTTCTCTGTCTTATTCAGCCGCTGGTTTTCATGTACTGCCGTCCTGAACTGCTCCCAAAATGGTCGCCATTCTGTGAGCTCACCGGCGAAGGTCATCAACTGCAACTTAGGTAGCTTGATCCCCGCTTGGACTTGTTGGTTGATCTGTGGCATACGAGGCGACACTGGCTCCGACTGAGGAGAAGCCATGTGCCGTTCCAAAAGCTGAAAATCAGCCAGCCGTGTCCGTAGTTCCGCAGTCGCATTAGCAGTTTGCTCTTCATATCGGAATACTGCTTCGTACTCCGCGGGTAAATCCTCATCCTTTATGAAGGGCTCGATTTCTGGGTTCACCGCTTGTAGTTCCTTGTAACTTTCTTCTATGCGAGCTAGAAGTCCATTCAAAACGGTCTTACTGACACCGACGTCCTGCCGAAGATCCGTGACCTCGTTCACGAGTCGAGTAATTTGTGCACGCCGTGCTGCTCTTTTAGGCTTAAGCCGGTCCATGATCAGTCTTCGAAACGTTCAATATCTTGTACAGCCAGGCCAGTTCCCGGGTTTCGGCACCAGAAATATGTTGTGGAATATCCACTCCGAGAATGAAGGAACTGTACTTGCCACTTCAAATACGTTTAATTTCAGCGACCAGCTTCAACCATGTCCGAGTATACAGAGGTACAGCAAAAACGTGTCCGCTCCTAACACGAGCGCAAGGTGGAAAAAAATATATAGAAAAGTCCCCCAAAAGGCTCACACACACGCGCTTCTTACACGCGCTCTCAGTTGCTTCGTAGTCGTCTTACGATGCACACAAAGAAAGCTGCAACATCCTCCTCGAGCTTCTCCTTCTCTGTTTTGAACTATTCGCGTGCCCTTAAAGGGACACTCCGGGAGAATTCGAAAGTCTTATAGTGACCATGTAAACTAGTTTGGTACATTCTTCAGAAATGAGCAACAAAGTTGGTTTGCAGGTCGGGGACTCGCTGGCTACCAAAAGAGCTGGAAAGTTTATATCGAAACCGAAAGTCCCGAAGTTTTTCTTTCCGGCCTCCTGTATCCTGCGTCACGTCACAGGTAGTATCGTGCGGGCCGCGTCGGCTGCTTACTTAGTTTCGGGCAAGCGCTTGGTAACTTCTTCGTGCGACATGGATGACGAGTCGTCTGCTTTCTCGATTTCATTGCAAAGTACTCGCCACTGGTAGAATAGAAGCTACGGAAAGGCGCACGCGAAGAATACCGGTGAGGTGAAGCAAAGTGTTGCTCGACCGCCCTACACTCTCGCTTTTGTCTTCTTTTTGCCCTGCCGTGCTCTACGTTTTCCATTTCATGGAAAGTAGTGGTAGCGGAGGGAGAGTGATGATGCTGAGTGGTGATGACACCAAGGCTGATGTGGTGAAATATTCTCCTTGTTATTTACGTTTGCGGAAGATTAATCAATCGCCCGAGCTAACGTGCTTTCAATTTTGCGTCCGGTGGGGGAAAAGTGGACCAAGCCTGGTTCATCTTGAACATCCCCCCGCCATTTTCTTTTCTTTTTTTTGTTGCGATCCATCCCTTTAGGATCTATTTTGCAAACAACTTCTTGTTGATCGCTGTAGCTGGGAAATGGACAATAACACGATTCGCGTAAGAACAGGTACCGCAGTTGATTTCCAAATTATTCCTTCAATGCTGTATTGGTTATTGATATCCAAATTTCCAAAAACTCAATGTTCTACCAAATTCCAGACGCATCCTTTTAGGTTATTTTATTTGTTGCGCTCGTTTGATATTGGTTCCCAAACCAGAACAAGTTGTAATGTGGGGGTGATTCCCAGATATTTAAGTTCTTCTTGTTATTTGCTGTTGATTGTCATCCATAGCATTTTTGAAGTATTCAGTATGAAACCATCTTTTGCAGCCTTCTTACGTGCTGGTCTATAGCATGCGTTGTACACACGAGAAAACAGAACCTCACCGGATTACACGTGTCGGCAACGGCTGCGTACAGCGTCTTACGTGTACCTTCGCTCCATCCGGAGGGATGTTCCGGTGCAATGATTGGCTATCAGCGGAGGTAACACAAAAGCGCAACCGCAAACGGCGAGCTCTTTCACTTGCTCCACCACCACCACCGCAACCGTAAACGCGGCAGTGTTAATCAGCCTTTAAGTGGAAATTAGAAAGGGAAGAGAGTGAAAAAAAAAAGAACGAAAAAAAAAAAAGAACGGAAGAAAAAATCGCGGGGAGTAAACGAAAATTAAAAAACTAAGTCCTGTCATTCCCCGCGCTACGCCATAAAATCAGAAGAATCCCCCGCCCCCTCCTCTGTCAATATCAATTCCAAAACTTTGCCGAATGCACGCTCGCTTGACGTTGAAAATGCCCGCGCCAATATCATCACCTGTCACGCTGCCTATCTGCATTTCCTTCTTTCTGTTTTTCTTTTCCCCTTTTTTTTCTTCGTTTTTCCTTTCATCTTTTTTCAGTATCTCTGTCTCGTTCTAATTCCACTTGTTGATTCATTTTTAGGCACTTTTTCTGTAGGTTCTGATTGCCTAGTGTCCACACGGACGGAATACACTAATTACTGCTCCATGCAAAAGTCATCAACCTACACAACGCAAACAAATAACTCAAGTGCACATTCTGCACGAAGGCTTGTCATTAAAACTAGATATTCATGCTCCTAACGTTCGAATGTTATTTTAAAAATCCACTATAACAATACCGAGTCGTCCACACTGAAGCAGAGCCGAGGCTGTGCGTACCGCCAAGCTCAGCATAACGGACTCCATGCCATTACATCCAACGTACTGTTACATCTGTCGCGACGTGAAGAAAAGAGTCGAAGACAGGCAGCAGGAGAAATAGCCAGTTTACTGGGCAAGAGCGCGACTAGAATGAACGCGGGTGAAGATGATGCGTGCCGACGAGCTTGGCTGGTCACAGGTACCCCCTCCCTGGACCGTATGCCGGCGAGGTATGAGACGGACAGAAGGTGGGCCGGGTGCCCAATGTACCGAACGTGACTGGTGCACCAGTGAGGGCGGGCAGGGGGACGAGGCACGAGAAGGCTCGGGCACCGGGGTGATGGCAGGCAGAAAGGCAGGCTTGACACGATCCACCGAGACCACCTCGAGCCGGTTAGGAAGCCTAATGGTGATGGCCTTCGCTTGACGAGAGTGGATCGTGTCGTTGCCACGTTCGGGTCACCAGTTGTCGCGACGTGAAGAAAAGAGTCGAAGACAGGCAGCAGGAGAAATAGCCAGTTTACTGGGCAAGAGCGCGACTAGAATGAACGCGGGTGAAGATGATGCGTGCCGACGAGCTTGGCTGGTCACGAGGGCGTGGCCTAGCATCGTCGTCAGCTACACATCCATCGTGCTGGTACATCCAAAAGCGAGACAGTACATCCATCATGCCTTTACATCCAACGTGTGCTTTCATCCATTTTTGGTTGATACGTCCACAGGACACTACATCCAACGAGACATTAGATCCAAGGTGGTGGTGCTGGTGATGGCGAGAGGGCTTGCCGTCGTCGGCCTCACAGAGGTGGGCAACGTCACGACTGACGCCCTGGGGAATGTGCGTCCTGGGCCGACTTCTAAGGGAAGTGTGCCGACATGTGTCTGAAAGCGTCTGAGGAAAACCCAGGAAAAAACCCCAGACAGCACAGCCGGCACCGGGATTCGAACCCGGGTACCTCCCAGTCTCGACGTGACATGGCCAGCACGCTAACATCTTACATCCAACGTGTCTGCACGTCCAACGAGTGTGCATATACTTCGAAACTCTCTTGCACGTGAAGAAGTACACGGCAACGCGTGGGTACACGTTTGCAGCAGAAAAACAGATAATTAATTAAAGAAATAAATAAACACTAATGAATAATGGTTCGTCCTGAACTGGAAGAGAACCGAACCGGCAAATTCACGATTCGAAACGGACATGCACAATAGTTCAATGTACATATACAGGACGCTTAACGAGAGGATGCCATTGAATTTTTAAAAATAGGCCGAAAGATGCATTTGAAACCACCCGGGCTATGTGCTCATAAAGGTTTTCGCGGTACATTACGGTGGTTTGCATATTTATTTCGGTACTTGCACTCGAAAAATCGGCAAGAAGTGGTGCCTTTTTTGCGTTGTGATATCGACAGCTCATGGCGATAACACAGCATCGGTGCGGACATTTCTCGGTGCAGACATCTCGGTGCACGGCCATCTTGGTGCACGCCCCCCCCCCCCACATTTCGGAGTCTGCACTTTCTATTTTTATTTTATTTATTTATTTTACTTTTTATATTTTTCACAGTGCTTTTCCGGAAGCTGACTCGTCGCTCTGCCTTGCTTTTATTCTTCGCGGCGGCACGTAGAAGCTATACCTAACATAAGATGCAGTTCATTTTTATTTTTATTTACAACAACGCATCTGTGAAGCTTTTATGCATGGAGGTACTTGAGCGATACCTTTTTCTAAGAAAATGGGTGGTCCCATGGAACTACTAACCAGAAAGAAACATCTGAGGTTCCCTCAGTGACATTCATTGAAACGAAAATTTAATAACAAGGAACGGGTGATATAAACAGTGGCAAGACCAACCTCCATTAGGAAGCGCCCTCGCACCCGGTAAGCTCCGGGAAAAGTATTCGACGTAATCAGAAGGTCACGTGACAGGATATATCTTGACGTGAGGGTGAGAACTTCACCAACTCAGAGTCTTAATTGAAAACCACGGAATATATAACAACAATGGTGCAACATATCCAGGCTGCACTGTAGTACACAAGTTCATAACTCAAACGTCACCGTACGAGAAGAAGGGTGATGTCACATATCACTTGTTGACTAAAATTCGGATGGCAAGAGGGAGTAACTCTTGGCAGTGATGGAGTTACATGGCAAATGAAGGAAGAAAGAGGGAGGAAGCGACTGAGAGGGGGAGTGAAAATGGACATGGTACACCAAAGATACATTACAGATGTAACGGCACGTTGGATATAATGGCTCGTTGGATATAGTGGCCCGAAACGCAGCATAACGCAGTGCACATACAAAGACACGTAGTACAAGCATATTGTAAAGGCCGGAATGAAATGTGGACAGGGAGGGTTGGTTTCAGAGCTGCCCAGAACTTCGCTTGGGTCACGTCCGAAGAATAGGGATTAGAGATTGTAATGATAACGTACAGCTATGGTCGGAAGATACGACAATAAAACCATATTTGCTTTACTTCTACGGGAATGTAAAGGAAACGAGAAAGAAATACCTTACTGTAGCTTGCCCAGGACATGGCTGCTGGCATCCCGTTTGGAGGAACCACAACAACTTTATTTTATGATGATGAATTGGGAGTTTGCAGGAGCAAAAGTGAAACGCAATGCGTGATTGCCACGACTGACATCATGGATGGAGTGTAGGGATCTGAAGCAGCTTATATGTTAAAATTCGGCATACATCTGAGCTTGTTCAGTTTCGTGTTTTTGTGTTGGTATCGTTTGTTAAAAGATATATTCTTCAAATGAAGAATGGATACTTCCGTAGCTCACAACGCGAGTTCGTTCTTTCCATCTCTCCTTTGAGCTGTACACTCTAGAAACAGAACTTCACCGCATAGCACTCTCTGCGCCAACCATTGCCACGAATGATAAGGTTATCGCTTCTGATTTGGAAGAAAGAGGGGGGCGTACGCCTTTTTGTGGCAATTTGGATATATGAAAATTGCCACAAAAAGGCGTACGCCTCCCTCTCTCTTCGAATCAGGAGAGATGACCCTATCATTCGTGGCAATGGTTGGCGCAGAGCGTGCTGTGCGGTGAAGTTCTGTTTCTAGAGTGTACAGAAGCAGGTTTACACTTTGCTAGAGAAAAGCATGTCTCAGCAAAACTCCCTCGTGCTCAACGTGGCGAATGACCTGAGCATGAGTGAGCAAACGGAGAGCAGAGCTGAGAGGATAGCGAAAGACTCCGGATTATTGCGGGCGCTGTGCAGATCAGCCTAGATCAGCCGGACGAAGACCACTAGGTGGTACCCTCTTCAGCACCATCATCCGGACCATCACAACAGCCCATTAAGTCCCTATCGACATCGAAATTGGTTACAATGGCAGCGTATAGGGTCATGGGCGAAGGGGAGTCTCGTGGCCAGGGCGTCTATACAGGGCTGCTACAGGGAGGAACCTGGCGTTATCGACGAATATGTCCCAACTGCTTACCTGACAAAGCACACTGATGACCATACTCAATCATGCTAAATGTCACGAACTGAACATGAGTTAGCATATGGAGAGCTGACCGGATAGTGAGTGAGCATGAGTGAGGACATGACTGTTACATGACATGTAAGTTTCATGCCGTCCTTCGGATATAAAGCTGGCGCGATAGCGTTTTCGTCCTTACTTCAAGAAATTCTGTTGACATGACTGAACCACCCCCAGCCTACTTTATATTACTATACTTGGCATGTTTTGCATCTTACAATTGCGATGTCAATGACTCTCGGATTTGGATAGTCTTTCTTCGCGTGCTTTCCTTGCGTGAAGTCAGTGACTTTTCAGAGATCGGATAGATTTTTCGGGGCTTTACGTTACGACCAGGATGATGAGCGACGCCGCAGAGGTCGGTCCGTGGAATAACTACGAACTAAGGGCCCTTTAATGTGCGCGGAAATCTCACCTTTCAGAAACGATTTCGTGATCCGCAGATTCTTTGAGAGTACGCTTTGATGGTACCTTTGTGGAGCAGTGGACGTTGCAGGTACACTTTCTTTCAATCGAAGGAATGCCAACGTCGTATTACACAACCTGAAATAATACAAAAAAAGAAAAAAAGGATGTGGTGTGAACGAATACATCGACAGTCACTAACTTTTTTTTTGCTTGTTCTTTTCTCTACCTCTTTTTTTCTTCTTTCTTTTTTGCACAGTGTTGCATTGAAGGAACAAAGATGCACTGCTTAAATGAGGTCCACACACTTACAATGCTTCTTTCTCTTTCTTTCTTTTTTGCAGAGAAGTGAGATGGAGATGACACAATAGTTATCTGCTGGTATTTTTCTTACGGGCTAGCTCTGGTGGGTCGATGTCCTTAGCCGCTTAGCACTCCTAAATGGCATTCGATCTGCGTTTACATGAGTCATAGAGACTTGTGGGTATATTTACACTAGGAGCAGATAGAACGCGATCTTTGTTCCTGGCTCAAGCAGGTGTGAGAAACCACCCCTGCTGGCGGCGCCAGAACAACACTATCAAGTGACAAGGAAATTCTCGAGTGTCTGCATTCGCTGCTTTCACCACGGGCTTCAAGAAGCAGATCCGCTCTTTTTGCACCGCGGCAAGAAAGAAAACAATATGGCGCCTACGCATGTGCAACGTGCGGTCGATGAAGCAACCTTTGCATATGGCCGACATCGAAAGGAAGTGCAAGTAGACGTCGAAAGAGAGGCCAAAATAGGCGGTTGCGACATCGTGATCGGGTTTGTTGCGAGAACACGAACGAACGCCAACAAAGTGCCTGCTTACGTCTTCTTTTCCTTTCGGTCCCCGGAATTTACAATTTGTTACAAGTTTCTAACGTTGCACAACGTCTTCTCCTCTTATATGAGGAGCGCATGCAGTGGTCTTATTCGTTGAAGTGACGCCGGAGCGTCATCTAAAGCATCATAAGGCCCATAGAGTTATTGAAGATATCGACCTAAAGCTGTGTGGGGCTTATAGAGCACTGATTAAAGTCAGCCGATGTCACGGTGCTCGTCGAAGACTCGAAAAGAATCTCGAAGCATGTCAATAACCAGAAGACGCATTCAACGCACATATGTGCAGACATCAGCTAAACGTACTGGAGAATCCTGGCTCATTCTTTACAGTGCAACATTTGTCCTTCCTCCATGTTGTACTACTCCTGTGGCTTTTTTTTTTTTTTTTTTTGCAAAATTACGTCAGGTCAATGTTTCTCGGAAATCATTTATCAAGAATTTCTAGGCAGGTACAAAATTAGGCGTTCAATGAATGGAAGGGATGGCAAGCGTTATACTGAAGGAAGAGCTTCATGAAACGCGGTAAACTAAAAAAAAAAGAAAAAAAAACGTATGCACCATACTCAGAGCGAAGGTTAATTAATACCTTATCGCTTCACCCGCATACCGTTTCTTTTATGTTTGTGTTCTTGCTTCTCGCAGACGATATCGTCAACGTAATGCATTGTTCATTGTTCGATGGTTCTATGCAAATAAATCAGCGATACTTTACAACGTCATATTCAGCACACCACCCACTGTCGTTATGGTTTTTGTACAAGTTTGCGTTCAACATTGATTACACTCTTAAAAGTGAACTTCACCGCTTACACTCTTAAAAATAAACTTCACCACATAGCACGCTCTTAGCCAACCATAATCTCGAATGATATCGTTATCTGCCCTGATTTGATGAAAACGGAAGGCGTACGCCTTTTTTGTGACACTTATGCTGGACATAATTGTCACAGAAAAGGCGTACGCCTCCCGTTTTCAACAAATAACGTCAGATAATGATATCATTCGAGATGATGGTTGGCTAGGAGCGTGCTATGAGGTGAAGTTCATTTTTAAGAGTGTAGCACGCTCCTAGCCAACTACCACCCCGAGTGATATCGTTATCTGCCCTGATTTGTTGAAAACGGGAGGCGTACGCCTTATTTGTGACGCTTATGCTGTTCATAATTGTCACAAAAAATGGGCAGATAACGATATCACTCGGGATGGTGGTTGGCTTGGAGCGTGTTATGCGGAGAAGTTCATTTTTAAGAGGGTAGCCCTTGACGAATCCAAGCCACCGTAGACTTCAGGATGGCTGAAGGCTGCACCTGCCTTGGCAGATACATCGTTTATATACGGCTGATCGCTTTTGATTTGCTCCATCCGACATATCCATTTCAGAGTATAGAAGGACAGTTCTGTACTCACCAACCACTGCGCCGAATGATACAGTTGGCGCCTCTGATTTGAAGAGAGCGAGACGTACGCCTTTTTGTGAGAATTAACATAACAGCGTGTCACTGAAAGGTATACGCCTCCTGTTTTCAACAAATCAGGGGAGAGAATGTTGTCAATCGGGATGATGGTTGGCTGGGAGCGTGTTATGATGCGAAGTCCCTTTTCCTTTTATTTAAAGAGTGTATTTGCCTCGAAACCTAAGTCACCCTTCCTGGTGCACTCTTAGAAATGAACCTCACCACATAGCACGCTCCTAGCCAACCATCATCCCGAGTGGCATCGTTCTCTCCCCTGATTTGTTGAAAATGGGAGGCCGCGTACGCCTTTTTGTGACACTTATGCAGAAATGTTAATTGTCACAAAAAAGGCGTACGCCCCGCGCTTTCAACGAATCAAGAGTGATAGAGGCAGGGACCGGAACCGTTATTTTTTCGGTTGGGTTCGGGTTCAAGTTCAGGCATATTGGTTCGGTTCGGGTTCAGCTCCGCAGCAGCGCAAAATATCGGTTCGAACCGGTTCAGGAATGGGAGTTTTGAGCGAAATTGCCATGGGTTAAAAGCAAGCACATCCTTACGATTCTCAAACAACACAAATGTACTTTTGTTATTGTTGTTGCCGACACAGCAGTGGTTCACAGCAACTGCGTGCTACAGATCTGCATTTCAGGTGCAACGTTACGGTAGCGTACTGTACTCTCTATGTTCACCCATCGTACACACCCTGTTACATCCTGCTCAGGGACAGGCCGTTATTTTCACAGCCCAAAATGAAGTCTTGGGGTTGATGGACGACAAAAGTCGCGTACAAGAAAGCCTACAGCTGCCAAGAGGACGACCACAAAACTAACACAGCTGAATGAACAAATAGTTATGAGTGGGAATAACTCGCGCACTTAGGTCCCAGTTGTGTTTTGCTCATTTTCGGTTTCGAATTTGTTTGGCAACGCGGCTCCATCCGCTGTGTAAATCGCAGTTTCGATCTGTCAGAACGCACATTAGGTCTGAACCATCTCGCGAACCGGTAACTGCCTCAGTTTATTTCGGTTCAGTTTCGGTTCGGTTCAACGCGAGAGAGAAAAATATTTTGGCTGGCTTCAGTTCCGGTTGAGCGAAAAATACGGGTTTTTAGCAGTTTTCGGTTCGGATTCAGTCTCGTTCTCGTTCAGTCTCGTTATTTTTTTCGGTTCGGTTCGGGTTCAGGCATATTGGTTCGATTCGGGTTCAGCTCCAGAGCAGCGCAATACATCGGTTCGAACCGGTTTGAACAGGTTCAGGAATGTAAATTATGAGCAGACTGCCATGGGTTAAAAGTAAGCACATCCTTACGATTGTCAGATAACACAAATGTACTTTTGTTGTTGTTGTTGTTGTACACAGCAGTGGTTCTCAGCAACACAGATCTGCATTTCAGGTGCAACGTTACGGTAGCGTACTGTACACTTTATGTTCACTCGTCGTATACAAGCAGTTACATCCTGCTCAGGGACTGGCCATTATTTTCACAGCCCAAAATGAAAACTTGGGGTTGCTGGGAGGAAGCCTACAGCTGCGAAAAGAATTACCTCAAAAATAACGCAACTGAATGAACGCAATAGCTGCGAGAAGGAAATACCTCGCGCACTTGGGTTGCAGTTTTGTTCTGTTCAGTTTTGGTTTCGAATTTGTTCGGCAACGCGGCTCAATCTCCTGTGTAAATCATAGTTCCGATCTCTGACAGCATACATTACGTCTGAACCGTTTCGCGAACTGGTAACCGCGTAAATTTATTTCGGTTCAGTTCCCGTTCGGTTCAACGCGAGAAAAAAAAATATTTTGGTTCGGCTCAGTTCCGGTTCAGCGAACAGTACGTTTTTTTTTTTTTTTTGCGGTTTTCGGTTAGGGTTCAGTTTCGGTTCCGATCACTGAGTGCTTGCGAATGGGCTCGCGGTTGTTGGAAGTGGGCAACGTCACGACTGACGCCCTGGGGGAATGTGCGTCCTGGGCCGACTTCTAAGGCAATTGTGACGGCATATGTCTGAAAGTGCCTGAGAAAAAAAAACAGACAGCACACCCGCCACCGGGATTCGAACCCGTGTACCTCCCAGTCTCGTCGTGACATGGCCAGTACGCTAACCACTGAGCCACGCGAGCTGGGGAGCCGTGTACTGTCCTCTGTCTGCTCTGTGCAATGTTGCTGTTGTGAATGTACCACACCTTCAGCTTAGTTATGGTGAGCTAGAATGACGGATGTGCTTATCGCCCACAGGGGTGGCATCCAATGTATTGCTCCGTTGACGAAAGCGTGCTGGGCGAACGCAATGCATCCTGGACAGGTCCTGGACGCAGTGGGTTCGTTCATATATGCTATCAGATTTAAAAGGCGTACGCCTCCAGTTTTCAACAAATCAGGGGCGCGAACGATGCCATTCGAGATGACCGTTCGGCTATAGGAGCGTGCTAGTTCATTTCTAAGAGTGCAGGTATCGTCACCTTGTGGCCCTTCTGCCTCGCAGGGCAATGGCAGTGTGATAGCTGCGCAATTAACCACGGTGATACCCCGCCGTCTCCGCAGAAATCGTCACAGCTAGTCATGGAGGGCCTTAGGTGTGGAACTTTCAATGTCAGAGGGCTCTGCAGCCGTGAACAGTGCTTTTACGTCTTACAACATACCCGGTCTCGTAATCTAGACATTATAGTCTCCAGGAAACGAAAATATCCTCGGGAATTTTGAGCAGATACAGTTGCTTCGCGGTGCATGGAATTAAAAAAGAAATAATGTGTATGTAAACCCTCTTGAGGCTCATGTCGAGGTTCAAGTACCGGTTTGTGAAGTCCCCAGGCAGTACCCCAATGTGGGTCCCAGGCTGGACAAACATAGGCTATCTTGGATTCCCAATGTTGGCCCAATTGTACAATTGCAACCCTGCCCAAACAAGGCCTAATATTGGCAGCCGATATTCAGTTCCAGTATTGCCAATGTATACCCCATATTGCCCAGGCAGCAGCTCAATATTAGCCTCACATTGGTCGCATATGGGGTAACTGGGAAGTCAATATAGGCCCAATCAAGGCACTGCTCGCGACACGGTTGTCTCGAATCGCCTGTCCGCAGTTCTGCAGCCCATATTACTTTCGTCGCGCGCGTGTTGTGCCAATATTGCATTTGAAAGTGGACCATATCCCACGCAGAACACCAATATTGGCCCAATGTGAGCTACCTGGTTCGCCAATATCGGCCCCATATGGGCTGCCAATATTGGTCGCACATGAAAAGTGCAACCAGGTTCCCCATCGGACAAATATGGGCTGCCTATATTTGCAAGCCCATTTTGCCCGAATTGTGCTAATTCTTCCTTGATAATGCCGATGATGAGTCAGTGTAATAATAATGCATTATCCCGTATAATATTTACCACTAAAAGTGATTACCTCATTCGCTTTGCTTTTTTCGTGGAGATCTAACTGATCCACGTTGCGTCGCCAATACACATCACCACCCTACATCGCCCTAAACACAGGTGCAATGCCCGTCTTGCTCAAGGATCCAGGTAGTCCCAGAGAACAACCCATACGAAACATCCCTCAGAAGCCTTCCTTGGGATCTGCGTACTATATGACATAAAAACTTATAATCCGCTCCCGCTACAAGGGAGCGAAACACTTGACCACCAGCTTTCATTGTCATTAGAGACACCGACAATTATATAACCACCGACATTTTTGTTCCAAAGGAACCGCCGATCCGTGTTTCGCGCATGCGCATTACGAGTTGTACGACACGCGATTTCGCTGAAACGACCACACGCTCTGAGTCGTCTCGTTTTATTCCGCAGCTACGACCGATTGGCATCGCGAAGCAAAGTGACGGCTTTTTGCATCGGCTGTACTAGCTGTACCAGCTGAGTTAAGTGCACGTTACAGTAGGAATAGCCAGACATTGACTGTTTCGAACAATGTACGTGTATCGTCTGCGGGAAGTTGTTGGATGTAACGACATATTGGGTATTTCAACGTCCAATCTTGCCGTGCTGCTTGGCCTTTGGTACAAGTACCCAATACGAATTCGTCCCATTTTCCGCATTTTCAGCCAATATGGGGTGCACATGGGCAATATGGGGCCCATATTGCCGACATTTTCCCCATATTGGCTCTAACTTGGCCATATGGACCCATATTGCCAAGTTTGAGCCCGAATGGGGAAGTCGTGGCAAGACGCCAATGCTCAGCCAATATGGGCCAAAATTTGATCGACGGCAATATGTAGATCATATTTTCAAGTTTCATCCAACGTTATTTGGTCGACGGCTATACAGTGTGTCCCAGAAAACGTCTAATTAAATTATCATAAAAAACTACACCACCTAGAATTTGTAGCATTTGTTCTTACTAGGTTTTTGCCACCTCCTGATGTGAATGTCGTGTAACGTAAGTTTAATTATGTAAATTTTTGCGAATTGAAGTTCGAAATTTGCCAAGTAAAGGTAACTTTTTACACCATCAGTGTGAAGAGGGTGTCTAATTTACTCAAATTAATGGTAATTGACAGTGATGTTCAGGGGCTATCCCATCCGAAAAAATAGCCGAATATCGTGCTCTACGGAGCTAGCGCGCCACAAATTTTTCAGCGCAGTCGTTGTCAGTCCGACGAAAGGAGGTTGGAAACCCAGCGGCCAGCCCACACTGGCACCGCAGAAAGAGATAACGCTGGCATGGCTTATCGCGTCCGACTACCGTAGGAATCATGCTTTCCCTCTCCCAATTTCTGGAACTGTCCCCAAGCAGCACAATGTACTGAAAGTCGAGCGCAATAGGGGTGGACTGTATGTGTCTTATCGATGTTCTTCAGTTCCACGAGGCTGTTCAAGGCCTTCCACCTACCCGTCCTCCCCTATTGCACTCGACTTTCAGTACATTGTGCTGCTTGGGTCACCTTTTCCACCATCACTCTGTGGGCCGGGTTTGGAACCTCCATTCGTCGGACTGACAGCGATTGCGCGCAAAAAGTCGTAGCACGTTATGGCCCGGCGCTCCGAAAAGCGCGATGTTCGGCTATTTTCTCCGATGGGATATCTTGTGAATATCACTGTCAATTTTCGTGAATTTGAGTGAATTCGGCACGCTCTTCGTATTGGTGGGGTAAAAAAGTGACCTTTACTTCTGCAAATTTCCGAGTTCAGTTCGCAAATATTTACATAATTAAACTTACGATACATGACATTCACATTAGGAGGTGGCAAAAACCTAGTAAGAACAAATGCCGTTGACCATATGATTCTAGGTGGCGTAGTTTTTTTAATTATAATTCAATGACACGTTTTCTGGGACACCCTGTATGTACATCATATTGCCCAGTTGCATACAATATTATTTGGTCGACGAATATATTTAAACATTAGCAGTTTTCAGCCAATATTCGTTGATCGACGGCATTATGTAGACTATATTGTCCAGTTGCATCTAATATTATTTGGTCGACGGCTATATGTAGACCACATTGCCCACTTTGAGCCAATGTTGGTACGTCACCGGCTATATTCGGACCGCATTGCCCGCTTCCATCCGATATGGTTTGCTTCTCGGCTATATGTAGACCACATTGCCCATATTCAGCCAATATCGCCTGTTTCATGGCTATATGGCGACCATATTTCCAGTAACCAGCGAATATTAACCAGTTGATGGCAACCTTGGACCAACATTCCCATGCAGCAACGATTATTGGAAGAATAATGGTAAACGTGGTCCTATATAGGACCGGTAGTTCCAGTGTCCTGACAATAATGGACCTGAATAGTGTGCTGCCTGGATCGTTGCGTCTCGGTTCTTCTGGTCCTCTTTCTTTTTTTTTTAATAATTTTCTTTAAACGTTCAAGTTATTGATGAGTTGCAACGTTTAATATTTGAATTAGCTTTCCGCTTGAATATACTAAACCCAAGAAAACGTTACATCATACTAATAATCATAATCATCATAACATTATGATGATTTATAAACTGCAGTTTAGATGTGAACAGCGCCACGGTTCTTCTCGTCATCCCCATATCATCGTCATCATGTATTTCTCTCTCTCTCTTTCTCGTTGCATTTTGCTGAATCACCACATCCCGCGGTCCCTGATAACAGGCCCAGGTTCTTGATGTGCATAAAAGTCCGTGTGTATCCGTGGGTCCTGCTGTGAATAAAGATATACCCCCCCCCCCCCCGTGCATAAAAGTGTTTTCGTCTGCATAAATAATTTGTCCGTGTATTCTGTCGCGTTATTCAAAATTACTACCCTTTCATTTATAAAATACACAAAAGACAGCGCAATTCCTTCAAATGAATTTCAAATGACTGTCAAAGCAGGACGTAATCGTACTCTCCACCAAAGTTCAGCAAAAACAGCGGGCGTATGTCATGAGAGAGAGATTCTTACAGCCCCAAAAGAGCCAAGTCATGCCGACATTAATAGCGTCCTCGATAAACTTGCTCCGGAATTGCCCCGAAACTACAGTGGTGCGTGGCGCTCTACACTGGCGGTGCCCTGGGCGGAGGCATTATCGAACATGAAACTGCACTGCACTGGTGGATCTGATGGATACTAGCATGCGCTACCTAGAGATCTGTGCTCGTTGTGGCTCGTAGGCTCCGCGACCCGTAGCGAGAGGCACCTGGCGAGCGGCACCGATCGAATGCCATGCTGACGATGACTGTCTGCTGCTACTTGCACGGCTACATCTGGCTACTTGCCGCTTCCGCCTTCCTCCGTGCTTCCGGCAATCGCGATGCTTCTTGGGATTGCACTCTGGCGCTCGGCCGATTTTCTCGGTGTGGGTTCGGGGCAACTCAGTGCTGCACTGAACGGGTGCACTCCTTTAATCGAGGACGTTCAGTGCGCACCAGTGCAGTTTATCGAGGATGGCAAGCCGCACCAGGTCGCACCGGGGCGCACCGGTGCAGTTTATCGAGGACGCTATAAGCCACACTCTTGAAAATGAACTTCACCGCATAGCACGCTCCTAGCGAACCATCATCTCGAACGATATCGTTATCTGCCCTGATTTGTTGAAAACAGGTGGCGTGCGCCTTTTTTGTGACACTTGCGCTGTTCGTAATTGTCACAAAAAAGGCGTACGCCTCCCGTTTCCAACAAATCAGGGCAGATAACGATATCATTTGAGATGATGGCTGGCTAGGAGCGTGCTATGCGGTGAAGTTCATTTTTAAGAGTGCATGAGAAACGGGCACACACACACACACAAAAAAAAATATCGATATGTCTTGTTGTTGTACAGAGCGGTCAACTATTAAGGTCTCGGAGTCTCACCCCAGTGGGAGGTGTGCAGAACCCCCTCCCGCAGAACCATCTCCAGTTCCCACAATGCGATCAGGGGCCCTATTCTTGTCAAAGTAATCGACCCTGTCATTGGTCTTTACGTGAAGAAAGCGTGAAGAACAGAAATGAATGTCACGCGCCCTCAACCAATATATTCGAACTCTTAATTCTGCAATCTTCGTGATATAGAGTAGATGAAGTATAAAGAGTGCAGGATCAAGTGCTCGACTGTTGGTTGAGGACGCGTGAGATTCACCTCTGTTCTTTACGTCTTCTCACGTAACGACCAATGACGGGCGAGACACAAAGTAATCGAGGTCGATTACTTTGACGAGAATGGGTCCCCAGATGAGATTCAATAGGTGTGTGACGATATCCTAACGTAGACCTTAGAGGATATTGTCTAGGATACGTGTACTGCCTCTGATGGTACCTTCTACGTCATGGGGGATGCGAGCAGGGTTGCCTCTCGAGCGATTGAGGTGCATTGACGACGACTTCTAATGATCGAATTTCTCGCCGATAATTCGTGTGTCACGGAGAATATTTCTTTGGGTGTCGCATATTGCTATATCTTGTAGGTCATTTTGACTGGGGATTGTAAGTCATTCCACTGCTTCACTTCAAGACTGATGCGTCTGTTGCAGTTCGAAGATAATTTTCCACACCCAAAGGACTAACGCTATGCACCTTTTTCTCTCATTTCTTCGCCGTTTTATTTTACTCTTCGTTCATTCGCAAGAACTTTTCTTCTGCTTCCCAACCCTTAACGACACTGAAGTGTACAATCTCTTCCGGTTATACTGCGCGTCGAAAGGGCAATAGTGTCCTATTCTGGCAAACTTTGGGGGCAAACTATAAAAACTTTGTGAGCACTTTGCCTGGTCATCGGACGCGGCTGTTCCGAAAATGGGGCTCCGTTAAAGCTTTTCAGTAAGCTCCATGCTAGATCGTGTTTAGGGGCAAAGTATACACGATATAGACTCCCCGTGGGGGTTGCCGCCTTAATGCGAGTATCTTGTACCTCCATCTTGTCGCATTGTGCCTACAGACCCCCCGGTGGGAACCAGATACCGAAGCGTAGGTTCCGCATAGCTGCCCTCAGACCACTCCTAAATCGCGCGAGTCGCCGAAAGCAAGTGTGAAAAATTTATTCGTGACCAAGTTTGTGTTTAGCCGACAGCTTGACAGCCGCGTCAACAGGAAACGCGCATCTATGGAACGCTCCATGACAATGAGTCTGACTACGAGGCATAACAACTTCACAAATTACGTAACGTCATAAGGTCATGACAATCTTTAAAAGTGCTCGTAACCATTGGCACGATTCCGTCCTAAAGTCACCGATTACATGTAATGGGCAACTTTAGAACGAAGTCGGGCCATCATGTGATTTTTTTTTTCAATAATGTATTATTTAAAAGAAGTATCATGCTAACCTTATCCCAGAGGCGTCCCATATACGTGGCTCAGCCTTTTTGTATTAATCACGTCAATAACTGATCACGTCAATATTGACTGACCCGAGTGTTTGTCCAGTGTTTCTTTCCGCGTTCCCGCGGTTATCAACAGACGACGTCTAATGCTTACATCTACAACGGTCCCACGATAAGCCCGCTATATCTTATCCAGAAGATTGTCGATAACATCCGTATTGCCTATGCCCATGGTGTTTTTATTTCATTATTCCTTACAGAATTTTTATAAAAAGAATTAGCAGAGCAAAATAGATGCAGTTTTTTTTTTTTTTTGCAGTTGAATTGTATGTCCTGGCGAACATTCTCTCGAAGAAAGTATGTAACTACAAGACCACCAATTACCCAGAATTCATTAATTAACTCTTTAATTAGGGGGTTTCGCGCAAAAGCGAGATAGCAGAACGGGAGATATTCCTCGTTGAAAGCCATTTCATGTTTAAAAAGCCCTTAAACGCTCACGTGTGTTGAAATATCCATCGCTAAATTCCGTAATGCAAATGAGCCGAAACAAGAACTACGCACTTTTCGAGCGCAGAAAGAGCGACAGGCAATCCACGTGAGGGGGCCACGTAGTTTGAAGCGATGGAGCTGATTGGTGTAGGCGCTAATCTGTTGGCCAGATAGACCGCTCTCCGACCCAGATAAAGCGAAGGTCGCGTCATTTCTGCGCTCGAACATGCGTACTTCCTGTTTCGGCTCGTTTGCATAGCTAAACTGAGCGACGGTATTTCAACACCCGTGCGCGTTGGAGGGTTTTTTAAACATGAAACTGCTTCCTCCCGTTCTGCTATCTCGCTTTTGCGCGAAATCCTCTAATTAATGAGTGAATTAATGAACTTTAGGTAATTAGTGCTCTTGAAGGTACATATTTTCTTTGTAGGGTATATATTTGTAGGGTCTTCGGAAGAATGTTCGCCTGACCATATAACTCAAATGCAGAAACGGCATCTATTGTGCTCTGCTAGTTTTTAAAATAAAAATTCTGTAACGAATTTAAAAAAACACCCTGCTTGACATTTTCCATGCATCTCTGTTGGATGTTGTCTATTAAATATCTTGGTAATGTTACTTAGTTTATTGTGCTGTACCGGGTGCACCAATAGCCAAGATATTCTGTTGTTCATGTGGGTAGAAAAAGAAATGCCTTAAAATAAATAAATAAATAAATTACACCATCGGGGCTGTAAAGGATAAGCCTTTGCAACAACGTCGACATCTCTGCATGCAGTTCTTCTTAGTACTTGGTTTTAAAGAATGCTCTTCCTAACAAATAGGTTTGATTGCTCCTTTCCCCAACTACAACTCTCCACGGCTCATTTTCTTTAGCTTATGCACGTACACGCATACAGGGTGTCCCAGAAAACGTGTCATTGAATTATGATAAAAAACTACGCCACCTAGAATCATGCTGTCAACAGCATTTGTTCTTATTACGTTTTTGCCACCTCCTAATGTGAATGTCATGTACTCCAAGCTTAATTATGTAAATATTTGCGAACTGAACTCGGAAATTTGCCAAGTAAAGGTCACTTTTTTACCCCACCAATATGAAGTGCGTGCCGAATTCACACAAATTCATGATAATTGACAGTGATATTCACGAGCTATCCCATCGGAAAAAATAGCTGAATATCATGCTTTTCGGGGCACCGGACCATAACGCGCGATGACTTTTTGACCGCAATCGCTCTCAGTGCGACGAAAGGAGGTTCGGAAGCCAGCCCACAGAGTGATAGTAGAAAAAGTCATCCAGATCCTAAAATTGGGAGAGGGAAAGCATTATCCCAGCGAAAGTCGGACGTGATAAGCCGTGCCTGTTTTATCTCTTTCTGCGATGTCGGGGAGGGCTGGGTTTCCAACCTCCTTTGGTCGGACTAACAAAGATTGCGCTGAAAAATTCATCGTGTGCTATTCTGTGCGACCTCCGTAGAGCATGATGTTCGGCTATTTTTTCCGATGGGATAGCTCCTGAATATCCCTGTCAATTATCATTAATTTGACTAAATTAGACACGCTCTTCACATTGGTGGGGTAAAAAAGTGACCTTTACTAGGCAAATTTCCGACTTAAGCGCAAAAATTTACATAATTAAACTTACGTGACAAGACATTCACATGAGGAGGTGGCAAAAACCCAGTAAGAACAAATGCCATTGACCGCATGACCCTAGGTGGTGTAATTTTTGTAGTATAATTCAATGACACGTTTTCTGGGACACCCTGTATACATATATACAGGGTTTTCGCCTAACGCGTTAATAAATCGTAGTAAAAATCTACTTGTCAAAATTTTCGGGTAACGCTATTTATCTCGGGGGAGCGTTTGCCATAACTTCCGAGCACTTTTATCAATTTTACGTCGCGAGAAACTGAATTTTGATTCAAATAACTTTGCATATTGTAACCATGCTGTCGCTGTCAGCCGAAGCATTGATAAGGAAATGTGCTTGCGAATCTGGATAGGCCACTGGCTGAGACCGTTATACTGAGGTATAATTTCGAACCAAATCTAGAACCGCTAGTTGACCCGAAGTACTTCAATTACTGTTTAGAATTCCCGCTGTTCCAAATCACGGAATATTCTTTTGCGCTTAGAATTTCCACTGAAACGGCAAATCGTGTTTCACACAGCACTGGACCCTAACTGCTCGGAGTGTACGCAGTCGAGGACATAGAACGTATTCTGATGTGGTGGGTGCGGTACTCTGTCGCTCGCAGTCGCTTTCAGTCTCCGGTCGTGGCACTGAATAGCCGTCCATTTAGTACTATGACGGTTTTGGGCGATTGGCCTAAACTCCTTGGGCAGTGTGCACAAGATGGTCTGATATCATTTCTTACAGGTATCGGGGCGAAGAAGGTTATTTTGATCCTTTGCGTTTTGGGTCCTTTTTCTTCAAGCACTGACTTATTTTTGTGCTCTGCACCTGCAACATTTGAGGGTCCTGTCTCACAGAAATCTTTCTTCAAATATTTTTCTACTGTATACGTTTCTCTTTTATTTTGGAGCGATAGCTGTATCAGGGACTTTTTGCGGCGTTGACGGCGATTAAGAGAAGCGTAGCGGAAACGAAATGACGTCCCCTCACTATGACGTCATATCACATGGTACAGTGGATGCCACCAATCACATCACACACACACGTGACATCATTCCACCTGCAGCACCACCATCGGCCAGCGCGGTAGTCAATCGCAGCGCAGGGAGAGGGAAATAAACTATGTCATGTGCGCTTATCGACCACACGTCGTGTGCTCTGCTGGCACTGGACCACATCATTGCCGAAGTACCGCTACTGTGTCTCTCGGAGACCTGGACCAAAGCGCCGGTCGAAGTACTCGGTTGCAGCGGCCGCGCGAAAGCGGAGAAGCAAAGGCGGACAAGTGGCGCACACGGTGGCGAAGAAGCAAAAAGCAGCGGGGGTCACCATCTACGAACGCGGGATCCAACCCCAACGCACCCCTTACGCTTACGAACTCTGCTGTGACGGTGTTGAGGTGTCGGCCGCGTGCGGTCACACGTGCGCCCAACAGTGTGATCGTTGCCGCAGCTTACATATCGCCCGGAACCTCGCAAGCGATCGTCACAAAGTTTATGCTACAGGCATTTCACGCAGTGTGTCGCGAGAACGTACCCATCGTAAGAGTAATCACCGGAGACTTCAACATAGGCATCTGTGGTCGAAAGGAGGAGTGGTTTCGCAGCCTTCTCACTTCCCAATTTGGCCTGTGCCTCTTGTCGGACGTGAACGGACCCACCACCCACAGCAGTAGGTGCACTGACCTAGTCCTCGGCAGGAACATTCTCACGGTGTGGCAGTGCCTCGCCTTCCCGACATACTTTACGGATCATAAAGGTCTGTTGTGGCGCTTTGAAGAAAGCAAGTGAGAAAACAGTTGTCTCTGTGAGTACATATGTGTACAGTACAGTGAAAACACTGCGTCCCATTGTGCCGAAGATGATAGAGCTATGGCTGTCACTTCTTCGCACATTGGGGCCGAAAAGGCGCACTTCTTTACTTCTTTGCTTTTACATGCAGCTCTAAGCGGTACGGAATAGCCAGCATGCATAATGATGGAACCCACGTCTGCACGTTTTTCGTTTTGTCCATATCCAGACACCAAGCGTGTCCACAGACAGACAAGCTCACCACAGGCAATGTCCAGTGCTCTGCTCTGTCCACCACTGCTACATCCGTCAAGCACCAAGCTCTCCATCACAAGTGCAACCGAGAAAAATCGATACGAAATAGAAATGCTGAATGTGGAATTTTTTGGCAATTGCTACACATCAGCATAGTTTTGTAACTTCAAAAGCATCATATGTGCATAAACATCAGCAAGATTTTTATGCCGCAAGAGTCTGGACCGTAGACTCAGATCTCTGGTTAGACTGCCCCTCTACTGCCCTCTCACGGATCAACGGCACTACCGTCTCATAGAGAGATGATCTGTTGCGCTGTGCTTGCCGTTAACAAGAGCCCTCGTTTCGAGTTCGGTTTTCTGAAAGAACAGCCTGTTGTTTTCAGCTTTTTTTTTTACGAACTTCCCAAAACGGTTGCGGAGATCGGCAGGAAGAACAGCTGAACTCTTGTCACAATTGCAGCAGTGCTTTTCGTTCTGTGCGAAATTAAAAATCACAAAACAAAAACGCCCCAAATCTCCCGGACCTCTCTGACGGAGAAAGCCCCCTAAATTTTTTTTCTGAAGACTCTATTCCCTGAAATATATGCCATGCACGCCCTGCTCACGAGAGCATGAGCAGCGCAATATGGGATCTTCAGGATGCATGCGTCGTTCGTTCAACCCACTCCATGTTAGTTAGGGTCCCGAGTTTCCGCTGCATTATGCAAACGAAAAAACAAAATCGGAAGAACACGCGTCAGAAAAATTCAAAAGAAGTTTGAAAAATTCGAAAAGTCTCCGCTTTGGAGGGGTTCCAATAACCGAGAACTCGGCAAGAAAAGCCAAGCCCTGGTTGACTGGGTTCGTTTCCATTTTTTGTCAAGATGGTCTCCCATCGCGTGTTAGCAGCTCGTGTTTGCCCGCAACAAAGCGTGGTTCTCTTGATTCAAATCTACTGTGCAGCAGTCTCTCACTTAATTCAATGGTGCCAACAAGCTTGAGCCTGTACGTTCCCATCGCTTCCTTGGCGTGGTTATCGACTCGGACCTGCGTTGGGATCGCACCTAGAAAAACAAAGTGCAGCGATGGCTCCCTGCAATTCAACATCTTTTTGACTCGTGATGGGGCTGTGATCAGCGCTCTCTTCTAGCAGTTCACACGGCTTTGGTGAGGGCGACTGTGCTTTTCAGCCTTCCAATCCTGCACAGGATCTCCACAACATCATTAAATACCCTTCGGACCCTATTTGCTCGAAGCCTTCGTCACTGCCTTGGAGTTCCAAGAATGGCTGAAACACGGCAAGTCCTGGCTGAAGTCGGTGAACTCCCGGTTGAGGTTCTACGTGAACGTGAAACGGCTCCGCACTTCCTACGTTTGCGTGCGCACATTCCCCGTCACCTGCTCCTCAGGAGAATTCGATACCGCCCTGAAAGCGACTTCTATCGAGTAGTGCAGAGGACACGTCAGAGTCTCACTGGCTTTGTAGCTAAGGACATAACACCGCTGGAAGCCCCCTGGGCCCCGATCTTCAACTCTCCTGATCTTCAACTTGTCGTTAAGGGTAATGGTACCGTGATGGTTCACGTAAGGTCTGTCTGCGCAGTGGGGCGACATGTTGCACGTGCCGCAGGGTAGGGCTGCGGATAATTTGGACCACCTGGGGTTCTTTTGACGTGCGCCGCAAATCTCCGACACACGGAGCTGGAACTTGTCGTTATCCCATAACGCGCGTTAAATGCATCACTTCGGCCCGTGATTCGCCACGGGCTCGCGCGCGAGCCTATCAAAACGGTTTTGGAGCGCGCGAACTATAAATATAACGACAACGATCGCTATGTGAAAGTTGAAGATCGGGGCCCAATCTCTACCGGTACCACCCGCCTTCGTAAGTCTTCCGAACCTTCTGGAACGAAGAGATCAGGTTCCCCCTCAAGTCCTTCGAGCCCATTTTTATGCTCTGGTTGACGATAAGTTTGCTCGTCTGCAGCAGCATATACAGATGGTGCATCCAGAGACGGCAAGTCCGCCTCGGCATTCGTCATACCACCCGAAGGCCTAGTGTAACGACGACGCCTTTCGCATCCAACCTCATCAACAGCTGCGGAACTGTATGCCATCCTTTTCTTTCTGCAGCACATCTGTAAGGTCCGTTTCCCCCGAGCCATGCCCAGGTGGTCTCAAAAAATGTTTTGTCCCATGGTCACTAGCCACCTGGGGCATAAGTAGCCAGACACGCACCTTATCTAAGCTACTGCTAAGCTAAATTGCTTTTAACTTCTGGCACCTGTGTTGCTGAAATGCTGTATAACATTCCTCATACCTTCAGGGTCAGCTGGAAGCTTTCTGACGTACTGAAAGGGATCCTCATTCTGTATAGCGGGGATTAACAGCGCCACTAACTAAAGGGGGATAATAACGCACGCGACTGTTGACGTTTAGCCTGTCCTTAGGCCGTGCACTTAAGGGGTGTCTCCCTTACAAAGGCCTTTGTCAACTATGGTAGCAGACGCCGGAACGAATATTACCGGCTGTCTCCAGATTCGCAAATAACAGGCGGGGCCACAGACTCTGGCTATAAAATGCAGAGTTAGCCTTGGCGAAACAACTCGGCCTGGGGACTGGCGGCTGGGAGGTCCGGCGGGTTCCTGTCAACATTCCTCTGTTGTAAATATTGTATAATAAACCAAGCTGCCAACTTCAGTTGCGTCGAGCAACGACGATAACGGTTTGTAGTGGAGCAGCCCTTAGGCTTTTTCAGAGCTTTTTGAAAGAAGCAATCTAACCTTCACGGACCTCCCGCCGTAATCTGGACGGGAGGTCCAACGTCTGTATGACACTTACCACAGGTCAACAGGTCCCCCGTCAGCCCTGCCAAACGACAACGGGTAGGGAGCCCTTCCTCTGGTGATCCCGACAATCCACAGACCGTGAACGTTCCCGATAACACCATGGACACTTCGGTACCGCCAGCTCCTCAGCAGACAGATGAGATGAACGATGGCAACCTTGCCACTTCTCCCCCTTCGTGACCCGTTCACCACTGTCACCTACAGGAAGAACCGAGCCGGCGGTATTTCCATACTGTTTCGACCAGCAACTAGTGACTACTCCTTCTGGAAGGTGAATTCTAATGCGGTCGCTAGTGAGGTACGCCTGCTAGCCCAACAACAGGTTATGCACCACCGTTTCCACCGAGATGGTTCTCTCTTCGTCTCCGTATGGTCCGAAGCAGCTGCCCGCAACCTTTTGTCAGCTAAGTGCTTAGCAGGGATTCCGGTGATACACCATCAATACCCCAATCGTACGCCAGAAATATAGGCAAGATATATGATGTTCCAAGACAGTATTCGAACGACGACCTCGTGCTCTACCTCAAAGACGCAGGGGTTTTATCTGCACGGCGACAGCTTCGGCATTCCATGGCAGAAGATGGCGGTGATGTGTTTACCCCGTTACGGAGCGTGATCCTGACTTTTGAACCTACAATCCGTCTTCCCCACCGAATTGCCCTTGGATTTCAGACCTTCACAGTCCAAGAGTACATAGAAGGTCCCATACATTGTTATAGCTGACAACGATTTGGCCATATTGCACTAAATTGCCGAGGTTCTACACAGTGCGGCATCTGCGCCGGGGGGGGGGGGGGGTCACCGGAGATCAGACGGCAACAATAAAAGAGAGCCAAAGTGTGCTAACTGCAAATCCAGCCATCCCGCATCATTCTCTTTATGTCCTGTCAAGACCGCCGCCACCAAAAGGCACCAAGACCGGACACTACGACTTCCGTATGACGCTCCTAGGTGTGGTAGTGCCACACGCACTCCCGTCTCGTACAAATGCACAAGAATTTCCTGCACTACCCCCTCGATCTGCACCAGGTGAACGAGGGTCGCTGAACACAATCGCAGCTAAGCCTATCACAAGCAGCCACCCACCGCCTCCTCGTCCATCAAGGCAGGTTACAAACACTTACGCCAGTGTCACGGAACCAGCAGGCACGAGGAGTCAGTTACCCTCACCAGCCTCTGAATATATGCCTTCTCTGGGATTCTTCTCAGCGGTACTCGCTGCCCTTAAGGCAATTGTCTCTGCTTTTCCTGGTGCGTCGCAACTGCCCGAGGTCCAAGCGCTTCTGGCACTGGAGGCATTACATACACTCTAAATCGTTTCACACCTTTAAAGGTGTAAAATAGGTGTATTAACAAAGATCACACCCCTTTCACACCCTATAACTTTGTTTTGGAAGTTCCTGAGGGTGTAACAACGGTGTACTACACCCTCAGGTGAAATATGGTGATAGTGTGTCGCCTGGGTGTAGAAAGGGAGTATGTTTGTTTTCGTTCACATGAACAAAAGTAAATATATACAACAACAGGAAACAGGAAGTTACATTACAGAAGTGCATGGCCTGGATTTACAACACGTCTACCATCTGGTAATGCATGCAGATTTAGAAGATCTGTTGAGATAGTGCTTAAATTTCTTAAAACACGTTGCTCCTCATTGCAAGACAGAACAAATACATGATAGTGCTCATCATGCTCAACTGTAGGAAAAATGGTATCAGAGTTAATAACATGTATGCCTGCAATCTCAATGAACACGGGTATCCTCGGAAGATTCACAACAACAACACGTAGCCAACAGCAAATGTGTTATCATATCAACTGCACTTTTCACATACACTATAGATTCTGCGTGAATATCACGGTCATGAATGTAACTCTGAATTGCTTCTGGGGCATGTTGAAGTAGTATCTCCTTGGAACCATCAGTAGATGTGGCATTTCTGATGAAGGGCTGCGACCACACATACATTTGATAACATTGATGTCTTCTTGCTAATGAAACGGTTATGTTCTTAAAATGTCGAGTTTTTCTAGCAACATCTTTAAAATGCTGGTGTTTCCCTTCGAAACGCGTACAACCATACAGATAGGAAAGGACCAAACATCCTGATGAGTCGCGGATAATGAACAACGTAATGCATTTTACAGGGGTTAGATATTTGTGGGTACAACACTGCAAAGCCTTGAAGAAACTAATAAATGCAGCGTTCTAAGTAATGAACATGCATATGAAGGAGGTGCCTGCTCATGAGAAGGTCTACAGTTTCACGAAAAGCTATATACAGCTGCCATGCTTCATTGCCATGCACAGCTGCCACGCCATACATGATTGTCTGTATGTCGGCTGTGCATGTTTACACACATATTTAATCACCTTGATGTGCATACATATATGGACCTCAATGTGATTACACGCAATATGCTGGTAATTGTGAATACCCAGTTACCAGCATATTGCCACAAACCCAGCAGTTTTATTCGGCGTTACACCCTTTACACCCCAATTGCCATCAGGGTGTTAAAATACACCTTAAAAGGTGTGCGCCATGGACATTTTGATTTACACCCTTTAAGGTGTAAAACGATTTAGAGTGTTGAAAGGCCATGGCAATGCAGTGGAATCATCGAAGCCTGCGTAACAAGCTCCCTGATTTTAAATTACATCTACAACAGTACAAGTTCCCTTTCATAGCTATATGCGAACACGGCATGGATTCTACACATCGCCGTCAATGGATACACAATCTATCGATCTCATCAATCCCCTGTGAGCAGAACAACGCCATACACTCTAAATCGTTTCACACCTTTAAAGGTGTAAAATTGGTGTATTAACAAAGATCAGACCCCTTTCACACCCTACAACTTTGTTTTGGAAGTTCCTGAGGGTGTAACAATGGTGTACTACACCCTCAGGTGAAATATGGTGATAAGTGTGTCGCCTGGGTGTAGGAAGGGAGTATGTTTATTTTCGTTCACATGAACAAAAGTAAATGTATACAACAACCGGGAACGGGAAGTTACATTACAAAAGTGCACGGCGTGGATTTACAACACGTCTACCATCTACAGATTTAGAAGATCTGTTGAGATAGTGCCTAAATTTCTTAAAACACGTTGTTCCTCATTGCAAGACAGAACAAATACATGATAGTGCTCATACTCAACTGTAGTTAATGTTTGTATAAGAAAAACGGTATCAGAGTGAATAACATATATGCCTGTAATCTAAACGAACACGGGTAAGTCCTCCTCGGAAGATTCTTTGGCAACAACACAGCCAACAGCAAATGTGTTATCATTATCATCTGCACTTTTTACATAGACAATAGATTGTGCGTGAATGTCACGGTCATGAATATAACTCTGAATTGCTTCTGGGGCATGTTGAAGTAGTATCTCCTTGGAAGCATCAGTAGATGTGGCATTTCTGATGAAGGGCTGCGACCACACATACATTTGATAAAATCGATGTCTTCTTGCTAATGAAAGGGTTATGTTCTTAAAATGTCGAGTTTTTCTAGCAGCATCTTAAAATGCTGGTGTTTCCCTTCGAAACGCATACACAATACAGCTAGGAGAGGACCAAACATCCGGATGAGTCGCGGATAATGAACAATGTAATGCATTTTAGAGGGGTTAGATATTTGTGGGTACAACACTGCAAAGCCTTGAAGAAACGAATAAATGCAACGTTCTAAGTAATGAACATGCATATGGGGGAGGTGCCTGCTCATGAGAAGGTCTACAATTTCACGAGGAGCTATATACAGCTGCCATGCTTCATTGCCATGCACAGTTGCCACGCCATACATGATTTTCTGTATGTCGGCTGTGCATGTTTACACACATATTTAATCACCTTGATATACCGTACATACATATATGAACCTCAATGTGATTATATGCGATATGCTGGAAATTGTGAATACACGGTTACCAGCATATTACCACGAACCCAGCAGTTTTATTCGGCGTTACAACCTTTACACCCCAATTGCCACGAGGGTGTTAAAATACACCTTAAAAGATGTGCGCCATGAACATTTTGATTTACACCCTTTAAGGTGTAAAACGATTTAGAGTGTACGTTCGCGATGACCTCGTTGCTGCGCAAATGGGGTCAGTTTGTCATCGCTCTTATGATTACGTCACCTGCAGGATCCGCCTTATATCTATATCCGTCCCGCGGTATAGGTCCCGTGGAGGGACCTCGATTGCTTACTTGGTTCTCTGGAAGCCCCGGCGCTTGTGCTGGGTGACTTCAATGCACATAACTCGGCCTGGGGAAGCCGATGGACGGACGGTAGGGGAAGGAGGTTGTTGGAGGCAATGAAGAATAATAACATGTGCCTGCTGAACAACCGCGAGCCCACTTACATGCGATCCCCAACGTCACTCGATGTACTGGACCTACGCCTCAGTCCGCCTCAGCATTCGTCATACCATCCGAAGGCGTAGTGCACGGAAGACGCCTTTCACATCCAACCTCCTCCACACCTGCGGAACTCTATGCCACCCATTTCTTTCTACAACACATCGCTGACTTTACACCGCGGGAATAAGCAGTCTTCAGAGACTCCAAATCTGCACTTCAAGCAACTGAAAATTCCGGCATACGAAGCCCGTCCGCACCCCTAGTCACAGATGTGTTAATGGCTTACCACACCATCTACGCAGGAGGCCACAGGCTAGTTCTCCAGTGGGTTCCAGCCCATTGTGGTGTCGTGGGGAACGAGCAGGCCGACTGCGCCGCAGAAGCAGCACTCTCGTATCTGAAACGGACCAGTGTTGTTCTGCTGAGAGGAGACCGCCGTTCAATTCTGCGACGCCTAGTGACACCCCTAGCTTCCCGCCAATGGACAACAGACATTCTTCCCCCCTCTATGTTGAGCAGAGTTGATCCAACGCTCGCTTTCCGCGTGCCACGAAACACCTCTCGTCAAGATGCTGCATTAATCCACCGAATGCGCTTCGATCTGGCCTTTACAGCTCAGTGGCGTTGCCGCTTGAGACAAGTTGACTCTCCCACCTGCTGCCACTCTGGTGTTCTTGAGGATCTGGAGCATATTCTTCTTCATTGCCCCCACTACCAACCTTCCCGAACCACACTCTCAGAGTCTCTTCGTCAGCTGGACTCTCGCATCTTCTCCCTATCGAAATTGCTTGGTCCCTGGCCTAATCCTGCCCAGCAACGCTCTGCGCTCAAAGCTCTTCTGACATTTCTGGGCACCATCGGACTTCGATCGTTATTGTGAAGGGGCTCGATATTTTATTCCCCACATTCCCACCGGCAATGGGGTAGAGTATCGCCTGTGGCGATGAACCTCCCCACTCTCCAAAGCCAGAAATAAAGTTGTTGTTGTCAGTTGCGTCGACGTCCTGCTTCCACTTCAACTGGTCCGACTCCAGGGATATCAAGGAACCATCATCGGGATTTCCATCACAACATCCCGGACCCCCGAAAGGGAAACTTTTACTACATCGTTGATTTTACGCCGCGGGAATGGGTAGTCTGCACCGACTCAAAATCTGTACTGCAAGCTATTGAACATTCTGGCATACGGGGTTCATCCGCACCCCTAGTGACGGATGCCTTAATGGTTTACCACCTTGTGTACAAAGCCTAGCACAGGCTGGTTCTCCAGTGGGTTCCAGCTCATTGTGGCGTCGTGGGGAATGAACAGGCCGACGCTCTCCTCTCAGAGACGGACGAGTATTGCGCTGCTGAGAGGAGACCGCCGTTCCATTCTTCAACGTCTCGTGACACCCCTGGCTTCCCGCCAATGGACATTCTCCCCCATCTGTGCTGAGAAGAGTTGATCCAACGCTCGCTTTCCGCACGCCACGAAACACCTCTTGTCAAGATGCTGCATCAATTCATCGGATGTGACTCGATGTGGCTTTTACAGCTCAGTGGCGTTACCGCTTGAGACAAGTTGACTCTCCTAGCTGCTGTCACTGCGGTGCTGTAGAAAATCTAGAGCATATTCTTCTTCATTGCCCACACTACCAACCTTCCCGAACCGCACTCTCCCGGTCTCGTAATCAGCTGGACTCTCGATCCCCCTTCTCTCTCTCACACACAAAATTGCTTGGTCCCTGGTCCAGCCCACCAACGCTCTGCCCTCAAAGCTGTTTTGACCTTTCTGGACACCATAGGACTTCAAACCTTATTGTGAAGGGGCTCATTATCCCTACATGACCACCAGCAATGGGGTAGAGTATCGCCCCTGGCGATGAAACTCCCCATTCATCATTTCACAATAAAGTTGTTGTTGTTAATTCAACGCTCGAAGCATCCATATAATGCGTGTGGACTCGCCTTGCCTACAGACACCTCGACATTGGAGTCACTAAACACGGTACCCCATTTAGTGATTTATATACTCGACATCAGAGCGTTTTGACGTAACTTAGGATATTTCCAGGGTCTACTGGTAATGTCCTGCGCCTAGGGGTTTCCTTTCCTTTTTTTTCTGGGCAATCATGCTTCACCATGCTCCTCCTCAGTTGACATACAAATCAAAGGGAACACCGATGATATACAAATTGTCTTCTTGAATGGGCAGCTATAGTTGTTGCAACGCAGACAGGTAGATGTGACAAGGTATGGATGACAAGGGATACCCGCAGCATGTCAGGCAACTGTGACAAGAAATATCCGGATTGCGAGATGTGCATGTCACCTGATGATACAGATGTAGTTATCTGCAACATCGGGAGCTACTAAAAAAGGAATGTGAAGCTGCCTTGAAAAAACGAATGTTTTTGCAAAGCAGCCTCTCATTTTCTGTAAGTGTGTAGTTTCACAGGCGTCACTTTTCCTCGGGATATCGAATAACTCAGTTATAAAAACTAAGCGACCACACACTCCAAATTCTCGAAAAATAATAATATCCGAAACACACTCTCCGAATATAACAACAAAGAAACTCCGAAAACCCGGAACCCTAGTCATGGCCCTCTAAGCAGCGTATCCAAATAGACTAGTAAAACAGGAATGAACAAAACAAGCACTCAAAGGTGATTCTCCCAATCTAAAGGAGACCGACTGGCAGATTAAAAGCCGGGAGATAGATCTAAGTATCAAATGACATAAAGAGATTAGCACAAAATACTGTAACTCACACTTTTAAGACGCTTAAAATCAGCAAAAATGTCAAGATAAGAGGAAAACAACATTCTTACGTAATCTGCTATCATAGGCTGGTGAACAAATGGATAAAAGAGCGAATGCAGTCTACTGGAACGCGATCAACGAATACCTACGTATATCGTAGAGGGCAAATCTGAACAGCAAACCTTACCAATGACTCTTCGTTCTTGAAGGTACTTCACAGCTGTCAAGGCAGCATACTGCCACACTTCCAGTCGCAGCACGAACGATGTCGAACGATGAGCACGCCACGACAAAGAAAATGAATGAAGTCGCAGCTACAGCTCGGTCGTCAGGCTGCTGCTCGATAAGAAGACTGCCACAGCATGCGTACCCTTCACAAGTCCCGTTCACCGATCGACGCTGTTCACAGCATGAATGCTTTTATGCTGCGAATATCAAGGCCTTATCATCAATCAAACTTTGTTAAGTCGATTGCCGAAGAGAATGCGCCAGGTATGTGAAAAATTTACTTGAGGCGCGCGCTTCGCCGTTGCACGAATATTTGGGTCGTACCATTCAGGGCCTGCTTGCACGAACGTTGTGGGGATTCCTCAGAGGCGTCCTCGGTAGCTTTGGTAATGATTTATGCACGAGAAGCCTCGAGGACTGTAGCACGTGCCCGAAACACTGCAGAAGCTATATTGAGAACACCACTGAGGAATCTCCCCAGCGTTTGCGCATTGTCTGCTATCGACAGCAAGAATTCGTGCGTCACCTTCTATCGAGAACCCCTCGGCGCCTATGTGTCGGTGGAGTAGACGGAAGGAATAAGGTTAACTTTGCCCAGCACTAGGCTGATTTTTGGCCACGGACACAGCTTAGGAAGAAAGAATCGGAGATGATCTGGTCCAAAACGCAATTTTGCGAGTAAGAGAAATTTGCTACGTTGTCCCACAGAATACTGGGGCGGCCTACGAGGCCAACAGAAAAACGTAAGCATATGCTGAAGGGACCAGGGTTTGTACAAAATTTGTGCGTGAAGTCTTGTCCGTTATGTCAAATGCAAATACGCGGGACCTTCTTCAGTGGAAACTCAAACATTATATTCTCGGCTTCGTGTGCGTTCGCCCAAAGTCACTTTCCTTGCTTGCAACTTATATATATATATATATATATATATATATATATCTTTTTTTCTTTTCTATCTTTCCTTTCCGGGGGTTCCTTTCCTTTCATTGCGACATCTCTGCTGAATCGCAGATTGTAAAGCCCAAAAGTGAATTCTATGAAAGCGTTGGCCCTGAACATGCTATTGAATATCACTATGTCCGACTGTCACGGCTGTATCAAATTCGGAGTGCTACTCAGATTCTGTCCAAGCTGTGCATTTGCCCGACAAGTGAAATATGCTGTTGAAGGACGTGTGTGTATTTGACGAATGGGTAAGCACAAAGTGAAAGAGCAGCGTGAAAATAAATGCACCCTGTCACGTCTCCAGTTCTGTATTGTTTATTTCTGTCTACGTGCACTTTGTATAGTTTGAACAGAACGTTTGAAAATAACTACTGAGCTGCCGTTCGATGTGAAGCACTGCCAAAAAAAGAAGGAAAAAGCTGTTTCGGGGCTTGTTGAACGGCTGCTTGAAATTCCCGGAACCATTCCACTGTAGGACTGCTTCACGCCTTTCTGTCACTCCATCCGAATGTTAGCCACAGTTGCTTTGTGGCGATAACACGGAATCAAAAAAAGAAAAAAGAAAAACCATCCGAATGCCGGTTATGAAACAGTCCGTTAGATACTGCGTACGCAATCACTTTTGCGCACGCAAGGAACCGGCTGGTACACGCTGCACACGAACTAAACGCAAAGCCACGTTCGGTGCATGCGCAGTGTGCGCCCGCTATTTCCATGCGTAAGCAAAGAGACTGCCTCCGCAGATCGCTGCACTAAAACTCTGTAACAGTATAGACGTGCCAAGCTTGCAGCCCTAGGTAACAAGGCATCCTCTTGCTGAACAAACAAAATACGTAGCTACTATGCGCGTGATTCCTGCATATCCTAATGATGTTTCGTGGAAACGTTTGTCAGAATTGAGCTTGGAGCGGCGCCTGCTTATAAGTATCGCGCATTTGCATACAGGATGTCCTTGCCTTAGTAATGAGCACCACTGCGCAAAAAAAAAAAAGGAAAAAGAAACTCAACAAAAGCAGGCTCCGGCGCTAACTGAATGCTCGGGGACCAGACAGTGCTTACGCACACAAAATTGCCTTCGTGCATTCGAGGATATAGCCCTGAAGGCGGAGTAAAAATACCTGGAAACATTATATATTTGTTATCTTCCTACATCCTGAGGCTTCTTTGAGCGTAAGGGTTCATTCACATGTACGTGATGTTTTTGCCTCCGTCAAGAGCAGACGCGAAAACGGTCACATTCGTGTGAACGACCATGCAGGCACACCTCACGCACATCTTTACTCATTACTCAACAACGGGCTAGAATTGCTCATGCGTTTCTCGGCACGGACACACAGTCCGGAAAAGAACGGCTGTATGGAACAGCAGTGTAGAATGGTTCGTGCGCTGTTCGAACAAAAAAAAAGTGCAGCAAACGGATGAGATAAAAGTTCGCGTGCACGAGCCCCACGAGCGTTGGCAGCGTGCCTGCTTACAGATCCGAAGGTTGCGGGTTCAAACCCGGACGAGGATGCCACCGACTTAGTAGCAAGGAACAAGTTACTTTGACACACAGTATTCCGCGTGGGACGTTACATACGGTGTGTGTGTGCCGTATGCTGAGATCTCGGCGTACGTCAAAGAACCCTCAAGTGGACACAACCAATTTGCAAGACCTAGATCGATTGCAGAACATAGTTCTCTCGCGGCGTAGAGCGACGAATTATCAACTGCCATAGCCTCAAGAGTGCGCAAATATGTGCGGTATCTCTCAAATATTTTCCACTTGCAAGGTGGAGAACGGAACTGTCGCAGAGATAAAGAGCTGCTGAAATTACGAGGGGAACTCCACTTTAAATTGTATCGGCAAGTGTGTGTATATCGGTTCTGTGCATTCTGGAGCAAGCGCATGTGTTGATCAGCTACATGTGTACCGGCGACGTAAGTGATGGAAGGGAATCTTGACACGTTTACGCTTGCGGCTACCGGTTACGGGCGCTTACGGTGGGGGTTGCCATGACAACGAAGAGACGGCGCCCGCAAGATCGTTTCCGCAAGGAGTTGAGGCAACTTCAACTTTTCTCCCGCAAGCTCCGTAACCGTAAGCGCACTGGCAGGATGGCAGAAAAGTTCGGATGCCGCGCATGCGTTTTGTCTCGCGCGTTTCCTTGCAAAGATGGCGGAAACATTGGATGTCTTAGAACCTCTTATTCTCCAAGTTGAGAAGTTTCCCTGGCTATACAATAGCAAAAGAAGCGACTCCAGGGATGCCACGAAAAAAGAAAACTCATGGATGACATTAGCATAGCAGTGGGTCTGTCAGGTGATATCTTCACTTAATGAATCTGTCCGAAGTAGCGAGTTGTACGTTGAACTGTCGACGATGGCGTTAAGTTAAGAACATTAACACTTAACAGTTAAGAACATCGTCAAGGAATGTCTGATTGTCTTCCAAAGCAGCCGGCACCGGGGGTGCTGGACGCTGGACGCCATGCTACTTTGTGGCTCTATTTCACTTTTCTTCGGAAGGATGGCGCTCTAGGAGGCCGCTCCTCATTGGAGGAACGGAGCGCCGAAACGCAGTAATGTGAACGATGGAGGAACGCAGCCGGCAACGAGATGGGTACTACGTAAGCGCAACCCGTAGCCCATAAGCGCGAACGTGACAGTGTGAACCAGCCTTAACACCTCTTTGCGGTCACGTAGATGTGTAGCAGGTGCGTTTAGGGTGTATAGTAGGTAGGTGAATTGTCATTGGAATTGGGCTGAAGTCTTACCACAGAGGTATCTTGTTGAGGTACACACTTGGAAAGGTACTTTAATTTCTTTACAGTTTGTTATATCCGAGGGGCAATTTATTCCAAATCTAAAAGAGGTATAGAACAGAAGACGCGGCAAAGCCCCGGAAAACCGGCGGGCACCAGCCCCAGGCATTACTCATGTGTTGCCTAGAGCTGCACTACTTTTGCGACCCCCAGCGGCCGCAAACCGAAAACACTTGACACTTCATCCCTTGCTGTAGGTTATGTCGTTGAGGTTCATGCACTACCCGACCTGCTCGTGTGACAACCAAACTTTCTCTTGTTACATCATAATTCCCCTCAACTCAACTGGGTCTTGGCAACACGTACCGCAGAAAGCGACATGTGTATCTGTTCTCTCTGGGTTTCACTAGGCGAGCCTTCCCATGTGATCCAGGGAAACACTGATATTTCCCGCGATTTGTTCGCGATCTCTGATGCCAGCGACATATTTTGGTGTCGCTTCCATTGATGGCCATTCACACACACTACACAGTTACATGGTCTTAGCACTTTAATCGCAACTCTCTTCTTCCACTTGCATCCATGTCCATAGTTCCTATTAAAATTTAAAGAGTGATATTAAACGGCAGGTTAAATCTAGGTAGGGTAAAATTTACGTCGCCTTCATACTGCGACGCTGAATGAAAGGAATCAGTCGAGGCAACAATGCGAAGTGTAGCCGTCGTGTAGTACATCTTTGTCTTTTACAACTCGAGTCACAAAATTGTACAGGGATGTCGTGAACCTTTGGGAGATAAGGCTGTAGGAGGTGCATGGACTCACCACTTCTTGGTTTATCAGTTTGTTATATCCGCTCTATGAATTCGGCACGATTCCGAGCGATGCAGGGAGCTGGTTGGCGGCAGTCGAGTGGGAAGGTATAGGCGTTTTTACCGTCTGCCGAACCGGTTTCCGCATCATATTTTTTCCGGTTCAGTTCCGGTTCGTTCAAGGGGAGAGAAGAAATGTTTACAGTTCGGTTCGGGTTCCGTTCGGCAAAAAATAACGTTTTCTTTTTTTTTTTTTTTTTTTGCGGTTGTCCGTTTCGGTTCAGTTGCGGTTTCGACCCCTGGCCACGCCCGGTCGAACTGCGGCTGCAGGACTGCACAGACAGCAGTGTTTGAGGCGTCGGCCATAACAGTGGTAGGAGCTCCGTGTTTCGGATGCTAGAGGAGCATTTGAGCTGTGAGGCCCGCTTTAATCTTGGCAAACGAGGACTCCGCTTCGGCACTCCATGTTAAACTTTGGGAACGTGGTGTATCCCGCCTAAGTAAAGCTTGCAGAGGTCGAAGCGTGGAGGCGCAATGAGGGATAAAACGCCGGTAAAAGTTGATTAGTCCGAGGAAACGCCGAAGCTGCCGAAGGGATTGAGGCTGTGGGAAATTGGTGATAGCCCCAACTTTGCTGGCGAGGGGGGCAATGCCGTTGAATCCACACCAAATTCGCATTTTTGTACATTGACAACGATGCCATGTGCGGCCAGTCGCGTGTGAAGAGGAGACGGAGGTGCTGAACGTGCTCTTTGGGACTAGAGCTGGCCACGAGCAGGTCGTCAATGTAGGCGAACACGGATGTAGTTCGGTATCGGGACCACTGGGTTTAAAAAAAAAAAAAAGGATGAAAACAAAAATCCAACACTTTTACGTGAAAGAGGAGCTAATTAGTAACGAAATTAAACTGGAATGACCCTCGTATATTGCGTGAAACGTATAAAAATTGAATATCGCCCGTTTCTTGAAGGCGATCAGCCATCTTTACTGAGGACCTTCTGATCTAACCCGAGGCAGTGTCTCGACGCCCGCACCGCCTAGTGCGTGCCCCCCCCCCCCAATCTGTAGAACCTAACCTAGACTAGGTGATTTAGCCCAATTCAACGACCCTACCTTTCGCAAGATGGCAAGTTTCGAGTCCGTGGCTTAGCATTCCCGTGTTTCTCCTGCGCTAAAAGTGAATCAGATGGGGTTGTTGAAATGCATATTAAAAAACTTCTTGTCCACAGAATTTTATAATTCTTACATTTTTAGATTCAGTATATGACCTTCTTCCACTTCTATGCAATATTTACCTTCCTAACGCTTTCATTAATTTTTGGTGGTCCCGATAAAACGAGTGGTCCCGATACGGAACTACACCCGGCGAACACGAAGGGAAGTTAACGATGAAAGATGAAAGTCACTGAAAAGATTAGCCAGCGGTAGGACTCGAACCCACATCTTCTGGATTACCGGTCCTGGGCTCTACCAATTGAGCTAAGCTAACACGCCTTCCAGCGACTTCCAGGGTGCGTCATCTGAAGGGACAAACCAGTTACTCTCTCTCACTCATCCTCCTTTCACTCTTACATTTTTGCACACTCATACACACATTCATACGACAGGGATCGACGCAAGCGGCAAATGTTGAACATGAGAGAACTGACGTTCGATGTTCGAGAACTGTCGTATGAATGTGTGTATTAGTGTGCAAAAATGTAAGAGTGAAAGGAGGATGAGTGACGCACCCTGGAAGTCGCTGAGAAGGCCGATTTTATGCACTCGTTGAAAGGAGCCAACTGTGACGGAAACGCCAAGCTTTTCAAATAGCACAGCGAGCACCTTCTCTTCAGACTGCTTCCATCGGGCTATCAGCAATCCCATGGAAAATCAAATTGTCACGCCTGGAACGATCTTCAAGGTAGTCAAGACGGGACCACAAGCGAGTATTTTGTTTCTAAAGTGTACAAAGTTGTCTTTGATAGTATGCAAAGAGGAGGCCGTGTTTTCGACAGCAACCAGCCTTGAACTTGATTTAGAAATTTATGACGAGATGTTAGCCTGAGTTTTCTGGATAGATGTTACAGCTTCCAACAGTCGTGTCTGCCAGACTCCAGTGTGCTAGATCGTGCGCTGAGTTCTTTCAGCAATTCAAGTATGGTGTCAGACTGACCGCCCTTCGGGCACGGGCTAAGCTCAACGTTGCCAGACAGTATGAGAAGATGTGGAACATCACCACAAAGCTTACAAACTAAGTAGGTAAGCAACTGACATAAAGCGCAGCAGCATTCACACATGGTACCGTACAAAGCAAGTGGGCAAGGCAGCTCCAAGAGCAATCTGTTACTACTCTTCTCAGTATGTAGTTGAAAATCGTTTCTCACGTGTGTGAAGAGTAAAAAAAATGTGCAGGGTAACCCACATATAGAAGCCGCAATGCCTACTGCCGAATCCAAACGGGCGCACTTTTAAGAGGAACACACGTAGAAAACAAGTTCACGGTTGCCGATCTCGGGGCTGAAAATCCGTCAGTCAACACGTGTGGTATCTTTCCCGCTGCCTTCGGCCAACACCTCCTAGATAGCATCAGGCCTGCGCCACACTTGACACAGCGTCACACACGAAGGCCTGCTGTGGATGCTGCTATGACGTCAGTGAAAGAGCGAACAAGAGAAACGCTCGAAGCAGCTCCCAAAGCTCACGCAGGCCTCCGTGAGTTGGGCAATGCGCAGACCTACTATCTAGGAGGTGTTGCTTCGGCGCGGTTGATGCAGTTACTGCGGTCGTTGTCCACCGTGGTGACTTGCTGAGTACGTCAGGTGCCGACCACGGAAGAAACTGTGTGAAGAGTAGAAAATGGTGCATGGTAACCCACATATCGGAGCCGCAATGTCCACTCTATGTTGTCTATCTATGGTGTCCCGTTTTGTCCATTCTTCACTAGAGGTAGGCAACCTCTCAAGAGCATCTGCATTTCCATGCATCTTCGTGTGTCTGTATTTCATATCAAACTGAAAAGCTTGAAGGTATAATGCTGCATTCTTGTTGCTGAAAGTACCGGAGTGCTCTTGTCCAATGAAAACATAGACACGAAAGGTCTGTGGTCAGTTACCATTACGAAACGTCTTCTGTGCAGGTATTCGAAAAACTTTCGTGCACCATGAACAATAGCAAGAGATTCTGTTCACTGTTTGGTGTACTTTTGCTGCGTTCTTGACAACCTTCTTGATGCAAACGCTATTGGCCGTTCGATATCACCTGGGTAGATGTGTGACGAAATTGCTCATATTCCCCATGGCGAGGCATCTGTCGCTATAATCAAAGGCAGTTTGTCATCGTAAGGCACACGTACCTTCTCGGAAGCAATTTCAGCGTCGATTGCTTCGAATGCTTTCTCACGTTCAGTGGACTAGATGAACTGTTGTTTCTTTTGTAACAGTTGCGTCAAGGGGGATCTGTAACAGTTTTGTAACAGTTGTGTCCCCATAGTCTCCGAGTTTTACCGTCATGAATTCTAGTCACCAGCTCGCTTGCTATTTAGCAAATGTTTCAATTTCTCTTTGGTCGCGCGCAATCCATAACTTTTTGGGACTTCTTCGTGTCCCTCCAGGTGTTGTTCTCTATGGTTCTTCCCACAATACAGATGTCATTGAGGAATACATTCAATACACCATCAATCCCTTGTAAAACTATATACCCGCTGTAACTGTAAACCTAACGTGTAAATCTACTTTAATTACCTTGTAAAACTTTTTTCCGTTGTACGCGGCAACAACAACTTTACAACTTTCCGTTGTCCGCGACAATATTGCTGGCGCACTTGCAATTCCATACAGCAGTCATTCGAACTTGTAGACCCCCTTACGCGTTGACAATGTCTGTTTCTACTTCCAAATGTAAGTACGGCCGTTTAAAGTCCAACTTACAAAAGAACGGTCCACCATTTAGTGTGGTAGAAATGTTCTCCACCCACGGAAGAGTGTGTTTACTTTAACGTTCCCGCAAAGCCGAATCTGACCATTTGGTTCCCCACTGGTATTGCCCATTCAATGTGATCCGTCTTCGCAAGAATCCCTGTGTCAGACGATTTAGTTCTTCAATACGGCCAAAAAATAAGGGCAAGGTAGGAATCCTTGTTTCGCAAAAAAAAAAAAAAAAAAAAAATGGTGCTCTTTCCAGCGTCAATGTGAATTTCGCTTTCACACCGTTTAGTTAGTTGAGCTTGATATTTCTGGAGCGATAGGTGCAATTGTCGGCTCCCAGTCTGGAGGAACATGTCCTTCCACGGAAGCTGTCGTTCTGTCATCCAGTCTCTACCAAGTAACGTGGTAAATCCGGGCTCATCCATTGAGTATAACGGTAACTCCTTCTTTTAGGCAGCGTTCACACGGGGCAACTTTTTGCAGCAACTATGAGCAACTTTGGAGTTGCTGTCAGCCGGCAACCTCCGGCAACTCGAGTTGCTCCGAGTTGCTGCGAATCGCTCCCGGACCGAAAACTTGAGAAGTTGCTCGTGCATCGGCCAATCAGAGAGGGAAGCATTGCCACGTGACTCCCGATGGCGTTGTGGATTTCGTTCGTGGGTTCATAGGTTCAAATCCTGGAGGTGCAGCTAAAGATAACTTTTTCTTTTTTTTACGAACTTCACGGAAACATATCAGTTGCCACTTCTGGACGGCAATAATGATCTATTGGAGTAATAAAACTGACTGAAATTTGACAAACAGCAGCTAAATAAAAGATTCCACCAGTTCGATTCGAACCCACATTGTCCGGTCGCCATAAGGTTGCTTGTGGGCGGAGCTACAGAGTTGCTGCGTGTGAACGCGGACTCGAAATTGCTCAAAAGACGTTGGTTTGAGTTGCTTCGAGTTGCTGGGAAAAGTTGCCCCGTGTGAACGCCGGCTCAGGCTTGTAACATGACCCACAGAAGGTCTGCACATTTTATGAGTTGCTGAGATGCAGTATTCAGAACTGTCGACGTTTCTTCTATCTTGAATTCTGGTAAAGCTTTCCGGAACCTTGTTAGTACATTGTAGAGATTGCCGATCCAGTGTCAAATTCCACGTGAGCATCCATCGTCCTCAATGCACACGGTAACGTGAATCGGATCATGGTTTGTAGATCGTCCACATCGGAGAGATTCCGAACGCTGGCTTCTCTTTATCGGCACTTGTCTGTTGTTTTGCTGTAAATCTGCGCATTTTCTTAATGTGACCTTGTCGTTGACATCAGCAAAATGTCGCCATAATGATGGGGTACTCTCCTGGCCTGTGTGCAGAGTTTCCAAAACGGTAGTATTCCTTTTGAGCTGGTGTCTTTGATTTTTCCGCTTACCGTTGTCCTTTGAAGGTGCGTGGACTGCCTTGTTCTGTAGTTTTACTAGGGCTCCTGTTGTAATTTCTATTGAAACGGCTTCTTGCACTGCCTTCTTAAAGGAGGTAAGAACTCCTATCTGCATGTATTTAGTTACCGGTGTAATATGTGTAATATTGTTCTTCTACGCTTCGTAATTCTATTTACAATTTGTTGTTCAATGCTTCTCCTTCATAACGTGTGCAGCGTTAATACAAAAACCCACTATTTTTCGGATACGGGGGAGTAGACGCACCGTCATCCAGCTACGGTGCTAGACATACATTATCAACATGATTCAACTCATTTGAGGGTCAACATCACATCATAACCCATAATTCAACATCACGCTCAACATAACATCACATCATTACCATCAACTCAACATCACACCATTGCTCATCATCAACATCAAACTCAACATCACATCACATCATTGCCCATCACTCAACGTCAAACTCACCATCACATCACATCTTAGCCATCACTCAACATCACATCACACCGTTGCCATCCCTAAACATCACATTATTCTTTGTGATTGCCATCGGTGTCGGTGAATTCGCCGACCTATGCTCACAGCATTACCTTCAACAGAGTTTGAGGATTTAACTGCAATTATATGTTCTGCCTTTAAGTATGTTTTGTTCACTTTAATTCAATAGAATCACTTTTTGATGGCAGCTTGTACTAGTGACTGTGAAACCAGGGGCGGATCCAGGATTTTTCTGAGGAGGGGGTCCAGCCATGGACAGCATGCTAGACACGGGATCTAGGGTCAACTAAGCACTATATGTGAAGACAGAAATTGAGGAGGGGGTCAGGACATCCGGACCCCCATCTAGATCCGCCCCTGTGTGAAACGTATATTCATCGAGACGGACCCTGCCATACTCCTCAACATGGGAAGTCTGCTCAGTGGAATGCTCATTTTCTGGGGTTCCCCGTGGAAGATAGGGTCACCCAAACAGTGTTCTTGTTGCTTCTCACAAATCTGTTTCTTCCGTGGTGACGTCACGCTTTTTGTGAATTCGAGGTTGTTCTTCAGCATAGTCCCATAAAGGATCCTGTCCGGTACATCCCTTGCTGATGAAACAAGGTTAACTCATGTTTGATTCAATGAATGTGCACACAAGCATGACGCGTTTGGAAAAGTGCAGAAGTGCGTGGAAATAATGCTCTGCACATTATAGAAACATTGTGTGGACAACAAATTTAGCAACTCTTTCCGTGGCTTCTACGACATCATCGCAGTTCAAGAAGATGGCAAAGGGCCACGTAGATGTCTTAGTTATCCGCATAACGGTTTTACGCACATTACCAACCACCAGCTGCGAGTAAGTCTTGACTAAAATATGGATTAGGATAATTGAATCTGTGTGCAATAAGGGGACAAGTCGACTAATCCCCTTTTTACTATTTTTGCTGCAATGACATCTACATACCAGTATGTACGTGCCAAAGTAAATTTAGGACCGTATTGAAATTTATTGGCCAGCTACAGGAGGGTAAGAAACGGGAAATGCATGGGTGTCAATGGGACGGACAATCAGATCAGAACCATTTTCTCGGTTTGGGATGTTTCGACTTAGAGAGGTTCAATTATGAGATGATATTGTTAAAGTCCCTAGCTTTTTGAGGTGGAAAATTGTTCGTTCCGCGGGACTACAATGGGGAATCCGCGGCTGTCCGCGGGGAAAAATATCAATTTCCGCGGCATCCTGCAAACGTGGCAAAAACACGTTTGAATGCAGATAAACTTACCATGCAACGGCACTCCCACCTTGATGCCTCCCTTCCTGCCTTCTCATCTTGTCGGCGTTTATGCGGTGTTTATTGCTCATTATGTGGTCGTCGATGGTAGATTTGCGTCGATGGTCGACAGACATGGCACACACCTTGCAGAACATACATCAGCCCTCACAGAATCCGGCGTTTCTGTACTCCCGACCACGATCCCGCACAGTCTTATTGCTGAGGTGCGACATGACATTGCAATGCCTAGAGTTAACGTGCACAAACGGAAACCGTTGAAAAATCAAGAAGTCATTCTCTGTGGTTCTTGGCGTTCTCTGAATGCACGCTCACCCAACGGCACCTAGATGCAGAAGGCCTGTTCACTGCCCCCTCTCCCTCCTTCGATTAAGAGTCAAAATTCGTCTGTTCCTAGAACGGTGAATCGCAGTAATTACTGCGATTCACCGTTCTGGGAATTCAAGCACCCGCAAATGATTGCAGTTCACCTGGAACCTGCAGACCTACATATTTAGACAAAAAGTGTAAGACGCATTCCAGAAAATCAGTCTTGAGAAAGATTGAGACCTTTTTGCGCTTTATTTACAAGTGTTCATTGACAAGGATTTCTCTATCTAGGTGGTGTTGGCTCACCCAACACCACCTAGATACAGAAAGCCTGCGCGCTCGTCGACGTGACGTAACAATCAAGAGTCAGCAAATCAGGAGCGTGTTTTCAACGGCGGCAGCCAATCACGAACGTGCTTTCAGTGGTCGTGGCCATGAAGACGAGCCACCGTCGTATGCGAATTGTGATTGAACGTCCCCACGTACTAAGAATCACAGTTAGAATTAAGAGTCACAATTCGTCTGCTACTGTAGACGAATTCTAACTCTTAATGTCCACGTAGCGAAGGAGGAAGAGGAAGCAATGAGCAGGATTTCTGTATCTAGGTGGAACTGGCTCACCCTACCCTTTCCTGCACGCAAGGAGAGAAGGAACGCGCCATGTGACTCGCGCGTCGGCGCCGTTTGCCGGTATCCTCGAAGTACGACTGGTACCTGGTACTACAAACCGTCGCATCAGTTCGTAGAGCCGGCTCGGGGATCTACATGTCACACTCGTAACACGATCGTACCGCCAGCCCGGCGCGAGTAAAGGCCACGTGCGTAGACAAGTGCACCGACATTGGAAAAAGAATGCTGTAGGTACCACTCAGAGAGTCGGAAGTAAGCGTTCCAACTGTGTGGTTGAATCGGAGTTTCCGCCGTCGTTCATGTAGGCAAGACACTACGGTCGCATACAGGTTCATCATCATCATAGAGGGGGCACAAATTTATAACTCAAGAGTGAATTGCATCATTAAGCGGAATTTCCGCGAAAAAAAAAAAAAGGCTACTCCGCGGGAATCATCATTTCTGCGATATTTCACGGAATCACGGAAAGCTAGGGGCTTCAGATATTGTTATATACAGGGTTAGCCCAAGTAAAAGATGAAGTAAAACGAGAGATGATTGGAGCAGTGGACGGACTCCTGTTGCCAAAGAATAACGTAGGTTTATTAAGTCCTCAATCCCAGTCAAACCACCAGCCAGCGTCGACCCTTCTAGTCCTCTGGTCTCGTTCCAGAACTCCCGTTCCGGCCAATGTTCCCTGCTTTTCTCAAAGCTTCTGTCCACGCGCCGCTCACGACTGGCCAGCCAATGGTAGCATCTTCAGCCCTGTGTGTGTCGACACAGCTGTGGACACTTCGTCTTCCTTCGTAGCACCCTTTACAGCCAACATAAAGAATTGCATTTTGTCCGCTTCGTAAAGAATACCGCTGGCACGGCAGACACCGGAACTTTCGTCAATGACGTATGGAGTGCTAAAAAGTTTTCTCGAAAATTTTCGGCGTCCAGATTTGTTCCGGTAAATTACGAAAAATGAAAAACCGTTTGTTCCTCTAGATTGTTAACACCCTATTCAGTCATTTTCTTGAGCTGATGTAAATTTTCGGGAGCTTTGCAATTAGCTCTGGAAGGCATATTTACTAAAAGTGGTACAACGAAACTGTGTACTACGGTTGGAAATTGCTAACAAAAAAAACTGCAAATTACATATCGTAAGAAAATTTACGCTGCTACAAAGCTACACAAGTGCACAAACACACAAGGCTTATTAGCACTCGGTATAGGCCATTTTACAATGACCCATACGTTAAGAGTTTACAGGGTGTCCCAGAAAACGTGTCATTGAATTATAATTAAAAAACTACGCCACCTAGAATAATGCAGTCATCGGCATTTCTTCTTACTAGGCTTTTGCCACCTCCTGATGTGAATGGCATGTAACGTTAGTTTAATTACGTAAATATTTGCGCAATGAACTCGGAAATTTGCCAAGAAAAGGTCACTTTCTTACCGCTCCAATACGAAGCGCATGTCGAATTTACTCAAACTTATGATAATTGACAGTGATATTCAGCAGCTATCCCATCGGAAAAAATAGCCGAACATCATGCTTTTCGGTGCACACGAGCATAACGCGCGCGAGCATCAGACTTTTTGAGCGGAATCGCGGTCTGTCCGATGACAGGGGGGTGCATACCCAGCCCACAAAGTGATAGTAGAAAAAGTGAGAGTTCCTGAAATTGGGAGAGGGAAGGCATGGTCCCAGCGGAAGTCAGACGCGATAAGCCATGCCTGTGCTATCTCTTTCTACGATGCTGGTGTGGGCTGGGTTCCCATCCTCCTTTCTGTCAATTGACAACGATTACACTGAAAAATTCCTTGCACGCTATCCTCTGGGAGCTCCGTAGAGCACGATGTTCGGCTATTTTTTTCCGATGGGATAGCTCCTCAATATCCCTGTCAATCATCATTAATTTGAGTAAATTCCGCACGCTCTTCACATTGGCGAGCTAAAAAAAGTGACCTTTACTTGGCAAATTTCCGAGTTCAGTTCGCCAAAATTTACATAATTAAACTTATGTTACACGACATTCACGTCAGGAGGTGGCAAAAACCTAGTAAGAACAAATGCCGTTGACTGCATGACTCTAGGAGGTGTAGTTTATTATAATTCAATGAGACGTTTTCTGGGAAACCCTGTATATGTTAATAAGCGTCTATACAGGGTGTTTCACCTAAAGTGATAAAAAATTCTAACTCGCGACGTACGCGCCGGATTGTGGGACTTTCGGCAATTACCTTCTGGGGACTTTTGCTGCCATTTAGGAAGGACTTTGGACAATTTTTAATTGAGGGAAATTTATTTTTTCAATTGAACTTTGAAAATAAACCTCTACCCGAGAAACGTCATCATGACGTTGGTAGACAGACTGAAACCGAAACAGATCGGAAGGAGAGAGCTGGGTTCCACGAATGGGCACTTGTTCGCTACCTCCTATTGAAAGAAAAGTAGGACCGAAGGTCGCGTTCCTTTCAGGGATCATCGTAATCCCCTCACGACCGTGGTTTTCGGACGCGACTTTGTTCGCCCCAGCTTCGAGCATAGTTCAACTCTACCAAACCGGTGGCGCTGTCGAACACTATGACGCCATTTGTTTACAAACAGGGAGAGGTCTATTGCCAAGCGAAATTCACTTTTTTTTTAACAGAAATATGAAGTCTTCCACGGATAACCACAGCCCAACAAAAACTATGCACAGTATCACAACAGAAGTAGTCTAAAAAATTAGTAAGAAATCCGCTTTAGCCCCGCCTGCATGATTGTCGAAAAGATGAGCGCACCTAAGGTTCGGGGAGAGGAGGAAGTGTTCCCTCTTGTTTTACCTTTCCTTCCCCCGCTTTGACCTTGATGCTGGTGTCAACAGTCTTATCACAAAGGAAACAAAGCAACAGTCTTATCACAAAGGAGGGAAAAGAAATGAAGGCGGGGGGGGGGGGGGGGGGGGGACTCCTCATCTAGACACACATTTTGGGGGCGCTTCTTTGCGAAAATCAAGCAGGCGGGGCCAAAACGGAATTTTTACTATTTTTTAATACAATTTGTGTTGCGATACTGTGCATAGGTTTTGTTGGGTCTGCGGTTATCCGTGGAGGACTTCATATTTCTGTAAAAAAAAGTAAGGTATGTTTGGCAATTTTCAAAGTTCCATTGAAAAAAAATAAATTTCCCTCAATTAAAAATGGTTCAAAGCCTTCCTCAATGGTGGCAAAAGTTTCCAGAAGGTAACTGCCAAAAGTCCCGGCGAGTATGTCGCCAGTTAGAATTTATCACAGTAGATGAAACACCCTGTATGTTAAGAGGGAAGACTTTTTCAATTTTTCACAAAGAACTGGACCAAGTTGCGATTCTCAAGAAAATTTAGCACATAATAAACCTTTCAATGCAGAGCTCGGCTCCCAAATGCACTTTTCATTCACTTTATCTTCATTAAAAACCCTTACTTTATCTTGGCGAATCCTGTACATATGACGGGCATTCACGTTCTAAGTTCTTCTAATTTATTTATAAAAAAGCATATATAACAGAAAGCCAAAACTTTGTCACTTTCCTACATAGTCACCTAGGTGTCCTATGCACTTTTTGCAACGTTGGCCGCGGCGAAGTCTACGCAAGTTTCACTTAGCTGGCAATGAATTTTGGAGGGTGTCATCCCACACAGGTGTAAAAATCTAATACTAGCATGCTGTTCTTTCAAGCTGAACGTCGCCATATCTAGTGTCTGAAGTGTTACTCAGACCATGTGGTGCCACGAGAGCTTGATGACCTTGACGATTTTGCTTAATTACCCACTTAATTACAAGACATCTCTGCATCTTTTGAGATGCTGCTATGCTGCTGCCCGCGCACACACACCATAGGAAAAAAAATTAGGAGACCTTAGAGCTTGAATACCCTCATACTGATAGCACTGTTTCTGGCATTGCAGTACCACGTGAACAATGGATACACTTTTGCACCGATGGCCGCAGTGCGCATAATGAAAAGCAATCTGCCAACACACCAAAGATATGGTGCAGGAACTCTGGCAAAGTGCTATTCTTTGCAAACAGTGTTACGGAGGACAAGCTGCCCCAGAAAGGACGGGGGAGAATCCCTTGAAGCCAAACCAAAGAAATCACTTACACCAGGAAAGGTCGACCTTGTTATTGATAAGCTCTTTGTTTTGTGTATGAGTTATGCAGGGTGTCTTTTTTAGGTGCCACAGATTTTTTATTAAAAAATTAGAGGACTGTTACAACTCGTGTAATGCGAAATTCAGCGTCAGCTGTGCGTGTAGTGAAATGAATCCGGATGAAAGTGTGTAGACAAATTTGTTTAAGCGTGATGAGTATTGATCTGTGATCGCTGAAATGGTTGGCGAGATGAGTGGTAACAAGGTGAGAGGGGTTCTTATCGTGTACGCTCTCTACTATATATACTAAAAATCCGGTGATACCTCCGATAGCGGTTGTAAACCGGTGCGGTTTTCCTCCTTACCCCCCACATGTCGCCGCCGCCGCGATCTCGGGAAAGTCTGCACTATACAGCTGACGCTGTAAAACTGACGTACTTTGGTTTTTATCTCACTTTCCATCAACAGCAGTTGTAAACTGGCGAAATCCTCCTCCTTACTCTCAGCGCTGAGCGCAATGCGATAAAAGTTTTGTGCAGACAGCCGAATGCCGCCGACGCAATCTCGGGAAAGTGTCCACTATACAGCCGACGCTGTAAAATCTACGAGAGTGCCAGATATGCCTGGCCTGGCGGACATCTTTCCTAGCCAGTTGCATCAGTGTTCGATGACTACCTAATTAACTAAAATCCGAAAATTAACTTATTAATTAACGAGTTCTAGGAAAAACTGAGATGGCAGGATTAAAGACTGTCATAGTCGAAAGCTATTCCAGCTGTCAGCGATTTCAAAATGTTCCTGTGCTACAAGATACGAGCAGTTTTTGTTTGCTATGCAAATGAGCCGAAACCAAAAAAGCGAGTCTCAAGAACCCCGACGGAGGCTCCTCTGGGCCAGAAAGTGGTTTATCTGGCCAGCAAATCAGCACCTACTCCAATCATCTCCATCATTCCAAATCACATGGCCTTGTGATGTGGAATGAGCGCCGTGCTCACTGCATTCCCAGTCGCCGCGGTTTTGGTTTCGGCTCATTTGCATATCAAAATGCGAGGATGGATATTTTAACAGGATTTGTTAGACATGGAATGGCTTTCAGCGAGGACACTTTCTGATTCTGCTATCTCGCTTCTGCCCGAAATCCCCTAATTAAAGAGTTCATTAACGAATTTTACGTAATTAGTCATCTTCTAGTTGCATACTTTCTTCGAGAGGATGTCCGCGTGGTCGTATAACTCAACTGCAAAAACGACATCTGTCCTGCTCTCGTAGATTTTTAATAAAAATCTGCCACCTAAAACAAAGACACCCTGTATATGTGAACATGTTAGCATATTGAAAAATTTGTCTTCGCAGAGGCGGTGAGGCGCTAGGGCAGGTACGCTAAGTGGACGTACCACGGACAATAACAAACATGCGTTCCCCCCTGGCTGGCTAAATCGAGGATGCCCAAAAAGGTAGCGAAGCAGAACTTCAATAGGCATTTTTCACAAAAATGAAACAGTGCATGAATGAACTTGCAAAGTGCCAATTCAGCCACCAATACGGGCACTGGAGAATGCTAAGCATTGGACACTCAGCACAGCTGCTCCACATATCATGTTAACCTAAAATGCGAGAAGCACTTTTTTAATTTCCCACCCGAAAATCTCCTTTTCCGCCCCATATCGCCCGATTTTACCCTCTTCTACGGCTCCTCTAATAAAACCGGATTTTTACCCAGATTTTCAAAAAACATAAAACCCGAAAACACAGGGCCCACACTAGTAGATCCGGTCTAGCTGGTGCCCGTCTGGTGCATGTCTGTGCGAGATCGCATGCAAGCTGGGCGTCCTACGAGTGGAATCACTTCCAATTGGGCCCTGTTCAATAAACCATTACGAAGTGGATCCATTTCAGTGCTTCCAACCGGGCTGTCAACGGTAGGCACTCTTAGCAAAGCTAGATTGAGGCGTGTGCCATCTAATTTGTAGACACAAAGAGAGCACACTTCAACTGAATGATGGCAGGTGAAGAAAAGGCACCAGCAGTGGCATGCTTGAGCAGTAAGGCTTGTGTTGTGTTTGTCCTTCTATGTTTAATTGCCTCATCCACTACAACGTTACAAAGGCAGCACTTTGCTTACTGTCAAGTGAAAGCACCGGAACTTGTCTTTGCATGAAGAATTAGAAATGTTATGTTTGGCATCACTGGTAGCTGACAGGAACTTGCCACATACTATATGTTCAATGTCATTAGTCCATAAGCCTACGATCTTCAATATCACTCCGATATTACAGCCACCACTGCAAATGCTGCACAGTCAAGACGGCGTGCACGTCCCATATCCAGTGCTGCCTTTCAGGCCACCGAAAGTCATCATGACGATACAAATTCCTCAGCCAAGCTCCAAGCAGCTCATTCCTTCGCATGTGATTTGTTTACCACATTCCCAAAGATTCTCTGTGGCATGTTTGGAGAGGGGATGCTCATCATGTTGGCAACATCCAGTGTCTGCTATAACAGTTTATTTGCTGAAATTGCCTGCAAAGTCTCTTACCGTAATTTCACGCGTATAAGCCGCACTGCAGATAAGCCGCATGACCCATTTTTAGGGTCGTTTTGAAAATTTTCTGGCGGATAAGCCGCACTCGCAGATAAGCCGCGGGCAATACGGCGCGACTGATATGTGCGACAAAGGAGACCATAGAGAAGGCTATAAACCCTGTGGTCCATACTCCGAGGTCGGCATGATGGTGTACAACAAAGGAGGTCAGTTGTAGTGTTCTACCAAGATCGGATTGTGCCCTTGTTGCATGTTTTTCATGGATCGACGGGTCAGTCGTTTTCCAGAAGACATGAATCACTGTCACCACTTTCGTTAAACTTGCTTGGATGAAGGCACCAGGAAGACCAATCTACTCGAATGTGGACGTGCCACTGTTATGCACTGTTCGTGCATCGGCAGGGCGATGCTGTTCCAGAGACACTGTAGACCCTTTCGTTAAAACTGGCGTATGGGGAAAATACCAGGGAAAAATGGTCATCAGAAAAGCCGCACCTGTGGATAAGCCACAGAGCGTACGTGACAAAAAAAAATTGCGCATAAGCCGCGGCTAATACGCATGAAATTACAGTAAGTGTATATTTCACAGACGTGTACGATAGACAGATACAAAAACATCCACCACAACTTAAGTTAGGGAGATCCTTGCTGCACCTACTATTGTACATTTCAATAATATAATTCTAGGGAAAACGGGTACAAAAGTATAATTTTTTTGGCTGTGTGCAACCTATGCACCTCTTCCGGGACTATAAGTTGAAGGTGGCTATAGTAGACATAGCTGCTCACCAAAAGCCCCCCAAATCTTCAGCAAGCTGTAAAACCACCATCAATGGGAAGTATGGTGCCAGTGATCATGGACGACCGTTCGCTAAGAAGGTACAACACAGCATCTGAGACTTCACTTGGCTCTGCAAAAGAATGTATCAGGATAGAACCGTTACAATTAGCATGTCATGTGGTTGTTTCAATTAAATCTTCATGATAGTAAATAGAACAATTTAATGTTGATTTAAATCAGTGGGTGCTGGATAGGGGATACCCAATAGGATACACAAATGAAGTACACAAACGGATAAAGAAATAGGAGCGCAGTTGATAGGATTAACGTGCAGTTCTTTGAAAGAATGGTTAAAATGCATGGGAGCTAATGGTAAACACCTGTAACAAAGGACCCTAGACTAGGGACGATACTTGCTTGTGTGATCTGTCTCTCTTATGACCACAGATTTGCAACACTACGCCAAACATACATATACGGTAGACATGTTATTGACCTATTCATTGAAGATGGGAGTTTTAGTATGATAGGGAAGCGATAGTATGGTTTAGTTTAGTAGTATAGCATAGGTTAGTATGATTGGGAAGACAGAAGGGCTACACCATGAAAGATCGGGAGCACAGAAAGACCATGTGGCAGCATTAACATACCCTCCTGGTGCTCCTGTGTTAAGGAGAGAAAGTGGTCTAGAAAGCATGACTCTTTCCAGCATCCTACCATGACTGTCTATTTTTGAGTTGTGCCCCAAAAAGTTGACAGCACGGAAATCACTCCATACGACAAACAGTGTGGAAAGTTAATATGTAACAAAAATTTGGAAACTGTCTGTGTTCCACAGTTACTGATGTACGTAATGAAAATGATCCAAAGGCCAGAGAGAGTCATATTTATACCTTAAAAGTACAATCCAGCACTGCAACATAAAAACTATAAAATAATTGACATTTCGGAAGCAGCCCTGGTTCCATCATCAGGTCTGAAATGACGTGGCTGGGCTACCTATTGAGTATATCTCTTAAAGGCAAATAACATTCCGGTAGGGGACCTGAACGTCTGTTGGTGCCGCCGTTTGTCTTCTTGGTTTATCCTGGTTCATCAAGAAGACAAACAACACCATCAACAAACATCCAGGCCTCCTACCAGAATGTTATTTGCCTTTAACAGATAAACAGGTAGCCCAGCCAAGTCATTTCATCCTCATGATGGAACTAGGATTGGTTCCGAAACATCGAATATTTTATCGTTTTTTATGTTGCAGTGCGAGAGTGTACTTTTAAGGAAAAATGCACGTCTTTTCGCACCCATGTGCGGAGATGTGACAGCAATGGCTGCATCGTCCACTGGGCAAACTTTTCGGAACGGTGAGATACACGTACCCGTTATGTGGGTATTTTATCGCACTGCAGGGAACTACTGCACGTGATGCACACCTTAAAGTTTTCCACATGTTCGCGAACATCAAAAACATGTTCAAACTCGTTGTTCAGAAACTTCTCCGCCGACTCCGCACTGGCCAGTGCAAACTCCAACTGATGCACACTCGTTTCAAGTACACACGTCTGGTACCGTTTACGTCTCTTGGTCGCAACTGCATTGGCCTCGGATTCGCGTTCCCTAACTTTCGGATCTTCTCGGCTTCGTCTCAACCGCTTTGCGTTCCCCCACTGTTAGGCCGTGTTGTCTTCGAGCGGTCAATGTGCATTGGGCTGCTTGTTTACTTGATGTGCTACGCTGTTTGCGTGCTGCAGCAGCGCGGCAAGCAGCGACTGCAACCGGAACAGAACCGAAAACTGTTTGGAACTGAAATTTTTTGGGAACCATAACGTAACCTAATATTTCTGGTGTCCATTAACTGTAACCCAAACCGCAAATCATAATACCGCTTACCGGTTCTTAGCAAACGGTTCAAGCGTGGACGGACGAGAATGACGAGCAGAAAAGATGAGAACGGGTTTACAGGCACAGGTGAAGAAACGCCAGAAGAAAATGCTGACGGCCTGGACACGCTCTTCCAAGAATGAGAGATTAAGACTTTGCAAAGCAGATACACTTCAGAGGCCTAGGCCACTATTAGATAACTATTAGACCCTCGGAACCAATGAGTGGGAGCGATTACTTTGCAGGGAGAAAAGTAATCAGTGTAATGACACACAGCCTAACAACGCTTCAGGTTACAATTCACCCATAGAAGGTGAAACAGGTAGTGACAAAAGTGAGCCCCCCTGCTGTATATACCAGGTGTTTCACGAAGGTCCGTCAGCCGAATACTGTATTTACTCACATAATTTGCACACTTTTTCTCCCCATAAAAGTCCAAAAGTCGGAAAAGTTGGGGAAGTTCGTTACGATATCCAAACGATGCAAAAGATTCAAAATTTTAGTATGCCAATCATATAGGCTTCCAGTAGAGCCGATATTGATGTTATCGTTGCATTGTGCACACACCAAAGAAGTACCCAAATACCACGCAACTACTGCTCATCTACCGGCGAAATATGTTGAAACGAACGCCGCTTGAAGATTTGGCTAGTTGTGCTTGACAACCGAAAGCACACTATGTTCACCAACTTTGTCATGTTGTGCTGTAAGTTCACAGCTAGAGCCTAAAGTTTTCGAGAAATATTTTTTTCTAAATTCGGGGGGTAAAAATCAGGTAAATAAACATGTGCACTAAATTCAAGCAAATTCGGGTGAGAAAACTTAATTAACTTGGGTAAAAATCGGGTTTCACCCTAAAGAGACAACCTTCAGTTCGGGGTGCAAATTTGGGGGAGAATCGGGAATCGGGTTAAACCCTAAAACTTCGGGCTCCATTCATAGCGTGTTTGCCCAGCTTTTCTTTCCGCGTTTTGTAGTTCGAGTGACAGTATCATCCATCGTGTCAGTGGACCATCCTTCTAAAATGTGCGCAAATCAAACAAAAGCACCGCAGCAACTTCTACAACTACTGACGGCATTGCAAAAACCGCGTGGTAAGCGAAAAGTCATTGCCGCAGTCACTGAGACACGTGGGCTAGATATCTGCACATGAAAACGTGACTGCACAAATTACGCGATTTTTTATTTTCTTGTCATTTTTGTGCCAAACTAGAGGTGCGCGAATTATGCGATGGTGCAAAACATCAGAGTAAATACGGTAATTCGTAAACAGGTGGCACCATCGAAAGGCTTTCTCTCAGAGCTGTGTGAATACCGTATTTTCTCCAATCTCAGACGACCTCAAATATAAGACGACCCCCGAGTTTAGGGTACACAAATTTGGAAAAAAAGTAAACAGGAATTGGGAGGCATAATAGCAGTTAGAATCAATGCACAATACCATTTATTTATCATCACTTTCCACACTACAGTAGAACCTTGTTATAGTAACTCCGCTTGTAGTAAAACTCTGCTTATAGTAAATGAGAACTCCGGTCCCGATAGAATCCCTATACATTCAATGGCACACCTGATGTAATAAAACTCCTGATCTAGTAAAATTTCATCCTGGTCCCAGAGAGTTTACTACAAAGGGGTTCTACTGTACTGTGTTCTTTGTTGCTAACTGCACACAGCTCATTGTCCTCCGTTCCATCCAAAAAGTTAGACAAACCATATTTCTTAAGAGTGTGCATGACAACGTGGTCAGGCACACTGCACCAAGTTTCCAAAATTCACTGCGCTGGCACAATTCTTGATCTTTCCCTGTTGTTTTAGCCACCTTGTAACACTTACTTGAAACCGATACTTGAAACCGCCTTGCCACCGCTAAATTATTGCTGTACTTACGAAAGTGTTAACTTTTCATCAAAACGCTGGAGACCGACACCATGTCAGCGAATCAAGAATGAATGCCGTCCCGGCCGTCCCCATTGTGCCCGCATTGCCGCACTTGCATCGCGCTGACACCGCAACACGTGATATCGGTCGCACCGCACTATTGGCCGATCCCCTCACCCGCTTCCGCCTCTCCCCTGACCTCATTGTGGTGCGCATATTCAAATATAAGACAGCCCCCGACTTGGGAACACTGGATTTTGGAAAAAAAGGTCGTCTTATAATCGAGAAAATACGGTAGTTTTTCGTGCCCTGATTTGTCAGACATGATCGATTATTCGGACGCGTTCACGGAATGGCCACGGGCAATATAGAGTTAATCTATAACAAAGTCCACAATTTCAGATGCCGCACAGCCCTGTCGCTCGATATTTCGAACTCTGTTTGCCCTGACAGCGAGCGTCCCGAATGGTCGCCAGCTCATCAAACGCGCGTGATGCAATGCGAAGGTCAAAGAACTGCGCACTGCTCATTTCTTCCTTGTGACCCACTTTAACTGGACTTGGAATAAGACTTGAAACAGGTCAAAAGGTACCATGTCTCCCTTTCCACCTCTAGAAACCGGCAACAACTACACCAATAGCGATCGTGCCCCACAAGTTTCGCTTCCTATTGGCGACTCGTATCGTTCGTTCACTTCATCTTATCGAGCATTCCATTGGCAGAGGTGGGTCAAAGTTTTGCCGCAGGAAAGGCAAGGAGGCCTGTCATAGCGCTTTTGTGTCCTCATTGCGGCCAACGCTGTCTAAATACGTTATGCAAGTAGGTCAGCCTTTCGTGCAGCGCCCTCAGGATTTCCCTTTCCTCTCGTGCACATAGAATGGTCTCATTGGATCACTCTCAAACAAACAACAAATGCACGTGAAGTCCACGTTGCTTCATCTTTTTCACCAAAGTGTTGTGGCCCATCTGCAAATGCCCCCTTGTTGGTGCTTCCTGAGCGGACAGACGCTTTGTCACGTACATTCTTCAACCTTTTCCTTCTCTCATGCACAGAGATGTACTGTCGTAGCGTATTCGCGAATTCCACCCGTGAGTCGCGTGACAGTGCCGTAAAACTAACTTCGCCTAAAGCAAGCAGGCGTTAGGTGAAGTCGACTTGCGGAATGCTGTGATGCCAAATGTTGCCAGAACTTGTACTGATATGACTCCACGTGTTCGGGATATCGATCGACGACTTGCTGTCTCCCTGCACAGCTGTCAAACTCTGAACTAACGAAGGTGATTGCGGTGTTTTCCTCTATATACAGTGACGAAATATCGCTTCGGGAAATAGAACCTGATGTTATCAGGCGGGGCTGGAAAACTGCCCGTCAAGAAAGTATCGATAACTTTTCCCGACCTACTAGTGCTTAATAAAGTTGACTTTTGAAGCGAAATTCGTTTTTTCGGACTGCTCCATTATTCTGACTTTTGCGCGATCCGCACCGAGTACGAAAAATCGGACAGCGACTGTAGTTTACAAATACAGTAATCCCTCGTTACAACGAAGTCGTCGGGACCGGAAAAAATTCGTTGTAAGTGGTATTTCGATAAATGCGGGAACGGCTAAAAATGCCGCCAGTGGTGCCCGAACTGTGCGCACACAACGGTATCCCAAAAGACACATACCTTGGAAAGTTATCAGCATGGTAGCATTTTTATTTCATTAAAAAAAAAAAAGAGGTGACCTGCGTCTGACGCGCAGCCTTGTTGGGCGCCAGGAGGGCCTGCTCCAGTCTGTGCACGCACTGCAGGAGGCCGTCGTCACCACCGCCGCACTCAATTTTATTGTGGATCAAACGGAGCATGTCCTGAGTCTCAGCCGTGGTTGGAACTTCCCGCAGCTCATCATATCCGAACTATCATCACTTTCGCACCGGCGTCCTATCACAGTGTCCACAATCTCCTCGTCCGTGGTAGGGCAGATGACGGGGACGTCCGCGTCTTCAAGTGCATACGAAGAGAAGTCACCGTCCGCCTCCTGTCCGACGAGCTCATGCACTCGCCTGTAGAGACCATCGCAGTCCTCTATGTCTGGGACGTGCTCTTGTTCATCGTGCACACGACCGCTAGAAAATCCGGCGTGCGCGAAGCAATTTGCGATCTCAGCTGCCGCCAGCTCCGTCCACGAAAGGCATAGTAGCCTTTTCAACTTCTCTAATTAGTGCGACTTTTTGCTCGAGCGTAATACACTTCCGTGAGATCTTCAGTGGAGCCATTCGAAAACACGGGAACTGCGCGGAGAGCAAGACGCCGATCGAGCGAGTGGAACGCGCGTGCTACCATTTCCGTGCAGAAAAGAGGAGATGGTGTGAAACTTTCGCCTCTTTTCTACGAGGGAAAGAACGGTTGCAGAGAACGCTGCCCAGCGTCTCCACCGCTCCGCGAGTCCAATGCTGAGTTCGTGCGGGAGCTGCGGGCATATGGGCCGGCTCACGCTTCATAAAATGCGGAGTCGGACGACAGTATGCTTCGAATAATCCGGTTAAAACTGCATGCGTTTTATACGGGACACAGGGGAACTTCGAATAAAGCGATAATCCGAATAAAGCGACTTCGTTGTAACGAGGGATTACTGTATTTCACTTACACTGCGAATCGAATCGAATTCGAATAATCAGAATTGGCCCAATTCAAATAATTTAGAATATCGCATGGTGAAATATTTTGTGGTGTTGTGCTCATTGGATGATGTTCTGCTCCAAACATGAGAACCTTTTCACCAGCATAACATATCGTGAGAGAAGGGCCTCTCTGTGTTGTGTATGGTAGACTGCATTAGTGGGATGAACTGCACTGAGAGTTAATTCAACATGTTACATGCAGCCTGCTTTGTGTGCATCCCCTCATTTCTATGTTTACATTGTGAATTTCCTGTACTTTTTTAGAAACTGCACATATTTCCATCTGTTACTGAACATAACTCTCGAAGTTGGGTGTACAATTACTGGAACCTGCAATGCCCAGAGTATTGTGATCACCGTGAGCTCACAAAATTTGTAGACTTTAGTGACAGAATATTCAAACAAAATACGGAAAACCGACACTGAAGATTTTTGTTTAGGTTTAATTTACAAGCGTGTATAAATTAAAGCTTGTATAGATTAAACTTAAACAAAAATCTTCAGTGTCGGTTTCTGTATTTTGTTTATGTGATCTACAGGACTTTACTCCCCTCTTAGTATACGCTTCTGACAGAATATTTTAAACAGTGTAAAGCAGGCTTCACCTGATGCTCGAAAGTAATGAGGTGAAGCCGACTTGCAGAATGGGGCACATGGGAACGCTTCTCCGCACAAGAAATATGTACATTCGAACCTCGTGAAATGAAGTCGGTTACAGCAAATTTTCGGTTATTACGGAATTTTTTCTTTACTTGATTGGCCATGCTTTGGTTCTATGGGGATTTTTTTTCTACAACGAAGTAATCTCCTCTATTTTCATCGCATCCTCGGTTATTGCGAAGTTTTGGCTCTGAATTTCTTATCGCGGAATGACTTATCCATGGAGATTAGCGACGCCGCATACGTGTCACCGATGAGGACGAATGAACTCAATGAGCGATCGAGTCCTGGCCTGGCGCTCCGCCACCATTCTCTCGCTTCCTCCTCGCCACATCTCCACCTCCGCGCCCAGTCCTCCTCCACCCACGTGACCACACGTAATGTGATTCATTCCCTTCTGGCAGTGTGGACAACGTGGGTACACCTTCGGCTGGTACGCCATATCTCGCAAACGGAAAGCGTTGTCTTTGGAAATGAAAATGCGATTGAGATGTTGTTCGGGGCGTGGAACAACGTCACGCACACCACAATCTGAAACTGCTTTGCGAAGGGAGGCTTCGCGGCCATCGCGGAGGAAGTTGACACGGAGGCGACATCGGTAACAAACGAGGCTAGGCACCAAGTGGAAGCCAGCGTGTGGAAGCGTCTGCAAATGGTGCGATTTTCTGTCGGCCGACGACGAGCTCGTGGTGGCAGCTGAGCTATCAGACAATGACATAATCGCTGCCGTCACCACGCAGAACACGATGGTTGGAGCTGACGCATTCAGCGATGACGACTGCGATGACAGCGAAAACGAAGGCACGGAGAACTCTCGCGTAACCAGTGCCGAGGCGCTTAGCATGGTGCGAACATTAAAGGACTTCCTCTTGGAACACCCGACGGCGTCAGAAGCAGATGTTTGCAACGGACTTCGTTGTCTCGATAAGGTGAGCGACATCGTCGTGCACAATGCTATCGCGACGAGGCAACAATCGATTACAGATTTTTTCAAATAAATATGCTTTTTTGAGTGCTCATTTTGTGTTGTAGCCTGACTGTATCATACCACAACGTGGTGCACGCGCTTGTTAGCAGCTTAGTGGCAATCTCCTCCAATTTCTGGAGGTATTCTTTTAGTACGAATTTCGGATACAACGAACAAATTCTCGGTTCCCGTGAGACTTCGCTATAACGAGGTTCCACTGTAAACCGAAACCAATTAATTCCTTGAAAAATCACTAGTATCGACGTGGTTTTTTTGCTGGAATATTTTTCACTCAAGGTTCCGATCGGTATAACAAAGGTTCCAAAAGCGTCCAAAGCGCAATATAAAAGCTTGGAATTTTATTTAATAAATGAGCATATGCAATTTCGCCGCTCCCTGTTCAGTTCTTGGTCGATGTCTCAGGGATGCTCAGTGAAAAGAAAGCTTTTCGATACCACCACCTGTTTACGAATTATTTAGCCGAGGGACCTTTGTCGAACACCTGGTATAAGTATCTTCGGATTTGTTTCAGACATTCGAGGAAGCACCCGCATTTTCACAATTCCGTGTGTGTTGCGTTTACTTTCCATAAGCAGAGCATGCAATACATTTTGTGAGCACTAGAAGAGTTCCTGTGTGATGTATGCCAATAATGCCACCATGGCCATTGTGCATTAATACATGGAGAAAAATAGAACCAATATTTGGGGGCCCCAAGTTAGGGTGCGGTAATTAGGGAAATGGATCGATTATGCAAATTTGAGTAAACTGGGTATGTGTACTTACAGTATTTAAGGAAATAAATACTTAAAGCTGATATTTAGATATAATTAGGGCCTGACTTTTTCGGGTTTTATTTTTGGCCAAATTCGGGGGGTAAATATCGGGTGATATTTTTCATTCGAAAATTCGGGTGTATTCGGGTTAAATCCCGTTACGGCATATTCTGTCGTCAGGAATTCGGGTGTATTCGGGTGATTTTTTTTGTTTAATAAAAATTTGTCTTAACATGGAACTAATGTTTAGCAATGTTATCAAACTTTATTTTAATGCAGGCTTATGAGTGCGCCACGCAACCCAGATGTTTTCGGGTAGATTCGGGTTAAACCCTAATTTTACAGATTTCGTTCGGGGGGTAAATATCGGGTGGATACGGGTTTAACCCTAAAAAGTCAGGCCCTAGATATAATCTAACAGCAACTCTGTATTTAAATTAGGGGTGTGCGAATCCGAATATTTTAAGTCGAATCGAATATCGAATCGAATGAGGGAAAAAATTCCGAATACCGAATCGAATATCGAATATTCGTGCAAAATTTACAACATGTGACTTTCGCACTAAAAGTTTCCATTTTGTAGCCCTTGGCTTTAGTGTAATTTTTCTGGTATTAACTGTCACAAGAGAGACATGCAATTCTTCTGTTTAAAGCCCCTACTCTTTAATTTTACATGAGAGTGCTTCCTGCTTTTCAGGTGAGCCTACACTTACTGGAGTACTGGAGTGGTTACCTTCATTTCAAAATTTTATGTCAGGCAGTAGCATGTTATATGGATGAGGCTGTAATTGTTTCAGACAACCACAGGCCATTTCTGAAACAAACAAATTGGCATCCTGCCTCAGCTTCGCCATGAACACCCTTTAGTTTCTTTGCACTCGCCCTAGGAAGTTGCACTACTGAAATTTTAGATGTAAAGGACATCTTTAAGACACCCTTCTTGTTCGTGGGCTGTAGTCATTATTCAAGAGTCCTAACTTTTTAAAGGCAACCTCACAGACATCAAATCAAAGTCCCTCGTCGGCACCGCTAAACTGCATGTTGGAGGGGCGCCACCCCTTCCACACACGATGTCTACAAAACTAACTTTGGATAACGTTATCTTAAACGAAACACCATTCCACCTGTGTTGGTCCTGCAGCAAGAGCAATTTCGTAAAGCAGGCTTCACCTCATGCACGGAAGCATCAGGTGAAGTCCACTTTCCGGTTGTGTCGTTCATATTCGTGGAATAGTCGAATATTCGAAATATCGAATATTGGATATTCGATTCGCGAATCGAATAGTTCGAGCGTTTGATATTCGATTCGAATTCGAGAATTCGAATATTCGCACACCCCTAACGTAAATACATATACTATGCTTTAAAGAGTACCTTACGCAAAATGTATTGAAATATTGCTCGTCCCTGTAGATGGGATGCACCTTACCAGCAAAGCGGTGCAGTGGAATCTTCGATTTCATTGCTTCTGCCTTCTTCGGATCACTCCAGCCAACCTGAGCCATTGGGGTTAGGACAACTGTTGGGCACACAGAGTTCACACGGATCTGAAGGGAGTAAGAATACTTATGTATGGGTACACAGAGCACAGTAGAGAGAAGGAATGTGAAAATGGTAAAAGAAGAGCAAAAATGCATATGCTAATGCTCTTTCTCACTGCAAGTACAATGAAACGTTGGACAACTCCCTATGTCGGACAAGATTTCATTGCACCGGCAGCCGCCCATTGAAAATACGTGGGGACAAAATTCTCTATGTTGGACACCTCCCTATCCCACAAGTAGGACAGGGTTCTTCCTGCAATGCCTAAGAAAAATGCGGTAAGAGAGATGAGACGAGAACTCCTCGAGTAGACTTGAGCGGCTTGATGTGCCCACAATGTTTCTGATGTAAACATATTAAAAGTTATTATTTAGCGACTTTGTCGTCAGACGTCCTTTTGGCAGCCCACTCCACACTTCCGAACATCACTCAAACCATCGAACGGGAGAAGAAATGTTACTGAAGGGCTCACATCCTGTGGCTCACAACTCAGCTTAGGTGTCACGCTTCCACTTGTGCTCAGTTTAGTTGGAGCTGTTTGCCACAGCAAAGCCCACCAGAAAACTCTACGGAGTCTCCACAGTGATGCCAAAGAGAAAACTTGTGGGGTTGACGACTGAGAAGAAAGAAGTATTGGACAGGCTTCAAGAGGAGGAACGTGCCGCCAGGTTGCTGAAGAGCTCAATATTTTGAAGGCGACACAAACAAGCGAGAAATCTTATCCACTTGGGAGCAAAATGGCAACTGCAAGAGGAAGTGTGTGACCAGGAAGGCAGACTACGAGAACGTCAACGAAAAAGTACTCCAATTCTGTTTCGACTGCTGTGCAAAAAATGGCCCTGTATCCCTGATGCAGTTGTTCACATTTTGCTTTGTTATAGTTTGTTGTAGTCGAGATAGAAACAGTGGAACATACCTTTGCGTTAATCATAGGTGTGGGAACCTCTGCCATACTTATTGTTACTCGTAAGCACGTGATGTCTCTCGCGGCCACTCGGTGGCTGAGCTTCCCACCGTGATGTCACCGTTGTTATGAGTGGTTATGAAGCCTGTCACTACTTTTTAGCCTGTCTGTTTTATTCTGGCCAATGGACTTCCCTATTTTTAGAAAGGAGCACTGATGTGAGCCCCGCTTTTTTGTTGTTCTTTTTTGTTTTTGGCTGCGGCATGTTCTGCAATGAGTAAGATGAGCTCCTGTGAAAGAACAACGTGCACAGGTGACCTGCAGCGCGTGCAAGAACCCTCCTGCTCCGCGCACCTTTAAAAAATTATCCACCTTCGAGAGAGCGCATCGGGAATGAGGGAAGGAGAAGCGTATGTCGTGACGTAAGCCTACGCAGCTCATGAGAGTATAAGCAGTGCGTGAGCTGAGCAGAAAGAAAAAAAGGAGAAGGGCACGAGGACTTGCCGACGTCACGCGAGGATCGTGTCGGCTCTCCACGGCTGCTTTCTCCGACTGACCTTGTAAACTTCAATGCACGGTGGCAGTACACTGTACAGTGAAGACATTTTGTATGGTGACTCTTAATGGACAGCTTGACGAATGAGACAAGGTTTTGAGCCATGTTAAATGTCACTTCATTGCTCCTTTAATGAGTTCGTGGCAGTACGAAGAGATTGTCAGAGGAGCAATTCAGTGTGTTTATTCCTGCACTGCCTGATCAGGAACTGGTGAGTCCAAAGCGAGATTCGGATGCCTGCGCAATGCATCTAGCTGATTTGCCAGTCATTGCTTTCTTGGCTCTCCTGCCACAAAGACCCCCGTGTAACAGACAGTGTGAAGCCTTCGGAGCATGCAACCTTCTTCACCTTGGGAGGTCCTTGGGATGCAGCGAGGAATTGTCGTTGATGTCTCACAAGCAGAAAGGAAGTCGAGACATTGTCTGATGGCTGCATTCTCAATGTATGTAGGTTCCGATCTGTTCGGGTTGCCTTCTCAGCCATTTTATGCTAGAGACATATTCGCAAAGTGTTTTCAAACCAGCCCAGAACTGGACGCAGTCCTCAATAGGGTGCTCGTAATCTCCTTTTGACAGCGTCTGTCTGCAAGCAGACATGCTTGGCTGGTGTGATGCACTTTTGGTTTGTGTGAAGATATGGCACGGGTGGCTATGAGACAAAAGTTGTCAAACCCGTGCAGCTCCTGTTCCGAGGGTGCAGGTGGCAGGAGAGTAACATTAAAAATTACATGCATGGCGTGAGCATAGGAATCTCAGTTAATCGCATGAACTGTTTCTGTCTCTTACCTCGCTGTCACAGATTCGTCTGTACACTAGAGGCAAATATGTTTCTACAAATCAACATTAATGTCCCAAAATGAGAATTATTCTCTTACGTTATAAGGTCCAAGTTCCAAAGCCATCACTCTTGTCAGCTGGTCCAATGCTGCTTTGCTCGCACCATAAACAGCATGAGAAGCCAGTGCTGCTATTCCTGCTTGACTGGATACATTCACAATAGAGCCTGGAACTTTCCTTTGCTTCATGGAACGGATGCATATCTGGAGAAACAGATGCAAATACAATGAATTTTGGTATTATCCACGAAGCCAGAGGTGCAAAATGCAAGGCTTGCATCCATAGACTATTCCAATGCCCAAGGGCCATTGACCACTGAACGGAAAAAAGCTGCTCACTCAAAAAAATGTATTGTATAATAATAGCATAATGATAGATTAGGATTAGCTATGTCACCAGGTTTTCAAGAATTGTTTGTATGAAATGTTATTTCTGTCCATGTTTGGCAGCAAATATGTATGTGAGCACTTCTTTTTGCTCATAAGCCTTAAGCGGCCTGAGGTGCAGTCGCAATCATCTGATGTCTCATTTGAAGCGTCACTACACATGATCATGTCAATAAGTTAAAACTGGACCTCACACACTTGGAGCAGCCCCACCAGGTGTCATCTGAACAAAATTAAAAGGGGACACATATGAACAAGAGCCAGTGTATTTCACTTTCTACATATCATAATTAATATAGCAATCCTGAAACCATCTAGTCAATGGAACCGGTCTAGTCTGCTATGTCACACCTTCTCGCTTCATGATCCATGTATTTATTTTTCAGATAAAAAAACTGTAAGCCATGGTGACAACACAGCAGTGTGTAAAAAAACCTGACTTCAGTGCCCTTGCGTTTCGTCAGACAACAAGAGGAGTTAACAGAGAACGCCGGGACACAGATAAAGATGAACAATGCCAACAGAGTCCCATCATAGGCACAGCGGCTCTGTGACATATTTCTAGGCCGAGCAAATGACTGGTAGTAGTGTACGGCAAACGAGCGGGTGTAACCTTCAGCTTGGGGTTGCTACCAGATATACTTCGCACCACTATAAGTGTCACAGTCATTACAATAGATACAGTTGTTCAAACATGGGAGAACTGATGTTCTGAGGCTGTTCCAGCTCAACAGCTCAATTGGTAGAGCTCTGGACCGGTAATCCAGAAGATGTGGGTTCGAGTCCTACAGCTGGCTAACCTTTTCAGTGACTTCCATCTTTCACAGTTGTTCCAACATGTTCTACATGTTTGCAAGCTCTATTATCTAGCAGGGCTAATTGTACAGGACATCTCCCCATGTTATGGCACTGCATGTAAAACACAAGAGGGGTGCTCTTTTTGAATAAACTGCAAGTTCAGACTGGTAGCACACAACTAACGAACAACACTAAATGTTGCAGCAACACGCACACTGTAAATACAACAGACGATTTAGGACACTGCACGTCATGTTTACAGTTGTAACTGCGGTAACAAATATGGAGCACACACGATCAAATCCAACCATGCTATTGTGGATTGCCAACTAATGAAGCGTGCAACAGAGGTTGTAGACAAAAGATATTGTTGCTTCTTTGGCAACTAGGTTCTACTGTAACTAGATGAAGAAACATGCTTAATAGAAACAGTCCATGATAACGAAACCCCCAGACAAGAGATAAGAAGGGACATACACACACAACATCACAAAAGTGTGTGTGAGAAACGTTGTGTGTATGTCCCTTCTTGTCCCTCATCTCAGGATTTTGTTATCATGGATACTTATCACCAGCTCGCTTTCTACTTAGCCCTCATTTCAGTATTAATAGAAACAGATTGCAAAATGTGTTCCCAAAACTGAGGGGCAGGTTGGAGAAAACTAGTTGCCATGCACAACAGGGAACACCAAGATCGTTTTCTAAGGTTAGGCGTAAGTTTACAAAAACAGATGCCCAGGTGAAAAAAAAAATCACTCACTTGCGAGACATTTATAGCTGCCTTTACATTTGTAGCAAATGACCTGCGATGGAAGAAATGAGTGAGTAGGCATAATGTTATTCCATGCATATCAACAGTGAAGGAAATGAATTCATACATCATAAACCTTCAAGTTGCATCAAGGTATGATTAGCAAATGTTTCACATCAAGGCAAACACAGGCTCACCAACTTGATGAACAACATAGAAGACATGCAGCTTCAGCTTTCGAGACAGGAGCAAGTGCAAACGTCCTAAACCCATTTGGACACATTAGCAAACCACATAATCCTGTTTGAGGAGTTAGCTGATAGTACAACTATACGAATAATGTTGCATTCAGACATGCACTACAAAGCATCATTAAAGGGTTGTTCAGAACAGAACGCTCTACTTTTTTTATTTTTTGGAAGTTTTTCAACATCTCTGACACGGCATGAAGCAGGGAAATCTGCATGAGGGTGCATAGGGAGAGGATCTCCCAAGAATGAGCAGGGCCATTCCATGCACTGATTCGTCATTAGTGTGTCATTTTGAGAGAGTAATAAGACAAACACATATCAAGAAAAGCCCGCAGTTATCATGCATAATATCTATAAGTGCATTAAGTTTCTCAAAAATAAACCTAACACCAGCCAAGAATAACCCATAGTGATATTCCACAGATCTAAGTCAAACATCAAGCTAGCTGAAACACATCACGTTCTGTTCAGTTTGTATACATATTATTTATGTTATTTATACATATGTTATTGTATACATATACAGTTTGTATATATATTTTTTTGTGTGTGTGTGTAATTTGATAGAATTGGACACCTGTATGCCTTAAGCTCTCTAACTGCTCACTGGCATTACACATTGTTGTGGCAAGCTTTCAGGTTTTGCATAAATCATGTGGGTGAGCTAAAATGGAGTACTGTTCCTTTATACAGCGTGTTTGCTCTCACGTGTACTAGAAATTTTATTTAAAGCAAGTGATAAAAGAGAAACGAGCACTACTTTTCAGCGACTTGACTAAGAAACAGGTGCTACTAGTAAAGCAGTACCTGTTTCTTACTCAAGTATCAGAAAAGTACCACTTGCTATTCTTTTATCGCTTGCGTTAAATATAATTTCTGGACACGTTAGAGCAAACACCCTGTAGTTTTTAATCATGGGCGTACCGAGAAAGAGGCAAGGGGGGGGGGGGGGGTGCCCCCCCCTGGAACTCCAAGGTCGCTAGTGAAAATAATGCTCGCTTTAGTCAGAGGTCGTAATGATTATTCTCAGATGTCATGACAGGAACCTCTGAACACCCACACCCACACAGTGCGCAACGTCTGCCTCCAGAAAAACATGTGGTAGGGGGTGGGGGTTTGCCCTCTTGCACCCCCTTGGAAAAAATCCTGGGAACGCCCCAGTTTTCAATGACACTGAGTGTGACTGGAGCTTCCTTTTTCTTTCGTCTGTATAAGAGATGAAGTTTTTGTCAGTCATGTATATTAAGATGCACACGTGGAAAACTACATAATTTGCATAGTGTTAGTTTGACAAAACACTATCAGCCTTTTTTGGCTTGGGTTGGGAGCCTGATGATTTTGTCAAGAAAAAAAGGAATGCTCTGGCAAGGACCCTGGAGAAAAATACTATACTAATTGCATGGTGCAAGGGCTTCACAAGGAACTGAGTGATGTTCATTCAGGTTGCTGCTTTAAAATGGTTTCATTACAAATAGTGGTTATTGAAAGCAGGAGTGTTTTTTTTTTTTTTCAGCATAGTGCAAGTTGTCTGTGTATCACACACTGCATGCAGAAAATGCAGCCATTTTATTACAGATTGGTTAACAAAGACACATTCGAAATGGGCATATCACGTGGTTGTATTTTCTATTTATTTTTTATAATGTGTATTAGCCCGTGACTATTGTTCACCAATCAGCCGAGTGTTGTTCTGTGCTTATTCGAAAGGTATGTAAGAGCTTTGCACTGTTCCACTAATAGAAAAGTATACAAAGATAATCATTCACTGCTTACAAATCAAAAGCCTCAGAAGTAATCTCCCCAACAGGCTCCAATACAGCAACTCCAGCATTATTCACGACAAGGTCTATATCTCCCACTTCTAACAGGGCATCTTGAGTAGCTTCCCAGTCTGACAGGTCGACAGCAATGGTTTTTATGCCTGGAACCTGCGAAACGAAACCCACTGTTACTTTTTCTTCGTTCAACACTGAAGATGCGATAAGGCAAAATAGAAAGGAAATCAAAAGTGTATGAAAAAAAAAAAGGCAAGGAGTGACAAAATTGCAACAGAAGATGTAAACAATAGAGGCACTGAACAGGTTGCTCTGCTTTGTTACATTTGTCCCTTCAAATCCACCTGAAAATGTAGATTGGAAAATTACAGGTTGAGAACTAAAACTGTAAGGTTTCAGCGTGCAACTCAGTAATATGTTGCTCACACAAACAGCTCACATACTTATAGGAAAGCTCTCCCACAAATTACACATTGGAATAACAGTGCATCATGACTTCCTGGCTCAGTTCCTGGCTCCTGGTAAAGAAAATTTTTCGTCACCAAGTTGCACAAACCACTTGAAAATCATTGTTCTTTGAGGACCTGAGTGTAATCTAACAAAGCACCACTCTATCAAAACTGTGCTCACTGATATAAATGCACACTTGAGACGAACAGGGTACACGCAGGAGTTTCAGTTTCAGTCTAATGTTTTGCCACATCTTTCGCGAAAGACAAACTGCACACTGCTACACCAAGATTATTCCCATTTGCTGGATTAATACACAGCTGGCACAAAAACTTTTCATTGTCCCGAGCTACCCTTCAAAGAGAACAGGCCACGTTCCGAAGCATCACCATCCCAGGAGTAAGAAAAATGGAACATAAAGTGGGCTACAATGGAATCACCTTCATGATCAAGAGGGGTAACATAACATGTCTGAAACATAAATTTGGGTTAAACCGGAACAACCTGGGGCCCCTAGTGGATTTCGGTCGAACCGTGTTGAGAGAGGACTTCGTAAAGCTGGAACTTCTTGCAGGCCACAACGAGCGAAGTAGAACAAATTTGAGACCATTTTCCTGAGCCAGTCTTAGGAGAATTTATGTATTGATTTACGGATATACCTCAAAAACCCTTTGCAGGCATTACATGAGGAGGAGGAGGGGAGAATGTCAACAAATACATACCCCAGAAAAAATGACAAGGCCAGCCAATGGAGCACTGTACTGTATTAAGAATGTCATCAATACACAGAAGGCCAACCTCCACAAGAAATGTAAGATATAAGAGATATAAAGATAAGTAAGAATTACTCCATAAAATGTTAGGCCAAGCTATCTGGCGAGTTCCTGTTTGAAGATGGAGTGGTCAGTAAACATTACCAGCGACATTGGAAGGCTGTTCCATTCCCGGATGGCTAATGGAAAAAATGACTCCGAATGCTGAGCAGTTCTGCAAAGAAGTGCCGGAACTTTGAAAGGGTAGTCAAGGCGAGGTGAAACGTAGGAGGCCGGTACGAGAAAGTTAGGCCTTAAGAGCTGATTATGCAAAACTTTATGAAACAGACATAAACGAGAGAACGTTCTAGAGAGTACGAGATGAGGAGGACCTAGGAACAGTTTGATAGATGTGATGCGGGAACGATAAGCGTAATTATTCGAGATAAAGTAAGCGGCACGATTTTGACAAGACTCTAGGAGATTAGTGAGGTAAGAATGATGAAGACTGAGTGATTGAGAGGTAAGAGTGATGAGGGTCATTGCACATATTTGTATTTTGGGAGGAGCAATGAACCTCTTTCCTAATCACGTTGCAGCCTAGAGGCTCTTTCGCGAACCACCCTTATCACGCAACAAAACAACCGTCCCAGGGGAACAGTACACAGTCACAAAACCGGTCTTGGAGCTGCACCAGTTGGGCTCTCACCATATCATGGCCCCTGAGCATGTGGCATACTCAGAAAGGGGTGTTCTACCTGAATTAGATGCATAAAACTCCATCTGCCCAGTGCAGAGAGAATGTTTGTGGCACGTTCAGGGTCACAGGTGCCACACCCATCGCCATAGGCCATTGTGAAAGAGGTCCATTGTAATGCAAAGCAATGCAAGACAAGTGGCTGTGACAAAGGTTAGATACAAGACGTGCAACGTGGAAATGGCATATACCCAAAAGCTTGCACAATAAGCTTTCAAGTGCATTGAGCAGGTCCTATTGACATTTTTGTTATAATAGCAACAGCAGTACTTGTGGGCTTTTGTAAGTGCAGAAGTGGTCAATTTTTGGCTGCCACTGCCAATGCACTTGTGGAGGGACATAGACAGGAAATTTTTCAAAAGGTGAGATTATGAGCTCCAGCTTGTCTGCCTTGCGTTACGAAGGAAGGAAGGAATGTTTATTTATGATTTTCCTTTTCGTAGGTAATATTGTAAGCAGGACTGTTAGGGCAAGCCCTGAGTTACACAGATATGGGGGGGGATCAGTATGACGAATTTTACAAATTTGGTTGTTCGTGAATTTGTATGTCTAATTAGTTCGCAAAGCCTTTACCACACTTCCGGAATGTGGCTTTCAACCATGAATGAAACAACAATGTTACATGAACAGCTGGAAGCTTCTTCAAACGCTTATACAAACTTCCAAAACAACTTATATAAATGTTCGTCTTTGAGATATGAACTATGTACTGCATGCTTCTGTGTCTTACGTGTCATTTATTGACAAGAACTTCCCGCACTGTGCCTTGTAATTTACCACAGGTCACATAAAAGAAAAAGTTAAAAGCCATAGCTCACCATCTCGAAAAGAGCAAAACCCAGTGATCCGGTAAAGACAGACTGAAGCAAAAGCCTAAGGTCGGGAGTCGCCGATATTTCGAACAGAAAAGGACAGTCTCTGTTCAAAATATCAGTAGTACCCGACCTGAAGCTTTTGCTTCGATACAGCTCTGCATCTGGTTGTTCTGTGTACATTTGTACTGTGTTATAACTACCACTATAACTGTAAGATAGCGATTGACTTGGGTGCTTAACCACTTCCAAGTAGTTTTCAGAAGTGGAATTTGTATTAAACTCCTGTTAGTCCGCCAGCGACGTGCTGTGGGTAAGTTCAAGCACGTTGCAGTCTTTTTTTACTTATAAACATGTAGACCTTCTTTCTGATGTGCGTGAGCTTGATAATAACAAAGGAACAATGCGAAGGCGTGCCCATCCTGCCTCGGGTATTAATCAGTTATCATGCCCAGCGTACCTCTGTTCGGAGCTGCTCCAGTTTGTCAACAGACCTACCCACAGCAACAACCTGTGCGCCATACTTGGCCAATTCTTTTGCTATGTAGTTTCCAATTCCTGTAACGACACAACAAGAGCATAGGTATAAATCTCAATTCTGTCAACCAGACTTTCTTACCTTGAGTAGCGCCGGTCACAAGAGCTCGTTTTCCTTTGAACGAAATCTCCATGGCTGACATGCGTATTGTACCTTACAGCTTCCCCGACAAGAGTGAGTGTGTTAGCTGAACAGTAGCACAGAGCACTTTGTTCGACAGAAAACTGATACAGCTCACTATCGCGGTCTCACATGCCCACATTGCAAATAGAAAGTAAACAACCCTCGTTACAGTGCTGTCGCTGACGATTGGGATAACATCGGGTTGCACAGCTACACGTTTCGGTTTCGAGATACAGGCATAACTCTTTCCGTAACGGAAACCCGAGACTAGGGGTAAATAAAAAAAAAGCACGCACACAAACACAGAAATTTGTGTTTATGTGCGTCTTTTTATATTTATTTTCGCCTAGTCTCCGGTTTTCGTTATGGATATCTGCCACCAGCTCGCTTGCTTTCTATCTTTTTTATCGTTAACTTTTTGAGTATTTCTGTGCTCCCCGGGCTCCTCGACAGAGAGTCGAACCGAAAACGTTATCGGTTCAATTCCGGTTCAGCTCCGGAAGGCAACTATAGCGGTTCAAACCGGTTAATTCTAAACTGTTCCATTCACGAGCCGGTTCCATAATACGGAGTTGACTCCATCATAATGTCGCTGTAGGCGTGTACTGCGTTTGAACATTTTTGTTGTTACATTTAATATTTCATGGCGGACTTTTGCACTATTAAATAAGATGTTCTCCTCCAACCACGATCAGAGTTAACATTATGTGACACTTTGGAGATATTTGAATTTTAAGAAAATCGTAACGCCTGCTTTCGTAGCAAATCGCAAACATCACTTTGATCCTTTCAACTTGCGCTAGCAGACCTATAACATGCAACTTTTACCTACGTACTGATTGGTCCTGAGCGTACTAAACGGTGATGCTCTGCTTATGTACCAACAATTGGCAAAGACTACCTTGCTACCACCATTCTCAAAGTCAGCACCAGCATCACAGGGGAGTTAATAAAGTGAGAAAACACAACTAAGAAAAATATATAAATAATAAGTAGACTGGGGAGTAATTGCAGGTTCTAGGTCCCTCGACTACATTTACTCCCCCTTTTCGTCCCCGAATCACTCCAGGTCATGATTTATTTGTTGTTGTTGTCCCCTGGCCCTGAAATTTACTCTCCAGGACATCAAATAGTTACTAAACTTCACAAATGGTCCTCTGAATGCAACAATCTACGCAAAATATGTGTTCTTTGTGAATTTGATGGTACTACAATGGCTATATAATTACGCAATTTTTTGCCCTCAGAGTAAGCAATAGGGATTCTTAGTTGGTAAATTTGTCTATGCACATCACATTATTTCATCTTACTCGATATACCACGGTTCACGGTTTAATTCAAAGTATTTTCATTCATGCACACGGATTAAGGACTGTGATGACAAAGCGTGAAATGCAGTGCCCACTCTGTGACATTCATTTAATCCCACACACGTTTAGTCAAGAAAGAGACTAATGGTTGTGGCAATTCATTTAGACCACAAACGTACTAAATTTGCACATATAGAGCAAATTTAGACCTTTGTGCATCATCCTTTGCAACGCTCCTTTAGGAAGTCGTTGGCGTACATCAGTCACACCCTACGTAGCATAATTTAAATATCTCCCGCAGTCGGTAATTTGAATACGTGTGAACCGTTATTTGAACCGGTTGACGGATTTTTTTAACGGTACAGTTTCGGTTCAGTTCCGGTTCAGCTCCAAGATGGCGCCAATAGTTTCGGTTCGGTTCAGTTATGGTTCGGCTAAAAATAACGGTTAATAACGGTTTTCGGTTCAGGTTCGGGTTCGGTTCGGCTCGACGAACTCGGCGGAAAGGGTGCTTCACAATTTTTATGCGCAAAAAAATCAATTTAAACTTTGTCACTTTGACGTTTTCTCTTCAGCAGAGTTTTCAGCAATGTCCCCATGTCCCCCCCATGTCCCCAGGCACCTTGAGGCTTGTGTTGTGTCTGTCCATTTGTTTGTTCCAGCCTCAGAACAATTACTTCCCATCATGTTCACCAGATGCCGTGTCTTGTACTTGTGTCGTATGAATGTCTGTGTGAAAGGAGAATTGTAGAGATGATGTGGGAGCGAATGCGTGTCCCGTCAGTCAAATTGAGGCCCCCAGGCAAGTCGTCGGATGCCAGCGTGGTCCAATTGGTCAAGGCGCTGGACCGGTAATCGAGAAATGCCTGGTTCAAATCCCGTCGCTGTCTGGATTCTTCGACGGCTGCCATATTTCAACTGTTCATGTCCCCAGGCACCTTGAGGCTTGTCTTGTGTTTGTCCCTTTGAATGTTCCAGCCTATCCGAACGATTACTTTCCATCATGTTAACCTTTCTATACCGGAAATTACAGTTCTGTTCAATAAGCTTTTCTTATTTGTAGATGTTAATAAATGTTTGTAAGATGCAGATGTTTGCGGTGAATGTGATACAGTTATATCGTGTATGTTACTGATATTCGTCGATTTCGTTCTTTTTTGTTAATGGCATGAAGTCGTGCAGACGGGTTGTAGGTTCATGTTAGGCACCTAGTTCAGGGTTGTTAATTAACTGAGTAAAAGTAACTGAGTACGTGTATTTACATTCTTTTTTTGTATCTTTCGTGAAATATCAGATATATTTTCATTGAGGAACTTTTATCTGCAACTCAGTTGCCCTTGTCGGTGACTTTTGCTATTTCTTAGTTGTTTTTTTTTTATTTCATTATAAAAAGACAGTGTCTAGGCAACCGTTGCTGCGTTCTACCTGTCAGCAGTGGGTCGGGTGGGCTACGGTGCCGCCGCGGTTTTGCGCATGCGCAATGCCGCGGCTCCTGGACCAAGATGTAGAGGACGGTGCCTCTCCGTCGGTCGAATTAGTGCTCGCGCTTCTGTGTAGTGCCGATAGACGGCGCTGAGTAGAAGGGGGCTCGGGGGAGGGGGGGCAATGGGCTGCTCGGCTGCTCCTGGCCAACGCGAAGCGGGGTCTAATTGCCCTTGCACTGACTCTACCTTGGACCACCGTGTCCTGGACTCTCCTTCGCCGATCCGCCGTCGTCTCCGTCGCACTGTCGTGGGTACCTCAATATATTTTTGTTTTTGCTCGTTTGTTTCTGTTTCTTCCTCTTCTTTTTCTTTTACGTGTGGGCTTCGGAACTGCTGTCTTGTGCCTCACATAAGTATCCAGGGATTTGCTAGGACTGTCCACTTTAAACCGCTTTGCACTTTATCCGTCCACTCTATACCGCGTATTACCTGGGTGCTTCATAGTGGTAGCAGTGAATAAAGTTCTGCGTTTCAGCTATTTGCCAGTTGCAAGTTATGCACAGAGTATATATAGACAGAAATGACATAGGTGAAGAGTAAATGCATGAAGATAGAGATTGTTTATTTACATGATATGTACAAGAGGAGGTAGAGTGACCTGATTTTCAAGGTCCAAGGGCAGCTTCTTCAACGGCTCGCGCTGTTAGAAGCTTGCGTTCTAAGGCGAAAAGTCCGGAAGTCGCAGAAATGTCATCTAAGAACAGGAGACAGAAAAGAATATTCAGCAAAACACGGCCATTATCTTGCGTATGAAAAACACACTGACCATCGAAAATTTGACCATTTATGGTCAAGCACTTGAACGAAAACAAAGGCATTGCGGGTGGCAAATCCATAGCGGCGAAAGTATCCAGGTGTGTGGGTATAGAGTACTCACGTGATTAATGCCACCCGTGGCCGCCACCGCCGTGACTGCCAGCTACGACAACAGCCTTTCCTGCACTCAAGTGACCACCTCCCAAGCCGCCGAGTACGTGACCACCACCGAAGCCGTGACCACCACCGTATCCACCTCCGAAACCTCCCTTCAAGACGACAGCGTGTCCACCTCCGTGGCCGTATCCACCGCCGTGTCCGCCCAGATGGCCTCCACCACCGTGGAGCTTGTGCACGTGGTGAACAGTTTTGACAAGGTATGTTGGTCCTCGAAGGGCCTGAACGTGGCCGCCACCATGGCCACCGAAGCCGCCACCATGGCCACCACCAAGGCCACCCTTTAGTAGGACAACGTGTCCACCACCATGCCCGAATCCGCCTCCAAAGCCACCATGGCCTCCAGCGGTAACGGCAGCAACAACGCTAAGAGCGACGAGTGCAACCTGAAATGGAATGCAGAGGAACGTTTTTTTCTGTTGATCTCGAGTATCGGCTCAAGAGAGAGCTAAGATCAATTAATGGCTGCCACAATGTCTATGCTTACAGTGCACATAATTTACATTCTCGACGTTAACCTGATGTTTAAAACACGGCATATTGCATTAGGGCATCGGGGTATTCGTGCACTCCGAGTACGTTTGGTACCTGAGGTTGAGAATACCAAGCATACTGAAGTGACGAAAACTAAATTACTTGTGCTATACACAGATTTTCGAATCCAATACCATTTTGGCATAGCGCTCGCTTCTGTACTACCGGCATCAATGCCTCACGAAACTACTTGAAATTCAGTTGTTTAGTTAGGGTATCGGTATATCATATTTGAATAATGCATAATTTTTGGATTACACCTGGGAAGTTTGTAACACGTTGAGCACAAAACAGACAAAATTTGTCCAAAGAAACGTGGAGGTTTCCCTTCAAGTTCCTTTGAAAGTAGCTACGTTCGCTTTGAAGGCGAATAACGTTAGAGCAAGAGCTACACTTACAAAGGTCCTCATGGCTAGAGATGATGAGACGAACTGATGTGACCGCCATAGAAACGTTTCGCCTTTATATATCCGAAATCCAACCAGAGCACCGGTTCCTCGGCAACTCTTTATTTTGTCCTCTAAAAATGTGTCTGGGCCATTCATGGGAACACCTGAGCACGGGAGAGAAGGTTTCCGTAGCTTCGGCCGCAAAAGAAAAAAGAAACAAGTTCTTCTCGCCCCAGATTGGAAACGATAGCGGGAGAGTTTTCCTCTATTATAAGACGGTCGGACTCAATTTGGGTGGAGCTCTGCAATTTACATGCACGGGGTTGATCGACCTCCGTCAAGGTCCCCGAGTGCGTATACGTCTGCACGTGTAACAGCAGCACGGAAGCAAAGGTGAATATGTCGAAAGTAAAGCGCGGTGATGAAAGGTTTCAAGATATATCCTAAGTGGTGACTGACGGGCGTCACCCAGGTCTTCGCAGTGGAATCGCAAATATGGATATACAGCCCGGGTGGTACACATCACATGTTGGGGTGGTACCGTTATACTAATTTTGCTATTTTTAGTACAGTACGAGTATATGCAAACAACGTGTACCAATACAGACAGGAAAAGTGAAGTGAAACAAGACAATGTGAGATGATATACATATACAGGGTGTCCTTTTTTTTTAGGCGATATAGATTTTGCATAAAAAAAACTATAAGGGCTATAGACATGCTGTTTTCACTTCTATCATCTCTGGGCCGGCGGACGTTCTTGGCCATATGTTGCTCGACCGTCAAATGACTAATTACCTAAAATCGTTAATTAACTTTTTAATTATAAAAGCTACGAAGTTGTCCCAATGAGAACATCTGTTCCTTTCGGTGACCTGATATCGTAGCCGTTTTCAGAACAAAAATCCGTTCGGTAGATCGTCCGCAAAAGAATCGTGAAGGAACACCATTTTTTTCTTTATTATGTTCATTGCGCATCTTTGGAGACTCGTCTTTCCTTTGCCCCCAATGTGAGAGGGTGAAAGAGCACACTGTCGCCTCTTGCGTCCTGGAAAAAGATTAACAGAAAATGCAACACAAGATAAGGGCAGTTCTGATAGCATCACCCGATACATGTATTTTTGTTTTGTTTCCGCAAGTTAAAGCTAATCTTCGACGCATGAGGCGGCACTGTGGCGGCATCTTCGACGCATGAGGCTCCTTCACCATCTCACATTGGGGGTGAAGGAAAGACGGGTCTCCGAAGATGCGCAATGAACAAAATAAAGAAAAAAATGGTGTTCCTTGACGAATTTTTTGCGGACTATCTACCGAACGGATTTTTGTTCTGAAAACTGCTACGATATCAGGTCACCGAAAGGAACAGATCTTCTCATTGGGAACACTTCGTAGCTTTTATAAATAAAAAGTTAATTAACGATTTTTAGGTAATTAGTCATTTGACGGTCGAGCAACATATGGCCAAGAACGTCCGCCGGCCCAGAGATGATAGAAGTGAAAACAGCATGTCTATAGCCCTTAGTTTTTTTTTAATGAAAAATCTGTATCGCCTAAAAAAAGACACCCTGTATAATAGGGAGTTATTGAGAAAACGATAAGCAAATACAACGCCTTGAAACACAGAACGTTGACAAAAAGTATGGAAGGTTTTACTGAAGGCAACTGTTTTGCTTGTGCCCTGGACATCTGTTCAAAGACTTTATGTAGTGATGTTGTACTATGGGGAACAGGGGCTAGAGAGACCATAGCAAACAGTTTATTCCCTGTACTAACAGCGGACCTCCAAACCCCGAACTAGCTCCCGCTCCTTGTTCTGCTCACCCGTGCTCCGGTGACTTTGCCGTTGGTACTTACATTAGGGTCCCTCTCGGAAGTCTTCAAACTCTTCATTTACAGGTTATCTCCTTCAGCTTGTAGATGTCTTCGCGTTTTTTGTTGCATGCACATTAGCGGCCCGTCCTGTCGCCTCTCACCGTCGCATTTGTAAAATATAAGTCCAGGGCTGTCCTGAGGGGCCGTCACACACTTTTGAGCTGTAATTCGCGTAAGGACATGGGTGCAAGGGTTGACAAGAAATCGGTCCCTAGCATTCCGACGAGGATGCTGTCTTGCTTTTTCCCGGGTGTTTCGTTCCTTGTGGACGTCTGCATATGTCTAGTCATGTTTCAAGGCTGTTTCCGTCGTAGGAACGGATGTCCGCAGTCGTCTTCCCATGAGAAGTTCTGAAGGCGGGAATCCCTCTGTTTCGCAGAGTACCTCTGTGCTCTGTTCCTGATGTCACATGGTGTGCCAGTAAGGCCTGTTCGGGGTCCTGCATAAGCTTGGCAGTGTCGTCTGCATTGTTCTTTCCGCTTGACAGTGACTTTGTGGACAGTGCATACGTGCACGTGCCTTTTCTGGCTGACGTTTCCTTCCTAATAAATAGATGCTACCGTATCTACTTCCCCATTCTCAGAGAGGCTTCCAATCCCTGTCTACCAACGTATGGTCCGTCGTCAGACTGTCTGACATCCCAACCTGTGCGAACCTTGTCTTCAGAGCCCGAACAATCTTCTTGGTTGTGGTTATGCTTAGTTGTACCACCTCGAAAAAACCCAGTTGCACTCGACCACAGTTAGGTATATTTTCACCAGCGTACGTAACAGAGGTGGATCCGTATAGTTGTCAATGACCCCTCTCCGGAAGCTTGTACAGCTTGATAAACAAATGTTCTGTTTGTAGTGTGTTGAGCTTCTGGCATGTCTGGCATCTGCTCCCGTAGTCATAATTGCTTCCACTAATTGCTCACTGGCCTCCACACCGACTCGTGCACTTGCTCCACATCGCACAATGCATTGAGACCGTTGTGGACACTCTCAAGTACTTCCTGGTGAACTCGGTGGTATCACGATCCTCGACCATCGCGTTAGTAGATCGTGCGTCACTGACAGCACGGCCGCCAAGCTTGTGAATTTTATTCTGTGCGTCCTCACGCTTCCACCTTCGGCCACTGACTCGGGCAGTATTCCAGGATTATTCTCAAGACCGAGTCTTTGTCAGTCACTTTTCTCAAACGTTAAGGCGTCTTAGAATACGCCCGTGACAGTTAACCAACGATAGCGTTTCTTAGTGCCTGTTTAGTTGCCAAACGCAGCACCTTTGAAGCGCCGGTTTTCGTCATAAAACGTCTTCTGTGCGCATGTATTTTTCCGGAATCTATACTATATATTCGGGAGCGTACTTTAAGCTGTGCGACGCCGCTGCAGCTATGACGTCAGCTCGTCAGTTCTTCCGATAGAGTATGGTACCGAGGGTTTGCGTTGTGCTTCAACTGTGAACTGTATAGGACGGCGAAGTACATTCAGAAGCACTCGTGTGTGGCCCATGCGTCTGCGAGGCGTTTTTTTTTTTTTTTTCTGTCTGAGCTTACTTCGGTTTAGCTACATCGCAGGTGAAGCAAACAGATATCCGTTATCCTTCTGGAGACTCCTGTAGCATAACTGCACCAAGACCGTACTCCTAGAGTTGTAGTTGGCCAAAATGTCAGTGAGTGCTTTCGTGAAATCTTGAAATATGCCTTTGATTGAGTTGCTGTTCATGTCCAACTGACTTCTTTTGCGGAAGGTCACGCAAGGCCTTCGTCATGTCTGCTTGTTGTGGCAAAAACATGGGCGAATCTTTCACGTCAGATTGAAGTTTACAAGGCAGTAATATGTAACGTTGTACTGTGTAGAGTTGCTGTTTTGCGCGGCACTATTATAATTCTAATAGCAATGGAAGAGAGGTACAACAAAGAAAGACACTGCAAGTGAATCTTGCGTAAATTGATGGGAAAAGTCACACTTTGAGAATAATGTCAGAGCAGACGATCGAAGATGTCAGCGGGCAAAGCGGGAAAAGCAGGCATCAGTTACGCATCAGTCACCTCGACTGTCGCTTCTCGGTAGACGAGCTGTTTCACACGTCTGAAAAAAACCGGGATTCCCCATTCGGCACTGTTGAGCTCGCCGTGCACAATGGAACTTAGCGGTCACGCACAGTAATCCCGCACAATCATGAGATTCTTTTCTCTTTTTCGCTCTTTCATTTTCTTTCCTGGCACTTCGTCATTAACCTCACCAAGCCCCAGTGAATGACTCTACATTGTAGGAACAATTATCTCCACGTTATTTTTCTTTGCAATCCAACCCAATCCTGTCGTGCACTTTTTCTTGCAGTAAATATCGCCAGCTCACTGATCTAGCTTAGGTTTTTTTTTTTTTTTTTCCTGTGAGCGCAAAGTGAGACAACTGAATGCGAGAACATCTAATTTACATAGTCGTATGAGTTAGCAACACTTTTATCCGCTGACGCTTAGAGTCGTTTTAGCATGTACCAACTAAGCAGCGAATTGAATACAAATTTGACTAACTTCAGGACTTTGAGTTGTTTGGGAGTGTTTCGATCCGCTCCCGGAGTCTTCCAAGCGGCCAAGACTTCGCCATGATCCTGTAAAAGCGTGGCTTTCCGTCAAGCAGTATATTGTCTGCTATTAAAGGTACTGTAAAGCAGCAGGCATACAATTTTATACTGCCAGTTCATTTGACAGCCTGGCTGCTCAGAACATGAACGCCACAAATTTCGTTCAAATCCACCTCGTCGTTTCTTTAGAAAATTCAGATTTAATATTACGGGCAACTCTGTGTCTAAGACGCGACACGAACTCTCATGGTAGGTGACTGTCATGGTGATTCTGCTTACAGGTCTGTTACGCATGCCACGATGTACAAATGTTCTTGCATTTTGAGAGAATATATGTCAGGAACTATTTTGTTTGAACAAACTTTTCAAAGAAAGTTCAAGAAGCCGGCTGTTTAGCCCATGACTTAGCCGATATAGGGTTGGGGACATGTAACAGTTGCTCGACGAATGGGCGATTGCTTCCCACCAGGCGTCGCCCGGCGTCTTTTCACCGCAATTTCAGTCGTTATACAAAAAATATTTAGAGTTTTCTGTCGCACAAAAAATTAGCAGTGTGGGTTTCTTTCGGAATAAGCTTTCAAATGCTGCTGCCAATATTTACAGTTACTTTACAGTACTTTAACACACTGCTAGAACGAAAGTGTGGCCTACTACAAGTTCGATGCATTACCACCTACCTTTTGTATAGTCGATTGCACATGATTGGAAATGAAACCGTAAGTGTTAGCATCGCTTATATAATAGTTGGAGCAACCATGATGCTTCATGGGATGGGATGGGATGGGATGGGCATAAATACATTTTTTAGTATTTAAATATAAATACAAAATACTTTGTTAAAAGGGGTATTTGAATACTCTTCATAAATACTTTTCAACATGAGTATTTACATACAAAATAGAAGATGTCATATGGAATTACAGAAATAACGATGATCATAACAACAAGTCAGCAAGGAACAATAGCATTTATTTGTTAGATTATCGTGGCAATTTTAATATTAGAAGTTTCTCGAAGACTGCATCTTTTAGGCGTCTTCTGTTCGGCCGTACAATCAGATTCTCAAAGGGGAACAGCATCTCCACAGGTGCCGATGAATAAAGGCTGGTATTAAATTTGGTGAAGATGCTTCGTACAACAAGGTAATCAGCCGCGACCATTGTCCGCAACAACAGCGAAAAACTCGCCCTCTAAAATGGTTTGTCGCATGCATGCTCGCTCAAACACTGCGCACCAAATTCGCCCTTCTTCCCGAAAGGTCAAATGCACGGCAACTTTAAGACATGAGTCAGTATATTCGGTATTTAGAAGTATTTATAAAGTATTTACAAGAACAAATACCCAAAAATTAGTATTTAAATATAATTATAAATATATTTTTCGAGAGAACTGATGTTCTGAAGCTGTAACAACACAGAAATATTTTAAACAGTATTTTAATTACAATGTATTTCCCTGCCCGAGCAACTCATACTGAAAAGGCCCGGGTCACCGTCGGGCAGTCTTGTACGTAGCTTCAATCCACTATCTTAAATACACTTGGGAATAACTTGGTATTCTACAAATCAGTTCATTAGTCAATCTTTAGAATCTAACACCGATAACTTGTACTCATTTCTTAAGCTGCTTCTAGGATACCTCCTTCCTTTTTTTTCTTCAGGGGACAGAAAGGCCGAGAAAGAGATTAACTTCGTGTATTTCGGTTGGGCGCTATGCCACTTTACACATGCACGCATTTCACCTCAGATATTCCAGGATTTACCCGCATCCTCTTTCGCAAATGGTTACTTGATACCATCTTGAAAGCAACGAGGTACTGTTTGAATATTTTGTATTTTACTCATATACTTTTCAATTGAGTATTTAGGTACTCTACTCGGTTACTCCTTTTGCGTGGTACACAGTAACCTAATTTAAATACTTTTTTTCAGTATCTTGTAGAAGTATTTTGTACAAGTATCAAAAAATGTAATTGAGTTAGTGACATGGCTCTAAAAGTTTTTAAGTTACAGCGAAACTAAAATGTAATTATATTACTTACTCGTCAAATGTAACTGAGTTACTCCTAAGTTACTTCAGGCTGTGCGCATTTAAAGTGGCCACACATTACAACCCCCCCCCCCCCCACACACACACACAATGTCTAAAACCAGGGTGTCGGAGCGAACCGAAAACCGGAACCGAAAACCGAAAAAAGCCGCTATTTTGGTGCGAACCGGAACGGAATCGAAACCGTATGCGTTTTTTTCGCTCAGGAGGGAAACCGAAAAATATATTTAACGGTTTTCGGCACAAGAAAAAACTTCGCTGGTTTGAACTACGGATAGGCGAATGAAACAGACGTCGTGTGCTCTGAAGTCATGTCATGAATACTATACGAGGGTTACGGGTGCGGTGGAATGTACGTCGGTATACTATGGCCCTTAGGCTCCCTTTGTAATGGTTTATCGTTCGCGCACGCACACAGACTTAGAAGTACATGAGACTCTCTAGCAATGTGCCGTAGTGTTCGTTTTAATATGATCCCCCCAAACTCTCCTCAACTAAACAGCGACCCAAGAGGGCTGCATAACGGCTTCTTTATCGGTAATGTCGCGCAACGCGTCCCTTGTTTGAGAGCAGCTAAGTTGAATACATTTACGTATACGCGAGGGCAAGCCCGTGCGAAGTGGCAACTCTTTTGTGGACAGGACACGAAGAAAATAAAACGGAGCTGTCGGGCGCGTTTGTGAGTGAAGGTGTTCCTTGATTTGCGTCGTACTCGTGCGGTGGTGCTTGCTGGCTAGACAGTAGCAACAGACGGATGGGACGCGATCGCTCCAATCCAGCAAGAAAGTACTTTACGTATGACATCACGACAAACAAATCCGTTTGTAGCATGCGCTTCAAGAAAGGAGAAAGCCCATTTGAACAGACAGTAACCTACAGGAACCAGGAGCTACCAATTTCACAGCTGTCTATCAATATTAAATACCATGTATGCGGAATAAACGGGTTTACATTTTGTAACATTGATTTTTTGTTGGAGGGATGAATATTCCCAGCAGAAGCGGAACCGGTTAAAAACCGGTATGAACCGTTATTTTTTTGCTCCGGAGCAGAACCGGTACCGGATCGTTTATGATATAACCGGAACGAAAACCGGAACGAAAAACGTTTCGGTTCGACACCCTGTCTAAAACTACAGGTTGTCATAGAAATTTCGACTTGACAAGCTACATAACATAAAGGGGAGTTAAATACCGACCGCTGTGGCGTCCCTTATGGTCACAGTTGTCTAGCGAAGTAAGGCCACGGGTTATCACCATAAGATAAATACGTTCAACGCAGTTCATATGCTGACAACAGGTCACCTGAGCGGCAAGCAAAACAGAAAGCACACCTAACATTGGCGCTAAATTATTACTTCTATGGCAGCAGACGTGGTATTCAATCTCAAGGTGCTTGATACAGACCATCAAAAATAAATTCAATTCATGAGAATCGGAGGTATAAAATAATACAGTGTTGACTATAGGTGGGATGAGAACCAATACTGCGCAGTTTGTACATCTGTTTGTACTTTCTGTGTGTGAGCGTACTGGCGTAGCCAGTTCGACTTCGTCATAACTCACATCCCCTTTTTTCTTTATCACATCGCCATCACCATCACTGTGCAGTTCACACGTTGTTTGAGTATATTACGTTTCAAATGAATATAAAAACGTTTGCTAAACGAGCAGCTGCAAGCAAAATGGAAACATGAACGCTGTAGAAAAGCGTGAGGTTTTCTAAAAACAAAGAACAGCCGTCACAAATTTACACCTAATTAACTCAGTAGAAACACAGCAGAAAGTAACCATGACTTGAGTTGAGTACAAGCTACAGGCAAAATGTAAAATTACAGCTACAGTTACTCGTCTCTGAAACTATTTAGTTACGGTATAACTGATTACGGTAAGTTAATTACTCGTAATTTAATTGTAACTTAATTATTTCACAGCTCTGCTCTGCTCAGTCTCTCGTACGTACACGTAATCCCATGTTGCGATTCTAGTTCTGCGTATATTTGATTGTATGAAGGTACCGCGTGTTAATTGATGGAGATACTGCATCAGTGGCGAAAAACAGGCTTCAGAAACGATACCGGAAGCATACATAACATTTGTTGCGCGTGAGAAATGGCGAAAAAATCAATGAATTCGGCCAAACCCCTTGAATGCATTGTATGCGATTTTGTATTATTGCTTAATTGGGTCGTCAACAGTTTGATAAATCGGCTGTTTCACGAAAAATCCCCAGCTGAATAATTCAGAAACAGCTGACGCTATCGAAGAACTTTCTTTTTGTGATCCTTGATACATCGGCCAGGAGCTGACGTGAGCGGCTCATTTGCATACGCTCATTCATTAAATAAAGGGCATAGCTTCTAAGTTTTACTTCCATCGCTTGCGGCACCTGTACCGTAGCGATCGGGACTTCAGCAACAAATGTTCAAAAAAGAAAAAAAGAAAAAGAAGAATAAAAAAAAACAATAACAAGATAAAGAAAAAAGAGAGAGAAAAAAGAAAACCATAACGCGTCGACACCGTCTAATTTTTCGAGTGATTAATTGGTTTCCGTTTACATATTTCTTGCGCGGAGTAGCGCACAAATGCATTCTTTCACTCAGCTACCCGGCTCACAATTGCGTGTTCATCAAGGGGGTGACGGAACATAACGAACAGCGGCAAGAGGCGCTTCTCCGACTGGTAGGCCTATAACGATGAAAGATGAAAGTCACTGAAAAGGTTAGCCAGCTGTAGGACTCGAACCCACATCTTCTGGATTGCCGGTCCAGGGCTCTACCAATTGAGCTAAGCTAACACGCCTTCTCAGCGACTTCCAGGGTGCGTCATCTGAAGGGACAAACCAGCCACTCTCTCTCACTCATCCTCCTTTCACTCTTACATTTTTGCTCACTTATAATATACTCTCATCGTTAATTTCTTAGGCAAATTGAGGCTTTGTATGTAATTGTCCCTTCTATGTTGTTCCAGCCTCAGAACATCAGTTCTTTCATGTAGGCCTATACACAGCGCTCACAGCTGTCGTTGGGTGGGAGAGGCAGTGTGTGCTTTTATCGTAATAATAACCAGGGCTCCGGAGCGAACCAAAGAAAAAACGTTATTTTTGGGCGGACCGGAACGGAACGAAAATCGAAACAAAATATTATGCTCCGGAGGGAAATGGAGGGTAACGCAAGACCTCGAAGTGCACAATACATGGCATCCATCGGTGTTTGGGTAGGAAACTCCAGAAACCTCACATTACAACAATGTGCCAAAGCGCAAGACGGGCTCCGTGTTTTTGTCTACAAGTCACATGGTAGGACCTTGTAACCTCTTACTTTATTTCTGTCTCTGTTTGAAAGAATAAAGGGGATTATTTTCGCTGCAATCAATTATCCTTACACCATGTGAAACTGAACCGGTTCGAACCGTCTTCGAACCGTTATTTTTTTACTGCGGAGCTAAACCGGAACTGAACAGTTTTCTTTGTACCGAAACGAAAACCGCTACGAAAAAACTTTCGGTTCGACGCCCTGATAATAACGAATGCACCGCAAGCGCTCGGGTAGAGAAGGGATACCGAAGCGTCTCTTGCGGCTGTTCGCTATCTTTCGTCACCCCGCGTGTAAACCAGACGGATGAACACACGATTGAGAGTCGGACAGCGGAAATATCCGCGTAAGAAATATGTAAACGGAGGCTAATCAATCACTTGAAAAAATCACTACGCGTCGACGAGTTTTGTTTTTATTTTTTATTATGGGATATTTTTTGCTGAAGGTCCCCGGTCGCTACGGCACAGGTGCCGAAAGCGTCCGAAGTAAAATTTAAAAGTTAGGATTTCTATTTGACTAATGAGCGTACGCAAATGAGCCACGCACTCTTGGCCGATGTCTAAGGATGTCTACAAGAAAGAAAGCTCTTCGATAGCGTCAGCCGTTCCCGATTTTATCAGCTGGAGGATTTTCGCGAAACACCCGGTATCTGACTCATTACATATCATGCACGCATTGAATTACACACCTGAGTATTGAGGTGAAAAAGAATTGTTTTTCTACGTGTCGTATTTAGCCGGACATGTCGTATTTAGCCAGCCGTAAGCACGTGACCTCTCCCGTGCTTCCTGACTAGCGGAGTCGTCTGCAGTGATGTCAGAGCCCGATGGGTTTCGGACCAGCTCGCGTGGCCTAGTCAAGGTATATCGAAACTGGTAGCGAAAACAAGCGAAATACCAAATCAGACCCATCGGCAAAGCTACCAGCATGAGGCGCGAGCGATCCTGGGTGTTGGTAGTAGAGGTACGGTGGTAAACAGAAAAACTTTTCAACATGGGCATGGCTTGTGCGTGTACTAATAGGTTATTCATAATTTCAATGTAGAAAAAACTTTGTTGCCCCACTCGTGCACATATACGAAATCATCTACCACCCGAGTACATTTCCGTGTCCTGCTTCCTTTGCGCATGCGTCACAGTGGGCGTGTTTATCCGTGCATCTCTGTATCCGTGCCGTGTGTCCGTGCATTGTAATACGGAGTTCGTGCACTTTTGCAGGAAGCGACGTTCACATCTCAGAGCTATAGACCAAGATTTACACGTGTGAACAGATGAATACAATGCATTCCCTGTTGCTGGCTCCGTGAAAAAAAATATTTCGTCATGGGACGAGGGGCCATGATAGCGTGAGTGTTAGCAGGAATCAGCTGTGCACCAACGATGTCATGTTTTGTTGCAATATACCTAAATGGCCACACATTGAATAAAAGCAAACGTCTAATCACTACGTGTACGTATAGCTCTAGGTGAGAAATGGACCTTAAGTGAACCTTCCTAATTTCTGTGTGGTCATCGCGATGCCCATCTGTTTGGAGTTGTCAAAATCTCTGATAACTGTATGTATTTCGAATTGATATGTTTAATTAAACCTGATATGATTTATTTTTCTGTGTTCTCGTCTGGTTTGTTGCCTGGGTGAGGAAAAGGGAATACAACGCAAACGAAGTGCGCGAATGTAAAGGTGCCCAGGCTAATTATGCACTACTTATTATTCATACTGCTGACGTCATCTGTTACGTCATTTATTTACAATCGTAGTAGTCCGCGCAACGGATGGATGGCGCTGACCGTCTCTATCATGGCGTCATTCTGAAGACGCAGGGGCCTACGGGAGTTGCGCTACCTGTTTAGATATACCTTCGCCTAGTCGTCAGCGTGCTGTGCATGTCACGTTGAATCCTGGTGCCGGCTGAGCTGTCTGGGGTTTTTCCTGGGTTTTCCTCAGACGCTGTCTTATGTCGGCATAGTTCCATTAGAAGTCGGCCCAGGACGCAAATTCCCCCCGAGCGTTAGTCGTGACGTTGCCCACCTCTGTGAGGCCGACAACGGTGAGCTCTTTCAGCAGTACCAACACCATCGATGGGTTCCGGTATTTGCGGTGCGATTTTCTGCGCGTGTATTACCCCCTTTGCTGTCAAACTTGGAATTCAGGTGAACGTCGATGCAACTGGTTGTCATTCATATTTATTCGGCATAACATGGGACGAGGGTCGTACCATTATATTTATCTTACAACGATGTTTCCATTATCTTACAACGATGTTTTGCTCCGTAATCCACATTGAAAATACCAGATAGTGAAACGTGCACGATACGTATCAATTGTTAATGAAGCGTCAAGCGTCATGAAACAGCTGGCCGCACAAGTGCGACCTACGTTTTCATTTTTTTCTTTCTATTACATTCACGAAGTTTCTCCCTGCTACGCGTATCTCTATTGGTTGTCGTCTTTGTATGGTAGTACTACTCTGGAGGTAGACTGAGCCCATTTGTCGAGATTAACATCGCCGCTGTTTTCTTTTCTATGCATTCCAAACGTACTGAAGAATTCAACTTAGTTTTCTCTGGTATCGTGCACAGAAGATATGCAGCGGGTGAAAATGGCCTCATTATATTTAGTTGCTCTTAAACTTGAAGAACGATAAGAAAAAATGCTACGTGAAAATGTGCTGAAACGGCTCCGCTGCCCTGTTAAGTGTGTACGGGGAAATACGTGTTTTTTCCCGTTATACTGCTGATCCGGCCGTAGATAAGCTTAAAAATTTTGCGACAAGTACAGCTGTAGATGTTCCTTTATCTACGAAGTGCAATCTCTATCGCAACACGTCTTGTATGGCTCGGCCACAACACGCAAGGTGAGCGACTGCAGAAGCGCTACTTGAGCAAAAGAAGTCTTGGCGTCTCCCGACGAAGACTTTAGATTCAGTTTATCGCAACGAAGTTCGATCACTTGTAATTGTCCTAAGTATTCTGAAATGACAGAACAAGAAAAGGAGTAACAACTGTACAAGAAATATCCCAAATAATATTCGCTAACTGATTAAATCTCAATTTTTTTTCTTTTACAAATCAATCAACTGGTTAGTTTTGCAAAGTTGACCACCAAGGGCACAAAGGCAAGGGCGCAGGCAAGCTGGCACATGATGACAAGGAATAATAAAACTTAAAAAAAAAATAAGGAAAACTTGAGACAAGGGAAGAACTAAAGACGAAACACAAACGAACAACAACAACATCTTTATTTTAATGATGATGAAGTGTGAACGTGGGTAATTTGCTTCATTAAACGGCTTGCTGTGTTTGTGAGATCGTGTGTGTTGTCTTTAGTTTTCATCGTGTAGGGTTTTTTTACAGTCTTTGTCAAAACTGACCATATTTGGCGTTTTAACATATGTAGCTTCTTCCCGGGATTGTATTTACGCACGGCTTTACATTACACTCCGCCTTTCGTGCCGAGATTGGGAGGTGACCCGGATTCGAATCTCGGCACCGGTGCTGTCTGGGTGTTTTCTTTTTCCTGGGTTTTCTTCGGACGCGTTAAGGCAAAGTGTCAGCACAGTCTGCTGCAGAGAGTCGAACCGAACCCGAACCTGAACCGAGAACCGTTATTTTTGGCCGAACCGGAACTGAACCGAAACGAAACAGTCGACGCCATCTTGGAGCTGAACCGGAACTGAACCGTTAAAAAAATACCGGTAACCGGTTCAAATAACGGTTCATACGGAACTATAAGAGCGGATCCTTGCAGTTGCGCATGAACATAAAAACTATTTAATTTTTTCTCCTGTTTTCTTCTTTTATTAGCTTCGTAGCCTTCCTCTTGCTTGCCGAAAAAGTCGTGCCCTGCAGAATGCTCTGGATTTTCTGGAGTCGCGAAATAATAACAACAACAACTTTATGACTGAACTGTTATGACTAATAATGTCTAAGACATACACAAGAATATATATATATATATATATATATATATATATATATATATATATATATATATATATATGAATTAGGGATCAACGATAGTTTTGGGTCTCATTCGAGAAGCGACATATATTATAATAATATTGTGATCAACCTGACCAATACAGGGTGTCTACCCTAACTGCAGAAATGATCGCTGACACACAGCACTGTCCAAGAAAAACTGACTGCTCTCCTATGACATTGGTGCTGCTGAACAGGTGCTGCATTGTAAGATCAGCCCGTTTGTAACACAAAAGTTATAGGAGAGCTGTCAATTTTCTTTGACATCGCTATGTGTCAGATATCATTTCTACGGTTATCGTGGATATCCTGTATATTTGTATATAAATGCATGGAGACTGCCGAGCCCATCCCTCTCGACACACATCCCTGGCCTCCTGGGGCCGAAGAGCCAGATCCCCGTTTCGGTTCTCAAGCAGTCAACTTTGGAAATGATGGATACAAAGTACAGAGGCCGCACGGCTGTGTTCACAGATGGTTCGTCTACTTCGGATGGCTCCTCCGCTGCCTTTGTCATACCGGAGCAGTCACTATGATGTGGGTTCCGCCTGTCACATCGCACTTCGTCGACCTTTGCAGAGCTGTATGCCATCTTGTTATCTCAAAGTCTGTCTCCAAATACCCTCCCCGCTCCTGGGTGATATACACTGACTCAAAATCAGCCCTGCAATGTGTAGGAACCATGGGCATCCGCGGCTCGTTGGCCCCGGTGGTTGTTAGTATCCTGACGGCGCTCAAGGTTCTCGGCGAACAGGGACACCGGGTGACCCTACAGTGGGTCCCCGGCCACACCGACATTCAGGGCAACGAAGAGGCAGATTTGGCGGCGGCTGCGGCCCACCGTATCTCCAGAGCCGCGCCCATTATCCTCTCCAACGGAGATAGGCGCTCCTACGTGTCTGCGTTGGTGTCACCCTTGGCCCGCCAGCAATGGCTGCATGACATCACTCAATGGTCGCTCCTCCATGCAGTGGACCCGTCGTTATCATTTAGGATGCCAGGTGGCTTCGCTCGCAGCTTTACGACACTCCTGCGGCGTCTACGACTCAACGTCGCCTTCACCCCTGCGTTCCGTGTTAAGCTGGGTTACAGTAACACGGCGCTGTGCCTAGCTTGCCGCACCCCAGCTACGATCCCCCATATCATCGAGGACTGTGAGCGGTACACGTGTGAACGCCGGGTACTTCGACGCCAACTTGAACTCCTCGACCATAGACCATTCAGCCTGTCCAAAGTACTTGGCCCATGGAGCTCCCCTGCGCATCTGTGCCGGGCTCTTCGCTCCCTTTTTGCTTTCATGCAAGCCACTGCACTCCTCGAAGAGCTCTAAACAGAACTCCGACCTGTCGTCGCTTCAATCTCACCATAATTCATCCTCTCATATTAACCACTGTGAAGTGGGGTAGGGTCCTGTGGTTACCACGGGGAAACATCCCATGTCATTGTCACTTCTTCATTTATTGTTGTTGTTGTATATAAATGCGAGTAGGCGGGCCAACCGTTGGATATGTCGTCTTTAGGTCTTGCTGTGCGACCTTTAGGTCTTTCAAATTTTCTCTTCTTCGTTTGTTTTTGTTTTTTCGTCTTCTGTTCTTTTTTGTGCAGTGCATTGCGAAAGCAAACTATCTGAGTTCAAATGCTAGTGCGTACGACGCTGCAGGATAAACTGACAACGTGCGTGTGTGAACTTACAAAAAAAAGTACCAAGCTAGTTTTCTTTGTGCATTCGAAATAAAAAAGATAAAGACAACCATGCTGACATCGTATTTAAAAAACGTGAATCGGTCGAAAATGAGTCGGACTCTCCGTTTGCACTTGTTCATTGCCCGTTCTCTATCTTTGTTTCGCAGACACTTATTTATTTATGTATTTTACTTATTTATTTATTTATTTACAATACCCTGAATCTCCACCGCTTCCGGTCAAGAGATCCATCGAGTCAGGAGATCCCACTGATCACGTGACAGGCGAGTCAAAAGATCCAAAGCGCCAAGAGTTCCAACCTGGTCAAGAGATCCATCGAGTCAGGAGATCCAACCAGTCAAAGCGTCATACTGGTCAGGATTCCCGACAAAAAAAGAAAGTCTATCCCTTACCATGTTCATTGCCGAAGTAGTATTAAGTTAGGAAGTAATATGCCCGGTAACAGTGAAGACTTTTCGGTGTTTTCTCTCTTCTTACCACACACGCACACACACAAAAAGAAAAAGTAAGCGAGAAAATCCTGAGGTTGTGCTGTAGGTTACGGCGGCGAGTCCCCCTTTTGCCTATGCACTTTTTTCATTGCCTCTAGCGCCGTAACACGCTATGCCAGAACGGATGATTGTTACCAAGAATATTGACCTCAACTTACAAGGCATCGTAGGCCGCAGGGCTTAAAACTTATCCTTGTCGCGTTCTTTTCATTGGCCGCCACCCTTATCACGTTATTCTATTCTTTTACTGACCGTGCGGGAAAATACTGTTTGACTGTGGTTTCCAATCAACATTGACCTGTCACGTTCATTGACCTCAACACCAAAATGCAGGTTATACTGCTGGACTCAGAGTTGTCTTCGAACTTTTGTGTCCGTTGGCGCAGTTGTCCCCACGTTATGCCAGATCTGAAGTTTGTTACCGATAATAATGGGCCCAGCCGCAAACTGCTCTGTCTTTGTCCTTTTGTGGACGGCGGGAAAAACTTGATACAGAAAAACGCACACACACACACAAAAAAAAAAAACAGATGTTCGGGCAATAGAAGCTGCCGTTCTTTGAGTCCATGAGCTGACGGATCAGACGGTTCCGTCTGTCCAGAACAGCGACTTGGCTCTTCGACTACGAGCCTGCTGTGATACGAGAAGTGTTTGAGTAATGAATGGGTTTGAAACAGTGGCTGGCCCACCCAACTTGAGTGTACGTAGCCCACGCTAACTCTAGAAATAATCTCTAACACGAAGCGCTGTCAAAAAAGAAAAAAATGACAACACCTCTATAAATCCTGTGTTATAAACAGGTTGATCTTACAATGCAGCCACCTGTTTTTAACAGAAATTACACAAGAGAACTGTCGGCTTTTTTTGGACTGCGCTATGTGTTGCAAAGTAACTAAGTAAGTCAATAAAAATAACATGTTGATTTGCCACCTGCATTTGTATTCTAGTTATACCGCACGTGAAACGATTCCGTCGTATTCCGATACGAGTAATTTCTGCTTAGCGATGTTAGAGTTAACGACGTAACACAAAGGGGTCAAACGATCCAAGCCCGGCGAACCCTCAGACGAGTCAAGAGATCCAACCGGGTCAAGAGATCCATCGAGTCAAGAGATCCATCGGTGGATCTCTTGACCCGTTGGATCTCTTGACGTGGAATCCTTCTCCACCTAAGTGGCATTGTGTAGGGGAGAGGAGATAACTCAATGACGACACAATCACAAGAATTCAATCGCTTTAGCACACACGTGCATAACTTTTCACAAAAAATGGCACTTGAAGAAGAAACAAGGTCACGTGGAAGTCTATTCCATTCTTCAACTCAACTGTTTTAGGAAAAAAATAATTTTTGAAAAGGGACATATGGAAACCTTACAATCATGGTCTGCACGTTTTGAAGTATAACTCGGTGGAAAAAGATAATGCCCTCGAGGAATGTCTGTAAGTCCGTGATATATGCGATAAAAAAGCTTTAATCGAGACTGTCTCCTACGGCATTCGAATGAAGGCCATCCCAGCATGGATCTCAGATGTGTTGATCTAACTTGAGGAGAGTAATTATTACAAACAAATCTAGCCGCTTGGTTTTGTAGTTTTTCTAGTTTTCGCCGAAGGTTTATTTCAGGGGGTCCCCAAACCGCGCTACAATATTCTAAAGACGGTCGGACGTATGAGTTGTAGACAGTTTCTCTAATATCTCTAGGAGCTCTTTTGAAATTTCTTTTAACAAAACCTAATGTTTTACATGCCTTGCTTACAATTATGTTTATATGTTTGTCCCATTTTAAGTCATTACTTAAAGTAACGCCCAGATATTTATAATCACCTACGGTATCAAGAGTAGTGTTGATTGACTTCACTCTGACGGCGACATGATAGCATGGCGGCGGTCAGTCATGAACGATTACGCGCCTTTCACATAAAGACTCCGAGCTCAGAATCGCACAATTCCAATCCAACTACCATGAAGCGTCGTTTGCTTGTCAGGTGACAAGTTCAACATCTCCGTATTATTTTTAGTCCGTCCAGTCCAGTCCAGTCGTTTGCTGTATTCGCGTCTCCTGACTGATAATCAATATACATCAATATCAATATTGCCATGAATCATCATCGCGAAACTTCCAGGGCAGGCACGAAACGGTACATCTCATCCCGGCGCATGCTGAAGAAGAAGCAAGAAGCTTCCAGACACATCGCCTGCTCTCTGGCAAACGCACGTGCAGTTTCTAGACTTTTCGGCGCGACGCTTAAATGCTTGTGCGCTCCAAGCTGGGGCATTCATTCTTTGGACTCAGTTGTGTTCAGAGAGCTATCACTCTTGTGTTTTGCTACCAAGTAGTCTAATAAACCGTTCGCTGTTTATTCGACGACTCGCCGACCCATTTCGCTTCGTGACAATATCAATGACTTAAATCACTTAGGCCGACGTAGCAGGCTTGGTTGACTGTTATATTGCTGCCGAGATTCTGCGAACAACCCGGTGGGTTAGTTAACCACCGCGACCTGAGCTACGTGCTGGGGCAGTCAACCCAAACCAGTAATTCATGGTTACGCTGCTGTCGTAACCACTACTAGTCTTGTCTTTTATATCCCGCAAAATCTTTCAAAATCTTGAACAACCGTTGACGTCTTCCTGTCCACTGTACCAGCACTGTACGACACAAATGGAAGTGCCTGTTGTGCCTGCCTGTTGTGCCTGCCTGTTGCGCTTCATTCCCTCACGTGGGCCTTGAACCGGTTCGTGATTCGAACCGTTTGAAAAAAAAAACAAAAACGGTTCGAACCATTATAGTTGCCTCCTGGAACTGAACCGGAACTGAACCCTTACCGTCGAACCTAAATCCAAACCGAACCGAAAAACGTTTCGGTTCGACTCTCTGGTCTCCTGTGAAATTGGCCCAAGACGCAATGGTTTATATAATATAAACCATTGCGTCTGGCGTCTTCGGGCTACACCCGATTTCTGCACGAATTGCAATGTTTTATGAGTTTGTACTGCGGGTTACGTGCACTATTTACTAGCAATTTATACGAATGTGTGATGTAGATATTATCTGAGTGCAAAAATAAGTTTGCGAAGCACATTTGATCTTGCAACAACAACAACAACAAATAAGTAATTATGATGTAGTGGGACGTTTCGCCACTGAGACGGCACCCTATTCAGTTGCTTGAGGGGGTGAACATGGTGAATTATGATAAATATTCACCAGCTCGCTTGCGCACTTATATTGTGATGTTGATGTTTATATGTTGACGTTGCAACATGTGGTGCCAGTCTCTCTAAATCTCGAGGTACATATGCTTGACCAATGTAGGCTCCAATATTAACCACGGGCGGCTTGCTGGACAGAAAGAAGAAAAACTAACCCGGTAACACCCGAATGTATCAGTCACCCGATTTCACCCCGAATTACAGATTTAAAAATAGCACCCGGTTTTTAACTCCCGCATACGATATTGGCATATAACCCGAAAAAGTCACACCCATACTTATACTATATGGCATGCAGTTAAAACATAAAATAAAGGCCACCTGAGTTACCTACCTGCAGCTGTGGAACTGCTCCGAACGTTTAGTTTTCCCAAACTAGAGCGAAATAACTTTGACAAAAATGTAAGTGCTTGAGCCTGAGGAGGAACAACAACGAATACATTTATGATGATGAATGGGGAAATTCACCACCTGAGTTGTGGCCCACTACCCCCCAATGCCAACGGGACTGCATGAGATGTAAAATGACAATGATGTGACGATGGAGGAGAGGAGGTGACGATGGAGGAGAGGCGGTGACGATGGAGGAGAGGCGGTGGCAAGGTTGCACATCGGCATTAAAGGACATAAAGGAGACTGGTGTATTTGGTAGAAATTAAAAAAAAAAACAGTGCCGGGGAACACAGAAAAGACAACACGAACACATCGCTGAACTATAACCAAGTGACGTTTATTGCTGTGAAATGCTTTCTATCTACTTCAAGTTTTTACCAGATATGTTGGACCAACCAGCCCACACCCTCTCATTATTTAATGAGACTGGTGTCTTGCAGAAAATTTGCAGGGCGCGACGGTGTTGCGGGACATCGGTCCAGGCTCCAAGGACTGTCGCCAAAGTGAACAGAGCGGCAGTGATTTGCTTCAGTCGGTTTCGTAACTTTTCTCGTTGACTCCTGAGGAGGTCACAGTCCACCATCACGTGCTTGATTTCTGCTAGCACGGAACACCTGGAGCATAACGTGGTGTCATAGCGACCAAGCATGTGTTTGAAGAGTGGGGTGAATGTCACACCGAGACGGAGCCTGTACAAAGCGGACAAAAAGTTGCGAGGCAGCCGATTGGGCAAGCTCAGAGATAAATCGGGATCCACTTGTCTCATGAGGGTCCTTGGTGGGACATCTTGGCACCATCGTAGATGGGACAGGGGCTTTATCATATCGGCAAGGTAGCTTCTGCTATCCCATTTGGAGACTTTGGTGCATAAAACACAATCAGACGGGACGAGAATTGAGCCTCGTCCCGTCCGGTTGTGTTTTTATGTACCAGTATCTTGTGGTTCCTCATCAGGCTCAAGCACGGATGTTCCCAGGATTTTTTTTTCAAGGGGGAAGTGTGCACCCCCCCCCCACACACACACACCTCTTTTCCTGCACACGGACGCTGCGGACTGTGGGGGTGTTGAGAGGTTCATACTCTTATCATAGCAGAGAAAAATCATAACGACCTGTGACTAAAGAGTGCACAATTTTCACAAATGACCTTGAAGCTCTGGGGGCACATCACCCCTTGCCCCTCTCTCGGGCTCAGGGATTTCCATTTCCAAGTAACTTGCTTAAATGGTGCATCGGGATGCTAGGTGTTAGGTCTGGAAGTCTGGAACTTTGAGGCGGATGATGAAATCACCAAATGTTCAGCTTGGTCATATATCGTGCATATTATTGAGCAATAATGCGCAAGTTTGCGTTACAATTATGAGAAGGCGATTATATTACATTGAGTGTAAGAAAGAACGAACAGTGTGGATGGCAAGTTTCTCTAGCTTTCTTGTCTTCCGCATAGTTTTGGAGTCCGTGCCTTTCACTGAAACTAACCTTTTTTTTACTAACCTAAGTTTTTTAACCGCGTTTTAAAAAGTATAGTACAACAACAACAACTACATGAATGATGATGGGATGAGGTGACTCACCGCAACAATAGCGGTACCATACCTCAGTGCATAGTACAGAAGACAACTCTGCAACTGGCGGAAATTTCCCCTCTCTATATTCAGCTCAATTCTGTAGGCTGAAATTCCCAACGCGTTAATCCCCAGTGTGGAGAACGCTAAGCGGCCAAATAATCTCCAAAACGACCCACTGCGGATCACTGCAACGGCGACCGGCAGCTGTGAAATATGTGAATAAAGATTGCAACAGTTTATATCCTCACTTAAATGTTATTAGAATAACCCGAAAATAACGTGGCATATTTCATCCCTTCGGCATAACTACATTTGCATAAGCCGTGCACCATATTTCTTTATCACTTTTAACTTGAAAAGCAGACCAAGCTTAACGGCGCTGGGATTTTCCTCCACAAAACTGTGCATCCTTAACCAAGAGTGTGGTAACGAGGAAGCATGCCATGATAAGCACATGCGTTGACTTGTGGAAAGATCGAAAAAAGAATACGAGCGCAGTGTAGCACCCGAAGCGACTCTTCCTGATCGACGCGCGTCTGGTTCCGCATTTCGGTCGGCAGTCGACGTTCACGCGAACTGTTCAAGTTTAACTCGTTTAAATGCTATATATGAATGCATTTTAAAAGATTATGTTGGGTTCTTTAGCGTGCTTTGCATGTGAATTCGACTGCAACAGAGATTATAATGTAAGTAAGGGAGTACATAAACTAACGAGAAAAGAAAAAGAAGCCCATCATTGGAAATACACGGAAGATTGCCCAAAGAATCATCGTCATAGAACGTAAACGTTCCCATGTTATTCTTTCGAATCACTCATTTTTATGCGAGAAGTCGAGTGTCCTGTATAAAGTTATATTGAGATCTGTGCGTTCAGCCAAGAGAAAATGGATTCAAGGTGAAAAGAACGCCGATTACAGTTACAGACTAAACGTTTTTTAACTTAATTAGATGATCAGATATAAATGACGCAAACAAAAGAAAATGACGGGCTGCAGCAGAGCACTGACTGGCCTATCATTTCGGTAACAGCTCGAAGACTTAAATTTCTACATAAAAAAACAACAAACACATAAAAAGAAAGAGAAAGGGAAAAAACTAACTGTCCATCCGGTTATAATAATGCTTGGATATAGTTGCAACATATCGAGAAGTAACCGTATCACACGCTGTACAGCAGCACTCGCGTTTTCGACCTCTGCAATTTTGCACTTTAAGTTTAATGTGCACTTTTGATGGAGTTGGGAATGCGGAAGTCGTCAGCCAAGTTGATACCGAAATGTTTGAATGCCGATTAGAAACAATGTTGCCGAATGGATGCCTACAAGTTGATTTTACAGCATTTTGAGCGTTCTAGTGACACTTTTCTTGAGCGACTTGTTACAGTTGAGGAAACATGGTTGCCATCACTATGATCCTGAGACAAAACAACAATCCACGGATTGGCGGCAGTTGGGTTCTCCAAGGCCGAAAAAATTCAAGACTCAACGATTGTCGGGTAAGGTCATGGCCAAGGTTTCCTGGGTCAAGGAATGTGTTTTGCTGGCTGACTATACCTCCATAAGGGTGAAACAGTTTATGCGGCATACTGCTGTAGCTTGCTCTGGCGGTTAAAGGAGGCTTTGAAAGAAAAACGGCGCCCGGAAAGGCATTTTCTTTTTGCAGGGCAATGCATCGGCTCACAAAGCAGGCAAGACAATGCAGATTCTAAAGGACTTGCGATATGAATGCAATGAACATCCGCCTTACTCGCCGGATCTTGCCTCATCGGGCTTCTTTTATTTATTTATTTATTTATTATTATTATTTTTTTTTTTGTTGTTTCCATTCACGAAGAAAAGTTTGAAAGGAAAGAGGTTCTGAGAGGACTCTGAGGTCATTGGAGCAGTCGAAGCATATTTTGGGGAGCAGGCGTCGAACTTTTTTTTTTCTTTCAAAGGTTAAAGAAGTTTCGGAAACGGTGTGCCAGGCGCGATGAACTTTGAGGAGAATATATCGAATTGTAATAAAGGTTTATGACTCTATAGGCCGCGCTCTTCCTTGTCAGACCGATAACTTTTCAGCACTCCCTCATAACAGGAAACTGAAAAAAAAAAAAAAAAAAAAACACACACACACAAAAAAAAAAAAAAAAAACGAAGGACGAGAAGAAAACAGGCAAACGGGAGCATATAGGGTATGGTTCTTAAAGCTTTTTTCTTGCGAGGTCATCCGCCTCTCATTAGGCTGAAATAACAAGAAGCAAGGCAGATAAATCCTATGCAGGATACGAATACGGTAGTGGACAACGTTCAACTTTACCTGCACAGCAGTGCGATCATCAGACGACCTATTCGATGTTTTTCAAAGTTCGTTATTTATAGGTACATTTTATTTTACTCATGTACTTCCCTCCCTGACTTTTTTTAAAATTCAATATCTTATATTAACAGAAGTTTCCGTGATCATGAAACACTGTACAACAAAGGTTACGTCACCTGTCGACATCATTTTCTCACTATACGCCGCGGCTGTGGAATGTATGTCTTATGTGTTGCGCTCGCGCTCGGGTTACAACAAACAGGCTGTCCTTGTTTGCTTCGTCTCTGTGTACGTGTAATGACTGCACAAGTTCGTTTTGCCTCGTTGTGTGCGCAACCAGCAATAAAGCAACAAAACCCTTTCAAACTCCCCTGAACGCGGAAAGCACGAACACCTTGACCTTCCGAGTCTGATGCCGCCCAAGATATGCGCCAAAGGTGTAACGGTTAAATAAACACAAAGATATCTGGTGTGATTGCATCGCAACAAGGGTTCCGTGCGTTTACGCTCACTTCATTCACAGTACGTTCGATTACGACTTACGAAAGGGAAATAGATTATATCATTGTAATACCAGCTTTTACTTGTTGTTAACGTGATTCCTTCGATCGATTAGTATCCCTGGCTATACATTTAGAAAACGAGACAGAAAGCTACTCCGGTGGTTTTGGCATCTTCTCAGTGATTATACAGATGGTGAAGGAAATGAGGGTATCTGCGATAGCGGTACTTGTCCTACTTTTTTAACTTTTATATAGTATTAAGTAATCTTCCATGTATATAACATAACAACAAACACCAACCAAACGCTAGTGACGTGTACTTGGCGGAATGTATAAGCAGATTATCCTCTGACATTTCCCTAACTTCAAACAAATTTCACAAATTTGAAACAAGCCCCTGGGCTTAGGCGAGCCCGTGCACCGTACATGGACCATATTGCTCGAATAAAGGATTATTCTTATCATCATCATCATTATTATTACCAATCTTGTGTCATTTATGTCCGTTGTGGCACCTTGTGTCTCAACGTAAGAGCAGGTGCATGCCGTATATTTTGATATTTCTAATACACGCACGTATTCAGCAATCGACGAACGCCATTCACTTCTTTGTCGATATCTTGGACATGCGTATTAATTATTTCAAGTTGTGCCTATGACATGTACTATGTAACACCACACAACACGCAACTGTCTGTATGTGCTTCTCATGTATATATTCGGACGTGTATTCCCATGTATACATACTAGACGCTATGTCTCATGTGGACTTTACAACCATGCTCTTTCGCGTTTGGTGTGATCCGGGCCCCCGTACACTTTACGTACCCTCATTTTCTTGATCGTGCGCCAACGCCAAGGCCGCGAGCTGTTCTTCGGCACGTAAATAAGTATTATGATTATTACTACTAAGCCTTCTCGGCTTAGGCAGGCCAGCTGTGTTGTTGGTTATCCATAACGTGAACAAAACGAATTGAATTATTATTATTAGTTATTCTTTAGTTCCGTGTTAGCACCGCGAAGCAACTGTGGCTGTGAGCGGCGTACAGACGTGGACGGCGTACAGACGTGGACGGCGTACAGAGTGAGGACGGCAGGAAGGAGTGGGGTACAGGGGGTTAGTATGCCTCCTGGGCCGACTTCAGGAGGAACTGTGCCGACATTCGTCTGGAGATTCTTCGGAAAACCCTTTTTAGTTAGTCTACGCTTACATTCCTGCGACGTCGACTACATCTGAATATTTTAGGTTACTGATAGACAGACTATAGAGCGAAGGAAACAAAATCTCTCCGAATAACCTTTAATGGTCGAGCATTTCACCGTTGTCTGTGTGTCTCCTCTCTGGCCTTGTTTTCAGGTTGCGCTCTATACAAGGATATCCCGGGTGTTCTCCGCACACTTTTTCATCCTTACTCCTTCCCTGTTCACGTAAAGTTTGTAGCAGATTATAGGCCTCTCCGATATGGTTGCACTCGCCGCATTACTTCTGGAAAGTTCCGCGACGGTGCCGTGGGCGTGCAGTGCCGGTGTAGAACAATTCAACTGCAGCTTCGACAACCGCGCTCTTGCTTCCGCGGTTGCTTCCTAAACGAATGCGCGAATACAGAGGTCGTCCGCACTTGGCGACACCGTTCTGCTGCTCGCGCTCTAGCTTTTTTTTTTTTTTTTGGTTACGTGCCAGAATTTCCTTTAATGTATTTTGCAAAAAGGAAGAAGAAGAAGATGAAGAAAAAAAAAGTGCAAACGACCGCGACGTCCTTTCGCCTCCGATGCGGGCCCGCATTATTTGTAACGCTCGACACAGTTGCATCTCCTGTCCAGCATGGACCTCTGGGGACTCTCCTGTCCAGCATAGGCCGGTCGTGACCTCGTCCAGATGTGTACATGATGTAAGCGGCAGTGGAAAAAGGTACAGAAGTACTCTACTGCTTGAACTGGCGTGCTGGCTTGCTGTGCTCAAGATCGCGAGTTCGATCTCGGCCGAGGGTGGTAGCAATGTGAGGGAGGTAAACATTGCTTCCAGCACCGTGTGTCGGAGATTTTCGGCGCACATCAAAAGAACCCCAGGCGGTCCAAATTATCCGCAGTCCTACCCTGCGGCACGTGCAACATGTCCCCACACTGCTCAGACAAACCTTACATGTAAAATCACGGTACCATTATTATTTTATTTGTTTGAACTGCTGCAGCGAGTGCAGCAGACAACTAGAAGATATTTTATGTTGCCTTACATGCTAGGCCTTAAGGGCGGCTACTTTATTTACAGCGGTAAAGGGGGGGGGGGGTATCGTTATCGAAAGAAAGAAAAAATATATATAAGAAAGGGAGGGCGGTCTGCCTGCCGAGACGGGCGGCAATTGGCCACAGAGAGCTAGAGAAAAAGACAAGAAAGAAAGGGAAACACGAAAACAAAAAATAGAAAAAAAGAAAACTAAAAGAACAGGACACATCAACTAGACACACGACACATAGCGATAACACGTTCAGTGCAAAGTTCGGTGGCTGTGCCATCTGGTGGTCACCTTCGGTTCACTCCATGCAGTTCACCATAATAGATTTCAGTTTGTCACATTTGTTACAGCAGGCCACATATTTGTTAGTCACATTAGTTGGTCACAGGTTCGTTGTTCACACTTGTCACAGGTTGTTGGTAACTGAGTTCACAGCGTTGTCTATTTCTTGTTTGCGGTAGGGGAAACCGTGGACAGTTGTCACGCGGGTAAACTGTCACACTGCCTACTAAAAGAGAATGAAGCACAGCTGCGTGGCCGTCTCTTATTTACTTCCGTGTAAGCGCCGCGCAGCAACTGTTGCCATGAGCGGCGTGCAGACGTGGACAGATGGAGAGAGAACAGCAGGAAGGAGTGGGGGACAAAGGACGCGTGGCCATTTCGCTACTGTTTGCTAGAGGCACGTGTAACCGGTAAACTGAACAAGCTGACCGTCACGGAAAGCCTGGCTGCGAGAACAACAGCACAAAACGTTGGATAGTTAGCATACGTAGCATACGTTGGATAGTTAAGTACACTGGTGAGGCAAAAGACAACGCCAGTTACGTCGGGGTAAGTTGTTTCTTTTCTGGTAGGGTAAGTTGTCCCGTGTCTGGTCTGGCAGAGTCAGTGATGCCGCAAATTGCATCCACAATGAAGTTGAGTGGCTCTTTTTAGTACACCGTTATATAGGATTCGTGTAATATTGTAATTCTTGCAGTAGCGGTTCGGGTATAGAGCGGGGGTCAAAACAGACATGGGGTCCGAGCGGAGAGCAAGCTTCTGCATACCCTCTTTTGCATGTACAATGGGGGGGGGGGGGGGGGGGGGGGCTACAAAAAAGAAAAAAGTAAAAGAAAGAAAAAAGTAAAAGAAAGAAAGAAGAAACACTTAGATTTCCATGGAAACTGTACAACAGCTAGTACAGTCCTGTACACTGTACCACACGTGCAGGTTCTTTGTTCTCGTTCAATTTAGTTTTCATATGCACTTCCAATAGGCGTTGTATTCGTTACATGTCAACAATAAGCACTACGCGAGAGTGCACGTGAGACGACTTGCCCCAGCGTGTGTGACAACCTGCCCCGCTATCGGTGCACATAGCTACACTTGACAACCTCCACGCCGAGTGGTTTTACATGCTGCTTCTTTTTACCTGACACTTGTTTCATACGCGTGATGCGTAGCCAAGAGATTCCACTCAACTGCAGCAGTAGTTTCAGCAGCCTGATATATACGTACTTCCGTCACAGAAGAACGGAAAGTAAAGAATGTCACAAGTTCCACCGGTCTTTTTTATTTATTTCCGTGTTAGCGCCACGAAGGAACTGTGGCTATGAGCGGCGTACAGGTGTGGACAGATGGGGAGAGGACAGCAGGAAGGAGTGGGGGACAATGGGGGGGTTAGTATGCGTCCTGGGCCGGCTTCAAGGGGAACAGTGCAGTCATTCGTCTGGAAAGTCTTCGGAAAACCCAGGGAAAACCTCAGACAGCACAGCCGGTGGTAGGACACCAACCACCTCCCAGTCTTAGACACGACCTTGTTCTAGTTTGATTATATCCCTGCGTCTTGCATTCATTTCAGGGCCGAATCTCCGGGTAGGAATCCATCTGGAGCTGCCTTCCACCTATATTTCCCTCAAGCTACTCATGTACTGGTAAATGAAGCATATACCGCGAACTTTTTTATTCTGCTTAATGATACATGACGGAAAATTGTGTCCACACCTGGAGCTATTGCACTTAGCCAGCTAATTTTAGCACAATCTCACTGGTGAGTCCTCGTATTGATTTTCCACCAGTGCGCCTTGCGGAGGACGGCGCACCTGATGAGTTTGTATTATCAGTAGCGGCATCTGCTGGGTCTTTATGTACAGTCAATGGCAAATATCCCTCTCCAAATACAATTAGAACAGATTGTCGAGAATCTGTTGTGTCGTCCCTGTGTGCTCCTAGGCTGTAAAGGAGTTTTCGTTTCTGTCATGGTTCATCAGCTAGCCTGCATTTTGTGTCCTCTCCGTCGCGACGAAAGAATGAGCTTCGACGGCGTCGATGTATGTCATCCTTTGCATTGCTGTGCCTTTAACAGCCTTTTTCTGGACAGTTATGGATGGCATTATGTTCCCGTAATTGGCTTGCATGCCGAAAAATGACAACTTGCAATGTAACATTCTCGTCATGTGGATTTTTTCCTACAAATGTATTGACTGCGGATGTGCGAATATACAAAATATCCACACGGTTGGGGATGCGGTTGCTGATGCGGTTGCGGATCTTACATGCGCGGGTACAGTGCGGATGCAGATGTTGTCAATGTAATCTGCGCTCACCTCTAATTATAGTTGCGATCTCAGTTGACTCGCGACGTAAACCCCCAATTATTATTATTAATTGCTGTACGGGATGCATACGTTTCGCGTTACAAGTTTATAACTTCGCGCGACGATGCTCAAAAACTTTTTACTCAAATACTTTTTAGAAATTTACGAGGATAAAATCTCCTTCAGAACTCTTTATGTGAACAACATAATGTACCACCTGCACCGAGGAATTGCGAGCACGGAGGGAGCAGAGCTATTATTGGGTAATACACTGCATACATTTGTGCATAGCTCAACTTAAGCATTGGATATATTCAAGCATTGCACATATCATGGGCACTGTGGCTCATCATTGCTCACATTTGTCCAGCGGCATGCCTGAGCGGGTTAAGACATCTCATTCGTTGTTGGTAGCACTGGGGGGCGGTTGGTTGGACTGGGTTCCACCGGCTGTGCTGTCTGAGGTTTTCCCTGGGTTTTCGGAAGATTTTCCAGACGGATGTCGGCACAGTGCCCCCTGAAGGCGGCCCAGGACGCATACTAACCCCGGTCTCCCACTCCTTTCTGCTGTCCTCTCTCCATCTGTCCACATCTGTACGCCGCTCATAGCCACAGTTGCTTCGCGGCGCTAACAAGGAATAAAATATAATTGCCTACATTTGCAAAGGGCTTCTGGTTTTGATGCCCATGTTTATTCAACTAGAATGTCGTGGTTGTAAAAAAAAAAAAAAAGAAAGAAGAAATGCAGCGGCGTGGTTGAATGCTTACAGCTTAATGCTTAATGCTTCATTCGTTGGTGGCAGCCGTTCTAAAAACTGGCAGGTGATGGGTTCGAATGCTACCACCAGCTGTGGTGTCTGAGGTTTTACCTGGGTTTTCCGGCAGACTTTCTAGACGGTACAGTTCCCCCGAAGCCGGCCCAAGACGCATGCTAACCTTCTCTCTAGCCCTCCCTCCTTCCCTGCTGTTCTCTCTCTATCTGCCCCCTTCTGTATGGGGCCTATAGTCACAGTGACTTCGAGGTGATAACAAGGAATAAATAAGCGCAGCAGAAATTCAACACGAAATGACTGATTAATGATGCAGGATTTTATACGAGGAGGATTTTATATCAGTACAAGCGCACTGTATTTTTTTAAAGCTTACTAGTTACTTCTGCAGTTACTAGATAAAGCAATAGGAAGGATACTTATACGTAAGAGCATTTTGTACAGTTAATCTTAGAAGTTAATTTTTGTCTCTATTCCCTCTTACACATTATACAGGGTGTCTCCGTTAAATCCCCGGGCTAGATAATTCGCGAACGGTGCACCAATCGAAGAACTTTCTTTTTTACAAGTATCTGTCCGATACCACCTACAAGCTGCGCACCGTGTAATGAGTGGGAGGCGCTCATTATTTTAATAAAAATTCAAATGAGTTTCTTGAAAAACATTACTTCTAAAGTAGGGCGCCTTTGGCATTAAAATGGGTACTGCCCCTTTTGGGACCTTCGATGGACACCATTTAGAGAAAATCTGCCACCGAAGCGGGTCATTTGTTGCAAAAATAAATTATATACTATATTATTATAATTATTATATAACATTAATTGATGTCAATAACTACATTATTTTCATATAGGGTATTAAAGTAATTTAAAATTGAAAATTAATTTGAACAATTCGAAAAAAGAAACGCCTTACGAGAGAAAAAAGTTTATATGCATAGCGTGAACTAGAAAGCAGTACTTGCTGCAAAATTCAACAATACGATGCAAATATTTCCTTAAGTAAGCAGGTCGTACACGTATCAGATATAACGCTTGAGATGTTTTCTTCGACATTGGGCGTGACTGGGGTTCGCAGAAGTTTGACAGCCCGGATTGAGATCTCGCCCAGAGAGTGAGAAGGTCCGAAAGTAAAGCGCGAACTTTCACGTTTCTTAAAGCAGTGGACACACCTCGTTCGTTTGAGGCAGCCGCGCGGAAATGTCTGGCACGGTTTTCGCTTTTTGTCTGGCGTAGACTTCTTTTTGTTGCGTCACTTTTGTTTACAGCTATTTTGTTGCGTTCCTTCTTTTGTAGATGCGATGACTATTCGCGTCAGAACGAGGAAAACGAAGGAAGGGGAAGACGTCGACGAAAGACAAGTGCCGAGGAAATTGGTCGCATAGCCAATGATAAGTGGTTTGACGTCGCGAGACGACTATGATCCCGAGCGACGCTACAATTGTCGACCTGTCGACTGATGTGGCCCTCCTGAGGATTCATTCACGTGCGCCGAAATCTCAGCTCGCGGCACACACGTATATTTAGCGTCCATCACGGACTTACGGAAGAGGACGTGTCCAAGCATGAAGCTATCTTTACCTTGTCACCAAGTAGCTGGCGTCCTCTACCGGGATTAAACCTGGCACTTTTGGAATCAGTAGGCGGACGCGCAATCAACTGATGCATCGATGCTTTTTTTTTTCTCTTCTTTAGTACATGTGGGAAAAGAATGAATTGTTCCATCGAGGCTGGTAGCCAAATGGGAATAGCAATAGTTGTCGAAGCTCTATAGGCACAATGGCAGTGTGAACGTAGTATGAACTCAGCAGCTGCGAAGACAGGCCGTTCCGTATCCAGTGGTATGATTTTTAAATTTTTTTTTTTCACTTCTGGTATCATTTCAAAACGTTTACACGTAGAACGTTTTTAAGTTCGGAAATTAAGTTTGGCAATATGTGCCTAGACAAAAGTAGTGTGCGAGCCTCTCTAAATAAGCGTGTGTTGCTTGTGGTATACGTATAGAGGACGACAGGTATACAATACAAACATCGAGTACAGCTTCAACTCTTTCCCAGTGTCCGTACTCCATGGTTACCTGGATATTAGTTTTCTTCTGTGGACGCGCAGCAATTGAGCTTGTTTGAGGGTCGAGTAACTCTTGAGCTTGGGCTTCGGCCACGCTTTTGACCGTTTCCCTCTGCACTTCATCGAAGACGATGCCAATGTACGGACCACACGTCCAAGGTATGTGGTAATGGACGAAGTGGTGCTGTGACGGTATACACACAGCGGCTGGTTGATAGCTCTGGCTTTGAGACTCGCGTATATTAAACTACTACCATGTTGTTGCTCTTAAAAGTTTGTGCTAGCGCCGCGAGGCCACTATGTCTATGAGCGGGGCAGAGACGTGAATCATGCTGAAATAATAGCAGCAAGGATGTGGGAGGGGGGTTAGTATATGGGTCGTGGGCCGACTTCAATGTGAACTGTGCCGACATCCATCAGGAAAGTGTGCCTGAAAGCCCAGGAAAATCTCACAGATCAATCGGTGTTCTGTAGCAAGTTGTGGTATGCTGCCCGCATCATGTATCCCCCAGTCAGAATCACCGCTGAAATCAACTCTCTTGTATTTTGTTTTTTTTTCTGGAACGGAAGAAAACACTGGTTGCCACGGGACATCTTGCGATGGCCTAAGTCAGAATGTGACTGGAGCTTTACGTGTATCGAGATGTATTCCTCTATCTTTGCCATGAAAGGAGTACTGCACATTCTGAAACGAGCTGACTTCCCTGCTCGGCCGCTGGTACTGTTCTGGCTAGGACCATCAAGGAGAGTACTAGTGCCCCGTGGACTCGGAAACAGATGTCCGGCGGGTGAAGAACCACCATTCATTTACAAAAAGGTAGTCCAGCAATTCAATCGTTTACAGGAAGCTGTGCCTGATCCGGACTCTCGACTCGCCTCAGTTTCTCGCATATGCGTAGAACTCTTCCACAAAAAAGAGCATCGAACAAGGTGACGCACACTTGGGCAGGTTCAAGAAGGGAAGGCAGCCCACTGGTCTGCACAGTGAAGTGAGCGATTTTTTCAGGAAAGCTAGTTGGCAGATATTGCCAACGAAAGACAAACTGGCCAGATGAGGTCTTCTCAGCAGCCCCTCATGTTCCAACTGCGGCGCCGAGGAAAATAGTGACAATGTGCAACGAGAGTGTGTCATAGCAAGGACTCTGTGGACACTCGTGTGTCGCCGCTTTTCCATCCGGTATCGGCCTATGCAACAGATGAGGACAAGGTTCGAACAGCTAATTATGATAATGACAACTTTTACGCTTTGGAAATTTCGCTGCAGAGCCGTAGCTCAGAATAGGAGGAACCGCCTGATGCATAGGCTCTCCATGGTGATTCACCTGGTAACAGACTAGCTAGACTTTTTTTGTTGGGTGAGCAGGAGTTCTTGCGACAGCGGTCCATGCCGCCACGTTGCTCTTCGCAACGGACATGTACGGTTAACGGGCCTCATCTATACATAGTATACTTCTCTTAGTTAGGCAGCCACAAGTTAATGCACTTATAGTACGTACCTTGTATTTCTTGTATACTGGGACTGAAGAAGGTAAGTGACATCGTTTTGTTTCTAAAGGACGGCGGCCGTGTGGCACACCAGTCCGAGATTTTTCAGCAGTCAGGTTTTCTCATATTTTGAACATTTCGTAGACAAGTGAAATAAATATTCTATTCAGGATCAAACTCACCCGCATTACACGAATGCTTCGCGCACTGTGAAAGTGGAAGACTGCTGCACAGTGAACTTGGGTGAAGAGAGCCACCTTCTCCCGAGGGCTGGTAACCCGCGATGTCGAGATTGCTCTATGGGGGCATTCTTTCGATTAATCGGAAAACCCGTAACCATACCTATATTTTACAAAACCTTTCTTATCGTAGATTTCAGGAAAAAAAGACCAAAGGAAAAAAAAAAGATCAAAAAGATCAGGGAAAAAAAGATGCACTGATGGGTCTTCTTTTCTTATCGATCTTTTTACCACATGGGTCTTCTTTCTCGTTTGGATCGTTTTTCCCTCCGTTACGTGACCCCGTTGGATAAGTTGATAAGTAAATTTTAAAAAATATGGAGAAATTGGAACTTCTTTGTGTTGTATAGAGTTGTAGTTCGTATTGAGACTTGAGACATCCGTTCCAGCGTTTTCACAGCAATGCGCTCCTTGCGTATAACTTTTTTTGCCTGCTAACAACAATGTAGTACTACCGGTAATGCACTGCGTGGCTTGCATTTGGCTCTGCTTATTACATGGTCTCTTAACAATCAATATTTTTTAAATAAGTAAACAATGATAATAACTTCATAATATTCATAATATGTAAATGCAACTGCAAATAAACTGCAATGAAGATTAAGGGTCACCTGTCGCTAATACCGCCAACAAGCCATCTGTTGTGTTGGGAATCTCAGGATCCCGGGATGGATATAAAACCGAGACAGCACCTTACCATACGCAGTCTTTCAGTAACAACTCTGATTATTCATGTGTACGTTTCGCGTCTCTCTCCTCGGCGGTCTGCCTCTATACTCGTGCGTACATGTCAATCAAAACATTTCTCATAACTTAATGGTTTCCATTCTGCTTTACTATGCGACGCTTTTTAATTTCAAATAGCGGGGGGACTTTTTATTCGCAGTCTCTACACACAGTGTTCAAGATTTATTTGAGGCTGGCAGTTTTGGAAGCCAGAGCTTGATTTGGTCTTCAAAGACCAAACCAAGCTCTGGCTTCCAAAGCTGAGTGACTGAAGCATCAAAACCTATTAAACAACAAGAAGAGAATGCACCTGATTACTTAACGTTAAAGATAAAATTGCTTTTGAAACTCCAGATGTTTTATTTTCCAAACGAGTTGTTCATACGTAGTTTTAAAGGAGTTGTTTGTGAAGACTTCTGGTAGGCCTGACCAGTTTTCAGAAACTTGCTATGCCTCCTTAACTTGATGTCTAGGCCAAAATTAATCCACAGACCCGACCACTGTGGCGTCGCTCATGATCGCAGCTGTCTCACGACGTGAAGTCCTGAATGATTATTGTTGTTGGCTGTGGCACAAGATATCGGTGACCGTGAACCAAATGTTAAGGGAAGAGGAGTTCACATTTTTGGTTACTCGCTCTCAAGTCAACAAAGGAGCGGTGGTAACAGAACATTTTTTCGACTTGAAACGCGTATTTAAAGGGTGAAAACAAATGTAATAACGGAAGGCACAACCTTAGTTTACGGATAATATATATGTCGTGAACTGACGTTATTTCAACACGATAATCCTGACCCGAGGCATCATCGGTACTCCCTATACTCATACATTTCTCAACTCACTCCTGTTCAGCTGTGTGTGTTGGGCGCAATTTGCATTACATTTGCAATATTTCACTGCTTAAAAAAAGAAAAGAAGAAAATAGAATAGAAAATAGTTTTTCCTCTTTGTTGTCCCTCGCGGGCACTTTTGCGACTCTTGTTTATGCATGTGTATTAGCCGAGGTAGAAGTCTGGGTGGCCGACAGGCCCTCCCAACAGTTGGACAGGATAGTCGATACTCGATACAATAGTCCGCTTAAGCATTCTTTTCTGTCGGATTACACACGCGCGCACTTTCTCGTTTGGATCTTCTTTCCCTATATGGACGTTTCTTCCGTGTGGATCTTCTTTCTCGTTTGGATCTTCTCTCCCTTTGGATCTTTTTTTCCTTCCGTCACGTGACCCTGCTGGATGTTCTTTCCTGGTGGATCTTTTTTCCCGATGGATCTTTCTTCCACAAGCGCTACGAACGTATAAAGAAAGGAAGGGTTATTTTCTTCCTTTTCGTTGGTGCCATCCGAAAATGAGCCGTTTATATTATAGTCTGTACTGTATATTTAGTTCCATACTCCCACGTTTATGCTCGGCATTTTCCGCGGCACATCAACGACTAAGTTCCGTTGTGCCAACATGTCCTTTTTCCTTTTTGTTTTCTGTGTGGCCAGATGTCGCTTTATTTCCTTTTCATTTGAATGATCAATAAATGCAAAAGCTTATCGCAGATATGTCGGACGCTGCATAAATCTTCCGAGCTGCTCCCTCCCGTTCATTACCATACGAGGCGACGAAGGAAACTTGCGAGGAAGACAGAAGCATATAGCCAGAAGTATGACCAATGTGTCAGACTGGGACAAGAACGTGACTGAGATTCACAAGGCAAACGAAATGCTAGACGCACTTTGTGCGAACCGTTTGCAGAGAAATAGAGACGACCGACAGCTTCACGGAAGCGGATCATTCAGGGCGTCGACTTGCCGAAGGCGTGCTCCCTCATCATGGTACGCCATTATGGATTACAATCAGGTAAACCATTATGCGTGTACGCTGCAGAAGCAGATAAGGACTTTGGCGCGTGTACCGATATAATGTGGCTGTTTGAACCCGTTCCACGAGATCGAAGCTTTGATAGACGAGCGTATGAGTGCGTAAAAGAAGTTACAGAACTAAACAGGAAAAAGAAAAAAAACGATAACAAGAGAGAGAAAAGGTGGCTGTGGAGGATCTCCTTGGAGGTGGCTCTGAGGAAAAAGAGTACTTTGGTACTCTTACCGGAAAGAATTGCTAAGAGATTGTCCAAAGGCGATTTCCTGTACATTAACTTTTCGTCTGAGCAGTCAATAACAAGAGGGAAGAGGAAACTAATCTCAAGCTCGTCTGGCTATATAGTAAACTTTAAATCGACCAATAGAAAAAAAAAAAAAAATAGTAGTGTAACGCGAAGATGCGCAACTTCAGTTCTCAATTGATACACAGAAAGAAATACGTGTGAATGAAATATGTTAATCACTCAGTGTCATTAGGAGCCCGTTGTAAATATCATACTTCTTTTCACGCGTGCTGTTGCGAAAACTAAACAGTTTCAAACTCAAGGCGTGGAAGCAGAAAAAAAAAGAGAAAAGAAAAACGTATATGAATTTTTTCGTTCAGAATACGTTTTTTCCTGTTTTGATTTTGTCGCTCCCCCCAGAGATACGTGAGCAAACCGATGCGCACTGCAAGTCATCAAGCCACTACTAAGCCACTACCGAGCCACCATCAAGCCACCAGCAGCATGCCCTAGTGGGTTAAGGCGCCCGCTCGTTGGTGCTAGCCAAGGTCGTGCTGAAAACTGGGAGATGGTGGGTTCGAGTCCTACCACCGGCTGTGCTGTCTCAGGTTTTCCCTGGGTTTTCCGGCAGACTTTCCAGACGGAATGCCGGCGCAGTTCCCCATGAAGTCGCCCCACGACGCATGCTAACGACTTGTCCCCCATTCCTTCCTGCTGTCCCCTTTCCATCTGTCCATGTGTGTGCGCCGTTCATAGCCACAGTTGCTCCGCGGCGCTAACACAGAATATTTAAAAAAAGTTAATTGCCCCATCCTTGCTAACAAATTCCGTGGTCAGTCGTGTGACGTAGAAGGAAAGGGAGAGAAAGACTGAGCAGACTGAAGAAGGCATACAAAATATTTAGTGGCATATACCATTCCTTTCGTAAATTCCGTTTTCTTTCACAAAGTCAGCCTTGGAGCATGCGATATAAAAGCAGGGAGATGAGTGATATGAAAGCACTATCAGGGAAAGGAAGTTTGCACTCTAGTGCAGCGCAGATGTAGAGGTTAAGCAGCGATATCAGAGGTGATTGACGAAATTCTACAGATTACCGGCTGAAGCAGCTTGGATATTTGCCGATATTGCCACAAGACTGAGAGATATAGATTAGAAAAAAAAAGTAAAGTAAAGCCTGGGACGTTCAGCACCTTGAATAGAATATTTATTGTTTTCGAAATGTGCATAACATGACCAAACGTACCCGAACATGAACTATATCTATGGGCTCGTGACAGCTTCCGATACTGCAGAAAAATCTCGAACGTGTGTGTTACACGGTTGCCGTCTCTTAGAAATAAAACGATGTCATCCGCCTACGCGCTGATATTTTAAGTTCTCCAGTCCCAGTATGCAAGAAATGCAAGAAATACGGGGTACGTACATTATTATTAGGTATGCATTATTCGTAGACAAGTTGACAGGCATTGTAGCTACCTAACTAAGAGTATTCGACTATGTAGAGATGAGGCCCGTTAGGCGTACACGTCTGTTGTGAAGAGCAACATGGCGGCAGGACCACTGACGCAAGAACTCCTGCTCACCAAACAAAAAAAAGTCTGTGTTCTAAGTAGTCTGTTACCAGTTGAGTCACCATGGAGAGCCTAGGATGCATCAGCTACCTGCTTCATTGCTATGTACTGCTTATATTTACACAAAATTCGAACACCCGTCACGATTTTTTTTAAGGACTCGCTGATTCGCGGCAAATCGGTAGCTTCAGGTGAAAAGCTAGGCTTTTACATAAAGGGGTTTCGACAGTTTGACATAAGCTATCCCACCAGATCACTATAGAAGAGATTTGCATCAATGTGAATCTGTATTCCAAGGTTACAGCAAACGGAGTAATGCATTTGTGAACACATAAAGCGAACATGCCAGATTAACGGGGGTCATACTAAAGAGGGTTTACTGTATTCGAATTTTTTAATACTGAAGCGAATAATTCTATATCGATTCGATTTCCGAATTGAATCGATGTTTCTTCCAAATCGAATACAGCAATATTCGAATAGTTCCGAAGCTGCATGCACACGTAAGACCGAAAAGGAGCCCAAGAGAGGGCATAAAACAAAAGTAAGCGCTACACCATATTCTTTTTTGTTGAGTCCTTGTGCGCCGCGAAGCAACTATGGCTACGAGAGGCGTACAGACGTGGACAGATGCAGAGAGGACAGCAGGAATGAGACAGGAGGGTTAGTATGCGTCCCGGACCGACTTCAGGGGGAACGTTACCGACATTCGCCTGGGAAGTCTGCCGGGAAAGCCAAGGAAAACCTCAGACAGCACAGCTGGCGGTAGGATTCGAACCCACCACCTCCCGGTTTTCAGCACGACCTTGGCTACCGCCAACGAGCGAACGCATGCTCGCACACTCGGCAATGCTGCTAGTACATCGTTGATGTTGATGAAGAAAAAATACATCGTATTCTGACCTGCACGAATACATCGCGTATACATGCTGTACACATGTGTGCCCGGCCCGGTTATTACAACTTCGCGCTTCCCATTCGCTTCGGTTTTAAATTAATTATTTCCACATGCCTTAGGTAATAGACGTGCAGAAAATCGATTCCGCGAAACTCATCCGGCTGCGCAGGCGCATAGCTCGGCGTTTCGTGCCTTCGAAACTCACGGTCCTAATCATCTGATAAGGCGTGAGTCCGGGCCCTGCTACGAAATCACGTGAAGGTCGACATGACGTATCGGTGAGCTCGACCATGCCGGATGTTGGCGCATTCACCAGATAACATCACACCTGCTCTGCTTACAAGTGTGATGTAATCTGGTGAGTGCACTAATATGCGGCATGATCGAGCTCACCGATACGCCATGTCGACCTTCACGTGAGATCGTAGCAGGGCCCGAACTCACGCCTTGTCAGATTGTGATAGTGAGTTTCGAGGGCCCGAAACGTCGAGCTATGTGTAGGCGTCTCTGTCAGTGAGGTATCCACGGAAGACGTCATGTGCTCACGAGGACCAATCGGGATGATCGAGAGTCACGCTCCTCTGATGTCAGAGATGGACGCAGAAGTTTGAGACTTTGTATCTCGCCAACTACGACATATAGAGAGAAAAGAAAGAGGAAAAAAAAAGTTCTCCCTAAAAACTCTGGCATGCAGTACAGCGCGCGATGTAATCGGAGCAACATACTCGTATATGAAAGCGTCAAAATCCCTTTAATCAGGTTTTTTCGAACCACTCGGTGGCTCCGCGCAGTCAGATGATGACTAAGTTCTGATTTGGTTATGACTTCAAAGATCTACCCGCAAGTAGCAATAAGAATCATGCAGGACATTTGGTCGAAAGCCATTTGATCGAACGCCGTTTGATCGAAACGGCAGCGGTCGTTTGATCGATTTTTTTAATTGGTTCACTTGGGGTGTCAAAAATGACAAAAAAAGACAAGAAAAAAAAAGTCGCAGTTCTAAATGCAGCTATCCTAAGGAACATTTAACTTTGTGTAATCTGCTTCCCCGTAAACACATTCCTCAAGCTAACCCACTTTTTAGTGTCCAAAAAGCAGTACAAGGGCCAGGGTTGTCCACCGTTAACCCGTTGGACAACCGAATAGGTTTTTCCGCTCTGACACATCGTGACTAAACATGCTGTACTTGTTAATCCCCAACCCTTTGTGAAATAATAATAGACGTCAAGTATTAAACATTTTGGCAAATGAATTAAAAAATAAGTAAATGAAATTTTTGATGTTTATTCCCGTCGAATGTGAACAAATTTTAACAGTGGATTATTGTTTGTAATCAACTGTATACGACCACTGTATAGGAGAAAGAGCAGTTTCAGTTTATTTACTTTTCGCCTATGTGCAAGTGAACCTAAATTTAGTTCTTGCAACAGACATGTAACCGAAGAAGTCCTTCGAAACTTAGACAAGATTATAAGGCAGCATATCTTTGTACTTTCTCTATTTCTTCGGATATCGTGCATGTGTAGTGATTCGAGGCTGCAGATGCATACTCTAAGGTCGAACTAAGGTTTTACATGCTGTTAATTGAATATCTCTCGTTGTACCATGGCGAAATTTCGTTCTTAGCACCCACAGACTTCGAGTGGCTTTGCACATATGACTATCCCGTTTCAGACCGTTCCCTTTAAATATGTCGCCAGCAATAAGAAGGGTGCCCAGAACAAGGATAGACTATCGGCTGCTCTCAACCTGGGCAGCTTTCTTCAATATGTGTCCCACTGATTGGTAAATGACAAACGCCTGCAACTAACCAGTGGTCTCCCCTCTTCGGCTGCAAAAAGCAAAAAAAAAAAAAAAAAAGAGAAGAAAGAAGAAATAAAAAAAGCAGAGGACACTGATTGCCTGCTCCGTATGCTAGAGTCAAAAGTTACAGAAAAAGTGGAGAAGTTACAGAAACAACACAGTGCATGCAGCTTTGAATTCCCTTCGAACAAACGTCTTTCGAACAAACGGCGTCGATCAAACGGCTTTCGATCAAACGGCTTTCGACCAAGCGGCGTTCGGTCAAACGCCTTGGATCAAACGGCGTTCGACCAAACGGCGTTCGACCAAACGGCGTTCGACCAAATGGGCGGACACCTGGCACGGTGCCCGTGGCGGTTTTGAAGACGGTGGCGATGTGGCTGCTGCGCGGCGGCTACAATAGTTTGAAATATTTGCATGGTAGTCGGAGTAGATTTACACGTAAAGTGTGTCAGCCTAGTAGGGCGACATGCTGCACGTGCCGCGGGGTATAGGACTGCGCATGTCAACCACCTGGAGTTCGTTTGAAAATTTTTCCTTATTATTATTATTTATTTATTAGTTATCTCTGTCTGTTGGAAAATACATACATATTTACATACAGGTGGAGAACCCAGTAGGAAACAAAATCCCTGTTAAAGGGTTATCCATAGTGAATAACAAATACATCAAAGACAGTTCACCAAGCATTAACATAAATTAATTCGGCATCACACTTCTAGAAGGCTTCTGAAGACTGGTTAGAAGGCACTAACGGCAGCAGTAACACAGTTAAATGTACACAAAAAAGCAATCCGTATAACAACTCATTGCATAGGTAAAGAATATAGCAAGAAGCTTTTAGTTTGGAGTTTAAACATACTGTTGAATGCAGCAAGAAACACACAAAGAAGAACGAAGTTGACACCACGGCTGCTTACTCTCAACTGACAGAAAGTCTATTTCGAGACGGACAAGGAAAATAAAGCATTTACGATGAACAGGTTTGAAGCTCGAATAAGATCCACTGTCCCCCCAACCCCCTGTTAACACCAGACTTGTACACGTTACTAAAAAAAAGTAATTGATTACCGTTACCGTTACCTTGTACGAAAAAGTAATTTTTTACCGTTACAAATTACTTGCCGGAAAAGGTAATGAAGTAACGCCTTGAAAAGTAACGCGTTACTTTGCCAATTACTTTCGATATCTGAGAAAACGATATAAAAAAAAAGATAGAAAAAAAGATATCAACAAAAAAGGAAACTGAGCAAAAACGAAGCGAAACGAAGCAAAAACGAAGTCAGCATTGAAGCAGAATTTATTTCATAAGACAAGTCAAGGCGACAAGTCATTGCAGATCGTCGACATCGTTGTGATATCGACAGTATTCCGCACAAGACTGACAGGGGCTCATGGTCACAAGAGTGGCATTAGGTTATCGGGGTCGAGAGTTCTGTGAAAAATGTGTCGAGAGGTTGAGGGTTTTGAGAGTTCTGTGAAAAGAGTCCCAACTGGAACTCCCACAAATGACTCATCAGGTTCACGGTACAACCTACAGTCCAACTTACTGTATACAGGCCGGGTTACGGATAGATAGTACACATGAATGGGGAGAGGACAGTGGACTCAAAAATACACTACACGTGCGGAACACTGTGGCAATTGACCTCGGGGTCCTCGGGTAAGTAATTGATGCGGGAAAAGTCCTAGAGATAAGACAGCTGCCTTGCAATGAACTTGCAGAGGGCAGTTGGTTTTGTCTTCTCGCGGCGGTGAATCATCCCATATATGTGTGTGTGCGTCGTCCCGAACAATGTGGATTCTTTAGTTTCCAAGTAATCGATTACTTGGTAATTGATTACTGAAAATTGTAATCGAATTACTCAAAAAATTACTGGGCCCCAAAAGTAATCGATTACGTTACAAATTACTCAAAAAAGTAATTGATTACTAGTAACGCAATTACCCGTTACGTACAAGTCTGGAACACACATGCTTAAAGATAACCCGTCACTATCTAACAATTTCACACACATGCCACATTCACATGTCACGCATGCCTGACAAAGTACCGAGCAATTATTCCACACCAAAGATTACATCGTATGCATGTATGCTATCTCTTCCAAAGTCAGGTCACTGGACGGCTGGCTTACACACATATCCCCGTTCTCTATTATTAGAGATGCTTCAGCTACCTCCCTTGCTATCTTTTTTTGAGCATAGCTTTTACCTCTGTGTGTCCAAAAAGTGGCTTGCACCCGCATGTTCGACAGTGGACGGCAAGGTGTCCTGAGGGAGTTGAATTGGACACCGCTGCCCTATACTCACGCAGCCGTGTGTTGAGGCAGCGCCCCGTTTGCCCAATATATCGTCGGTCACATGAGAGCGGTATGCTGTAAACTACTTGCTGTCGGCTTACCAACTACCCCAACTTCGTACACTGGGGTTTAAACGCTCTAGGGCTAGCAATCCTCCTTATTTCAGGTGGTAAACGATTCCACTCGCATACACTGCGGAAAAGAAATGAGTGCTTACCGTAATTAGTTTTTGTTAGTGGTAGGTTGAGCTGAGCAGACCCTCCGCTCCAGCATTGCTTTGACGTTTTGCCTTCAGATGGTTATAACTAAGCGTTTCTGATTCTAAACAGCCAGTGATATACGACCGCGCGATGACTAAGACGTTATGGGAAATTACTTGTTGAATACTGTAATTACTCATCACAGGAGAAACAGGGAACTGATATGGTAAATTAAATATAATTTTTATAGCACGATTTTGCAATTCCTGCAGTGCCCGTAAGTGAATATTATAAGTAAGGACACAGACTGGGGCACAGTAAGAGATATGAGAATGGACAAAAGAAAAATATAAGCTTAGGAGCACTAAACGAGGAAAGCATTGTCGTGTCCTGACAAGTGCACTAATGCCATGAGAAATTTTGTTAGAGATATGCCTAACATGTGACTGAAAGCGGAGGTGCTTATCGAGCACAACACCAAGAAATTTTGCTTCATTACTAAAACTAAGTGGAGTACTGGTGATAGATAGTCGGGACAGGAGAGTTACGCGACGCTGCGGGGAATGAAATAGCATACAAAGAGTTTTATCAGAGTTTAAGTTCAACTTCTTCTATTTTGTAAGTACTATTTGCATAATTTATCTACTGATTATGCTAATTAAGGAACAGATTGCATGTATGATAAATCTGTTTTGCGAAGTGTGCATCAGCCTACGAAGTAATAGCGCTTCTTATTGCCGGCGTGCTAGCTATTCAAATTATAAAAATATCACATTATTTACAAAATTGTTTTCTTTGCAATGTCTGATAAGCTTCGTAAAGGCCAGGCTTAATTTGTCATGTCCTTTTCTTTACGGAGAAAGGTATAACCGACTTCTTTTTTTTGATCAGCCACATTTTCATTTACGTCATCCTCCCAGGCGACATGCAAGAACTCCGATAATTGGTACAAAACTACAAATGTGCTATACAAATAGGTCTCTCTAAACAAGCTTCGTTACCTCATTAATACCACGAGAGCATAAAAATCAATGCATGTCGCCAGAAAAATAACGTAGAAGTCAAAATTAAACACGATGAAGCAACCTTGCTGACGTTAGAGTATTTTTGCGTAATCTGAAAAGTTCCATAGAATTGCATGGTTCCGATTTCGGAACTGAACAAATTCCATCAAATGATATTACCTGCTAACGATCATACAAAGCTCGCAGGGAGAATGAATGTATGAAAAGGACGAAATGTGAATTTATTGTCACGTAATAATTAAAGGTACACATGGTCATTTTATATACAGGTAGAGGACCCAGGGGGAAACAACTCCCTAATAAAGGGTCCTCCATAGTGCGTACATGAGATCATTGACAGTATATACGCAAACCACTGAACCTATACACCATATACATGAGCTATAAATCATAGTTGGATTATGAGTATAATCGAGAACATACAAATCATATACGAGGGGTGTTCAAGTCAAACCGGGACTTGACCGGGACCGGGAAATGACTCGCGCTACTTCTTTTTGTTCGCTACTACGCTACGTTTACGTTCGCTACTACGAATTTTCACACGCGACAGGCCTCCGCGTTCACCACGTGGTGGTCCAAAGTTTGTGCAAAACAGAAGACACGTGCTGGACAAGATGGCCGACAACGAGGTGAGTGCGCACATCGAACAGCGCATTGTCAAGTTTTTCGTGAATGAAGGCATAGTCATCTCAAATTCACAGAAGACTTCAGGCTCAGTATGGCTACGATACACTTAGCCGCAGCAAAGCGTTCGAGTGGTGCAAACGGTTCCGAGACGGCCGTACATCAGTGCAGGACGATCCCGGCCGGGGCGGCTCAGAGCCCAGTGTCAGAGTTCCTGAGAACATCCAACTTGTGGAGCGCCTGATCCTCAAGGACCAACGGATAACATGTCTCGAACTGGCTCGAAAGACGGACCTTTCTGTGGGAACGTTGAACACTATCATTCATGAACACCTCCAGTTTCGGAAAGTTAGTGCCCGTTGGGTCCCGAGGCAGCTGGCCGTGTTTGACAGGCAGAGAAGACTGGGAATCTCCCAAGAGCTAAGGTACACAAGAGCTAAGGTGAGGTACCGTTTCGACACTGAAGGACAGCCGTCCCTTCATCGGATCATCACGTGCGATGAAACGTGGGTGCACCATTTCACTCCTGAGTCTAAACGCGCATCAAAACAGTGGAAGCATCCGGGCTCGCCAGCTCCCAAGAAGTTCCGAAGCACCCCGTCTGCGGGTAGGGTCATGGCCACGGTTTTCTGGGACAAGGCTGGCGTTGTTCATGTTGATTTTCTGCCCAGTGGTACCACCATCAATAGTGCATATTATTGCCAGGTTCTCAGGGATGTGCATAAGGCGCTGAAGCAAAAGCGGCCGTGCCTCATCACCAAAGGAGTCCTCCTCCCTCAGGACAATGCACGCCCGCATACCGCGCATCTCACGACACGCACATTACAGGAACTTGGCTAGGAGTTGCTGCCACATCCCCCTTACAGTCCAGACATGGCCCTCAGCGGTTTCCATCTCTTCGGGCCACTGAAGGCGTTCCTTGGGGGCCGCCACTTCAGCTGCGACGACGAGGTCAAGAATGCGGTCCGATCATGGCTGCTACGCGCTAAGGATTTCTCCGCTGCTGGCATCCAAACCCTCGTGAAACGCTGGGACAAGTGCATTAGTGCAGCTGGAGATTACGTTTCTCGCCTGTAAGTTCATTTTACTTTTGCGAAAAATGAGAAGCCCCGGTTTGACTTGAACACCCCTCGTAAATAAAGAGACATATGTAGTAATTGCTAATTGCTTGATATCCAACAAAACATTTTAGTTTGAGCTTCAAAGGCCCTAGAGTTTTTTTGTTTCAGGCCCGATGTTTTCTTATTTCAGGCGACAAACGATTCCATTCGCTCACGCTGCGGAAGAGAAATGACTATTTAACATAATCGGTTCTTACTATTAGAAGACTGAGTCGTTGGCAGGAGACGAAATGAAAACAAGAAAGAAGAAGAGCAGCAGTAAATGAAAGAGTTGTACATTGCGATCTTTATCCACGCACGGGGATCCACACATGGGTAGTTCCACTCACCTCCAATACACAACGAAGGAGACAAGGAAGCGTTAACCATGTACAAGCGACGAGTACAGAAGAATCACCAGAGCGTGAAGGACCTCGGCAGCCAGAATGCCCACAAATGACTCTTAATGATCTCCAAAATGATGGATGATCTCGATGAACAACCCTTGTGCAGAACGGGATAAACGCAGAAATGCGCAGAGGTTTCTCAATAATTTCCCGCTTCTTTGTAGAGTAGCGCATGCACTTGACATTAAAATATAGCAGTACAATGCAAGCTCCTAATCCAACCACACGTTCTTCTGTTCAGCTTTCCTATAGTGGGACGCTGTAATGTAAAAGCGGCAAGTTTCCCTCTTGTGCCCGATTGTGAAGATGATATTGGGCGCACGGCGTGATTTTTCGTGCACGAGAGGACCGTGTAATAAAGACCACGCGCGCTCAACGCGGAAGCAGAACTAGCTTATTTGCTCGGCTCTCGAATCCAACTGTGTGAACTTCTGGATTCTTCCTCTTTCTCAACGAGACAAGCTACTATCAGATTATCGAGGGTGATTTTCGAAATTGTTGCGCGGTAGAGGAACTAAGGTAATGCGCATATACTTAATAGGATTGCTCGAGTTATTTCTTGCGCGTCGAGTAATTAAAAGTTGTGATTGGACACTGTTCTCAGAATTAGGTGGGTGAGGCTTCGTTCGTCTTGACATAGCGCGGGGAAAAAAAAGAAAGGCAGAAGGCACCCACGTTATTAAGTTGTTAATACATTGCTTCGAGGTAGAATGAGAACCTGCGAATTAGAATTAAGTAGAATCTGCGTTATTAGATCATTAGTGCTCGCCTAGGATTTTCACAGGAATGAACAGTTTGGTGAAAATATACTACAAATTTCGAAGTTCTAAACTACGCTTCTACTTCCGTCTTTTATTATTTTTTTTATCCACGTGGAATGTACCGTACCGCACCATATAATACTTCTTATACATTTGCGCAAATAACGATGTTGGTTATGCAGTTTTACTTTGGAATCAGTTCTGTGTCTTAATGTGCCACGACAGATAAAAAAAAATCATTTTGTTTGGTATTGTAAATCAACATCGGTGAAGGGCTCAGTGTGCGAAACAGAAATCCGTCAGTGAACATTACGCGCTTCCATGAATTTTTGAAAGAACCCGCTAAACAGTTTCAGGTTCTCGAGTAGGTCACGTCACCGGGAGCTCCAGAGTCTGTCTCCTAGCAACAGCGCAAACACCCTCCCGGTCTCCAATCTCCGCCCCACTTTGGTAGACAGCCAGCAGCTGTGGTGAGGAGACGAAAAATCGACCTCGGAGGGGCAATGCCAGAAGCGTGGCAGATTTCTTAGAACTAGAAATCAATTAATCAATTCAATCAAGGATGCTTCCGTGTCAAATAGAGGAACAATATTTTGGATAATTGGATTTGGATAATTTTGGAAACAATATTTTGGAGGAATACAATGCCTTAAATTTGTTAGGATTCTAAAGACACGAGATTTAGCCCGCAGTGGCACTTTAGTGATCGAAAACTGAGTGTGTAAGAAATTACACTTCATCACTTTATCGCAAAATGTGTGGAAGACTCCTCTGAAGTTTGATTTCGAAAGGCTAGTAATGTGACTTAATTTCTTTAATTGTGAACTTGAAAGCGTTTGGATTAAAGGCACGTTTGCAGCGCGTGTTTGTCAAACGCGAAATGGTCGTCATAGAGCTATGTTAACATCAGCAGACTGTTTAGCAATCCGCGGCAGCGTGTTTTTTTTTCCTTTTCGCAAAGCAACTGATACTTACCAGTTCAAAATCCTCCGTAATTGGCCAGCGCTATGCGATACCACATAACTGCAGTGGCACGAAAGTGTATAAAAAATATGTCGACCTTTTACCGCACGTTTAAAAAGTCGTTTACAAATCGTTTGTCTTCCGAAACAGTCTGTATTACTGATTGAGAAGTATTCTACACAGGATGTAGGGCAACGACTATTCCACGGCTTCTTTATCATGGTTGAGCCTCTACTGCGAAAATAGCATTGCAACAAAATTCACTGTTACAAAAAGATATAATTTGGGATACAATCGTGGACAAAATAAAGCCAGAAGAGCTCCTGTTGCAGTTAACTGGCTATCCTCTCACTTTGTGGGAAGGTCCTTTCGCATTGAATCTTTAAGATTTCGCTTCTCGTGCGACCGTTACGGAAAGTATGTTCAAGCGTGTAATTTATCGAACACAACAAACGAACGAAGTACATCTGTGGCTTTACTGCGAAATGGAAACATGCGTACGGGTTTCGTTCGATCTCGAACGTTCTGACAGCCTTCAATCAAGTTCGCTGCTATCCTGTTGCCACCCTGTTATAATCCCATCACCATTTGTTCGTTGCTGTCTCCGCTAATACCTTTGCCACACGAGCATGAAAAATGACACGAAGTGCTTAATGCGCTTAAGTAACAATCTTATTCTTGCATAAAACCACTTTGTGCTGTGTAGGACAAGATTATTTCATAATTTGAGGTTACACGAGTGTTCTTTGAGGAAGGGAAAGCTGGAGTTGTTTGAAGTTTTCACCGACAAAAGCAAAAGAAAGCATGACGGTGCCTAAGGGACGGCATCGACATCATGGTGTTTGATGTCATTGCAAACTGACATGTGGCACGACCTTCGTGCATGCATAATGCCATCCGGGACCCGAATAGCATTAGACGGTAATGTCATTTGTGCTGCCCGTCTGGCACAGGTACAAGTCGCTTGAACCATACTCGTTCCTTTCCCCCGAGTTGTTTCATCGTTAACTGGTTGCAAAAGACATGTCTAAACTTGTGTAAAGACATGTCTAAAAGTTGCGTGATTCTCGCCGAATCCCACGGGGCACACTGCAGCGCTTCTCGCGGGTTCCGACATTTTCATGTTATCACGTCTTGTGGTACCAGTGGTATAACCTGCGCACTGTGCCACATAATAAATTATTGGCAGTGGAAACAAAAATAGTGTAGCTTCATCTATTGTTCAGCACCGGTACTTCCGGAGTAAAAAAGAAAACAGAAACATAATCAAACGGCAGCCAGAGAAGTCAAGACCTAGGCAAAACGGAAACCAATATTTTTGTTTTGTTTATTTTAAGATGAATGGATCTCACGGACGAATTGTCGCTATCAAGAGCCGATATATCATTTTATCAAGCTGAATATTTGGGGGCTGCATTTTAACCGGCATTGTCATAAACAACAGGAGACAGATTGCGAGGTCTGGACTGATTGCGTGTAGGACAAAATGGTCCCCGAAAAAAAATCGGTCCCCCCCCCCCCCCCCGCAAAAAAAAAGAAGAAAAAATGGCCCAGGAAAAAGTGATACAGAAATGGAGATTCGAAAGAAAAGGGAAATTTGTCCCATCTGGCATGGTGGGAAAATATGGACCCGCGCTGTCCGATGCTGCCTCAAGACTGTGTATGTCGGAATATGTGGGAAAAAAGAAAGGGAGCAGAGCGAAGCTCGTTTTAAACAAATCTAATTTAGCGACCCTCGTATTAATACCATGACAGGGAAAATGGCGACCTGCTAAGTCTTAGCGAAAATCGTTTAGGAGAATCACGTTTTTAGCGGAATACATGGCTCAGCGATGACTTTTGTTTCGGTTTCATGTCCTCTTTCTTCGACGAAAATACGCGCTAAAGACGACGAGGTGTCACTCTGGAAGCTCATCTTCATCCTAATAATTCCTGGCGGCTTTTATTCAAGATGAACTGACAACCCGTTCGCATACACTGGTTCATAATGTATATTGACACCTACTGCGCAACAACTGATACCGGACCTTCGGGTACATACTTTATCGCTGGAGATCAAAATAGACGATTACACTCATCGTGTAAATGCAGACTTTTTTTGTAATTGTAACATTAGAGACGGAGAACCAGAACGGAAAAATTCGTTATCAACAAAACGGATTGCCCTTTATCTGTACCGCTTCTATTTCGGTCATTGTGGTGATTGTTTCGGAAAATTGCACGACTGAATAATCAGTGATGGAAAGCTCCAACGCTTTTGAAGCAAATGGTTTTGTCGTTGAATGATCGCCTCGAGTGAAATCGTAAAACGTGCATCACCAATCCTAATGCAGGTCACCAATATTAAATGCGATAGCATTTCTTAAACGCACTTTTGACCCTTGAAGTGCAGCGTCAGTGGAGAGGGGCCCTTTCATTCTCGCGATGCGCTATCTCGCCCTCGTTTGTTTCTCTATTGCGCGCCTCGGCTGATAAACGTTTCGGCTGCGAGGATAAGACGAGCTGCATCCCTATGATATTGATTACGTAACGCCACCGTGCAAGGCATGCTGGTAGGCACTATCAGCTTTATCCAATCATCCAATAGTGACAATTAATGGCAAACGCTCATCCCTACGTGACATATTGTGCGGGGTGCCCCAAGGCTCCATTTTGGGACCGTTTCTCTTTCTTGTGTATGTGAACGATTTTCCCAAAAATGCTATCGTCCACTACAATATTGTGTACGCTGATGACACATATATTTTTGTCGAGGGCACATCAGTGGAAGACATTTTTAGAAGGGGGAGATATGTTTATTGAAAAAAAAAAAAAAAGCGAGGAAAGGTTAGTCAGGCATAGGCCGACTTGCTATTCCTTCCATAAAAAGAAAACGAAAAAAAAGGAAGAAAAGAAACACACACAGACACACAAAAGGGCCTTAGAGGCTGGTCAAGAGGCCGGTGGCACGGAGAAAGCTCAAGAGGGTAGTTGTAACTGCCCCCTGGTTGTGCAGGACCGGGCCGAGCAGGGTAGCCAAAGTGACGTTAGGGTAGCCAAGTTGTCGTAAGTGGCGTTGGAGGATGAGTCTTTGTGAGAGGTACCGGTTGCAGGATAGGAGGCGCAGTGCTCAATGTCGGCTTCCACACAACAAGTTGCGCAATTGGGGGAGTTCGTCTGGCGCATTTTATACAGGAGTGTTTAGAAGGGCTAATGTTCTGCTTGATAGGTTAACCATGTGGCTTGCTGCAAATACGTTAAAGGCTAATTTATCCAAATCGTGTTATACGATATTTCATCCACGACAAAAGATAATTGAATATAAGAGATTTCATGTGATGTTTTGTAACACAGAACTGCAAAAGGTTGACTCTGTTATATTCTAAGAAATTTATTTAGATTCTAATTTATCCTGGATCCCACACATTTCTCATGTGCGGAAAAAAATTTCGCAGGGTCTTTCTGCCTTATCACGTCTGAGGTTTGTTGTCCCAATCAATGTCTCCTTACTTGTGTATTTCGCGTTTACTCTATATCTATTTCTATTCTATTCCATTCTATTTCTTCTATTGACTGTCATATTTCTTACTGCCTGGAGGCGTATGGTATAACGTATAAATCGAATCTTCAACCTTTGTTTTTGTTACAAAAGAAAGCCCTGCGGATAATGATGGGCATACCACCTTATGAGACTGTTAATTTCTGCTTTTCATTGTTAGGTGTTAGAGATATATATACTCTTGTTTCGTACAAATGTCACATTTTAATGTACAAACTGCTTCACAACATGGTAAGTTCACTTAAAATATCAGTTGCAAAAATACTAGTTCGTACAGTTTTAGAAATGCAGAGTTGTGTGTTAAACTTCCCAAACCTCGTACACGGCTTGCAATCATTCCAGTATTTTGCTTGAAAGAATTGGAATCCCCTGCCACTAATTATGAAAAGTGAGTCAAGCTTTCACGCGTTCAAGAGTTTGCTTGCAGATATACTGTGAAACTTGTTAAGCATGTGCACATTTTGAATTACTTTTTTGTTATCTTTTCCTCGGCAAGAGTTTTGTTGGAATTTTGTTAACATTTTTGAGTACCATAGGAACCGCATTACAGGCTTGCCTGGCGGTCCTGTTTTCAAGCCTCGCATAAATAGCTAATGTACCTAATAAAACGATTTCTCTCTCTCTCTCTCCAGCCTATCAGCCGGCGCGTTTTTCCAACCTCAGCAAACCACAGCAAAATATAACCTCGAACCGGTCTTCTCGAGACGCCACCATATGTTTGTAAACAGAGGGTCGCGTCTATAGCAGATTAGAAGGGCTTTACGATAGCGGTTCCTAAAACACGATAAGCCAAACACCTGACTCCTTTCAAGTGGCTGACATGATGTTGTAGACCTTTGGTTTGACAGCTTCCTTTATTCTCGGAAAGTAATTGATCTCAGGCTGGAACATACATACAGACAAACACAACACAAACCTGTTTCGTAGACTGTTTGCGATCTGCTGAAACTCTCTTGTGTCTGCACAGTGCGTTTCATGTGACGTCATCAATAGAGAGTTTTAGTAGATCGTACGCTATCGTCCTTGCGTACGTATGAGATATTTTTTAAATTCTGTGTTAGCGCCGCGAAGCAACTGTGGCTATACGCGGCGTACAGACGTGGAGAGATGGAGAGAGGACAGCAGGAAGGAGTGGGTGACAGGGGAGGTTAGTATGCGTGCTGGGCCGGCTTCAGACGTAAGAGATAGCGTTGGTGGTTTTGCGCACGCGCAAAACATAAAGAGGGCTTCGCGCATTGCGCAGAACCGCCACACTATCTCTTACGTACGCAAAGGCTATACCGTACGATGCACTAATACCCAGGTCACACGGACACTTTCGATCCGCATTGAGCCAATGCTCATCGAGCTCAATACGGATCCGGCGCTGCTACACGGACACGTTCGAGTAGAATCGAACTCCGATCCTCCTTAACCCGATCGAGTTTGTTGAACGGAATTGAAATTCTCGAGACGGATTCAAGACCGCCATTGGCATCCTCGAACTCAGCGAATTTGTAAGTAGTCAACAAAAACATTACATCAATTTGCAAATGTTCCTATACAATCCCATGGAATTTCACGGTTACGGTTTTAGTTTATAGGTATGACGTGCGACTGCGTTTGCTAATTTGTTTAATCTCGACCACTCTTGACACCGCGCCCCCCATAAAGGCTTAGCAAACACCACAATGCGGAACCAGGTGCGGTTATTCCCGGCTTTTTAGGAACATATTTGTCGATCCCAGCGTACTGCCTCGAGGCTGTTAGCGCCGCCTGTCCACAAGCCGACCTTTCAATACGCATTGAGTTCGACCATGTAGCAGCATCGCGCACCGAAAGCTCCTGAGAAACTCGATGCGGATCGGATTCAATCCGCATTGAAAATGCCGTGTGACAGGGGTATAAGACTCACGAATGACATACTTAAGGTTTTACGCAGCAGAGACACAAGGACAGAAAGAACCAGATGGGAAGGTTTCCCGTCTGGTTCTTTCTGTCCTTGTCTCTCTGCTGCGTAAAACTTTAAGTAGGGTTTATTCACTGGCGTCACCTCGCCGCCATACTGTAGGTCCCTCGAAGTTATGTTCCCGCATTCGTTCGCTGCCATATGCTTTTAGGATGACTATTAACGTCGAAAACATGGAAATTGTTTGGATATGCTACAAATCACACAGCACAATAACTTTGAAACACCAAATATACGGTGAGTACGATATGGGTAGCGGCTTGGATGGGACCTACAATATGGCGGTCGATGCAGCACATCTGCCTGCAAGCGACAGTGGCGGTCTCCTGCGGATGACGTCATGTGAATAAATCCTATGACTTACCAACTACCCCCTTTTCTCTACCTTACTCACGAATGTCGTCCGACACAACGGAGTTACAGTGTAAACGACGTACTACGGAGCATTCGCGCAAGTATAGAGCTCTCTCCGATTTGCCGCCACTGCTGCGGGAGATGCGGACGCATTCGCTAATGAAAATGAACGTAAGCGACGTGCCGCCGAGAATGCCAGGAAACGGCGTGCCGCAAAGCCCACCACCGTTTCTGGCGTGGCGAAGGAAGAGCCGAAATAACACGTGACGCGGCATCAGTACCAGTCTTGTACCCGTTGCCGAAATATGATATCGCGATACCGATACTCGTTACTTGAGTAAAAAGTATCCCAATAACGATATGGATACTTCTTTTTTGAAGTAACGGAGCACCGGCCGCTACCGTTACTAAAAAAGAAATGCGATACTTTGCCCGATACTTCTATCGGAAATACGAAGAAGATGTAATATCGAAATCTCGATTACGTGAACGCCCCATTTGTATAATAGCAAATTGGGGGGGGGGGATATGTTTAATGCAAAGAAAAAAGAGAGAAGGGAAATGTTAGCCCTGATGTAGGCTTGCTAACAAACAAACAAAAGAAGATAAAAGCAGCGAATTGGGAAAAGACAGTGCTCCAGCAAAAAGACAGCATGTTTATTATGTAGCTGGGACACTTTGCGCTGATCCGTAGCTGGTTCTCTAAGTTTTCTTCTGTCATCCCAGCATACCCTGGTCTATCCGGCAGCTGACAGAGGCCGCTATGACAATTGCATTAGTGTCGGGCTCACATATATACCGTGGGGTCCAATGACAAAGCAAACACATCCGAAGTTAATAACAGCACAGTATATGTGAGCGTGACTTACTGCGACACGGCAGCTTAGCAGTGGAATCGAGAGCGTACTGTCAAGGACGTGACCTCTGTTCGTTGACTTCAACTCTTCTGTTGAGCCCAGCGTGGTTATTTTACTCGAGCTTCGAAGAAAAAATGAACATGTGTTTGGTATAAGTTCCGTTACTGAGTACGTAGGCGTGTCCATAGGCTTCTTGTCGAGCACTAGGCGGACCAGTGACAACGAATAAGAGTAAGAAATATGGTGGGTGAAGAAAGGGTGCGACACTAAAAAAATGTCTATATCGGTAACGATACGGAGATCGCGTTACCATAAATTTGTAACGGAAATACTTTTGCCATTCAGTTTTAAAAAGGATCGCGATCCGCACTTCGATACAGAAAAAAAGTATCGATTACGGTAACGGCGTTACGTACAACCACTGGTAAATACTAAACCATACTAAACCTCGAAATAGTTCCGTATAACGGTTCGAAACACGCCTGCTCGTACTTCCAAACCGGACCGCCAAACGCACACTGGCCGAAGTCAAACGTAAACGTCGGCGCGCAGAATCGTGAGTGCCGAGTGGCACAGGTGACGTTCCATTTTGACAACGTGGGTGATGTGTGTGTATGTGTGTGTGTGTGGTAGGGGGGGGTAATCGCAAGATTGGCGCGCCGTTGTTTGCTACACAGATGTGGGCGTCGTCACGACTATAGCAAAAAATATATATATATAAAAAGAAGAAAAGAACAGAACACAAAACAAAAAGAAAGAAGGACGGACGGATGGAGCATAGAGGAGGATGAAGGTTGGAAACGCGGTAGGTGATGTGAATGTGCCGACCACATGCAACGACACAACGATAGACTGTGTATTCCCGAGAAGCTGATGATGTTGATGCCTGCGAAAAAAAATAGTGAGGTGAGATAGAATTCGTCACACGTCAAATTCGGCTACTCCCATAAACCAGAGCGCTAATATGCTTCCTGGGTGACTCTGGGCTCCTGGACTGCCTCTGAGCGATCGTGTACTCATGCCCCCCTGCTGCCCATGTGCCGCTTGCGTCTTTCTCCTTTTCTGTTTTTTTTCTTTCTCTTTCTTTTTTACAAGGAATAGCAAGTCGACTTCTGCCTGGCTGACCTTTCCTTTTTACCTGCCTCTTTTTTTTTTCGTAATAAACACATTCCCCCCCTCCCCCCCAAAAAAAAGGAAAAAAGAAAAGAGAGAGAAAGCTTCGCGGCTTTCGCCTGCCCTACATGCAGGAAATAAATATCGGCCAAAGGCTAAATCATCGGTTAACGTAGCGCACAATGAAGCACACGGTCCTAATAGACAGACTCCAACGCACACTCTGAATAAATGTCACAAGCGCTGACAAGGCAGCATCCCTCTCGTCTCTCCAACTACCCCGCATTTCGACGCTCGTTCAGCATCCCTCTTGTCAGGTGGCCAAGGACCCAGCACTTTTACAAGGTCAAAGCTGCGGTTGTCCAGTCGGTCGAGAGCAGATTCCATCGTAGCCCTTTGAGATGCATATCTGGAACAGTGTACGGTCATCTACGGTTGCAGAAGGTGTACAGTTCGCCGAATCAGCTCTCTCAATTTTATGGAGGAATTCGCGCCCGTTACGGGGCGTTCAAACGGAACCTGTGCAAGAGCGTCTGCATAGACCTGGGTAACGTGGACGTGGTTCACGAGAAGCATTAGTGTGCGCTGCACGGACTACATCTCCTACTACAGTATTCACAAACCCATTCTCTGCATCGCCAGAACTGAAGACCACCCAGACGAAGAGGAATCGTCCGAGTGATCGTGGTGACACACATACGTTCAGGTTCACGGCCTTAGGAATAAATAGCGAGTGTTAGGCTTAGCAGACCGGAAGGTTTTAACGATAACGCTTCGGAAAACATGATACGTTAGTCGCCTAATTCCTTTGAAGTGGCCTCACGTTATCGATCTTTGATTTGACAGTCTTCTTTTATTGTATCGTTTCCGAAGAGTGCTGCCGATCTGCCACCCGACGGAGATGATCCTTCCACGATTCATCATCCGCCTCTACGTGAGCGTAGTCGCTCTCCGATGGTTCGAGACCCAGCAGCGGAACCGCCGTCACCTCCGTCTTCCGCCACCGCCAGACCACCTGTATCACCCCAAGCCAGCCTATCTCTATCACCGTGTTCTGGCGATGGAGGATTGACAAGCGTGTTGACGTTGAAAGGTCAGATGTTGCACAATGATTGGTCCGAGACGACCCAAATGTACACCACTGTTGTCACTGATCCCGCGAATGATCAGGAAGAGGAGCAGGACATTGGGGATCCTTTTACCCTTGTCACGTACAAAAAGAACAGGCCTCAGGGCATCCCAGTTCTGTTCAAGCCGGTGCAACCGGACAAGTCCTTCTGGAAGGTGAACCCCAACCTGATTGCGAAAGACATTCGGTCTGCTGCGCAGGAGCTAATAGCGCACCATCGTGTAAATAAGGACGGCTCGATGTGCATCTTCGTCACCACGGAGGGCGCAGTCTCCAACCTCCTTTCACTTCGAAATGTCGCTGGTATTGACGTCGAAGTCAGCATCCCTTCGTCATATGTGAAGAACCAAGGAAAAATCAATGACGTTCCGCTTGCTTATACCAATGAGGATCTCACCTCCTACCTAGAAGGCGAAGGCGTCATAGCGGCTCGTCGGCAAATGCGGTACGTCTCCAATGACGACGGCTCGGACCGCTACGTCCCTTTGAGAAGTGTGATCCTGACGTTTCAGTCTAGTCAAAAGTTACCTATGGAAGTTCACTTGGGATTTTCAATCCATAAGGTACATGAATACGTAGAAGGCCCGCTACAGTGCTTTCACTGCCAAAGGTTTGGTCACCTCGCACGCAACTGTCGCTGGCCCCAACGCTGCAAGATTTGCGCCGGCCCACATAATTTTAAGGAATGCACGGCTCGGCGTCAGCCGAAATGTGCTAACTGTAGAGGACCCCACGTTGTCTCGCATTCCCAATGCCCTTATAAGCGCCAAGCTATCAAGCGTTTTCAAGAGTCTGTTATCAGCATATCCCAACCTGTGAGAGACCATCATGCGTCCGATGCTCGTGTGCAACATCACCGCCCCCACGTGTCTGAGGGCCCCGCTATGTCACCGCGGCCTTCTCGAATTGGACAGAAGTCCCCTCGTCAGCTTGATGGCGACGCAGCTCGCGTCTTCCACAGTAGTAATGGGAAAAAGACGCTAATACCACCTACACCTGACGCCGATACACCCCAGCTTTCACGGGCAACTTATGCTGAGGCTATACGAAGGCCTTGGAAATGCGCTACGCCGAAGCCAGTGGTTTCCCGACGATCGAAGCACGCACACACCGCAGTATCGAGTGACAGTACCACAATGTCTGTCCTCCTCCCTCTAGTTCTGGCCGCACTCAAAGCGATTGTGTCCTCTTTCCCTGCTGCTGCGTCCTTACCCGAAGTTCAGCACCTTCTTGCTGCGGAAGGAGTGCTAACATCCTTGCATGGACAGTCTTTATAGGAGAGCCACAGTGCTGCAGTGGAACGCGAGGGGCATTCGCAATAAGCTCCCCGACCTCAAGTTGTTTCTTCTAAAATATCCCATTCCCATACTTGCCATAAGCGAAGCGTACATTAAGGACGACTTTAGACTCAGCGGGTACAACGTATTTACATCTGGCAGCCAAGGCGTATCAAGGACTGTGCTTTGTGTCCGGAAGGACCTAACGGCTGCCCAATTACAGGAGCCGCATATTTCTTCCGCTGACCAAGTGAGATGCAAGGTTCGACTGGGCAACATTGTACTTACTGTTGTAAGTTTGTATCTCCCGCCCTCTATTACCTTGTCGCAGCAGAGCATACGGGACATATTTCTTGGGCTACCACCGCCGTTCCTGGTAGTGGGGGACATCAATGCCCACCATCCACGGTGGGGAAGTGCACGTACAGACAGGAGGGGAATAAGATGGGTTGACGTCATCGACGAAATGGACCTGTGTCTGCTCAATGATGGTTCACCAACGTTCCTGCGTAGAGATTTCTCAACTGACGTCCTGGACGTGTCCATCTGCTCAAAAGATGTTTCCAGGAGTCTCTCGTGGTCGACTGATGTCGATGGGAAAGGAAGTGACCATTTGCCCATCTACATTTCATGCGACAGGTATACTGGCCAACCCAGGACCAAATTTGTTAGGTTAATTAACTGGAAGGACTTTCGATCGTCTTGTTCAGAATTGGCGCAGCCGAACATGTCAGCAGAGCAGCTAACCGAAACGCTGACTACTTCTCTTCGATGCTGTTCGCGAACCGTAAAGGTCGCGACAGGACATATGGGAACAAATCCTCGCGTGGAACAACTACGAGCGCAAAGGCGGAGAGCTGAACGAAAGGCTAGACGATCGGGGCTGTTTCAGGACATCATAGAAGCCCGGCATACTGCCAGGGTAGTACAGAAGGAACTAAAGGATGTTGACAGAGAGCGCTGGCGTCAATTCTGCGCAACGCTGTCGCCTTTTACCCGCGCTGCCAGAGTGTGGAGCGTGGCCCGGAGTCTGAGAGAGACCCTCCCGCCCAAAAATCCTTTGGGAGTGCTAGCGCTGTCTCTCATGCGGTCCGAGAACTCTGTTGCGCTGGACTTCTGCAAGATTATATCCGCAAATTCGCAAGCTTCAAACACTGACGTATTCCGCGCTTCCACTTCCGAGATACAGGAGGCGATCTCACGAAGAGAACCAGTGGTGAACGCACAGATGGATATGGACTTCACATTGGGTGAATTCAGAGCCGCGGTGTGCCTGTCACGAGTACAATCGACGCCAGGTGGAGACGGAATCTCCTATCGAGCCATCCGAAACCTTAGCGACGGCTGTGTTTCCTGTGTGATCCATGTCTTCAATACATCATGGAGAAGCGGTGAAGTGCCGCAGTCTTGGAAAGATGCCGTAGTAGTCCCGCTGTTAAAGCCTGGCAAGCACCCATCTGACCTGTCATCCTTTCGTCCAGTTAGCCTGACGAGTTGTCTTGGTAAAGTCTTGGAGCGAATGGTCTTGCATAGACTGGAGTGGTGGCTTGAGGGTCATCGTACCTTCCCCGAAGAGATGGCAGGCTTCCGTCGGAATCGTAGCTCCATAGACTCTGTTCTCGATCTCGTCACCACCGTCGAGCAAGCGAGGAGCCAGAAGAAAATAGTCATGGCAGTGTTCCTGGACGTCAAGAGAGCCTACGACACCGTCAGTCATGCCAACGTTCTGCATCTTTTGTTGCAAGCAGGCGTTCCCGACAGAATGTTCTTCTGGCTGGCTGATTTTTTGCGCCATAGAACACTCTCTGTTCGCACAAAAGAAGGAGTCACTTCGAAAGTTGTCTTGACTCAGGGCGTACCACAAGGCAGCGTTTTAAGTCCTATCCTTTTCAACCTTGTAATGGCAGGCCTAAAGTCCTGTATCGCCCCTAAAGTCAATATATCTATCTATGCTGATGACGTCTGCATTTGGACTGTTGGGAAATCGAGGCCTGCAATCCTACGCCGTCTTCAGCATTCCCTGGATAACATCTTGCGGTACCTAACGGAGGCAGGCATGGATATATCAACTGAGAAAACAGCAGTCATGGCTTTTACTCGGAAGCATATGCGTCGGTATCAGCTCTTCCTTGGCGATACGCCCCTTAGGCTGGTAGCACACCATAGATTCCTGGGTGTCATCCTAGACTCCAACTTGTCCTGGAAGAAACACATCGATCACCTGGACACAAAGGCACACCGGTGGATTTCCGTCATTCGCCACTTTGCTGGGCCGAAGTGGGGAATGAATGAGAAGTCTCTTCTGGCCATCCACAAAGCCCTAGTCCGAGGGACTCTGCTATATAGCCTACCAGTCTTGCACGGAATTTCACAGACGCAAGAACATCGACTGCGGTGTATTCTAGCACGGAGCTTAAGGGTATGTCTTGGCGTCCCGAGAGCCGCGGAAACGCGGATGGTGATAGCAGAAGCCCGCGAAATACCTATTGAAGTCTTACGGCAGAGGGAGACCATTCGCCATTACTTGCGCCTCAGAGCACACCACCGCCGCCATCCACTAATAGCAAAAGTTTGTCGCCGGAAGCAATGTAACGCATACAACTGTTTCATGGAAGTGAAACCTAAGGTTCCCCCGTTTTCTGCAAGATCACTGGTGCCCACGACGCCTCCGTGGTCGCTTCCAGTACCATCGATCGCATTGTCAATTCCTGGTCTTAATGTCAAACGAAACCAAGTGCCTACATCAGTTCTGAAACAGCTTGCAGCGGATATGATGCACAATCGCTATTCTGACCACACTGCAGTTTTCACTGACGGATCCTCCAGTCATGAATGTTCATCGTCTGCATTTGTTATTCCAACTGACGGTGTGTCACATGGATACCGTCTCTCACACCGCACATCATCAACGTCGGCTGAGTTATATGCTATCCTGTTGTTTCTACGTAAGACGCCCTGTGACGATCCGCGGGCCTGGGTCATCTACTCAGATTCAAAGGCTGCTCTTCAATGCATAGCCAACATGGGAATACGTGGATCGCTCGCCCCAGTTGTCACTGATATCCTCCATCAGGTTCAGCTTCTAAGCGATCACGGTCATCATATATCCCTGCAGTGGGTCCCGGGTCACTGTGGTTTGAGCGGAAACGAAGAAGCCGACAGAGCGGCAACGGCTGCCCAACAGTCTCCGGCTGTTGTACCAACGGTGTTATCAAGAGGAGACAGGAGATCACTTCTGAATGAGCTCATTCAGCCACTAGCTCGCCAGCAGTGGAGTCGGGACATCACTGACAGGTCTCTCATGTATTCTGTGGATCCCACTATGTCCTTCTCAGTTCCTGACCGTTTACCACGCTGTTTCACGTCCCTCCTGCACAGGCTTCGTCTCAACGTTGCCTTCACTCCCCAATTCAAGTGCCGAATCGGATACTGTGACAGCTGCCTATGCTCCAAATGTGGCGTTGAAGCGAACATTGAGCACGTCCTAATTGAATGTAAGCTCTACGAAACGGAGAGGCGGCAACTCTGTGCTCAGCTGAGTGGTGCTAGCCGGCAGACGTTCAACCTGGCTGCAATTCTTGGCCCATGTCAGAGCCATGTCCAACACCGTCGAGGACTTCTGATGTTCTTGGAGTTCCTCTTGGCTACCGGCTTGCTCCAGACGCTGTAGGGTCCACCCCTGCATCTCAAGGACCATTGGCGCTTCTTTCATGTGCTTCTTCCTCTTGTGCGACGTATAGCGTTGCGCAACCAGACGACGGGAGTTCGAGTTGGACTTGCACATAACTTCATTTTCATATTTCACATCTCATGCTTCTCGTGTAATGGGGTAGGGTACTGCTCTCAAGCGGTGAATCACCCCAGGCCATAGTCATGATTTAGTTGTTGTTGTTGTTTTGCCGATCTGCTCAAACTCCCGAAAGTGTGCTTCTTTCGCATCCGAAATGGAGCCGTCGTCATTCGTCTGTTGTAATACCGATAATGCTACAGCATTTCGTATGCGTTTGGCAGTGAACCAAATACTACAGTAATTTCTTACGTATTTATTTATTTACACAATACTGCAGGTCACTAGGGCCCTAGCAGGAGTGTATTCACTGTAAAAATGTACACGTAATAACAAATACGTACATAAAAAGAAAAGTGGTGACACAAGTACAAACTATATACCAGTCACACAGATGAAAACATGCTATACATGGTCAAGATAAGCATTCTGGTTACCCGGGGATATCAGTATGGCCTGCGGTATCTTATTCCAATCTTCGATTGTACTTACAAAAAATGAGCTCTTGAAGCTGTTAGTGCGAGCGGATATGGGCGTTATTTTAAGTGCATGCTTTACGTCGTGTATGTCTGGTTTGTGTCTTGGATAGATACTGGTCGGGTTGTATGCCTAGCTGGTTGTGTAGTATAGCCGCATAAACTTAAGTCTAGCACATTTCCTACGATGAGCCAGCGCTAATAATTTGGCCTCTGACAGCATCTGTGATGGAGAGCAGTACCTATTTTGTCAATTAAAAATGAATCGATCTACGAATCTTTGAATTTTTTTCTGATTTGTTTATGATGTTTTGAGCATGAGTGTCCCATATACTATCGAGGCGTACTGGAGTGTGGTACGAATTGTTGCATTGGAATATAATTAAATGTTAAGCCCATAGATGAGACTTTTTAACCGGGAAAGAGGTACTTGGCTTGCATTGAAAAATATTATCCTTCCATTTCTGCCCTCCACAGCTCACAAAACCGTACTTTAGGTTTCTGAGGAGCACATCAGTTGAAAATGCAAAATATGTGCAGACCTTGTCAAATTATAGAGCGTGTCCTAGACTGGAAATGACATGCTTCGCCGATTTATACCGGCTGTTGGCCCGCCATTCCTCCATGATACGAAAACCGGAACTTCACACTAAAATGAACCTTTTTTCGCTAAACCGTGCACATCTGCTCAAAAACGAAGCTCACTAAACCATAGAGCGACCCTAAGAAGAAACCAACGAATTTTTCGGGTTTCCCTTTTTTTTCTCTCTTCATACGTGTCGACATACGCCGCCCAGAGGCACCATCGACGCCCACGGGACCATTTTTTTCCTACCATGCCAGGTGGGACAATTTCTCCCGGGACCATTCTTTCCGAGACAATTTTTTCGGGGATCATTTCGTCCGGGACCTCTTTTTTTTTTTCATGTACCCGTGCCGACATTACGGGGAGCTGCGGCGGCATTCGTCTAAAAAGTCCTTTGGCCACCTAAAGTAAGCCTCATACAGCTCAAGCGGCGATCGGATCCAATCCTAGGTTACTGCCAGCGCCCAGACACAGCGTGTAGTAGGCGGAACCTCTTTACACAAGATCACAAGTTTACTCTGGTAGAAATCCTGAAACCAATCGTAAGAGGGAAGCACCCATGACTGGTGTATGTAGCACCCGAAGTGTACGTGTAGTTACTTTGTGCTGGATATACTGTCGCACTTCGTTAGGGCACGTGCACGCACACGTATGCAAACGCACAACAAGAACAGCAATCGCTTTTTCTTTGTCAACTATATTGATTACTGTACTTTTCCCTCGAGTAAATAGTCCTTGACATAAAGTCTGTGATTGACCAACCTTGCTACGTGCGCTCGCTTCACGTGTTTAGTTTCCGTTTAACTATGCAACGTGATACAGGTGTGGTGAGATGCGAATCAGTCCGCCAACCTACCATTATATGACTAGGCTGCCAAGTTTGATTGGTAGCGCCCAATAATGCAACCAAGAAAAGAACCCGATGAACAAGGTAGTAAACTCGGCAACTAACCAACCAATCAGAAACAAAAAATAAAGAAAAGAAAAGGAAGAAGAGTAAGAAGAAGAGTAAGAAGAAACGGAATGCGCCGAGCGTCCTCAGTGCGCTGCACTGCGACTTCTCTAAGACGAAATGCGCTTAACAATGAAAAGTCTTTATCGTGTGCAGGCTACCTGTCGACGAACTATTGCTCATGCCATCCATGCAATGAAAATCTCAAAAGTAAATGAATCATGAAGCATTCAATGGTGCAGGAGAGACTTCTGCGATTCGCATCACGACGATTCAGTACATTGTCTATGGACACGACGAATCGCCGCCAGCCCCGCGTTCCGAAAATAGTAAAGCTTCTGATCAAAAACATCGAAGCATCCAGTTTGGCCGTAGAAAAAAGAAAACTGGGTCTACATACGAAAGCGGAGGAAAACTTTCAAGGGCTGGGCGTTGGCGAACGCCTCCCAGAAAGAAGGTCACATCGCATCCGAACCACTCTTAATCAGAGGAGAGTGGCAGTTTCTTATAATCAGAAGCTACGGCTTCCCAGTTGACGGAGGAAGGTTGCCTGGAAATAGCCACCAATTAGGGTGGAAACATAGCCTTAGTACGGTAGTATTTCGTTTTCTTTTGAATGGCGTTAAGATGCGGTGAAGTTTAGATAAGATACACGCGGCAGACCCGGTCTTGTAGAAGGAAGGGATGCTGAAAGGAAAAGGGATCTGAATACAAAGCCGGTGTACCTATTCTAAGGCATCCACAATCGTCCTTACATCGAGTCACTAGTGGTCAGTTTCCTTCTCTCTCGGATACTGTGCGATAAACGTGTTATGATGAGTGAAAACCTTTGGAGAAGTGAAAGTGAATGGGGAGGAGGAGGATCGAGTCTGGTGGAGATGCATATATAAAGGATAGGCACTTGGTTGAGAGCAAGTCAGTTCTACGTCTAGTTCCAACTATGAACACTCTGGTAGGTATTCGGAGTAGAACTTTTCTCACACAGGATGGAAAGTGAAGGCTTGAATGTACGCCGAAGTTATGCGTTAGTTTTCTCTAGATTTTCCCTGGTATTTTTTAGAATAGGAGCACACTGCAATGTTGGTCGAACATACCGCTGTTCTACTAGCATTCTGTGTGGGCTGTTCATAGTTACGATTCATAGTTGACATAATTCATAGTTCAGTTTAGAAATTTTCGACGCTTGTTCATCACAATGGCCACTTGGATTCATACCGCATTTTCTGAATGAACGTTTCTGAACTTGACTACGCCGCTACATGTACATGTTGTTCTTGACTACGTCTCCCGTTTTCTTGTAGATCGTTGCTCTTGTAGCCTGCGGCGTTGTAGGAGTCGCCATGGCTGGCGGGTTCTTTGGCGGCCACGGCGGTTGGTACGGTGGAGGACACGGCGGCGGCCACGGCGGTGGCGTCGTTGTGGTGAAAGGTGGCTTCGGCGGCCATGGTGGCGGCTTCGGTGGACACGGATTCGGCGTGCAGGCTCTTCAAGGTCCCACATTCCTTGTCAAGACTGTTCACCATGTTCACAAGCTCCACGGAGGTGGCGGCTACCTTGGCGGCTACGGTGGTGGCCACGGTGGTGGCTTCGGCGGTGGCTTCGGCGGCGGCTTCGGCGGTGGTCACGGCAAGGTCGTTCTTCTCGGTGGCCACGGACACGGATGGCACGGTCGCTAAGGACATTACATGGTACGCAATTTCGGCGTTGCCGATATAATACCGGAGCGAGGTTAAGTCTGTCAGACTGTATAAAACCAAGGAAGGGTAGAAAATCCAGCGAACCGGTAAGGAAGATGTAGGGGAGTGCCTCAGGACGAGAGCCATCGATATTTCGAACGGACAAAATCGAAGAAATAAGACCAGGCTTCATGACAATAGTTGCGTTTGAGACCGAAATCTGACATATTCATTGAGGAATAGTGCCCCGCAGCACTTTCGGAACATTTTGGCTTATAATTGTTTCCGTGACTAAAGCAGTGGTAGAAATAGATGTTCAGAATTGCGCTTCCCACGTTCCAATGGGATCATCGAATATTAAAACGCATTTTCTGTGCATTGTACTGGCGCAGAATAGAACTTAGTGCCTTCTGTGCCATTTCTCATGCACCTTGTGATGTACTTCTCACTTTTTCAGCAGCACACACACAGTCACCCTGTTCTAGTGTGCAGAACAGCAACACAGACGACGAAGTTGCACTGTTGTGTGCCTCAACACATCGAAGCAGCGACGTTCAACACTAAAGCAGCCGAACCTCTTGTACATAGTCTGTAAATAAAGACATCTGACATCGTTTCATTACAACCTGATCGCCCTTTGCTTGCTTCCTTCATTTTGACAAACAACATACATGTTCACGATGGCTGGAAGAACGTGCGAGACGTGTGACGATTTTAAATGCTCAAATTCACTATTAACAAGGATATTGAATGAAAATGCCATCAAGGCCAGTTACAATGTTTCTTTTCTGGACAAGTCACCAAAACGCGAGGCCACATCCTTCAGACTTTCTCCCACACTCACTAACCGATTTCCTCTATTTCTTCAATGAAAGTCAACGACTGATGTCGTGTCCAAAACTCTACATCGTTGCTTTTGCACTCATGTGTGACGCTGTCATTATACGCTTGAGAACAATACCAGCATTGGTGTGCCTCGCATTTAACCGGTGTCAATTTTTAAATATGTCATTTACCTTCGCCAGTTTTAAATTTCACGTAGGGGAGTCTTGTGATTTTAATTTGTTAACCTCTTAATCTACCCTGCAGTATTTACACAGCGGATCATGATAATGAAGGCTGAGCGTAGGGTAGAGCTAGGACGAACACAAGACCAGCTCAAACCAACAAACAACCTTTACTTCATACACAACCAGGAATACTCGTATGTGTATACGCTATTAGTTGCGGAAAAACGAACAACGAACACCAAACAGCATTGCTATAGCCCACGCTCAGGGTCCTTGATCATGAATTTGGTCCTCCAGCGTGTCTGGGTTTACGCCATTTCTTCAGTTAATTACACTGCCATTATATTTCGAAATACGTCACCCTACTGGCTTACAGTTTCTCTCTCAGGCCATGTCCGTAGGAAAAAATGATTGTGCGTCTCATCCTTTCTTCACCCCAGTGCAGTCGCTCTATCCACCAGCTTTCAAATGATAACACAAACGTGCATGCATGCATGCATTGTATGTACACCGTATATGCGCGCGCGCGCATATACGGTATATATATATATATATATATCTGCACACCATGCACGCACGTACGAGTGTGTGGTGCGCGCATGTGTGCTCGACTGCCACAGACATGAGTCATAAACCATAACCTTTCCGACATGTATGCATACTACTTCTTCAAAGGCAAATTATTCAGAGTTGAAAGTATCTCTTGAGAGAGCACCACAAGTACGCTGGTATAAATATAACTTCATACGCAGATGGCACAGTGATATCAGCATAATTTTTGACCGAAAGCGCGAGGGTGCCGGGCACGCGGAAACCCAATAATGCTACGTGCAGTATTAAAAGTAACTCATCTTGCGTGTATGACTACTCCATAATTCATATTATTTCTACTCGTTTCTACTCGATCATCACGGAAACACTTGAATCGCTTGGTACGTTAAGCCATCGCGTTTTCACCGAATCACTTTCTTACAGAGTGATTCGGTGAAAGCGCGATCGCTTAACGTACTAAAGGTTTGTAAAACAGTTTTCGATTTTTCTCGAGCCACGAATCCTCCAGCCAAGTGCCACAATAGACCTTCCGAAGAGGTGACGGACCAGGCAGCCCAGTATAAAAGAAACACACATGTTTAGTCATTAGAAAATTGCACCCATACCATTATACTATTTCTCGGAGCGCGCCTTTTTTTCTTGCTTTCTTATACACAACTCTAGCCTTTCCTCCTCTGCGTCATGATGCTCTTCTGCAGCTCTCATTTCTCCCTCCTGGATTCAGCTATCATTTTCCCCTTTCACGGTACTTAACGTGCTATTTCCTCACTGACCTGCTGTATCACTGCTTCCAGCTCTTCTGAACTTTCCAAACGGTTACAGCTTACATGAAGCAAAATGAGCAGGAGAAGGTGTCTCCGCCTTAAATCGAGGTCCGGGACATTCTACGTCAGGCGTCTACGTCTACGTCTCTGCGTACGTCAGGAATAGGCAATAGAATAGGTCAAATAGGTGTATAGGTTAATAAATAATAGGATAATAAAGTTTTCATATTTCACTTCGTCCTGTCACTGTCCTGTTCGCTGTCAGACACCGCAAACCGCTCGCCATGCTGTGCTCGCGCTGCTTTCTCCACTTGTTTCCTGTGTGGCTGCTCGTTCGCTGCGATCGGAAATGAGAATACGCGCACAGAATAACGAGCGTGTGACGGTATCGACTGTTGTAGCAAACTGAATTGTTATACAAATAATAACGTTATTGGTGGGCTCATGTAAAACTACACGTTTTACCGGTTCCCCTGCGATGTGTGTATTTAGACTGTCTCTTCGTATGGTTGGCCACATGCGCTTAAGAGCATTCAGCAGTGTCAGAAATGTGTCGAATGAAAAAATGATGAAACCTTTGCCAGATGCGTCACCACCTTCATGCCAAGTTCGCGATCTTCGCGAACAGTGACACCATCGGTGACGTCTTCGGTAGCCAACACATCGTTGAAAACGTAAAAACGGTCGTTGTACGACGCATGTCGTAACACGATGTGCCATTATACGAGCGCTAGTAAGAAATGACGCAGGCAGGTTTCCACAGATGATCTTTTTTCATCCCGGATAATGTGCAATTTTGTAGTCAAGTTAGTTGTGTAGTGTGCATGCAACCGGGTCTTTTAAAGCAGCGCCCTTCAAAAATACACAGTTGAAAGAGGTGTCGACTAGCAGCTCCCGCTTCATTACCGGAAGCGCTGACAAGACACGCAATGTGACGCCCTCCACAAGCGTTGTCTCATTCTGCAGCCGAAAAGCCATTTTAAGCAATTTTTTATGCTAAAATAGGCACTAAAACCGAAATATGCATTTATATAGGCACAATCAAATCACTTATGCAGGTTCCCCATCACCTAATTCGTGCTCTTGTATCAAAAGTGCACTATAAGAAGGTGAAGAGAAAAACTAGGCATTTGCTTAAGAATCCGGGGTCTGGTGGTCACCTTCATGCTACACCACGCCGCCAGGGGAAAACATCCCATGTCATCATCACCTCTCCATCATTTATTGTTGTTGTTGTTCATGTTACATAGCGTCTCAACATTTTTTGCTTGTAGCGTGCCTTGATTTGGACTGCGCTTGTTTCTGTTTTTGAATGTTGTTTTTCCTTTGTCTACATTATTACTCTTTTTGCGTTTCTTTGTCAGAATGAACAACGATTTCAGCGTCACTTTTCTGTGAGGACGTGTCCGGCATTATATAGGAACTTGCTTTGCACGATTCCAGTATCAAAAATCGTTTGTTTTTTTTTGTTTGTTTGTAAGGAAAAAAAAACAAGAGAAATTGAACTCGTTTCCCGACTTGTTCTGCTATTCCTAACAAATTCTCACCCCCCCCCCCCACCCGCGACGGTAATACCGCGCTGGACTTCACCACTTTCATTTCACTTAACGGATGTAATTACAGTCACGTGTCCTACAATCAAGACCAAAACGGAAAGCTAGAAAAAATAAACAAAATGATCACTCGGAGGAGCGCAGCTTAACATGAAGCATGCACGACAGCTTAACATGAAATGTTTTATTGCCAATTATTGGTTATCCTTTTTCGGTTTTATTTAGCGGATGGTTTCGTTACCGACGAAAAACATGCACCAGCGTTCTGGCAGAAGAACCAAAAAAGCTTTTGCTGTAAATGACAGTAAGAAGATTTTTTTCACGACCTTAATTGAACATTCAGGGGGATCGCAACTCTGTGAGTGTTTGAACTTTCTTTGGAACCAGTATCATATTTCACGAAGCATCAACACTGCAAGCTGTCTGGGACGAGTGATGTTTTTTTTTTTTTTTTTGTCGAAATCTGTTCTCGACCTTCAGCGCAGGTTAAAAAGGAAAGTTTAGTAGCCCTCAGAAAGGTCGAATTCGAAAAGGATTTATATCAATAATTCACCTTTTTAGTAGCAAAAGTGGCGTATTCCGTTGGTCGATTTCGTGCAGCGCAGTGTAGAGTGCCGGTGTGGGTTCAGTGTAGAAATGAACGGAACGGCAAGTGAGACGCGACGCACGTTTCACTGAAGCGACCACCAGTACACCACGCACACTAAATCCTGTGTATGCTGTTCTGCGCTACAACGACCAGTGGAGTTCGCCAACAGCAAACCCGATGAATAAACGATAACGATACGCGCATGTATTGCCGAAGTGATTGCACTGCCCGAGTAATCTCAGGTCACCTCTGCCAGTTATCATCTTAGCAGCCAGTGCAGGGTTATCAGAAGGCAATCGCATTTCCCGCGTGACTGCCTCAGACAGCCACGTCTACGCCCCCAGCAAATTCAAATCAAGCGATATACGTCATCACAAAATGGCTTTAAAAGAGAGTGGAACCGTTGTCGGTGTCACAAGCTGCTACTGAGCCTTTGACGAACAAGAACCCAACTCGGAGCGGACAGCCATGGAGTCCTGGAAAAAGATGGTCGTGCTCGCCACCATACTTACCGCAACCTCCGCTGCCATGTATGGTAGCCCTACCACAACGACAGGCTCACCTGAAAATGCCACAGAATCGACGTCTTCGGGCTTCTGGCCATTCTGGAGAAGAGATGTCCCTGCTTCAACAGGTTTACCCGAAGAAGATCCAGAGGACGGGCATTTCGTTTCCGAAGCTCTGGCGAACAGCACAGACTCAACGGAAACTCGTGTCAGACGCCACGTGCCTTCTACAACGTTCGCCTCCACTGGTATTGCCAAGCGCTCCGTCGACGTGTCCACGCCCTTGGTGCATGGATACGATGAAAATGCAACGGTGGGAGCCTACGAATCTGACACTCCTGGATTGACCAAACGAGAAGCCATAACTGCTTGGGTTGAAGCTCTTCACAGCGAGCCGGCTTCTACAGAGCATCAGACCTACGAAGGTCAATCCGAACAGGGTTTCCCCACAGCGCAGACCGACGTGTACAGCACTCGTTCAAGGGGTCGCCGAAACGCGGTGACTCCGTCTACTACTGAAGGTTCCATCCGCATCGAGCGTAGCGCAGAGATGACACCGTCTGGAGGCCCGTGGACGACGCTGTTTACTTCTACAGGTGCCACCGTAGATGTCGCCAAGCGCAGTATTGGGTCGTCAACTGTACCGCCTTCCACCACCGAAAGGAATAGCTTCGGCAAACGCGATGTTATCCAGCCTCTCACGGAGGCAACACCTGCGGAGGACATGCTTTCGACTACGGCCTCAACTACATATTGAGAGCAGCTCTTTTCCGTTATGTCGGTGACCTTCTACCATGTAGTTGCTGTTTTTAATGTTCTGCGAAGTGTTTTTGCACTAAAGCATTAAATTGCATATTTGGCTTTTATCTTTTGGGTTTGTACTTGTCACCGAATAACGGCTATTTTAGACTAAAGCAACCTACGCTCTTGGAACGTTCAGGACATACTCTATACTAGCGACCTGGAGACATGGCAATCGCCTATCGGAGAGCCGCGTAATGGGTTAATTACCATAGTGTCCGCTGCAAGCGCCACATAGCATTGGAGAGGAAGGGACATGTACACTGTTATCATTGCCCCCGTCGTGGTCTGCTACACAAGTTATTGCTAAGCACATGCCACCCTCTCCCGTACCTCTTTCTCGTTGTCAACGCAGCCCACGGTACAATGCCGCGGTTTCGGCAAATCACGTGGTAACGAATAGTGCTAACTAGCGCCGAATACCATAGCAATTGCCAGAACTACTACCCCGGTGCTGGGAGCTTTGCGCATGTCCAGGTCTGCAGTAGGTCGTGGTAACGTTAATTCTTTGGCGATAGAAGCTGCAAGTGAACTATGGATATGCGCTACAAAGTCATCATTGTCTCTTTAATCGATTCTAAATCCAGTTGTCGTGCTCCTCTATTCCGTCGAGGGCCTGCATCCAAAATATTTTATGACTTCGTCTGCGAACCCGCCTCAGATGGATGGCAACGTTTTACAGAATAAAGTCGTCACGTGTAGCTTGCGCTGGCATTGATTTGAGATTAATGCGTGGTTTTCGTTCTTGCCTTTCACACGTTCGATGCACGACCTGTCCGCGTGATCTGTATGTGCGCCAACAAAAGTAAAAAAATCTCCTTCGCAATTTCGACCCGAAAAGTGAATATATGCCTTTATGATGCACTAAAGGGACCTAAACATGGTTTATTTGCCTTAAGTAGGGGCGCCTGCATATATGCCTCTGAAAAAAACAAAAAAAACATGGCCCTATATCCAATACGCACATATCCCAAGACCGCGTTCTAAATGTGTGTCCTCACTATGCCGATTGGGAAGGCCGATCGGCGCAGTGAGCCACCCATAGACAAAGCCCAGCGGGGAGAGCCGATCGGCATAGTGAGGACGCACCGTAAGACGCAGTTTCGTGCGAGAATGCAGTATACTTGCGGCATGCAGCTATATTCACGATAACTGTTGCAAAAACATGATAAGCCAATCGCTTTATTCCTTCGAATTGGCTGACAACACCCTGCTGATCTCTGACTATACAGTTTACCTTTAACGTACCGCTTTCGTAACGTACTGCCTACCTACTGCAGCTCACTAGTATACGCTATGTTAAAACCACAAAAACGTTGAATACTAACCACAGTGCGTATTTTGTGTTTCCCCTACGTTTCGCATTTTTGCAATCCTCGTTTGATGTTTTGACTTGCCAACCCTTTGGCGCCTGTGCAACAGCCCCCACCTCGTCAACATTTACGTTCTGTGCTCCCTTTTTTCATTTTATGGGCAAATATTTTGACATCACGAAAGGCAAAAGCGGGTACAGCCTCCTGTACCCACTTATGTGTACGCACAAACGTCATTACGGCATTTGGGAGCGCGTATTATATAGAAAACTAGAAAACTAAAACCATTTAGAGAGAGTCAAATCTGGTTTTCAAATAGATTTCCTTGTATACGAAAAAATTCTGAGGTTGCTTACCCTGCTATGCCACTCCTTTTACTAATTTTGTCTACTTGTTATGCAGCACCAACAAGGCAGACTTTCTACCAGAGTTCGAGGTAACTCGTTACAAGTAACTCGTTACTGTAACTAAGTTCGTCTTTTTGGTAACTTGTAACTTAACTCGGTACTTTTGCGCAGTGGTAACTTTCAGAGGAACTCGTTCCTTTTTCAGGTAACTTTGCCGAAGTAACTTAAGTTCCAAATTACTTTTAACTCGCTTTTCACTAACGTCCACATATATTCTTGCTTTCTCTCCGGTTCCTTCATGGCATTTTTTGCCATAAAACGTGATATTCAATCAATGACATTATCTTATTCAGGAAGTAAGAACCGCTGCCATTGAAATGAAGCTGAACCATTGTGCGCCCACAGGGAGTAAGAAGCAAAGCGTTCGAATAGACCTCTACCAGAGAAACGTCATCATGACGTTGGTAGACAGACTGAAACCGAAACAAATCGGAAGGAGAGGGCTGGATTCCACGATCGGGCACTTATTCGCTGCCTCCCATTGAAAGAAAAGCAGGACCGAGGGTCGCGTCTCTTTAAGGGACCATATCGTAATCCCCTCAAGACCGTTGCTTTCGGGCGCGACCTTGTTCACCTCTACACTCTTACCTGAGTTACTTCTATTGTTACTTTTAGACCATTGTTACGTGTATTTAGAAGTAACATCGGCTCAAAGGAAGAGGTAACACAGGAAATTGCGAATTTTAGAAGTAAATCGGGTCTCGAAGAGCTGGGGCAGAGGTAACCTGTGGGGAAAACCCCTGTCTTCTCCTGGTTACTTGTACGTGTTACTTCTAGTGGGAGTCCGTTGCTTCTACGTCGTAATGCGTTCGCAAACAATCACAGCCGCTTTTGATCGCTTTTGGTCGCTCATCTGGCAACAGTTTACAGTATCACGCGAGAAGGGACACTACATCGCGTCCTCGTGTTTTGTCGGTTGCATCTTTTGAAATGTGACGCCTCTGTGGCTGACAAGTTAAGTCATCTAAAATATGAATACTGTGCGCACAGCCCGGTTTCACATAACAGGATACGTGAAATAGGTAAGTGCGTATTTCATCATGATCGTTCTAAGTACATTCGCTGTTGGTTCCTGTCTTATGGTACATAAGTCATACATGATGTGCTGTCTGCGCATATGTAAGCTGTTGGTCGCAGTGTCAACGCTCGGCCTTAGCGCATTCTGCCTTCTCTTGCCAGCTTTGCTCTCTACATCGACTTTACTTTGTATCTCTCCGTGTCGCCTTCTTGTCCCAGCATCTTTCATACGCTGAAAGGTATACGATACCTATAGAGCCATTTTGACATTGGGTTTTGTGTAATGAAATTTAACTACGAGCAAATTGTTTCCATTCAGCGTTGAAGAAGAGTGATAAGCGCTATAGTGTGTGTCGTAGCAATTACAACGAAAAGAAATTGGATTTTTCGTAGTACATTGTTCTGAGAAGTACTTAGTTCTCTTATTGTGGGGTTATACTTTTCATTTCGTTTTTATTTTTTTTGACGGACTTAATCGATTTTGGTGTATGGGCTAATTGCTAAAAAACTAAAGCCTAGTCGACTCAAGGTGAAATGATGCGCGATATGGGATTCCTCATGAATAGGCAACTGATTGACCACTACAGTAATTTTATGATTGCGTTTCTTTAGGCCCAGGTGTGTGTGTGTGGGGGGGGGGCGATTAGTATTTTCTTTACTTCTTGATACGGCTTGATTTTGACTTGTTCAGGGTCGTGTTGTCAATGACAGGTTATTTCGTCGTCTAATACCCCTGTCACACGGGCATTCCGATCCTTCTCGAATCCGATCTGCATCGAACTTCCCGAGCACGCTCGAGTTTTGACGCTGCTACACGGCCACTTTCAATGCGCATTGAATGGTTGACCTGTGGCGCGAGAGGCGGCGCAACCGTCGCCGTCTGAGTACGTATCCGAGTATCCGATTAGCTGTTCCGGCTGTTGTCGCGCGGTGTCGAGAATATAGGCAAATGAATAAACGGAACTCATTAGTTTCGCGTTTCCTATATAACAGCGATATTAGTGGTAATTTATCGTATACCGATGTAAGCATCATTTGTAGCTTCGCGCGCATGTCCGTCTTAAGTTATGACGGTTATGACAGTTCACCGGGGTAGAGGATGCAAATGGCGTCCGTCGAGCCGTCTTGAAATTCTCAATCCTGTTATGGGAACTGTCTTGAGTCAAGCAGGATCAAAGTTCGATCCTGCTTGGAAGCGGCCGTGTAGCACCATCCGATCTGCATTGGGTTCAAGCAGGTTCGGTCGAGCAGGATCGAAAATGCTCGTGTGACAGGGGTATTACTGGCTGGTTGATGAATTGACTCAGTCATTTTCTGGCTGATTGCCTTCCTAAATTTCACTGATTTCGTGGTAAATGGGTTGACTGATGACTTGAGCCACTGTGATTGGTCGACGTGGTTAATTGACCGGAATGGTTGCCCACATTGATGCCTTAATTGGTTGTTATCAGTGGTTTGCTAGTACAACTGACCACTAGATAGCATCTCGCGAATTATACCAATGAAGAAAGTCAAGACAATCAATCAGTCAATAACGCCGACTAGTCAGTAAACTGTTAAAAAATAAGAAATCGATCACATCTGCTACTGAATTACATTCAGATGAATTTATCTACCAGGCAACCTAAATCCCCATCCCGACGAGTCGGGCAGTGGAGGAGAGGGTGGGCTGGTGGTAATTAATATGTCAAGGGCATGCAAACTAATGTCGACTGATTTCCCTCAGGTGGTGAAGAACATGTTCAGGACGTGAACTTGCAGCCACAGGAGGAAACAGGGCATAGCTGTGACGTTTTCATGGTATTTATTTTCTTACATATAACGACCTGCCATCCATAAAATATTTTGCCATCTGTGTTTGTTGGAAGTTAACATTTCAGTACCCTCTCCTTTTTATGTGCATGTATCGCTGGCCTCACAATTATGTTGCCTTACACCTTGCCTTGAGGAAGTTCAATGTGAACTCCATACTGTGGCTGGTTTCATCACTGCCGCTACATGTACAAATATGAAAGCTCGTGAATTGGAAAATCCCCCGTTTTCGGCACACGACGCTACGATACCGAACACCGAGTCTTCCAACATATCAGGTATCTACATTTTTTGCATTCATTACTCGTGCCTGCACAAGTGTAATTAAAATCTGCTTTTGCTATTAATGATGTACACAAACAACGTGAGAGCGATAAATAAGGAGTGCCCATTGCATTTTAGATATTTATGGTGGTGAAAGCGGCACCCTCCCCACAGCAACAAGCAAGAATGAGGACAAGGTCCGTATGCATGCATGCCGCCCCTGCAATTTTACAACACAATATTTCACGTGATTCTGTGAACACATCAAAGCCCCTTTGGAGCTGTGTTCATTCTACATAGTCTCACATATGCCACCACATTGAGAAACGATATCTCCGTTATCCTACGTTGCCAGTGCTGGGTTGTGTTTTCCTGATATTCACAATAAAATACGTGCCCAGGAAAGCCCATGGTCATTCTATTTTGGTATGTCACCCGTGTCGTGTTTCGTGTGTGCCTGCATGCAATTTGCTGCATGCATGCACGGACGCGAGGAACGGGCGGGTGTAGCCCAGCCCCGGAGCCCCGGGAACGGTGTTACTTCTAAATACACGATGCATCTGGTTACTTTTAGAGAGGTAACCCCGGCAGAGGTAACGCTGTATCCATCTAGTGTACAGGTAACACTATTGCAATTTTTTTACCTTTACTAGAAGTAACCGGGCTAAGAGTGTAGCTTCGAGCGTAGCTCAATTCTACCAAATTTGTGGCGCTGTCGAACACTCTGGTGTCATTTGTTTACAAACAGGGAGAGGTCTATTGTTGGACATAAACGAAAACGATCGAAGCGTGTTGCACTCCACCGCAGGCAACTCAAGGTCTAACTCAACTGCTCACGCGCGCTGCACCTGCGTAATGCTGTTTTGTGTCCGAAGTAACTTGGAAGTAACTCGTTCTTTCTTTTTAAGTAACTCAGTAACTGCGAGTTACACTTCAGGCTCAAGAACTTCGTTACTAACTTAGTTACATTTTTCACACGGTAACTTAACTTGTAACGAGTTCTTTTTGACGGGTAACTTCTCAATCTATGCTTTCTACTTCGAGTTAGAGCGCTCCCGCCCGGTTCGAGTTCCACACAAGAACCGCCCTGGGGCGGTCTACACCTGAATTCACCAGACACTCTTACCACAAGAGGTGCTGCGCACTAGTACACTAGGAGCACCTCCGGCTCGGCCTCTCCGAGCAGGAGCCAAAACAGCGACCTAGAGGGGCTGAAACTGCTCCGTGCTGCATGACTCAAACACGCGGCTCTAGCTCCATTTACATCATCCGAATGTACCGCTCGCTTTAAGGGCAGAAAAAGCACCCCAAATGCGTCACCGGAAATTGCCATAACTCCCTGAAGTGTCTGTAAGGGCTGAGGACTAATATGCTAAACCGGTGTGAACCAGAAAACAATTCATATATTTTCTTTTCCTAACGGGAACAAGAGCCTAAGGAAAAACCTGTACCCGAGAAGAACTTGGTTTAGGTTTGATGGTCCCACAAAGTCAACGTACGAAATCACAACAGGAGGAGCTTTTCAGGGACGCCGACTCCAATGCATTCTTGAAAATCCATGCATTTCAAACTGTTTACTCAGTCTTTTCAGAGCAGCAATGTCGTCAGTCCACCACAGTAGCGCTCCTACGGCTATCCTATACAACAGAAGCGTTCCCCATTAGCGATTGAGCATCGTGAAATACACTGCACACACAGTTTTGGTCAGTCGTTGTCAGGTCGTAATTAGACACCATTTGGCTTCCTAGTTTAGGAAGGAAGCGCCGGTGTAATTATAGCCCCAGATAAAATGAAAGCACGGGGTAATGGCACAGTATTTCATCCGCTTCTGTATGGCGTTAAGATGCGATGCATTTTTAGATTTTTAGGGCGGGTGGCCACAAAAGGAAAAGTCGAATAAAGCAACCGGACTTTCTCCCCCGAAGACACGAACGAGGCATCTATTCTGAGATGTGGATGAGAGTCTCTGCACGGAACAAGGTGTTGCCATTTCCTTCTTTCACAAATATCGTGCGATAAATTCGGTTACATTGCGTAAAAGTCGTTGAACGGGTGAAAGTGGGCGAGGTGGGCGGAGTGTGTGAAGTACCATATAGGTATATATGTATATATAGTGGGCAAAGAACAGTCAGACAGCACGTCAGCAGCGTCTGAGATACCAACAATGAACACCTTTGTAGGTATCTTGTGCAGTACGATACTGAAGGTGTAGAGGTTCGACAAAGCCTGCTTGAACACGCACGCCCTCTTCGCGTTGTTCAGGGGAGCGTTGTCGAAGCTGTGCAGCTCGAGGGCTCGCTGAAACACGAGTGTTGGGATGTGTATTGAGGTGTCGTCGCAATGCTGTAGATTGGACGAGTATTGTTGAATTTTGAGGTGGAATGAAGACGAGCATTCTTTGATCGTTCGTTACTTCACAGGACTAGTGTATTGCTGAAGCCAGGGGGAGGATAACGTAAATCATAGTTTTCTGTGTTGTGTGATTCTTCTTGTGCTTCTAATCTAGTGCTCGAGTTTTGTGGGTTTGTATAGAGAGTTTAAGCAGCGGATAAACGGGGCAAGTCGAGGTGCAGGTGGAGTGGAGATTCCTCCTGCCCTTTCATGTGGTTTATTTTCCACCCTTTGGTTTCTTGTGGTTGCTGGGGTTCCATTCTTCTATCGCTCTTGTTGTGCGCTTGATTAAGTAGGCGGAAGGGACCAGAAGAATGCATACGACACTCGCCTTAGTATGATTTATTGGGTAACGTTTAGTATGCGAAGCGGACTACTCATATAACGTGTGATGCAACTGGTGCCGAGGTGCAACGATGCGGTATGGTATACTTGTATAGGTGCTTGTATACTTCATAAGGGCCCAACCTTAACAGTTGACGAAAGCTTAAAAAAATGGAGTGATGTAGTTAAATGGGACGTTATCATACGTGTTATGTCGCTTGGTGTCATAGCGTATTTGATATTTCTTCCAGACCGTTGCCCTTGTTATTTGCGGAGTCATTGGAGCCGCCATGGGAGGACTCCTCGGTGGTCACGGGGGAGGATACGGCGGTGGCCACGGTGGTGGCGTCGTTGTTCTCAAAGGCGGCTTCGGTGGAGGCTTTGGTGGCGGTCATGGGCATGGCTTCCACGTTCAGGCTCTTCAGGGACCCACCTACCTCGTGAAAACCGTTCACCACGTCCACAAGCTTCACGGTGGTGGTGGCCACCTCGGTGGTTATGGAGGTGGACACGGAGGCGGCTTCGGTGGCAAGGTCGTTCTCCTCGGCGGTCACGGACACGGATGGCACTGATATTAAGATTCTTTCGCGTCAATATACATTAGAAACGCCAAACGTTCATCAAGTCAAGGCTAAACCTAAAAGAGATGCCCACACCGTCACTTGTACATAACATGTAAATAAAAACTGCAGTATTTTTCCTCAAGACTTTGCTCACGTGTGATTGCATTGCAGCTAATCGGTTTTTCAAAGTTTAAAAGTGGTTGTAGCGCTTTTTATCTTCGTTTGATGATAAATGTGTTATAAAGCGCAAATCTATCTGTATTTAGCTGTCACTAGAAACTTTCTTCTACAGCGGAATTCATCAGGCGCACTACCAGTCGGTGCGTTTTGAAACTTTTGAAGCACACTTTTTCCTGCTTGGCTAGCGATCTATTCCCTCCTCACACGTTCCAGTGTGCCCAAGTTTATCGGCTGCGAACATTATTGATGACCAAAATTTCGAGCGTCTAAATCTTTTAGCAGTGTTGCACACATTTACAGCCAAGTCAGTTTACCCGTTGTTTTTCTAGATGTCGCGTAGTCTTATAGCGGAAGGTACGACTTTTGCATCAGTTCAATTCAAAGGCCAGACGTGCCGTTAAACGTAAAGAATTTAAAGGGACTTGACACACTGATATTTGTAGTTTACTTCTTTGTTATGCAGTTCTATTATGCTGCATGGGAGAAGAATGAGTGACAAAGAAATATATAGTATATAGGGAGATGCGGATTGTTCAGCATGTTGCTGCTCAACCACTGTGAGCGAAGGCGTGAAATGCTTCGCAATTCCTACTCCCTACTGGTGAATAATCAGGTGACCTCTCCCAATGCCGCTGGCCGCTGGAGCTGCTAACTGTGCCGGTGGAATGCCATATTTCGCGATATCACAGCAGCAGCAGTCTTTGGAGGCTTGGATGCCTGCGTTTCTGCAAAACTTGGACAGCATGTTCACATGGGTGCAAGTAATGTCGAATACATGTGTAAAAATATATTCAATATCACTCGGCGCGAACTACCACAGCCCATTCTAACCCACGAAGGCACCTTCTCTGCACGATGAAGATGCACATTGGGTAAGCTCGCTTTAGGCTGAGAGTAACGTTACTTTATACTGCCTCTATGTTATCGACCAATATCTCTTATACAAATGTATGAGCGCGTGTTTTCTATGTATAGGAATAGCAGGGCCCAGTACGCGGTGGAAAATCCCCCTTGTTTCTTTCTTTTTTGTCTCATGAAGTGAATGCAAGGAGTTGCCGATTTCAGGGGTTCAAGTCTGGGTGGAGGCGATGTAGGTGTGACTATTACATTACACAACGTGATACTCTAAATGAGTTGACGATATAGGGGAGACTATATGCACGGAGCCCATTATTGTAACACGTTTTGTTGCACAACCTGAGATTCCACACACACGCACACACACACACACGCACTCACGCGCACACGCACACACACACGCACATACACACACAAATCAACGGAACACTTCAAATCGGTGAAAATGTGTGAATCAAATGTGTTCAAATGTTCAAATCAAATGTGTGAAAGTCGCATCTTTGTGATGAACATTGGCACAAATCTCGAACTTCAAATCGGAACGGATGCCGAGAAAAAAAATTGAAGCGCGCACGACGGTGCCTCATCGGAGCGCCCGACGGAGCACTCAGGCCGAAGTTTGAGACAACCCTATGCACCCTACGTACAAGTGACGGGGACGACATTTTTTCTAACCGTTCTCTACATACTGGACTGTAACTGTGTGGCATATGCTGATACCTACTACCGCCCTTTCGCGTGAGAAAAAATCGCGAAAACGCCGCAGAGCGCGTTTTTGCGTGAGCTTCGTCGCCTTCCTGTCGGGAAAGTGGACATTAGACCGAAGTGATTTTTACACTGAAAGATAGCCCATTAAGTGATCTTTCTAACGGTATGCTGTTAAATATTGTGAATGATAGTGCTAAGGGGGTATGAGGGAGCAAACCTGGATCACCATCGAAAAATACGCCGACTTCACGGATCGATTTCTCGAAAATCCCACCATTAATTTTTTCGAAAAAAATATCATGTATTCATCATTCTATTGCCTTTCAAGCGGTATAAATTTTGTAGGGACTAAAAACATTTGACAACCATAGCGGAGCGAAAAGGCGACACATGGTACGCAATGACATCTCACAGGCGTACGGCTGGATTAATACACCGCAGGCGTGCGCTAACGTCTGTATATCCACGTCACCATTTATTTCCTGCGTTCCCATATGCAGGAGAATGATCCCTAGTAGTTTCTTGCGCCGTCACCGTGTAGGCGTGTTTATATTTTTAAACAATATAAGATCTAACGCCAAAAGGCCAAGATGCTGCTGCCAGCCTTCCGGCTCTTTCCTTGCATTTCGGTTCGCTTTGCGTTCATCCACCTATCACGCGTCAACGCATCTTTGACCAACACACGTCCGGCTTCCAAAGCCACGTCTTGGGAGGTCGTTTTCATTAGGTCTGTCGCCGGAGCGCTGTACTTTACAACCTAACACTTCCTTTCCTGTGTGCTTCGTAGACGTGCTAACGAATATGACCTTGCCAGCTTACCTTGTGGCTACTAATCACCAGGGGAGAGGGTCGAGCTTGAACAAACGCGTGTTCTTGGTTGTGTCCAAAGTGAAGGCTCCAAACCATTCCGTGTCCCTGTTCGATATACACCATGTTTCGACTCGTCCACAGTACGGAACGTGCCTATTGTGCGGATTACGCACGACGACATCGTAGGAGGATCAACAAGCAGCGCGGCTTCGTGTCTGTTTCATGCATCGACATCGATGCACTGAAGCAACTCCTTGGCTCGGATGGCAGTGGTGCAGTCAATGATGAAGACCAGTTGTGCAAGAACTGCGCAAGCTATTTCCGTTCAGCTATAGCTGAACTTTCTCAGTGGTCTCCTCCCACATCTCCACCAGACGAAGTGCACGTTCAGAGCGCAGAAATTGTTGCTGAAATTAACGAGAGTATTTCCACTGCGAATATTGATGTCACTCCACTGCGGAACCCAACGGCAGTAAAACGGAAACGAGTGGCCTCGTACGTTTCGCGTAAAAAGAAAGGAGTTGGCAACGCACTAAGCAAGACAATAAGCCGCAAAATCAGTGAGGCATTTAATGTGGATGAGCCTACGACGTCCGATGCAAGTTGTTCGAGCTGCTCTACCTATGTAGAAAATATTAGGAGCACGTACCAGAAGTGCACCTCGCATCAACAGCGGTGTCAACTCCTAACACTTCTTCATGAAAGCATGACAAAGAAAGAAGCGTTGAGACTAATCCCAGAAGCCACAAAATACGTGATAGAGAAATCAAGAGCTCTAAGGGCGGAGCACGGAGTGTGGGCAATGCCCGAGAAGTACACGGGACCCCCTGTCAGCGAGGCTGACGTAGTTACTGCGCTGCAATACTATCTCCAAGACGAGATGGACCGCACTGACCAAAGCCCTAACACGAAGGATGTTATCCACGTACTGGAAGACGGCGAGAGAGTGGCTGTGACGAAAAGGTTGTATTCTGATAGTGTTCACGGCAAAAATGCTTGCGATGGTGTTGGCGGTTCTTTGAAACATATGGCAAGCTTACACAACCTGCGGTGTACAGTTGCTGCAGCTATTCGAACACCTGCTGATTTCGTCCGTGTTCTCAAAGAGAAAAATCACTCAACGCACCTGCTGGAAATTCCGTCGAGCGACATCACGGTGTTCCGAGAAGCAAGAAAGGAGGAGTGGGGGACGGTCCGTCCCGTCGCAGGCATTCGTTCCTCCCACGTGTGGTATAAGAAATGGAATAGAGGGTTCGACAATGAAGACGTCCTGCTAGCAAGAAGCGTCATCGACATGTATCCGCCTGAGTGATTGGGCCTGGCTTCAGGATCCGAACATTCCGTAGTCCAGACCCGCTGGTTCGTGATGCATGCAGTTCATCTACTTCAATTTTGTGATCTTGTGCCCGTGAAATCATAGACTCACGAGCCACGAGCCTCGTGATGTCCTGTGCCAACTTGTATGTGTCATGTGAAATACATTTTGTACGCGGAACAGAGTAAAATACATGTAAAGAATAAATACTAAATAGCTGTCTGTCAACCTGTGTTCTCTTAACGTGATATCTCGTGACTGCCGAAATGGAAATACGCCCAACGGTACAAGAAACAGTTTGGGATTATTCGCTTGCATGTAGGAACGCAGGAAATAAATGATAACGTGGATATACAGACGTTAGCGCGCGCCTGCGGTGTATTAATCCAGCCGTACGCCTGTGAGATGTCACTGCGTACCATGTGTCGCCTGTTCGCTCCGCTATGGTTTTCAGATGTTTTTAGTCCCTACAAAATTTATACCGCTTGAAAGGCAATAGAATGATGAATATATGATATTTTTTTCGAGAAAATTAAAGGTGGGGTTTTCGAGAAATCGATCCATGAAGGCGGCGTATTTTTCGATGGTGATCCCGGTTTGCTCCCTCATACCGCCTTAGCTTTATCATTCACAGCATCTTTAACAGCATACCGTTAGGAAGATCACTTAATTGGCTATCTTTCGGTGTAAAAATCACTTTGGTCTAATGTCCACTTCCCCAACAGGAAGGCGACAAAGTTCAAAGTTCACAAAGTTCAAGATTTTTTCTCACGCGAAAGGGCGGTAGTAGGTATCAGCGTATGCCACACAGTTACAGTTCAGTATGTAGAGAACGGTTAGAAAAAATGTTGTCCCCGTCACTTGTACGTAGGGCGCATAGGGTTGCCTCAAACTTCGGCCCGAGTGCTGCGTCGTGCGCTCCGATGAGGCACCGTCGTGCGCGCTTCAATTTTTTTTCTCGGCATCCGTTCCGATTTCAAGTTCGAGATTTATGCCAATGTTCATCACAAAGATGTGACTTTTACACAAAAAATATGTAGCAAACTCGAAGGACCTCGACGGGCGGGCTTCCCCGAATTGAGAGGAAATCACCCTTCTGGCTTTTTTTTGTACCTTTCTTTCGCACGAAGATTTACCCAGTTGCGTAGAATGTTCATTCGACTGGTTCTGAGTCTCGGTGCCGTTCCTGTGTCTTATTCCTGAAACTTCAGCAAATAATTAATAATTGGGTAGGTTGGTACATAATCCTTTGCTTACGGCGAACACACTATAGGACGAGGTGTCGTCCTAGCGTGTTCGCCGCAAGCAAAGGACTGCCGTAAATGTCTCACAACAAGGCGAGCCATATTATTGAATCAGATTGGCTCGAAAGAAAAAAAGAAAAGAAAAAGTATGGCGAATGTGGTTCCACGTAGGTGGAGCCAGCCACCCCACAACGCAGCAATAGAGTCAGGGGCATAAGAATGTGGGGGCAAAAGTGGCGGTCTCCCTCTGACCTCTAACTGTTGGACACTCATCCACTCTATATGCTTGGAGTTCTGGCGGTGTACCGACAAATTTGGAAGAATTTGCATAAATTTTGTTTCCCGCACTTTGATTAAACTTATCTCGCGTTTCCCTGAAAGCATCTAATTACTAAGTTAATTAACGAGTTTTAGGTAATTAGTCGTCCAGTAATTACGCACGCTTTCCGACAGGATGTCCGCCTGGCCGCATAACTCATCTGTGAAAACTGGATCCAAATAGTTCTTAGTTCTCATAGTTTTATTATAAAAAAAAAAACCCCTACAGTATGTCCTGTGTATTTTCTGCAATGCAACGCGACATGCTCGAGCGCTTGTGTGGCGTCGCAAGAGATGCATGACGCATCTTCGCTTCTGTCTGTGAAGTAGATGACTGCTTTCGTCTTCGCGCTTTTAGTTCTCAGCCTCATTAGGAGCAACGCGTCTTCTCTTGTTTGCGTTCGCATGCGGCTGCCGCATTTTTGGAATGTTGCATGGTTACGACTAACTCGTAAATTAGTCCTGGCCGGGTTTGAGGAGGGGGGGGGGGTGCCGTTCAATGGGAAAAAGGAGTGAGGTCTGCCTGCTCAGCTTAGGCGGGTGTGAGCAGTGGTGCGTGAGGTGAGACGGCATAGAGATAATTGTAGTCTGGTCACTTTGTCACGCCAGGGGGAGCCAGGCCCAATGCCCAGTCTGCTCTCTGATGTTAGAATGCACGTATTGGCGTTCGTGTGCTTCCTCTCGCGTACTGAAGTGGTTCGAGGCTCTTGAAATCCGCTATTTCGATATTTCCGCTATTTATCCTATATTTCGAACGGAATGAGAATCTCTGTTCGAAATATCTGCGGCTCTTATCCTGAGGCACTTCCCTTCACGTTTCCTAACCGGTTCGCTGTATTTGCTACCTTTCCTTGTCGTGATATGACCTGTTATATTTATGAACACAGGGTAAATTTCGCTTTAAGACACATTTAGAAAAAATTGTAACGACATTTTGTGTGAACACGCTGGTTATTGGTGCTCCGCGCGCTGTCTTAATAGTTTTTCCTTTTCACTTTTAAGCAGAATTTCATCTCGGTTTTCAGTAAAGAATTTTAACAAGATATACATAAGTGCAGCTACATATGAAACAAAAACAACAACAAAGAAACAAACAAAAAAGACACACACGCACACACACACACACACACACACACACAGAGAAAAGATTGTAATCTGTGCAAGGACAAAAAGAAAAGAAAACGGCGAAGGAAATTCTGAAAGAACGATTAATGCAAAAGACCCAGATTTTTCTGTCAGTGTAAACTAATGTTCGCAAATGGGGTCTCACTAGCTAAACGAAGGTCTAACGGACTAGCAGGCTCATATGACGGTGAAGAAATGCGTAACATCATTATTTTTCCAGGAACCGATATCACTTGTCCGCCTGTAGAATATTTTGAAATCACGAAGATGCTAAACACCGATATTTGGAAAGATCTCCTTTGAAATGTTCAAAAGTTCACGGATCAATTACAGATAAGTAGTAGTATTCAATGTCGTGGGACTTTCACGTCATTTGTATCTTCTAGCAGTCTCAGGTTTACCAAAGCGTCATGTCATACATTGCCGTGTCATGTACTTGTTAACGACGATTCGATGACACGGCACAAGAGGTCCGTAGAAGAGAATGGGTTGTGAAATCAATTACGACCTAGATCAGTGGCGTGGCCGAGCGGGTTAAAGCGTCCCCTCGTTGGTTGTGCTGTCCGTGATTTTCCCTGGTTTTCCGGCAGACTTTCCAGACGAATAATCGGCACACTTCCCCTCAAAGTCGACCCAGGATGCATACTAACCCCCCCCCCCCCCCCAACACGTTCCTGCTGTCCTCTCTCTATGTGTCACCGTCTGTATGTCGCTGATAGCCACAGTTTCTCCGTCGTGCTAAAACAAAAACAAAACAAAAATTTACCACCTAGTGCTGGCCGTGTCATATAGGAAAAGGACACCGCGATTAAACGGGACTATGGATCGCATTGCAGACGTGTGCTACAGTTATTTGCATTGAATGCAACACGAATTTCACCGGATATTTATGTTTCTATTTTCATGGAGGTAACAGTATAGGAACGAACAAACGAGGCATTGTTAATACTTCCGTTACTCGAAATTCACATCTAGCCACTAGCTCCCACGTAAAATGTTACCGAGCGTGCCGCGTGCTCGCGTTATGACTCCTTCCGACGAGGATGGCGTATGAATACGTATCGTCCAAACCGATCTGTCGATCTGCCATCCAGTCGATCTGCGACGTTGTAATGACGAGAGTCTCTCACACTTCTTGTTTTTAGATACAGTGCTATCTAGAATAGGCAACAAGACCAAGCAGGACGGCACGAAGTGCATTTGGGACAGCCTCCGGGGAGGCCACTTCTACGTTGAAAAAAAGAAAAGGAAAGAAAGAAGAAAGGACAGAAAGGTGACGCGGACGTGAGGATAAAATTCGCACAACCGGCGAGCACGCATCGAGCCTGGAAGGTGTTTGGACGTTTTCATCTATATGTGGAGCAGATTATAGGGCAACCTTGGCTATATGAACAATTTTTAGCGCACAAAGTGGTCAAGCTAGTGAAAGTGGAAAAGAAGGGAGTGGGGTGGGCGGAGGTTGTATAAAATGGAACCGCAGCGGAGGAACGGCACAGTTCACATCACAAGTTCCAAGAATGAACAGCTTGGTAGGTATACCTGTGCGCGGTGGAGGGCGGGGTCATAGACGCTGGGTGGTGTTTGAAGACTGTGCTACTACGCTATGTCTCGAACACCTGAAGGTGTCTTGACGGTAAAAATGTTCTCTAACGTTTTGTTGGTTCCCCTTAGGGTTGTACTATAAGTTAACACGGTGTGTGTAACAATCTTGTAATACGTCCCATGTAGGAAAACTAGTGTATAGAAAATGCCTATAGGATTTAGTTCGGTGCTGAGTGTACTCTAGTGAGCCGCGGTTCTGCAAATGAAGAACCGTTTCCTATGGTTCTCTGCAGGAATTCCTTGATGCAAGGACCACGAAAGTGTCGTTCACGTGGGTATTAGTGGATCGTTCGCAGAAAATAACATTGGGTCACGTGAAAGGAAATTGGAAGCCGAATCTCTACGCCATTGGGGAAAAGCCGACGCTAAGTTGTTTGTAAGGGTTGGAGGCTGACCGTTGTTGTAATATCAAAGAGACGTACGCCTTTTTTTGTACAAATTATGTACTGCATAAGTATGTACAGCATCCCCCTCCCCAACCCCCATCATTTTTAAGAGTGAATGTTCAGGAGTGACTTGGAGGAATGCATTAAGCGCTCGTGATATCGGGGCTCACTGCTAAGGCTGTCAGGGTTCTCCGCACACGTGCCAAAAGATTACCAGTTGGAATGTGAGAGGACGGTACCTTATCGGCTTGCATTGCAAAGTGCTTTGTCGTGACTACGCACGGATTTATTACTATTCGGGTCGTGACAAAAAAGTAAAATTCATAACATTTATAGTACTTTACAACTCTTACATCAGATTATCAAGTGTTATGGGACTTTTTCATCTTTGATTTACAGGGCGTTGCTCTCCTTGTATTCGTCTTGGCTGGAGCCACCATGGGTGGCTTTCTCGGAGGTCATGGCGGAGGACATGGCGGTGGCCACGGTGGTGGAGTTATCCTACTTAAGGGCGGATTTGGCGGAGGCTTCGGCGGTGGACATGGCGGCGGACATGGCTTTCACAGTGTTCAAGCTCTACAAGGACCCACGTACCTAGTCAAGACAGTTCACCACGTCCACAAGCTTCACGGTGGTGGTGGGCATCTTGGAGGACACGGAGGCGGCTTCGGCGGCGGCTTCGGTGGCGGCCACGGTGGCGGCCACAAGGTCGTTCTCCTCGGTGGTCATGGACACGGCTGGCATGGACGCTAAGGAGAACCTCGTATGGATATAGACTATGCGCAAAATTGCGGTGCAAAGTCACATGGTACGCGTTTACGTTGATGACCGCAATGATGTTGATGACAGGGTTTTGTACATAATCTGTAAATAAATTCATTCAATTTGTTATCCAGACAACATGAATCAATGGTGAATTTTCTCTGAAGTGGTGCAAATGGTTTCATATCCTTCCGGCCTCTCTTACTGGAACATTGATACCGACGCCGTGTTTCTGAGACTATATAGGAATCACGAATACTTCACCGGAGCTGTCTCAACACGCAGCGATACATAGAGGAATCTGCTAGACATCATTTTAGACTGCATCGTAGAGTCATTTAACAGAGAACATTAATGAAAGAAACCACCCTCGAAGCCAGCCATATGTGAACATTGTACTAGCCTGTACGGATTCTGGTAGGCAGACTGCTCTTTTCCAAACTGACCGTTACGTCAAAAGAAAAAAGAAAACGTCCGGGTGTCGATGATGCTCGCGGCCCTTCTTCCTTGGATTCTACATCCCCCAAAGCGTACATATTCTTTCACATGACACGATATTATTTTCTGGAAAGAATCAACTAAGAATTTTGTGAAAAGAGCAGAGCACAACAGACTTGTACAGTAACTTGAGTAGAGTATTTAAGTAACGTATCTTAAGTAGTTTTGCGAGTAAGTTGGTATCTTGGTAATACTTTCAAAGGTAAGTATTTAGTAATCTAACTTATTTTTTTTTCTTCAATAACTCATCCTCATTTTCCAAGTTAGTTTGCAGTTACTCAGTGCATGACATGGGGGTCGAGTGAAATATTCTTTTTATCTCGGCAATATGCGCTTCGTGCTGTACATATGCTTTAGTGTCTGAGATATTCGGGACAGCCAAGACCATCTTGTGTGTGAACCTTTGTATGTGTTCCATGTAAAAATGCATACTCGGAGACTACGTGCTTGGATCCGTTGGAGTTCCAGCTCCCCGTTTCGACTGAGGCCGTGTAGGGCCAGCAAGCTGTACCTTAGGGTTCCTATTATAAGGGAGCAGTGTAGCTGACGCAGGTCAGCACACGTCAACCCCCAGGATGCTCCAGGGACGTGTCGTAGCACGTTGGTATAGTTGTTGGTTTTGGTCAAACATGACTTGAGGTGTTTCGACCATGTCAACCTTCTGTCTATGATGATGCCCAAGTATTTATAATGCGGGACAAACTTCAGCGGTAGACCCCCAACATGTAGAGGGTACTTGCTAAAAGAGCGGCGCGTAAAAGCCGTGGCTACCGTGTTGCTTGGTGAGATCGAGAGCCCACGGTCGGCGAGGCAGGATACAATAGTGTCTAGAGCGGTCTGTCGACGTTGTTGGATCGTATCGCGGCGGGCAGCTGAGGTCCAGATGCATACGTCGTCAGCATATATTGTTATGTGGATGTGTTCACGTAACTGTAAGGGGAGTGAAGCCATAATGATGTTGAAGAGCAGTGGACTGAGTACGCTTCCTTGTGGAACGCCACGGTGAACGGGATATGTGGTCGTATCTCCCTCTGAAGTGCGCACAAATAGGAACCGATCAGAGAAGAAATCTTGGATCCATGGTAGCGGCCGCCCCCCTATTCCAGCGTCTTCGAGTGTGGCAATGATGACGCTGTGCAGCACGCTGTCGTACGCCTTCGTCACGTCGAGGAAAACACCAGCTGTTAGCTGTCCTTCAGTCCGAGCTTGCTGGACGCTGGAGACAATGTCTTATGGCATTATCTATCGCCGATCTTCCTTGTCGAAATCCTGCCATGACTTCTGGGAAATAGGCCCTGGTTTCAAAATACCTGTTTAACCGTGAGTGGACCATGCGCTCCATGATTTTGCCTATGCAGCTGGTAAGGGCTATTGGGCGAAACGAGTCGAGATTGTGCGGCGGCTTTCCTGGTTTTAAGATGGGAATTACCATGGCGGATTTCCATGGACTCGGAACAGTTTTCGTGCACCAAGATTGGTTGATTATATTGAGGAGTGTTTGTCGTCCACTCATTGGGAGGTTTTGAATGGCTTTATATGTGACCAGATCTGCCCCGGGGAGGTGTGCATTCCGGGGTGTTGTACTGCAGAGTCAAGCTCTTTGATCGAGAAGAGAACGTCTACAGACGGTTCATCCGATGACTCCAGTACGATGGGAATGTCTTTCGCAGCTGCCAGTATGTGATTAGGAGTTGCAGTTAGGCGAGCACAGTACTCCTCTGCGATCTGTAGCTCTGTGCGTCCCGCAGCTAACGATAGCGATCGGAATGGCTGCCTCTGAATCACAGGTGCAGAGAGACATTTGAGCACGGACCAAATCCGAGAGAGAGGACTGCGGGGAGAGAGTGACGACGCAAAGTTCCTCAAATGGTCGCGTGCAAGCTTGCACAAATGTCTATGGACTACCTTTTGTATTCGTTTGGCTTCAGTCCAGTAAATTGGAAGGCCGGAGCGGCGGGCTCGCCGCTCGGAGCGGCGGCAGATGGACGAAGCTTCTCGCATTCTGCGTCTACAGCTGTGAACTTCTCGGGGACGCGGAAAACTTTCGTAGCGCCTTGGGTATAGCTCTGACTACAGTATGGGAGAACACCTCCTCACTTGCGGGTGTAGATGACGCAACAGCGTTCTCGATCGCGTCACGAAATACATGCCAGCCCGTCCTTTTGGCGTAATGAACGGAACGATGTCGATGAGCTCCACCAATGCTGATCAGTACAGGTAGATGGTCACTTCCTAGTGAGTCTACATTAACATGCCACCGGAAGCAGCGCGCAATTGATGCTGATGCAGCGGTGAATCGAACAGTCACTAAGGGAAAGGGTAGCGTCACAGTACACTGTTAAAACAGAACTTCACCACATAGCACGCTCCTAGCCAACCATCATTCCGAATGATGTCATTCTGTGTACTGATTTGTTGAAAATGAGAGGAGGCGCCTATCTGGGACACATTATCTTGTCCCAGATAGGCGCCTCCCCCCTGTTTTGAACAAATCAGGACACAGAATGATATCATTCGGAATGATGGTTGGCTAGGAGCGTGCTATGTGGTGAAGTTCTGTTTTAACAGTGTACTTCCAAAAAATTAATTCAGGGGTGGGCGTCACCTTGTTCGCCCATGAACACATATTCACGAATAAACTTATACGTTCCATTTAATACGTGTTCGATGTCATTTTCATAGGGCTGTTTTTTGTTGTCTTTTTTTGCAAAGTTTTGTGCTGAAGCAAATGTATTGAAAGGTCGGCACAGGATAATTCCAAATGCAATGAAAAATGAATGTAGTTATCTTCAGAATGACGTACCTTAGTAACGTCGAATTACTTATTCCGCAAGAGAAAGAAGGACGAAAAAGAAGAAGGGAGAGTCACCATAAGGTCGGACTGGCTACCACAAAGCAATGGAAATGTATTTATTTTTCAATTTACAATATTGTTGACCCATCATTGCGGGTCGACACATGCGGCTAGTGTAGCAGTTTCGAACTTACAAATACAACACAACAGCAGACAACGACGACAGATATTTATACGAGACAGTTTCTAACTTAGATGAGAAAACCAGAGACATTTTGTTCATTAACAATGTTCGTCGGAAGATTCTTCCACTCGTGTATACTGTGCGAGGAAAGAGAGAAAACTTGCTTGTAAAGCAAGAAAATGCTTATGTTTTGACACGCGTGCGTCTCCTATCAGGTGTGGCGAATTACATTCACCTTTGATTAGTTGGAACAGATACTTCAGCCGCTGTGTCTCGAAGCATAGTTCTGTTCGTATAAAACTACGTCTGCGACACAATACAGATGCGGATGTAGTTGTACTCTTTAAAAATGTAACGGACGGCTTTCCTTTGAACCCGCTCTAATTTCTACCCATGAATTTTAAGATGCGGATCCCAGACTACAGTCTTAAAAATGAACTTCACTGCATAGCATGCTCCTAGCCAACCATCATCTCGAATGATATCGTTATCTGCCCTGATTTGTTGAAAACGGGGGCGTACGCCTTTTTTGTGACACTTATGCTGTTCATAATTGTCACAAAAAAGGCGTACGCCTTCCGTTTTCAACAAATCAGGGCAGATAACGATATACTTCGAGATAATGGTTGGCTAGGAGCGAGCTATGCGGTGAAGTTCATTTTTAAGAGTGTATACAGGCATATTGCATTATTGGCAGAACAAGAGATTTGTACGCTATTAAAGGGGCTATGAACTCTACCAAGCTAGCTCGCAGACTGTGTCGATTCCAAACGGCGATTTTAAGTTGTTGGCTGTGACACCTTTTGTATAGATGAATCTGATAGGTCCGTATCTTCATCGCATATAGCACGATGCTAGCCAACCATCATCCCCAATGACAACGTTCTCGCTCCTGATTCTTTAATTACGGGAGGCGGAGCCTATAGTGTAGCATTATGTACGTCATTACGTCATGTACTTATGCTGCTCATAATTGTCACAAAAAAGGCGTGCACCTCCCGTTTTCAACAAATCGGGACAGGTAGCGATATCATTCGAGATGATGATTGGCTAGGAGCGTGCTATGCGGTGAAGTTCATTTTTAAGAGTGTACATTGTTTGCTTCTAAATATAGCAATATGATTATAAAATATGTGGTACATACGCTAACAGGAATTAGAAGTGAAAGAAACAGGATTATAATCGGAGGGAAGCTGAAGATCACCTGACTGATGTAGTGATACACAAACATTGATGTAGTGATACAAACAATGAACGACTGTACAAGGATCTTCAATTAATTACTTCGTCGCCCTGCCGAAGCATAATCTCATTCCTACTTTTCAATGTTAGCTGCCTCCAGAAGGTTGAGGGCTCATTTGTCGTGAGATTAGCCAGCGTAGCGTTGAAAAACAATCTTAGGATTAGCGAGCTCCTTGCACTTGCGCGCTTAGATGCTGTAATCCCAAAGCTAATTCTATGGGGATTGAGATGACTTTTAATTTGCATTCTACACGCGAGATCCTGCGGTTAGTGTATATAATCTCTCAATAATTCATGGGTCGTGCTTGGCTAGATTCTTACAGAGTGTAGGGATACCGAGGAGTGTAGGGTAGCTCCGAAAGATCAACGAAAAATGATTTTCGAGTACCGGAGTGAGTAAAGCGCCACAGAAAATTTATCCGGAATATCGTCTGGCCCGCAACTCATCTATACATTTACTTTTAACGGGAGGTTTAGGACACCATCTAATGAGAACGAAGGATCTGGAAGAGGTGCCGTCGATGATTCGTGTGAACTGTTATGTTCCTTATTGTCTTCGGCGAAAACAATTTGGAAATACCTGTTGAAACAATGAACGACTGTACAAGGATCTTCAATTACTTCGTCGCCCTGCCGAAACGCAATTTCATTCCTGTCTTTGCATGTTAGCTACCTCCAGAGCTTACAACAACAAATAAGTCATGACTATGACAATGATGTGATTCACCGCTGGAGAGCAGTACACTACACCATTACACGCGAAACATTAGATGTGAGATATGAGAATTAAATTGAAGTTATGTACAAGCACTCCACTGGCTGCGCTACGCCACAAAAAGGAAGATAAAAAAAACGCATGAAAGAAGCACCAATGGTGATTGGGATACAGAGCATGCCTTTACAGCATCTGGAGTAAACCGCAGACAAGAGGAACTAAAAGAACATCAGAAAACATCGACGGTGTTCCACGTGGCTCTGACATTGGCCAAGAATTGCAGCCAGGTTGAGCCTCTGTCGGCTAGCAGTACTCAACTGAGCACAGAGTTGCAGCTCCTCTGTTTCGTAGAGCTCACATTCTGTTAGGGCGTGCTCAATGTTCGCTACGACGCAACATTTGGAGCATAGGCTGCTGTCAAATCCGATCCGGTTGGCTGGATCTCCTGTTTCCTCTCGAGAACACTATTGGTACAACCGTCCGAGACTGTTGGGCAGCCGTTGCCGCTCTGTCTGCCTCTTCGTTTCCGCTCAAGCCACAGTGACCCGGAACTCACTGGAGGGATATATGATGACCGTGATCGCTTAGACGCTGAACTTTATAGAGGACATCAGTGACGACTGGGGCGAGTGATCCACGAATCCCCATGTTGACTATAGATTGAAGAGCAGCCTTTGAATGCGAGTAAACGACCCAGGTCCGCGGAGCGTCACAGGATGAAAGAACAAAGTCACTGAAAAGGTTAGCCAGCTGCAGGACTCGAACGCACATCTTCTGTATTACCGGTCCAGGGCTCTACCAATTGTGCTAAGCTAACACGCCTCCCCAGCAGCAATCGAACCTTTTCCAGTGACTTCCTTCTTTGATAGTTAATTTGTTCTTAGGCACTTGAGACTTTCTGTGTTTGTCCTTCTCTCTGTTCCAGCATCAGACCATCAATTTCCATTGTCACACGATGCCTCACGCAGAAACAACAGTATAGCACAGCTGACGTTGATAATGTGTCAGAAACGGCATCCTTGCGGCACATCGTCCGTTGGGACTCCAGAAGTTAGAGGGCTCATTTGTCATGAGATTAGTGAGTGTAGCGTTGAAAAACAATCTTAGGATTAGCAAGCTCCTTTCTGTTGCCCGATGAGATGCCGTGATCCCGAAGTTAATTCTGTGGGAATTGAGATGACTTTTAATTTGTATTCTACGTACGATGCGAGATTCAGGGGTTAATATATATCAGTGGTGCCGAACTCATCCGTGTCCGCGGGCCCGCATTGAGCCATGGAGGAACCACGCGGGCTGTATACCACGTGTTTCGGGTAGCCTATTTCTGAGATGACACAACACAGAACTTGAAACATACATAAAACGACATATATTTGCGTTACTTAGCGGGTTCTATATCACAGGATAAGAAATCACGTTTATTTATTGTCTACTCAGGCAACTTGGGGCCTCTTGTTTTATATTGCCTCAACATCGGGTGAATGTGTGTTCGTTTCCTACACTCTTAAAAATGAACTTCACCGCATAGCACGCTCCTAGCCAAACATCATTTGGAATGATATCGTTATCGGCCCTGATTTGTTGCAAACGGGAGGCGTACGCCTTTTTTGTGACAATTATGAACAGCATAAGTGTCCAAAAAAGGGGTACGCCTCCCGGTTTCAACAAATCAGGGCAGATAACGATATCATTCGAGATTATGGTTGGCTAGGAGCGTGATATGCAGCGAAGTTCATTTTTAAGAGTGCAGGCGTATGTTGACACAGTTGTCTCGTGACGTAAAGCCACGAAGTATTATTATTAGAGGTATGTTGTATGTACCGAACTAACTTCAGCGAACTTGTTCTGATCGGTGCACTCTAAAAACAGAGCTTCACCGCATAGCATGTTCCTAGCCAACCATCATCCGGAATGACAACGTCCTCTCCCTTGATTTGATAAAAACGAGGGAGGGGTGCGTACGCCATTTCTGTGGCAAATATGAACTGCGTAATACCACAAAAATGGCGTACGCCTCCGTTTTTCAGCAAATCAGGGGAAAAAACGATGTCATTGGGGATGATGGTTGGTAGGAGCGTGCTATGTGGTGAAGTTCATTTTTCAGAGTGTGCGTCGCACTGCAGGTCGATCAGTTCCATTTGTTAGTCATCAGGAACGTTGTCCACAGCTGTGGAAACCAGGTAGCGAAAAAGCTCCGTTTCAATGCTCCTGAACTCGAAGAGTCTTTGATCGAATTCACTAGGGAGATCACAAAGCCTGTGACTGAACCGGTCCGTTTCTAGTGGCTTCGAAGGGCACCAATATTACAAGTCGGCTACGTTGGATTTGCTAACAAATTTTGGTAGGAATGTACTAGTAATACATATCAATCAAGTAAAATAAATCAGACGCATGGTCATCAGTTTTAGAGAGCCACCAGCGAAGACGACGAAACTAACACAGAGACAGACAGGGAACGCGAGCTTTCAGCCTTCAATCATAATCAACCTTTAATCGTATGATTAAAAAGGACGTCCCCTGTCTGTCTCTGTGTTACTTTCGTCGTCTTCGCTGTTGTCATGTGTCAACCGACCCGGTTCGTCTCTTATTTAGAGAGTCGTCGGGTGTTACAGGTCAATGGACGGACTATTGGCATGGTGGTACCCAAATGGCAACGCACACTAAATGTCTGCTCTTCTTCTTCCAGTGTTGTACTGTCCTGTTGTCTACGGATAATAGTGCCAACCTAAATGTGTCCCACCAGAGCGCTGCCCTTGACACGTGGATTCTGCAAACTGCCAAAACACTACCAGAACCGGATTTTTCGGGAAACTTTGCGTCTGCGCTATCTCGTGCCATGACTCGCTGCCGCACCAGGCCGCTATCGTCGTCAACGCCTCTGGAGCCCGTATATAAGCGAATTCATCTGTGTGCGATCGACTATTGGCATGGTGGTACCCAAATGGCAACGCACACTAAATGTCTGCTCTTCTTCTTCCAGTGTTGTACTGTCCTGTTGTCTACGGATAATAGTGCCAACCTAAATGTGTCCCACCAGAGCGCTTCCCTTGACACGTGGATTCTGCAAACTGCCAAAACACTACCAGAACCGGATTTTTCGGGAAACTTTGCGTCTGCGCTATCTCGTGCCATGACTCGCTGCCGCACCAGGCCGCTATCGTCGTCAACGCCTCTGGAGCCCGTATATAAGCGAATTCATCTGTGTGCGATCGACTATTGGCATGGTGGTACCCAAATGGCAACGCACACTAAATGTCTGCTCTTCTTCTTCCAGTGTTGTACTGTCCTGTTGTCTACGGATAATAGTGCCAACCTAAATGTGTCCCACCAGAGCGCTTCCCTTGACACGTGGATTCTGCAAACTGCCAAAACACTACCAGAACCGGATTTTTCGGGAAACTTTGCGTCTGCGCTATCTCGTGCCATGACTCGCTGCCGCACCAGGCCGCTATCGTCGTCAACGCCTCTGGAGCCCGTATATAAGCGAATTCATCTGTGTGCGATCGACTATTGGCATGGTGGTACCCAAATGGCAACGCACACTAAATGTCTGCTCTTCTTCTTCCAGGTGAGAAAGAAATGCTATGGTATTGTTTGTAACAAATGTCAAATTATCATAGTGGTACCACCATGCCTAAGTCCATATGCTTATAGTGTATGTGTATGTTTTGACCTCTGCGCCCTGCGTTTGCTCTCCTCTGGGGACGTTGAATCAAACCCGGGACCTAATAACGAGGTATCCTTAAGTGAGGCAGTATGTATATTTTGTATGAAAAACTGTGTTACCGCTGCATCTATTACCTGCCATGATTGTACGAATTGCTACCATATTGGCAAATGCTCTGGCGTCTCAGAAGCCGTAGCTGCTAGGAAATCGTTTGATAAAAACATGTGGCGCTGCTCTACCTGTGTAAACGCGAAGCTAAGGTCTAAACAACCTGTTAACAAAGAGCAAGATGATGGTCTGTCTGCCATACAAAGTCAACTCTCACTGTTAACACAACAGCTTGCCTATTTACCAGACATAAAAAGAAACGTTGACAAGCTGCTCCCCATGGTGGATACTATACATGGCATTGAGGCAGCTATGGAAATGTTATCGGCAAAATATGATGAGCTATTGCAACGTATGGCCAAGCAGGATGTAGATATCAAAGAGTTAAAGGCGCGTGTAAACGCTATTGAAGTAAAAAGTACAAGCACAGATGATATGCAGCGTAAATTAAATAACTTAGAGCAATATGGTCGTGTAAATAATCTTGAACTACATTGTAAGAGTTGTGCATATCAACGACGCCCAAGCAGAGCATGCAAGCTGCATCTCAGTCAAGTACTCTCAGCCACTCCGTGTTGTATGTATGGGTTACGCTCCGGCTGGCCGACCTCGGGCCACTGCGTGGTGACCCTCATGGCGACCTCGCCTTTGTGGTCAGCTTGGATAATCCCTTCATCCCCAAGCGCTGTGGAAACTACGTCGTGTTCAAGATGGCGGACGGGATTATTATATCTACCTTGAGTGGGAGGTGGAGTTTTCGACGTATTATCACGTGACTAACCTAGTTCATTTTGCCAATTAAGTGGTTAGTTCCGTTTTCGTGTAAACGTTCCCATTGGGACGTGGAAGTTATGGGCAGTGTCTAATTTTGGGTTATTTAAGTCGGCGCACGCCGATTTTGGAGAGCTCGAGCGGGGACCATGCTACAGGAAGGTCCGGGACCTTGTATCACCGTCCACCCCCGCCGGGTTCATGTACAGCCAACTGTAAGCCTTGTATATATTGTACTATATTAAACCTTGTTGCTGTTTATGCCATCTGCCTCGTCAGACGTCCTTTTTGGAAACCAGTACCGATCCCAAGGAACACATCCCGCACATCGTGGAGAGGGAGAAAGAACTTTTACTGGCGCAGCCGACAGGATGTTCACCATCGGAAAGTTGGACGACGTACGGACGAAGCTGGCAAGTAGCACAACAACGCAGGTGCGTGGAACTTCAACACAAGGCAAGGCATCGGCAGGCGGCGAACAGTCCAGGAAACTGAAGGGACACGTTCAGCCAGTGACAGCAAGGTCGACGAGGAAACGTACGAACACTGCGTGCATCGAAGCAGCGACCACGCCGGGAAGTACGACGTCGACGACAGCGAAGTGACCAGGAATCACAGTGTAATGCGTGGACGAGGCAAGGTCAACGCAGTGTGTAACAGTGTAGTGTCAACGCAGTCACAGGGAAACACAGCCAAAGCACGGAGGAGCACCATCGATTTTACGAGGTAGGTGAGTGTTGGTTGCTCTGGACGTCCACAAGTAGTAGCTTTTACCGCGTAGGGTTTAGCTAGTGGGGCGATTTAGTGTTGCGTAGCATTTTTCAGTGCACTATTGCTCGGTCGAAGCGTTAAGCTAGGATTTTTGTAGTGTACCAGCGTAAAGTGGTGACGCTAGGGTTGTTGCGCAATTGTTTATGCTTACGCGAGGTAAAGCGAAGCAAGCGAAGGCAAAATCCGAGTCAAAAATGGCAGAAGCTGGAAGTCAAGGAGCTACCAATGTAGCGTACAGTGAGAATAGCGAAGTCCTGCGCCTCCAAATCGAACTGGAGAAGGAACGCTGTCGTAGAATAGAGCTAGAGAGAGCCCGTGATGACCGTTCTACGTGTAGCGAGACGCCGTCCATCAAGACACGCGAAGAGAGCCTGAATTATTCGCAAAAAGACTCAAGAGCGTTTTGCTCCCACTCCCCGCGGACCGTGAAGTCCCAATGTGGTTTGAGGGCATCGAAGGCGTCTTTAAATCGTACAACGTGCCAGAACAGGTGCAGAGCCACCTGATTCTACCGCTAATCGCTAGCAGGGTCGGTCATCTGTATTCGAAATTGAACACAGATGAGCTCGACGACTATCAAACCGTAAAGGAAGCTGTGCTAGCAGCACTTAGACTCTCCCCGGGTGAATACAGGAAACGCTTTACTGAAGCGGCTAAAACCAGAGATGAAACATGGTCCAATTACTGGGCAAGGCTCCGAAGCTACATGGCCGCGTACGCGAAAGCAAGGGAGGTGGTCACATATGAGGACCTGATCACACTGCTTATCGCAGATCGCTTTGTAGATTCATTGACAGAAGAGGCACGCCAGTTTGTAACATTACAGCAGGGCAACGGGAAACCCTCAGAAGATGACCTAGTTAAGTCCGTCGAGAAGTTCGAGGACGCAAAAGGGCGAGGGAATGCAAGTCTAGACAGACGGGACAAAGGAGGATATGACAGGCGCAAAGAAGGTCACAGAGAAAAAGGGAAACCGGAAGAAAAGGGATCGTTCCAAAAGGCTAACGGGAAGGATCGCGTAGACGCGAAAGGCGGCTTTTCTTGTTACGTGTGCGGTGGCAAACATTTTGCGCGTAACTGCCCCAAAAAGAAGTCGCCAGACCCCGACCAGACCATGCCCAAGGTGTTAGACAGCCGAGAGACAAACCAGAGGCGCATAAACCGCGTTAGTGTGGGTCAGGGCGGCATCGAGTGCTCCGCAGAAGGTTCGAGGTTACGTAATACCGCGTTAGTGGCGCGCGTTCATCCTGCGGCAACAGGAGAGGACGACTTGGTTTTTGAAAGCCGGGAAGTAGAGCTGCAGTGTGGAATGCAAAAGTTTCGTGCGCTAATCGACAGCGGCGCCGACGTCACAGTTATTCGAGCAGACTTGTTCCCCGAGCACGAAGATGTCTCGCGAACACCTATGTGGCTAGAATCCGCATTTGGGCACAGGGTATCCGCTAAACTTGGGGTCCTGCCCTTGAGACTTATAGGTACAGAGGCCGACCATGTAGAGGTAAACCGAACAGTACCGATAGAGTGTGCATTCACTGAGAAACTCACAGGCGATGGTCATTGTTTGCTGTCGTTAGAAGCGTGGAACGCGCTGCGGAACGCGGGTAGGCCGGAGGAAACAGGAGTAGCTGATCCTAATCCAGACGTGGAAACAGCAGCAGAGTCAGTCAGTGATACTGTTTGTGAAGATGAGGGGCTAACGGGTCTATTCCAGACAGCAGAGGCGGACGACGAAAACTGGCAGGCCGTAGCGTTAATCCGCGCGGTTAAAAGCGACACAGAAGCGTCAGAGCTGCAGAGTGAAAGGAGTCGATTTCATGCGGCACAACGGGAGGACGCGAGCCTCACGGAGGCATGGGGGAAGGCTAAGACCGGTAGTCATGGAATGCTAATTGAGGATGGCATATTGTACCATAGCGACACTGTAGCAGGACAAAAAGTGAGGCAACTGGTGTTGCCAGAGAGTAGACGTATGCAAGTGTTGCAGTTAGCGCACGATGCGCCATGGGGAGGTCACCTTGGCATGCGCAAAACCATGAACCGTATAAAGGCTACCTTCTATTGGCCAGGGATAGAAGCGGACGTGCGCGACTACTGTAGGTCATGTCACTGGTGCCAAATGAACGCGGACAGGAGCGTAACCGATAGGGTGCCCATCGCACCTCTCACTAGGCCAGAATACCCATTCCAAGCCGTAAACGTGGATGTTGTCGGGCCTTTCGAGAACGCGTCAGCACGTGGGCATAAGTACGCCCTCTGCGTCACGGACCTCCATACCAGGTGGCCCGAAGTAATCCCGTTGACAACCCCGTCTGCACGAAAAACATGCGAAGCATTGCTCGAAATATTTTCGAGGACAGGAATTCCCGAAACGGTTTGCAGCGATCAGGGAACAAACTTCACTTCTCAGCTGACGCAGGAGCTTCTAAGGCGCGTCGGATGTTCACCCAGATTTTCCACGGTAGAACATCATGAGAGCAACGGGGCCGTTGAAAGGTGGAACCGCGTCTTCCGGCGAATGCTGTTTCACGTAGTTCAGGAGGACCCGCGCAATTGGGATAAATTTGTCCCCTTTCTCTTGTGGGCCTACCGCGAGGTGCCACACGATACAACAGGTGTATCGCCTTTCCAACTATTGTACGGAAGACAGCCGTCCGGACCGCTTACAATACTCAAAAACACCTGGGAAGGGCAAGTGAGTGTCCCCATTCAGCTACGCGAAGCGCCCGCGAAATATCTCCAGGAATTGAGGGCAAAATTCCAAGCTGCCGCTGAGACTGCGGGACTCATCGCCGGTGAAAGACAGGCGGGTTACGCGGAACAATACAATAGGCGTGCCAAGCGGAAAGAGTTTCAGCCGGGCTACCAGGTTACAGTGTTCGACTCCACTAGGTCCGCAAAACACCTCCCGAAGTGGAAAGGGCCCTATCAGGTGGTGGGGAAACGGCGTCAGCACTCCTACGATGTTCTAACCGATGATGGCAAGACGCGTACAGTACACGCGAATAACCTCCGCGCATATCAAGCGAGAGTGAATCATGTTGGAGTAATTTTCCAAGGAGAGGAGGACTTTGGGGAGGTGGACCCAGCGCCGACGCGTAACACCGAACCGTCAATGTTGCCCGTCGAGGCTACTGCTCACCTAAGCAAAGTACAGGCGCGGCAGGTGCGCGACTTGTTTGACAGATTTGCGTCAATTTTTGACGAGATACCAACAGTGGCTGACGTGGGCGCACACGTTATTAAACTACGGGAAGGACATGTCCCGAAAAGAGCGCACCCATACCGGACTCCCCAACTCCTTCGAAAGGAGGTCGAAAGACAGGTCAACGAACTGCTAGAGCAAGGCCTTGTGTATCCAATTGTCAGCGAGTACGCCCACCCCGTTGTTTGTGTAAACAAGAAGGACGGTGGGGTACGTCTCTGCGTCGATTACAGGGCGCTAAACGCAGGCACAGTAGACGATGCATATCCTATGGCGCTCCAGCAGGAGTTGTTATTCCGTGTGGGCAGGGCGAATTTCATCACAGTGTTAGACCTGCGCCGGGGATATTGGCAAATCCCGCTGGAGAAAGAAAGTCAGGCGAAGTCGGCATTTGTGACCCATTTCGGGCAATTTGCGTGGCGCGTTATGCCGTTCGGCCTGAAAAACGCCGCGGCTACTTTTCAACGAACGGTGAACGCTATACTTGCCGATCATCGAGAGTACGCTTGTGCGTATCTCGATGATATTGCAGTATATTCGAGGAACTGGGAAGAGCACTTGCTGCATATCAAAGCGGTGTTGACAACACTAAAGAAGGCGAGAATGACGGCTAACCTCTCCAAATGTCAGGTAGCACAGGGATCCATCCGGTACTTGGGCCATGTTGTAGGGTCAGGATACCACTCTCCCGACCCGGAAAAAGTGAGAACAATCACTAATCTGAAGAGACCAACCACAAAGAAGGAGCTCAGGAGCGTACTGGGTCTCTGTGGTTACTATAGTGATTACGTAAAGGGTTATGCAGAAATTGCCCAAGCACTCACACGACTAACTGGGAAGAGAGTCCCAAACAAAATCCCATGGAACGATGAAGCGGAAGCTTCATTTCAAACCTTAAAGGCCTGTCTAGCAGAAGCGGTGGCACTAGCGACACCAGACCCTGAGGGCCCATATTGGATTTTCACGGACGCATCCGCACACGCAGCCGGCGCGTGTTTGGCACAAATGGACGACAGTGGCAAAGAAATGCCGATATCCTTTGTAAGCCATAGATTCTCGGAAGCGCAGGCTCGTTGGGCGGCGATTGAGCGCGAGGCGTTCGCGGTGATCTGGGCTCTCAAAAAGTTTGATCACTGGGTATTCGGGGCGAAGGTAACTGTGGTGTCGGACCACAATCCGCTTGCGTACTTGACTTGCGCGACACCCCAGGGGTCAAAACTTGCACGCTGGGCACTGGCGCTGCAGCGCTATAATGTAGATGTCGTCCATCGCAAGGGCAGCGCTCATGGGAACGCTGACGCCTTGTCGCGTTTGCAGTTTGATTAAGGATAGGCCGCGCGGGACACTTTTGTCCAGAGCAGGTGGACCTCCCGAGCAATTGACAGTCACTTCCTTGTTGAGTCGGGGTTGCCCTTTGTGAATGTTATTCAGGGGACAGAACTCCTTGTTATTATGTGAAGGAAGATCGCTACAGTTTAATTATGACTTTTGTTTTTGGCCCTAGGAAGTGTTGCCGGGAACTCTGTGTGATATATACAGCTTAAACATGTGACGTGAATTTGACTGTTGATTTTATGGATGGTAGTTATGGCCCTGATATAACGGGTGCGTGTGAATTGTCGACAGTGATGGACTGCCCCAACTCTTTTTTTGTTTTGTTTTTGTTCCTTGTGGTGCAATGTGATACCCCACAATGAACTTGAGGAGGGAGATGTAAGAGTTGTGCATATCAACGACGCCCAAGCAGAGCATGCAAGCTGCATCTCAGTCAAGTACTCTCAGCCACTCCGTGTTGTATGTATGGGTTACGCTCCGGCTGGCCGACCTCGGGCCACTGCGTGGTGACCCTCATGGCGACCTCGCCTTTGTGGTCAGCTTGGATAATCCCTTCATCCCCAAGCGCTGTGGAAACTACGTCGTGTTCAAGATGGCGGACGGGATTATTAGATCTACCTTGAGTGGGAGGTGGAGTTTTCGACGTATTATCACGTGACTAACCTAGTTCATTTTGCCAATTAAGTGGTTAGTTCCGTTTTCGTGTAAACGTTCCCATTGGGACGTGGAAGTTATGGGCAGTGTCTAATTTTGGGTTATTTAAGTCGGCGCACGCCGATTTTGGAGAGCTCGAGCGGGGACCATGCTACAGGAAGGTCCGGGACCTTGTATCACCGTCCACCCCCGCCGGGTTCATGTACAGCCAACTGTAAGCCTTGTATATATTGTACTATATTAAACCTTGTTGCTGTTTATGCCATCTGCCTCGTCAGACGTCCTTTTTGGAAACCAGTACCGATCCCAAGGAACACATCCCGCACATCGTGGAGAGGGAGAAAGAACTTTTACTTACATGGTATCGCGGTCACGGATCAGGAGGACCTTTATGAGAGAGTCAACCTTGTAGCCAGTGTCCTGCAGGTCGCGCCACTTAACAGAGAAAACACTGAAGCAATTCACCGGCTACCAAGTAGAGCTGAGAAAACCCCAAAGGTTATCGTCAGATTCCTAAATCGTAATGACAGGGATCTATGGCTTATAAATCGTAACAAGCTAAAAAAGAATGATGCAACCAAGGCAATCTACATTCATGAAAACTTGACAGAAACTAATAGCCGATTACACTGGCTAGCACGCGCCAAAGCTCGTGAAATGTCCTACGCCTTCGTCTGGACAAAGCATGGTATAACTTTTGTTCGTAAGGCGCAAGGATGTAACGCCATCAGGATTGAGACTGTAGGCGACTTGAGCAAGATGGTCTAGCGCAACTTCTTGTGTTTTTTCTTTTTCTTTTTTAATATGACCTTGATGTATCAAGAACCAGTACTGCCACGTGACCTGTACAGTATTGTAAAAAGTTCAGGATTAAACATCTTGCACGCCAATCTACAGTCTGCTGCCAACAAAATGGAAAGGCTTGAAAGTTTCCTTCAACAGTGCAAGCATTGTTTTAGTGTACTCATGTTCACAGAAACTTGGTGCTGTAATGATCTTGACGTGATTAGATTGCCCGGGTACCAAACGTACTTCCTAAACCGGACATCAAAAAGGGGTGGCGGTGTATCAATTCTACTAAGAGATAAGTCGTGTGAAATTTTGAAAGAATACACTGTCTGTACCGCTGATTACGAAGTCCTTACTGTGATGTCAGGATGTGAAGTGTACTCTGTGTTATACCGTCCACCCACGGGAAACACTTCGTCCTTTTTCCTTTTTTTTGGAAGGCTTCTTTTCGTACATCATTGATAACAAGTTTACTTTGTTCTTTGGTGGTGATATAAATATTGACATGTCTGGTCGCTCAGCCCCACAGGCCACACTGAAACAACTTCTTGAGGCCAATGGCTTTCTTAATTTTATTGAGGCTCCGACTCGTATCACGCCAACTAGCTCCACTTCAATCGATGTTATTATATCAAACTACTCCTCTTCAGATGCGACCAGTGGTACACTTAGCACTGAGCTCAGTGATCATTTGCCAATCTTTTTTAGCTGTCATTCCCGTGGAAGTAGATCTAATTTGACCTTCAAACAACAAGTTATAAATGAAGCCAATCTGCAGAAGTTTGGGGAAAGAGTACGTGCCACATATTGGAACCATGTTTTGCAGTGCCAAAACGCTGATGCAGCCTATGATATTTTCTTTAACACGATACATGACATCTATAGTGAATGTTTCCCTTTTGTACACAAGGTGAGACCTAGGGCAGCCAGGAAACCATGGATAACGCGAGACATCCTAAAATCTATGCGAAAGCGTGACAGGCTATTTAGGAAATTTCTGAAGCATAAAAATCCTGACTGTTTTAAGGCTTTCAAGGAATTGCGTAATCGTGTCAACATGATGCTAAAAAAAGCCAAACAAAACTACTGCGTGAACAATTTCTTATCCTGTAAAGGGAATGCGTCAGCTATCTGGCGTAACATAAACAAACTTGTTAATTACAGAAAACCCAACCAACAACTTAACCATATAATCGTAGACGGTGTTAGCTATCAAGGAACGGACATGGCAAACGCTTTTAATGAATACTTAGTTCATTCATCTGATCAGGATAGTTGTGCACACGACATTCATTTGGCTTGTGAGAATCTAACTGAGGTCAGGGCTAACTCATTGTTCCTCTCTCCAACTGATGAGGTTGAAGTTTACCATAGTTTAATGCGGCTTAAGAACAGTAAAGTGTTGGATGTCTACGACATGCAAATTGGACCATTAAAACGATAATGGACGTTATCATACCTTGTCTAGTGCATATCTTCAATTTATGTTTACAAACAGGATCCTTTCCTGAGGGCATGCAGTGCGCCAAGGTCCTCATGGTACATAAAAGTGGTGACGCGACCTGCCGTTCTAACTACCGACCAATATCAATATTACCTGTCTTTTCAAAGGTCTTTGAACATATAATACACAAGAGGCTCGTGGCTTACTTTGAAAAATATAGCTTGCTCACTGAACGCCAATTCGGCTTTCGGAAGAATAGCTCCACTGAACTCGCTCTCTTAACGCAGAAAGAAATCATCCTGAAAAACATTGAGAATAAGCTACTAACCTTAGGCGTACTAATTGACTTTAGCAAGGCCTTTGACTCGATTTCCCACGCTGTACTTCTGCAAAAACTTGCTGGCTACGGTGTTCGTGGTGTCGCACTCTTGTTGTTCGCTTCCTATCTGTCTTGTCGTCATCAGAAGGTTGTTATCAATGGCTATTCCTCTAGCCTTAGCAAAATTAAAAGTGGTGTGCCACAAGGAAGTCTTCTGGGGCCACTCCTTTTTTCGATTTACATAAATGATATTGTCTCTATAACTAAGGAGGCTGACTTTATCATTTATGCTGATGATACCAGTCTTCTTTTTTCCGGCTCCCACCCTGACACACTAATTGCAGTCGCTAACCATGTACTTCAAAAAATCAAGTCATGGGCCGATGTAAATCGCTTGAGAATTAATGCCAATAAGACCAAGGCCATCTTCTTTTCTGCTAAAAATAAACCTGTGACATCCACAATTAATCTATTGCTCAGTAACTCAATCATCAGCATTGTTGATAGTGTTAAAATTCTTGGTGTAACCTTTACCGCGAACCTTTCTTGGTCGTTGCACATAGGTAATGTACACACCAATGCATCTCGTGCCTTTTTCTTTTTATTCAGATATCGTAGTTATATGTCAAGGGCAACCGTCATGATGCTTTACTATGCACTCATATATGCACACTTTAATTATTGCTTTTTGGTATGGGGTACCACAACAATTACGAACCTGGATAGGTTATTTAGTCTGCAAAAAAGATTCATACGAATTCTGGACCGCCTCCCTTATTCTCACACAACAACTGGTCGTTTCGAAAGGAACGGTTTGGTTCCCATACACAATCTGTATAAGTACAGACTTTTCTGTTATTATAAATTAGCTGTAAAGAAATCACTGGTTGGTGTCTTGTCAATGTTCGATCTCACAGAACTTTCACGTCACTACTCTTCCCGCGCTCATCAGCAGTGGAACATTCCCCGTTGTAGGACGAATTACGGGGAACAGCGGGTCAGTCATCGTTTGCCGCAGTTATTAAATGAATGCCCTTTCAATCCTTTAAATGTGTCCCGTACATGCATTCGTGATTTCTGTAGTAATTTGTTTTTGACCAGTAGTTATCAATGATCAATGGCAGGAGTAAAGGTGTCAAAAATACGTTTTTTTTGTTTGTTTGTTTTTCTCTTGATGTGTACTTTTGTGTGGTGTAGTACTGACTTTATTTCTAGTTCCTGTGTTTAGCAGTGTATCACCATTGCCAATTTTTATGTCGCTGGGAGCTGTGAGTCCCTCAAGTCACTATAGTGGCTTTTTTTCACAGCTTCCGCCACAATTTTTCTTGTGGAAATAAAATCACACATTACATTACAATGGCAACAGTTTTCTATCCCTAACCAACGCAAAGTCAACTGCACGAGTACAGTGCCCAACCATAACGCCATGACCGTTCGTGCAGCTTTTTTTTATGCTTTGCTCGGGGGCCACGCGGGCCGCATGGCAATTCCAGGCGGGTCGCATGCAGCGCGCGCGCCGCCCCTTCGGTAACCCTTATATATATATATATATATATATATATATATATATAATCTCTCTAATTACACCATGGGCTGTACTTGGCTAGCCTTTAAACGGAGTGTAGGGATAAGACAAAGAGGACGAAAAACTATACAATTCAATTGGTTCCACAGATCATCAGCCGAAACCGAAAGTAAAGTAGAAAAATGACGACAGCTATAAATAAAACACTTGGGTGGTAAGCAAATTGCCTGAGAGAAAGGACAAGGCTGATGAGCAACATTTGGGACAGCCTCCGGGGAGGTCATTTCCACGTCGAAAAAATAAAACAAACAAACAAACGTGAGATGAAATTCGAACAACCGGCGCGTACGCGTCCAGCCTGGAAGGTGTTTCCACGTTTTCATCTATGTGGAGCAGATTATAGGAAACCTTGGTCATGAACATTTTTTTAGCGCACAAAGTGGTCAAGCTAGTGAAAGTGGAAAAGAAGGGAGTGCGGTGTGCGGAGGTTGTATAAAATGGAAGAGCAGCGGATGAACAGCACAGTTCACATCACAAGTTTCAGCAATGAACAGCTTGGTAGGTATTCCACCGGAGTGCGGTGGAGGGCGGGGTCATAGACACTGGATGCTGTTTGAAGACTGTGCTGCTACGCTATGTCTCGAACACCAGAAGGTGTCTTGACGGTAAAAACGTTAGTTTTTTTTCTGTTGGTCCCTTACGGTTGTACTATAAATTGATGCTTAGGACAGGCAGCCAGTGGCACACGCTGTCCGTGGCAAACTTGTTATATGTCCCATGTAGGAAAATTAGTGTAGAGAAAGTGCCGATGGGATTCAGTTGGGTGTTGAGTATACTCTGGGAGTGAGCCGCGGTTCTGCAAACGAAGAACCGTTCCTTATGGTACTCTGCGGGAATTGATGCTTCTTTAAGGAGCACGAAAGTGTCGTTCACGAGGTTACTAGTGTATGGAGAGCATGGCATAAACGCAGACAAACTGGTGGGCTAACTCCATGATAACAAACCTGAGCGATGGGCAAAGCTACATACGGGACAAACAACAGCACAACAGCTCAGACCAGCCGCTTTGAGCTGTTGTGTGTTTGTCCTGTGTAGGTAACTTTGGCCATCGCTCAGGTTTATCATCCTGGGGTTGTAATGTTTTCACAAAATAGTATCGTGTCACGTGAAAGGGAATTAGAAGGATAATGTCTATGTTTTTTGGGGGAAAGCCGTCGGTAAGTTGTCTGTAATGCTTGAAGGCTGGACAATTATGAGCAGCATAAGTGTCACAGAAAAGGCGTACGCCTCCCGTTTTCAACAAATCAGGGCAGATAACGATATCATTCGAGATAATGGTTAGCTAGGAGCGTGCTATGCGGTAAAGTTCATTTTTAAGCGTGTATCGGTCACCTGGGAAGTGATCCAGGTCCGAATCCGGTCACCGGCGGTGTTGTTTGGGAAAACATGTTTTCCCTGGGTTTTCCTCAGACGCTTTAAGACAAATGTTGGCAAGAGTGATGCGCCCACAGTTTCCGCTGAGTATTTTCCGTGTACCAATGTTCAGGATTGATTTGCGGAATGCATCAAGCGCTCGTGATATCGGGGCTCACTGCTAAGGCTGTCAGGGTTCTCCAGACACGTGCCAAAAGATTACCAGTTAGAATGTGAGAGGACGGTACCCTATCGGCTTGGATTGCAAAGCGCTTCGTCGTGACTAAGCCCGCATTTATTACTATTCGAATCGTGACAAAAAAGTAAAATTTATAACAGTTACAGTACTTTAGAACTCTTACATCAGATTATCAAGTGTTATCGGATTTTTTCATCTTTGATTTACAGGGCGTTGCTCTCCTTCTATTCGTCTTGGCTGGAGCCGCTATGGGCGGCTTTCTCGGAGGTCATGGTGGAGGACATGGCGGTGGCCACGGTGGTGGAGTTGTCCTACTGAAGGGCGGATTTGGCGGAGGCTTCGGCGGTGGACATGGCGGCGGACATGGCTTTCACAGTGTTCAAGCTCTACAAGGACCCACGTACCTAGTCAAGACAGTTCACCACGTCCACAAGCTTCACGGTGGTGGTGGGCATCTTGGAGGACACGGCGGCGGCTTCGGCGGCGGCTTCGGTGGCGGCCACAAGGTCGTTCTCCTCGGTGGTCATGGACACGGCTGGCATGGACGCTAAGGAGGACCTCGTATGAACCTCAGTACGCGCAAAATTGCGGTACAAATTCGCAAGATACGCGTTTACATTGACGAATGCAATGATGTTGATGACAGGCTTTTGTACATAATCTGTAAATAAATTCATTCAATTTGTTATCTAGAGAACGTGAGACAATGGTGAATTTTCTCTGAAATGGTACAAATGGTTCCATCCTTACCAGCCTCGGTTACTCGAACACTGCTGTCGAAGCCGTGTTTCTGAGACCTTTTGGTATCACGGATATATTTCACCGGACGTATCTCAACGCGCTGGGATGCAGAGAGGAATCTTCTAGATTACATTGTGGACTCATCGTATACCGTCATTTAACAACAGGGAGGAAATTTCCCTGTACCTACCAAGCTACGAGTAGCCATCTGTTGAATGAAAGGAACCACTCAAGAAGCCAGTCATATTCGAACATCGTACTGTTAGGAAAATATTTCTTGTCATTGCTTTGACAAAGGGAACCGCGAGAAGGAGAGGAAGAGAAAATAAGGGCGATTACGTTTTGCAATGAAATGAAGTATTTTGAGTGTTATTCCGGAATGGACCATTTCCATGTTCGCGTCGCTCCTAGCGGCGGAATGCCGAACGTCGTATTTGAACCCCAAGTAAAAATGGCGTCGCTTTTCGGACTGGCACGTCGCGTGGGAAAATAGCTAGAGAAGATTGCAAGAAGAATGCGAAAAGAGTGAAAGCGCGTTATACCGCTTACGAGTACAAAGCGGCGTCATGCCTCTGCCCCAAACGTCCCTTGAAACCGATTATCTCTCTCGAAAATAACATGGGAGCCGCCTGCAGATGGCTACGCATGCGCATACGCTTATGCGGAAAAAGTCCATTGTAGACTTATATAGACTGCACAGTGGAATAAAGGAGCGTGCTTGGACTTTATCACACATGCATACGTGTAATTCAACGGCAATCAAGTCCAGCTATGAACAGCGCAGTTAATTAAGTCTCACCTCGAGTGATTTGCTGCCGATTCACAACTTTTGTGGTGCCGAAACCCGAGAATAACTGACTGCACTTCAATGGACCATTTTCGACAACGCGTATGCGCATGCCCAGCCTTTGCATCCGCCATCTTTGAGTGGAAAACATCACTATGGACCCACCTGCGGGCTACTGTCATGTTCATTGGGGAAAGATAATCGGTTTCGAGGTTACGCAGACGTTGGATGTCTACATTTGACAACCCTTTGTACTGGTAATGAGTACAATGCGCTTTCTGCATTCTTCTTCCAATCTTCTCTTGCTACTTTCCCACGCAACGTGCCAGTCCGAAAAGCGTCACCATGTTTATTGGGGGGAAAGACACGACGTTCGACATTCCGCCGCCAGTTGCGACGCGAATATGGAAATGGTCCATTGCATCTTTCTACATTGATGAACGAGGTCGAGATGGACAGTCTCAAGCACAAACGTGCCGCCCGCCGAACGCAGATCCCAAAGGTGGTAAACGAGGTGGCAGAGCTACGAAGCAACATGAACGGGTCTCCAAGGTCCCGGGAGCTACGGTGGACAATATGGTGACAACCAAAACAACTATAAAAGCTAACTGCAGACGAGCTCCTCTTCCCCCCCCCCCCCCCCTGTTTATAGAGCTCAAGGGCCCACTTTACTGGTTAAGGCCTATAGTCTAGAAGCCACACGGTACCCACAGGGACTCTACCCTACGTGGTCGAATCCGTGATTCGAACAGACACTAGGGGGAAAAGGCAGCGCCACAATACCTCCAGAATAATTCATTCAGGGTTGTGCGTCACTTTGTTCACCCCTGAACACATATTCCAGAGGAAACTCATGCGTCCCATTTAATACTTGTCGGATGTCATTTTCATACAAGTTTTTTTTTTGAAGTATTGTGCTGTAGCAAATCTATTGAAAGGTCTGCACACGCGAATACCAAATACAATGAAATAATATACTTATCCCCAGAATGTCCCTTTAATTTGCCCCAGTAACCGGGAACTGTTACGCAACACAAGAAAAAAAAAGAAACAAGGAAGGAGAAGAAGAGAGAGCTACCATAAGGTCGGACTGGCTACCACAGTTCTACTACTCTGTAATTCCTCAGAAAAATGCAATGGAAATTTATTCATTTATTTATTTATTTACAATGCTGTTTATCCATTCTTGTGTGTCGTCACAGGTGGCTAGGGTACAAGAACATTTCAAACTTACAATTTCAACACAACAGACAATGACAACAGATATTTCCAAAACAGTTTCGAACTCAGATGCCAAACCAGATACATTTTGTTCATTTTGTTATAGAACCTTCGATACAATAAAGGTACTAGGTGTATATGGGAACCCGAGAAGGGGGGGGATATGTTTATTAAGAAAAAAAGAAAGGAAAGGAGATGGGAGATGCAGCCTTGTCACCACTTGTAAACTGTGAACTGTTATATCGAAACAGTCTTTTAGGCATGATAGGCATATGTCGGCGAGTTCCTCCGTTCAGCTTTAAAGTTTCTCATTATCCCGTGCACTTCTAAGGGATGGAGATATGCATGTGCATATTCAGTTTTTCTTAATTCCGTGTTAGCGCCGCGAAGCAACTGTGGCTATGAGCGGCGTACAGATGTGGGCAGATGGAGAGAGGACAGCAGGAAGGAGTGGGGGACAGGGGGTTAGTATGCGTCCTGGGCCGACTGTAGGGATAAGACAAAGAGGACGAAAAACTATACAATTCAATTGGTTCCACTAAGATCATCAGCCGAAACCGAAAGTAAAGTAGAAAATGACGACAGCTATAAATAAAACGCTTGTGTGGTAAGCAAATTGCCTGAGAGGAAGGACAAGGCTGATGAGCAACATTTTGGACAGCCTCCGGGGAGGTCATTTCTACATCAAGAAAATAAAACAAACAAACAAACATGAAGATGAAATTCGAAGAACCGGCGGGCACGCGTCGAGCATGGAAGGTGTTTCCACGTTTTCATCTATGTGGAGCAGATTATAGGAAACCTTGGTCATGAACATTTTTTTAGCGCACAAAGTGGTCAAGCTAGTGAAAGTGGAAAAGAAGGGAGTGCGGTGTGCGGAGGTTGTATAAAATGGAAGAGCAGCGGATGAATAGCACAGTTCACATCACAAGTTTCAGCAATGAGCAGCTTGGTAGGTATTCCCCCGATGTGCGGTGGAGGGCGGTGTCATAGACGCTGGATGCTGTTTGAAGACTGTGCTGCTACGCTATGTCTCGAACACCAGAAGGTGTCTTGACGGTAAAAACGTTAGTTTATTTGCTGTTGGTCCCCTGCGGTTGTACTATAAATTGATGCTTAGGACACGCAGCCAGTGGCAAAAGCCAGTGGTACACGCTGTCCGTGGCAAACCTGTTATATGTCCCATGTAGGAAAACTAGTGCAGAGAAAGTGCCGATAGGATACAGTTGGGTGGTGAGTATACTCTGGGAGTGAGCCGCGGTTCTGCAAACGAAGAACCGTTCCTTATGGTACTCTGAGGGAATTGATGCTACTTTATGTAAGGAGCACGAAAGTGCCGTTCACGAGGTTACTAGTTTACAGAGAGCATGGCATAAACGCAGACAAACTGGTGGGCTAACTCCGTGATAACAAACCTGAGCGATGGGCAAAGCTACATACGGGACAAACAACAGCACAACAGCTCAGACCAGCGCTTTGAGCTGTTGTGTGTTTGTCCTGTGTAGGTAACTTTGGCCATCGCTCAGGTTTATCATCCTGGGGTTGTAATGTTTTCACAAAATAGTATCGTGTCACGTGAAAGGGAATTAGAAGGATAATGTCTATGTTTTTTGGGGGAAAGCCGTCGCTAAGTTGTCTGTAATGCTTGAAGGTTGGCCGTTGTTGCGATTCCCCCCAACATTAATTGCACTGGGCAATACTAGACTGCCAGATCGAGCTCTGGATTTAAAAAACGAGACTAACGATGCTGCATTGTAGAATGCGGCCTGGAGAATAGCCAGGAATAGCTACATGGGGAATCGACGTGCAGCTGTCGTGCTCCTTGCTTTGGTTCATGCGGACTGTGCTCGTGACGGGTGACGATAGCGGTGCCGAGAGGACGAGGAATACGATCGTAACAATGTCTTCAAAAACGGCTTGCTGCTGAGCTAACCTTCGTGCATCAAAACGTGTCCTACAAGCGACCAAGTTCTTTTAGTTATTCTGTAAGTTCTACAAGGCTTGCGCGAACAGTCTCTATTTTTTACTTTCTGTCTCATTAAATTATCCCTGATCCTTGATCCTTAGTGATTTTCTTTCTTGATCACATCGTGGAGCTTCTTTTAAACATTCCAGATGTTCTTTTCCCGATGGTGTAAAATGGTGTAAATACTGCAAGGGATGCCATAAAATTAGGTTGCTAAAAAGAATTAGTATGTGCGGTGCATCGAAGGAATGCCGCTCCAAATGACTCGGACACCCGGATCACTCGGATAAGACACTCGGATCGTCACAGAGACCAAATTTCTCACGAGCAAGTATTCGTTATGTGAGGAACTGGATAAAAAAAACAAAAACAAAAACAAACACACACACACACACACACACACACAAAACACCGATTAAGCACTGATGCTTCAAGGTGGTTTTTAGGCGGTTTCTATTCTAACAGTGTGTCGTGTGGCGATTCTCCGATATGCATCGTTGAAATGTACGCGCTAAAGAATGTGTTTACTTTACCTCTCCATCCCAGAAAGTGACCACAACGAAACGTTATACAAAAATGCGGAGTCTATGGTTTGTGATTTCGAATTTTTAGTGTACAATACGCTTTAGTGTACAAGAAGTACTCTACAACACGCCATCTATAGACTAAGACGGGACTCGCTATTGGCGTGATGTATAATCCTTTAACTTTGTTGTTAATAATCCAACCTGTCCCCTTGTTAATTGTCCTAGTTTTCTGTGTTTCAAATCGTACGGTGCGGTTGAATGAAACAGACGTCACATCCACATTTTTTTTCCTGATCACATTAGCATCACCGACGGCACAAAAACCCTATCGGTCACCTGGGAAGTGATCCAGGTCCGAATCCGGTCACCGGCGGTGTTGTTTGGGAAAACATGCTTTCCCTGGGTTTTCCTCAGACGCTTTAAGACAAATGTTGGCAAGAGGGGGATTAATTCAGCATTCAAGAGTGATGCGCCCACAGTTTCCGCTGAGTATTTTCCGTGTATCAATGTTCAGATTGATTTGCGGAATGCATCAAGCGCTCGTGATATCTGGGCTCTCTGCTAAGGCTGTCAGGCTTTAAGGCTTTGCCACACACGTGCCAAAAGATAACAGTTGGAATGTGAGAGGACGGTACCTTATGGGCTTGGATTTTAAAGCGCTTTGTCGTGACTAAGCCCGCATTTATTACTATTCGAATCGTGACAAAAAAGTAAAATTTATAACGGTTACGGTATTTTAGAACTCTTACATCAGATTATCAAGTGTTATCGGATTTTTCCATCTTTGATTTACAGGGCGTTGCTCTCCTTCTATTCGTCTTGGCTGGAGCCGCTATGGGCGGCTTTCTCGGAGGTCACGGTGGAGGACATGGCGGTGGCCACGGTGGTGGAGTTGTCCTACTGAAGGGCGGATTTGGCGGAGGCTTCGGCGGTGGACTAGGCGGCGGACATGGCTTTCACGGTGTTCAAGCTCTACAAGGACCCACGTACCTAGTCAAGACAGTTCACCACGTCCACAAGCTTCACGGTGGTGGTGGGCATCTTGGAGGACACGGAGGAGGCTTCGGTGGCGGATTCGGCGGCGGCCACAAGGTCGTTCTCCTCGGTGGTCATGGACACGGCTGGCATGGACGCTAAGGAGGACCTCGTATGAACCTCAGTACGCGCAAAATTGCGGTACAAATTCACAAGATACGCGTTTACATTGACGAATGCAATGATGTTGATGACATACTTTTGTACATAATCTGTAAATAAATTCATTCAATTTGTTATCCAGAGAACGTGAGACAATGGTGAATTTTCTCTGAAATGGTACAAATGGTTCCATCCTTACCGGCCTCGGTTACTCGAGCACTGCTGTCGACGCCGTGTTTCTGAGACCTTTTGGTATCACGGACATACTTCACCGGACGTATCTCAACGCGTCGGGATGCAGAGAGGAATCTTCTAGATTACATTGTAGACTTCATCGTATACTGTCATTTAACAACAGGGAGGAAATTTCCCTGTACCTACCAAGCTACGACTAGCCATCTGTTGAATGAAAGGAACCACCCAAGAAACTAGTCATATTTGAACATCGTAGTGTTAGGAAAATCTTTCTTGTCATTGCTTTGGGGAAACCGCGAGAAGGAGAGGAAGAGAAAATAAGGGCGATTACGTTTTGCAATGAAATGAAGTATTTTGAGTGTTATTCGGGAATGGACCATTTCCATGTTCGCGTCGCCCCTAGCGGCGGAATGCCGAACGTCGTATTTGAACCCCAAGTAAACATGGCTTCGCTTTTCGGACTGGCACGTCGCGTGGGAAAATAGCTAGAGAAGATTGCAAGAAGAATGCGAAAAGAGTGAAAGCGCATTATACTGCTTACGAGTACAAAGCGGCGTCATGCCTCTTCCCCCAACGTCCCTTGAAACCGATTATCTCTCCTCAAAATAACATGGGAGCCGCCTGCAGATGTCTACGCAGGCGCATACGCTTACTCGGAAAAAGTCCATTGTAGACTTATATAGACTGTACGGTGGAATAAAGGAGCGTGCTTGGACTTTATCACCCATCCATACATGTGATTCCACGGTAATCAAGTCCACCTATGAGCAGCGCAGTTCATTAAGTCTCACCACGAGTGATTTGCTGCCGATTCACAACTTTTGTGGTGCCGAAGCCCGAGAATAACTGACTGCACTTCAGTGGACCATTTTCGACAACGCGTATGCGCATGCAGAGCCCTTGCATCCGCCATCTTTGAGTGGAAAAAATCACTATGGACCCACCTGCGGGCTACTGTCATGTTCATTGGGGAAAGATAATCGGTTTCGAGGTTACGCAGACGTTTGAGGTCTAACATTTGACAACCCTTTGTACTGGTAATGAGTACAATGCGCTTTCTGCATTCTTCTTCCAATCTTCTCTTGCTACTTTCCCACGCAACGTGCCAGTCCGAAAAGCGTCACCATGTTTATTGGGGGGGGGGGGGGGGGGAAGACACGACGTTCGACATTGCGCCGCCAGCGGCGACGCGAATATGGAAATGGTCCATTGCCTCTTTCTGCATTGATGGACGAGGTCAAGATGGACAGTCTCAAGCACAAACGTGCCGTCCGCCGAACCCAGATCCCAAAGGTGGTAAACGAGGTGGCAGAGCTACGAAGCAACATGAACGGAAAGCGATCATACTAACCACTATGCCACGGGAGCTCGTACGTACTCAGTTTTTTGTTGTTGTTTTTCTTGTTTTTTTTTATGGAATAGCATGCCGACCTTGATCTGGCAGACATTTCCCTCTAATAAAAGTATATTACCCCCTCAGTTCGAGGAGAGGGAGGGGTGGTGTTTTTCTCCGCTTTTTTTTTCTCTCTCTGTTGTTGTGAAGTTCACTCATTATGGGTGCACAGCAAAATTCGTCGGGTTACGAATTCAATTCCTCCACCTCCTCCTTCTTCTTCTTATTTTTTTTTTGTAACATTCAAACTCAAAGTCACACTCTTTGGGCGGCAGATTGTTCCAATCATGAACCGTGCGATGAAAGAAAGAAAACTTGAAGACGTCTTTGCGAGCCGGAATTTCTTGTAACGCAAGACAATGCTTATGTCTGGAGACGCGTGCGTCTCTTATCAGGTGTGGCGAATTAAATTCATTTTCGATTAATTGAAACGGGTGCTTCAGCCGCTGTGCCTTTAAGTATATCTCTGTTGGTATTGAACTAGCTCTGCGACGAAATACATATGCGGATGTAGTTGCACGGTGCTCTTTAAAAAATGCAACGGACAGCTTTCCTTTGAACGCCCTCTAATTTCTTCCTATGAATTCTACGATGCAGGTCCCAGACTATAGAAGCATATCGCATTATTGGCAGAACTTGAGATTTTCATGCTGTTAATCTAACCTCAACAACAAGAACAACTTTATTTGAAGGTGACGAATGGGGAGTTTCATCGCCAGAGGCGATACTCTACTCCATTACTGGTGGTGATGTGATGAATGAAATAATGAGCCCCTTCACAATAAGGATTGAAGTCCTATGGTGTCCAAAAAGGTCAAACCTAACCTTGAATGTGTAGTACTTCGGCATTCGTCTTAACTGGAACAACCTCTGCAGGGACTTTTGTACCACCTTATATATGTACGGTCGCTTTAAGGAGGGTTAGACTGAAAACACACTCAAAGATATCTATATGAACTGACCTGACTTATAGCTACTTCATTAATACAATATAATTATATGGTAAAGTGTTATATGTTTTTTGGCACATGCATTAGTACGCATTTCTTGTTGTTTATGTTTAGTTGAGGCATTTGACTCACATGACTTTGATCATCACTGCACGAAATGCGGTTATACAATGCGCTTAGAATAATCATCAGCATAGAGACGCAAAGAGACTCCAAAACTATTAACCTCAGCAGTATCATTGATGTATCGATTAAACAGTAGAGGACCTAGCACAGAGCCTTGCGGCACCCCAGATTTAAGTTTAGCAGGCCTGTACCTTTGAATGTCCTACTTCAACATACTGGTTTCCTACACTAGGTATGATTCTATCCATCTTGCAAGAGCAGTGTTATAAAGAATACAAATTATAGTTTTAACAGCTTAATTGGTATTGTGGATGGTATTAAACGCTTTTGCAAAATCAATAAAGATTACATCAACCTGATAGCCGCTGTCCACTGCCACTGCCAAGTCATAATGGAAATTCTAAAAGTTGCAACACAATCGAAAAATGTTGTCTGAAATCATATTGCTTGAACTAAGTATGCAGTATGTGTTTCATAAGCTTGAAAAAATTAGAAGTAAAAGAAACCGGACGATACGTATTTATTTAAGTTGAGTTGAGTTTGAGTTTGATTATAGAAAAAAAAAAAAAACGGAAGATATTGAATTCGTCACCTGTCGAATTCTGCTATATGATTTCAGACAACATTTTTCGATTGTGATGCAACTTTTAGAATTTCAGTACGACTTGGCAGTGGCCGTGGACAGCGGCTATCAGGTTGACGTAATCTGATGTAAAAAATTTGATGTAAAAAAAACGGAAGATATTGAATTCGTCACCTGTCGAATTCTGCTACTCCTACAAATGAAATGAAATGAAATGAAAGGAACAAGAAAAATGAAAAGATGAAAACATAAAAATAGAAAAACATCACCCCTCCCGGTCACCGAACTGTACGTGCACATGCGTAGCTACATCCCCTAGAAGTGAACTCAATTGCGAGAAACTAACAGGAACGGGGAACTCGACGACACATGCCTAGAATCTGAGGATCTCCTGATTTATGTACTGGTACAACTTTACTAATCTTTCACTCATTGGAAGCATACTAGTCCCGAAAAATCCAATGGAAATTGATTTTCAAGTACCAGGCAGACCAAACCGTGTAACGCCACAGAACATCATTCGGTAGACCTTTTGGTCCGCAACTCTTCTTTACATTTGCTTTTAAGGGGAGGGTAAGGATACCATCTCATGAGAACGAAGGATCTGAAAGACGAGCCGTTGATGATTCGTGTGAACTGTTAGGTGCCTAACACTTTGTTGAAAGCACTTTGGAAATAACTGTTGAAACGACGAGCGACTATACTTGGATCTTCAATTACTTCGTCGCCCTGCTGAAGGGTAATCTCATTGCTACATTCGAATGCTAGCTGCCTGCAGAACTTCGAGGGCTCGTTTGTCACGAGATTAGTGAGTGTAGTGCTGAAAAACAATCTCTTAGGATTAGCAAGCTCCTTTCAGTTGCGCGCTTAGAAGTAGTAATCGCAAAGTTAATTCGGTGGAAATGAGATGATTTTAGTTTGTTTTCTACAACGGGCGATTCTGCGTCAATAAATATATATACAGGGTGTTTCAGTTAAATCCCCGGGCTAAATAATTCGCGAACCGGTGCACCAATCGAAGTACTTCCTTTTAAGTATCTGTCCGATACGGCCTACAAGCTGTGCACCGTGTGAATGAGTGGGAGGCGCTCATTATTTAAATAAAAATGCAAATGAGTTTCGTCAGGGCGCCGTCGGTATTAAAATGGGTACTACCCCTTTTGGGACCTTCAGTGGGCACCTTTTAGTGAAAAATCTGCCACGCAAGCGGGTCATTTGTTGCAGTAATTAATTGGTTTCGGTTTATATATTTTTGTCGCGGCTGGTCGCGGTGAAGCGCGAAAGGACGCTTTTCCACTCAGTTGTCCACCAATGAATTACGTCCTTACAACAATGAATTACGCCAATGAATTACACCAGTGAATTACGCCCTTTTGCGCTTTGCCGCGACCAGCCGCGACAAAAATATGTAAACCGAAACCAATTAATTACTGCAACAAATGACCCGCTTCGGTGGCAGATTTTTCTCTAAAAGGTGCCCACTGAAGGTCCCAAAAGGGGTAGTACCCATTTTAATGCCGACAGCGCCCTGTTTTAGAAGTTACGTTTTTTTCACGAAACTCATTTGAATTTTTATTGAAATAATGAGCGTCCCCCACTCACTCACACGGTGCGCAGCTTGTAGGTGGTATCGGACAGACACTTGTAAAAAAGAAAGTTATTCGATTGGTGCACCCGTTCACGAATTATTTAGCCGGGGATTTAACTGAAACAACCTGTATAATCTCTCATTAATCCATAGGTTTTGCTTGGCTAGCCTCTTACGGAGTATAGGGATAAGACAAAGAGCACGAAAAACTATACACTTAAATTGGTTCCACAGATCATCAGCCGAAACCGAAAGTATAAAGTAGTATACTTTATAGTAAAGTAGAAAAACGACAGAAGCTATAAATAAAACACTTGTGTGGCAGGTAAATTGGCTGAGTGAAAGGACAAGGTTGACGAGCAACATTTGGGACAGGAGATCATTTCTACGTAGAAAAACAAGAAATAATTAGAAAAGACAGAAAGAAGAAAGGACGTGGACGTAAGGATGGAATTCGAACAACCGGCGAGCACGCATCGAGCCTGGAAGGTGTTTCCACGTTTTCATTTATGTGGAGCAGATAATAGGATAGCCTTGGTCATGAACATTTTTTTAGCGCACAAGGTGGTCAAGCTAGTGAAAGTGGAAAAGAAGGGAGTGCGGTGTGCGGAGGTTGTATAAAATGGAAGAGCAGCGGATGAATAGCACAGTTCACATCACAAGTTTCAGCAATGAACAGCTTGGTAGGTATTCCACCTGTGTGCGGTGGAGGGCGGGGCCATAGACGCTGGATGGTGTTTGAGGACTGTGCTGCTACGCTATGTCTCGAACACCAGAAGGTGTCTTGACCATAAAAGTGTTCTTCAATGTACCGTTGGCCCTCTTACGCTTGTACTATAAATTGATGCTTAAGACACGATTGTACACACTCTCTGCGGCAAACCTGTAATACGTCCCACGTAGGAAAACTAGTGTAGAGAAAGTGCCGAAAAGATTCAGTTCGGTGTTGAGTATACTCTGGGAGCAAGCCGCAGTTCTGCAAATGAACTTATGGTACTCTGCGGGAATTGATGTTTCTTGATGTAAGGACCATGAAAGTGTCGTTCACGAGGTTATTAGTGTGTAGAGAGAATGGCATAAACGCAGGCGAACTGGTGGGCTAACTCCACGATAATAAACCTTAGCGATGGGCAAAGTTACGTACGGGACAAATATACAACAGCTCAGACCAACCGGTTTGAGCTGTGGCCATCGGTGTGCATGGCCAATCGTGTGCAGTGCAACAGGCCATCGGTGTGCATGGCCTGTAGGTAACTTTTCCAATCGCTCAAGTTTATCATGGGGTTATTAGTGTAATGTTTTCACAAAATAATATCGTGTCGCGTGAAATGAAATTAGAAGCAGAATGTCTATGTTTTTGGCGGAAAGCCGCCGCTAAGTTGTTTGCAAGGCTTGAATATACTGGCCGTTGTTGCGATTCCCCCCACTGTACCATAGGCAATACTAGACTGCCAGATCGAGCTCTGGGTTTATTGAAGGAGACAAATGATGCTGCATGGTATAATGTGGCCTGAAGAATAGCCAGGAATAGCTACCAGCAAGGTCGCCATGCAGCTATCGTGCTCCTGGCTTTGGTTCCTTCGGTCCGTGCTCGTGGCGGATGACGATAGCGGTGCCGAGAGGACGACGAATACGATCGTACCAATGTCTTCAAAGACGGCTAGCTGCTGAGCTAACCTTCGTGCGTCAAAAGGCGTCGTACAAGCGACCAAGTTCTTTTAGTTCATCTCTAAGTTATTTTACTAAGTTCTACAAAGCTTGCTCTAACAGTCCCTATTTTTTTTTTATTTCTGTCTCATAAATTATACATGATCCTTGATCCATAAAGATATTCTTTCTTGATCGCATCGTGGAGATTCTTTTGAACATTCTAGGTGTCCTTTTCGCGGTGGTCTAAATTGGTGCAAATACTGCAAGGGATGCCATAAACTCCGGTTGCTAAAAAGAACTAGTAAGTGCGGTGCATCAAAAGAGTATGCCATTCCAAATGACTCACACACATATCACTCGGATCAGACACGCGGATCATTACAGCGTACTTATTTCTCACTAGCAAGTATTCGTTATCTGAGGAACTTGGGGGAAAATAAAGAGATTTGTGATTTCAAATTTTTAGTGTACAATACGCTTTAATGTACAATAAGTAGTGTACAACACGCCGTCTAAACTATAGGACAGGGCCTGCTCGCTATTGACGTGACGTATCGTTACTAATCCTTCAACTAAAAAAAAAAAAAAATCCAACCTGTCCCGTTGTTAATTGACCCAGTGTAATGTGTTTCAAATCGTCTGGTGCTATTGGATGAAGCAGACGTCATAACGACTTTATGTGCCACCTGGGAGGTGACCCGGGTCCGAATCCGGTCACCGGCTATATTGTCTGAGTGTTTTCCTTGGCTTTTCTCCCGACGCTTAAATACAAATATCGGCACAGCTCCCTTTGAAGTCAGCCCAGGACGCACCATCCCCCCACCACCCACCCCCCTGATAGCCGTGAGGTTGCCAGCCTAATCGTGGCCGACTACGACAAGTAATTCGCATCACCACCACTATGTGTCACCTGGCGCAGGAGGGCGATTCATTCAGCATTCAAGGGTGATGCGCCCGCAGTTTTCGCTGAGTATTTTGCGTGTACCAATGTTCAGGGTGTTTGCTGAATTTATCAAGCGCTCGACATATCGAGGCTCTCCGCTAACACTGTCAGTGCTCTCTACACACGTGCTAAAATATTAACAGTTGGAATGTGAGAGGGTGATACTACCTCATCGTGGGCGACACGATTTGCATTGCAACGCACTTTGTCACGGCTATACGTGCAGACTTATCACTATTCAGATCGTGACAAAGAAGTACAATTCATAACATTCTATAGTAGTTTACAACTCTTAAATAAGGCTATCAAGTGTCATGGGATCTTTTTATCATTGATTTACAGGGCGTTGCTCTTCTTGTATTCGTCTTGGCTGGAGCCGCTATGGGTGGCTTTGCCGGAGGCCTCGGTGGAGGACATGGCGGTGGCCACGGTGGTGGAGGTGTCCTACTGAAGGGCAGATTTAGCGGAGGCTTCGGCGGTGGACTAGGCGGCGGCCATGGCTTTCACAGCGTTCAAGCTCTACAAGGACCCACGTACCTAGTTAAGACAGTTCATCACGTCCACAAGCTCCACGGTGGTGGTGGGCATCTTGGAGGACACGGTGGAAGCTTCGGTGGCGGCTTCGGCAGCGGCCACAAGGTCGTTTTTCTCGGTGGTCATGGACACGGTTGGCATGGACGCTAAGGAGAACCTCGTATGGATATAGGCTATGCGCAAAATTGTGGTGCAAAGTCACACGATACGCGTTTACATTGATGACCGCAATGATGTTGATGACAGGGTTTTGTATATAATCTGTAAATAAATTCATCCAATTTGTATTCAGACAACATGAATCAATGGTGAATTTTCTGTGAAACGGTGCAAATCGTTTCATCCTTATCGGCCTCGGTTACTGGAATATTGCTACCGACGCCGTGATAGCGTTTTGGAAGCGCGGGTATACTTCACTGGACCGGTCTCAACGCCCCGGGATAGAGGAGTCGGCTAGACTTCATTTTAGACTTCATCATAGTCATTTATCAGCAGGGTGAAAAAATTGTCTGTACCTACCCAGCTAGGGCTAACCATCTCCTGTATGAAAGAGTTTTACACGCCATAATCATTGTTTATGTTCTTTTGTTCTCCTTGAGCATGCGCTCTAAGTTCATACTCAAGCATGATTCTACTCGCTATCTGTTGCAGACTTCTAATAAGTACTGTGTAGGAAACTTATTGTAGAAAAAGTATCGACAGGATTAAGTTCGGTGGTGAGTATGTCCTGGGAGCGAGCAGTGGCTCTGTAAGCGAAAAACACCTTCATGTGGTTCTTTGCAGGAATTCCTTGGTGTAAGGACCACAAAAATGATTTTCACAAAATTAGCTGGAAAGCAAGAGCAAGTTTAACGTACGGACGACATCTTGCAAAGGTGTCTTGTCTTTCGCCCTCGGCACTCTCTTTTGATGGCTCCCAATCAATGTTCACGGAGACTTGGAGGTGGCTCGGGCTTGCACCGGCTGTGCTGTGCTGGATAATTTCGCTCATGACGCTCTGAGGCAAATGTCGGGACAGTTCGCCATGATATCGGCCCAGAACATACATTAGCCCTCGAGGAACACGCCGACAATCGGCAGGCTGACCGCTCGAAACTTAAGCAACGCAACCAACAAGTAACCACCAGCATTCAAGATGACCTGATGCGAAATACCCCGTTTGCACACACTGTGTGAAAGAAACGTCATGACTGGAACTGATACAACAAAACATTATACTCGGCAAACCTTACTGCACTACATCGCTAACGGCGTTCTAGTTCAATAAGGTAGAGTAAAGCTTCGTTATAACTAATTGGAATTATCGTTTATTCGAAATTGCGCACTGTCCCAACCGAAATGCTTGTGTTTCGAAGCCTGATTGTTCGAAAATAATACCGTTTCCTGTTCTGCTTGGAGCACCTCAAAAACTCGGCTTTGTATTTTTGTTTTCGTTTCTGTTTCGTGACGATTTTCGGCAGCGATTTCCGTTTCTGTAGCAGAATTTCGTTTCCGTTTCCGTTGCCTACCTATTTGCGATACCTGTTCCAGTTTCTGTTTCTTTTAGATCCATTCGTCTGTTCTCGACATTACGGTTTTACGAGGAGGTCTGCGTGCGTGAACCCGTTGCCATTTCTAGGCTTATTCTTTTTTTTATTCCGTGTTAGCGCCGCAAAGCAACTGTGGCTATGGGCGGCGCACAAACGTGCACAGAGAGAGAGGACAGTAGGAAGGAGTGGGGGACAGGGGGGGTATATTTATTAGACCAAAGGAAAAAAGGGGGAAAGGTCAGCCAAACGGGACGTCGGCTTGCTATTCCACAAAAAAAACAACAAAAAAACAGGGGGTTAGTATGCGTCCTGGGCCGACTCCAGGAGGAGCTGTGCCGACATTCGTCTGCAAAGTCTGCCGGAAAACCCAGGGAAAACCTTGGACAGCACAGCCGCTAGTTGCATTTGAATCCACTAATCTTCTAATCTTCCGCACGACCTCGCCTGCCACCAACGAGCGGACGCTTTCACCCGCGCAGTCATGCCGCTGGTCGCTCAGTGTCGGCACAGCGCGTATCACCTGATGTCGTCCACGTTTTCTGGCAACACAAACACCGCGGAGGTACAGCGTATAGGCGGTGTGCTGCGGAGCATTCGCAGATGTGCAGCCACTGCTGCGGGAGACGCAGACGCGGTGGTCGAAAATGAGGAACATATAACCGCTGTGTCGATAATGCCAGGAAGCGGCGTGCTACAAAGTGTGCCGCCATTACACTCTTCCAGAGGTCCAGAGATGCGCCCGAAAGAGTACAGTGACTTTAAGAAGTGAACGCGCTTGCAGGCAAAACCCGTGTTTCTGCACGACGCTCATGACAACCTGCGGTCGGGTGGACGGACCACCTTTCGTCTGTCGCGATACTATCGCATTTCGTACGCGCTTTGGAGTGCCCCAAAGAGTACAGTGATTCTATACCATAATATGCGTTCTCATATGGCAACTAATCACGTGCTTGGGATAGCAAATGCCAACATTCCACAGCCTAATTGAGTACGCTTAACAATTTATCCCTTACAAAAACGAAAATTGACCTCTAATTGATAATTAATTGATTTCATATTGACGCTACTGACTATACACCTTCTTGTGTGGGAGAGATTTACTAGACGGATTTCACATGGTACTATACAACAAGCACAACACACACATAACATACACAACACAAGATCAACGATACGGGGCGATGCAAATTGCGGATATTAACAAATGAGAGGCAATGAATGATAAATGATCATGGATGGGTCAAAATATGGAAGGTGAAAAAAATATGTACAAAATATGAATTCGCCTATGACGGGACGCCGGCGATGGTGACGAGACCGCCGACAGCGCGAACAGAAGGGTGATGGCCCCAACAGCGCACAAAACCATCCTCCCCTAGCGCAAACAGTTCCCTCTGGAGGACGCTGACGACGCGAACCCGCAAAGATCTCACAAGCAGGAGGATCGGGACGTCGCGCCTACGCTGCGCCACAGCCTTACATCTGGCACCCCACAAGACCTGGGCCCCACAAGCCGTCACAAGCACACTGTACCGCTGGCTGGCACATCTCCGGTCAAGGGGTATTGGGCACATAATGTTTGTATGCCGCCTGACTAGCTGCCAGAATATGCGGGCTATGCGGCATTCGAAGAGCACATGACAATTGGTCTCTACACTGGCGCAGTATGGGCAGATATTCGTCGGAGTCGTGTTCCACACGTGGAGGCGATCACGCGTCGGCTATATGCTCCACGCAAAACTCCACAGTGTGTCGAACAAGGAAGGAGGGAGCCACGAGCACACAACCCTGCTCCACGCGATGGTGTCCACTTGCCGACGACGGTTGGCCCAGATTGTGCTGCTGCACGCCTCGTCCCACAAAACTGCCTGCGACATATGAGCGGGGCTGGTGGAGTTCGGGTTCACAGGGGGAGTGATCCGAGCTAGCATGCGATGGTAAGCGTGAATGACAGCATGGAACCGCCGTGGTGATCGCGCTGCCGGGCATGACGGTGCAAACGACTCCGGTGAAAGAGTGCGCACCAGAGGCCCCATCCAGTACATTAGAAGAACTTGCGTGGGCGATGGCTCTCCACAGATGATTCGCAGAACGGTCTTGAGTGCGATTCCACGATTCATGAGGCCCACGTCCGGAAGGGCTAGGCCCCCTCGAAACACTGGAAGACTAAGAAAAATGCGGGCCACAGGCCTATTGCGCCTCTTCTGCCAAATGAAGGCTAAGATGGTAGTGTGGATCCGCGAGACAACTGAGCGCGGTGCGATCAGCACATGACTCAGATGCCACACGCGTCCACAGAAGACGCTCCGCACTAGATATGCGCGCTCGAGGTACGTCAAGTTGAATGCGCTGGCAGCCTCGCAGTTCGCGCAAAGTTCTTGCAAAGCGCTCGACCAGTTAGCAGGCGTGGGCCCGGTGCTGTCAAAGAAGACGCCGAGAATTTTTAAGGAAGTAGTGCACGAGAAGGGTAGACACGCGGTGGACATACGGTGACCCAGCGGCAGCAGGTGGGTCTTCCGGAGGTTTAGAGCTCCACCGGAGTAAGCAGCGTAGATGTCGTAGACGCGACGCACCTCAGACACCGAAGACGGGTCTCGCAGAAGAAGGGTGACGTCATCTGCATAAGCTGCGACTTTCCAAGATCCAGACGAAGGAAGGGGCAGTCCGCGTATACTGGTGGCCGTATCAATGCTCCACAGAAAAGGGTCGATGGACAATACAAACAGAGCAGGTGACAGCGGACATCCTTGCCGGACTCCCCTGGAGACCCGGAACTCTCCAGAAAAGTGACGCAGCATGTACAGGCAGCTACGGTGGTTGCTATACAGCCGAGCGACGATGTCTCGAATCCACTGAGGGAACTGATACGCTCGTAGTACAGCAAGCAGGTATGAGTGTTCCACACGATCGAAGGCCTTTGCTTGATCGAGAGACAAGAGGCAACCGTCAACCCCGGTGGCGGCAGCGTAATGCAGGGCATCGCGTAATCCATTAAGCGTGTCGTACATGCTCCGGCCCGGAACACTGCACGTTTGGGAGGGATGTATTATTGCCGGCAGGACACTCTGGATGCGCTGGGCCAATATATATGACAAAAGTTTATAATCACAGTTCAAAAGCGTAACAGGACGCCAGTTTTCTGGGTACGCGAGGTCACCGCTGTTCTTGGGGAGCACAATAATGTGTCCTTCTTTGACTTCTAATTGACAGTGGCCACTCAAAGTCAATTGACACGTTTCTGATAATTTTGACAGAATTCTTATTGCGAAGGGTGAACAACAGCAGTAACAAGTGTATGTACACATTTACTTTTGAATTAATTGATAGTGAGAAATTAATGTTTTGAGGCTGGAACACATTGAAAGGACAAATACATAAAAAGCCTCAAAGTGCCTAAGAGTACCCATCTTCCATCTTTCATCAGTAATTGATAGTATTCTATTTGACACGCATTTTCTTTGTGTTCACTTGCTTAATTTTACCAATCCAATAATTAAAATTGTATTCCTCGATTTTATTCACATGCGTAAAAGAACTAAAAATGTGCAATGCATTGCATATACAAACGTCACAGGAAGGATTCGGTTTTAGTTTTCAGCTCCACAGGCCTTCAGCAAGTGGGACAGTTCTGGCCCCGGACGGAAGATCATCCTCGATCGAACTTGCTGGTGAGGTCGAGGAGTCGAGCATCCAACATTTCCCGTGCGCTTGAGAGCGCTGCGGCATTGTGCATCCCCAATCCATCAGTGAGGAACAAAACTATTTCTTTGAGATTAGAAAACCACTCCTTGTTAGGATCATATTACCAGCGAGTACAAACAGCCATGATTACAAACGTAGAATGACGACGCACGAGGGCGACGCACCCAGCTGCCAACACAGACTTTGCCGCAGCATCCCGTCGAGCTTCCTGGGGTAGAGCGCAACGTAGAAGCAGCCAGAGGGGACTCTTCCGAAGGCTGTCGAGCCTCAAGCATACACGAGCAGACTCCAATCGTTGGCCATCCTGACCATCATGATCATGTCGACCGCGCCAGTAAAAAGATGGTGACGTCAGGATGAGCAAACAAACAAAGAGCTTAATAACCTCCTTGCTCGTAGCCATTCCCAAGTCGGCTCGATGATGATTCGATTGCCACCGTTACAATACACATCCGTTTCATTAATAGCTTGGTATGGGGCATAGAATCAAACGCTTTCGCAAAACCAGTAAAGATTACATCAACCTGGTAACAGCTGTCCACTGCCTGTGCCGAACCATAATGAATTTCTAAACGTTGCGTCACAATCGAGGTAGGTAGGTAGGTAAAAAAAGAAAAATATGGAGATGTTTGCCCAACTTAATGGGCCGGCTACTCCAGTTCGCTTATGGTAACGAGGTCTTGCTACCGAGGGGTCTAAAATGATATTTGTTCTGTAAAAGTCCTAAGGAAGGACATCACAGCTGAGTGCGAAACATGCCGATGTGCTGCTGGCCAGTCACTGAGTACCTCCTTGAGGTCAATGGGGCCGTTGTCGTGTCTGACATAAACGAAAAACCTGATCTAAAATTATGTTGCTCCGAACTAAGTATGCGCTACCAGAACTAGAACTAATTGTGCGTTAAACAGTTATGCTGCGCTGGCCGCCTGGCGTAACTGGTTAACGCACCCAACCAGGCAATCGAGAGATGCGCTGTTTAAAGCTCGCCGCTGTCTGGCTTTTTTGACGACTGCCATATTTCAATTGTTCATATTTTTAGGCACTGCGAGGCTTGTGTTGTCTTCGTGTGTTGTGTCTTTCAACTTTAGCACACACTTTCCACGCAACATCAGCCGAAACCGAAATCAAAGCAGAAAGATGAAAAAAGCTATAAATAAAACACTTGTAAGTTAATTGACTGAGTGTACTGGACGGGGCTGACAGAGCTACATTTGAGAAAGCCTCCGGGGAGGAGGTCATTGAAAAAAGAAAAAAAAGAAAGAAAAGGAAAGAAAGAATAAGAGACACAAAGGTGACGCGGACGTGAGAATGGAATTCGAATAAACGGCCAGCACTCATCCAGCCTGAGAGGTGTTTCGACGTTTCCATTTATGTGGAGCAGACTATAGGACAAACTTGGTCATGAACAATTTTTAGAGCACAAGGTGGTCAAGCTAGTGAAAGTGGAAAAGAAAGGAGTGCGGTGTTTGGAGGTTGTATAAAATGGAAGAGCAGCGGATGAACAGCACAGTTCACATCACAAGTTCCAGCAATGAACAGCTTGGTAGGTAGTCTACTTGCGCGGTGGAGGGCGGGGACACAGACGCTGGATGGTGTTTGAAGACTGTGCTGCTACGCTATGTCTCGAACACCTGAAGGTGAATTGGCGGTAAAAACGTTATTTAATTTTCTTTTGGTCCTCTTACGGTTGTACTATAAGTTGATGCTTAAAACGCGATTATGCGCGCTGTCTGCGGCAAACCTGCAATACGTTCCATGTAGGAAAACTAGTGTAGAGAAAGTATCAGTATGAATAACTTCGGTGGTGAGTATACTCTGGGGGCGAGCCGTGGTTCTGCAAATGCAGAACTGTTTATTATGGTTCTCTGCAGGAACTGCTTGATGTAAGGACGACGAAAATGTCGTTCACGAGGTTATTAGTTGATTGCTTCCATAAAATAATATCGTGTCACGTGAAAGGAAATTAGAAGCAGAATATCTACGCTTTTGGGGAAAAGCCGTCGCTAAGTTGTTTGTATAGTAAGGCTTGATGATTGTCGTTGCGATTCCCCCCACAGTAATTGTACTAGGTGATATCAGACTGCCATATCGAGCTCTGGATTTAATGAAGGAGACTAATGATGATGGTAGAATGTGGCCTGAAGAATAGCCAAGAATAGCTACCAGGGAAGTCGACGTGCATTTATCGAGCTCCTTGCTTTGGTTTCTTCGGACCGTGCTCGTGACGGATAACGGTAGCGGTGACGACGGGACGACAAATACGATCGTAACACCGTAGGCGAAGAAGGCTGTCTGCTGACCTAACCTTCCTGCATCAAAGCGTCTCCTACAGGCGGCTCATGGCTCTTTAAAGATATTCTTGCTTGATCACAACGTGGAGCTTCTTGAAACATTCCAGGTGTCCTTTCTCCGATGCTGTAAATTGGAATGTGCAATACCGAGTATCGAAATTAACCTCAAGCGGAGCAGCAGCTGGCTTGACTCTTAGTCGTGCATGCTGGACGCGTGAGCTTTGAGGATTATAACGCAAAAACACAGCAAAGGATACCAAAAACTCCGGTTGCTAAAAAGAACTAGGATGTGTGGTGCATCGAAGGAATGCCGCTCCAAATGACTCAGACACCAAGAAGAGGCTCATGGTATGATCGTCAGAGTGTACATGCATATTTTTCACTAACAAGCATTCGTTATTATGAGGAACTGTATGACAAAACGCCGTTGTATTCCGTGCTTTCAGATGGTATGTATAAAATTGTATGCTAACAGTGTGTCGCGGGGCGATTCTCCAATATGCCTAGTCGAAATGTAGGCGCTAAAGAATGTGTTTACTTTCCCTTTCAACCCAAGAAAGTGAAAGCAACAAAACGTTCTAAAACGCAGTATCTATTGTTTGTGATTTCGAATTTTTAGACTGAGACAGGACCTTCTCGCTATCGACATGATGTATTGTTAACAGTCCCACCTGTCCCGTTGTTAAAGGGGCACTAAAGAGCTCCAGGAATATTCTCCAGTTATTATGCTCTATGAAAGAACGTGGCCCACGATATCCAATTATGAAATTCATTTACTTCTAGCGAGCGCCTTTACCATGAAACAATGCCATTCAAAGAGCATAATCCGCGTAAGTCTCTCCTTCCTACCCGGAGAGCACCTACGTCACACGTCTCGCACGTGTAGCAAAGCTGCATTCCAGTCACTGGAGATGGGGGAGATTTCGGGCTCCTAGCCAATGACGGGCCTCGTTGACACAAACAGCAGCGTGCGGGGAGAACCGGTTGTGAGAACACCGCTGTGACCTCGCGGAGCAATACAGCGCTGAAAACATAGTGCGCACATGAAATGGAATATTGTGGGCTTTTGGTAGCATTTGATCTGGCTACCTTGAGTTTGACAAGTGTAAATATGTTTAGAATTGACCTCACTACCCAATATTAAAACAAAACCGGTGTATAGGCGCCCCGCATTTTGAATGGTTGATGGTGCGCGACGTCAAAATGACGTGTCGCTATTGTCGCCAGGGCATCGCAGGGCGGGGCATGAGCGCGAAAGAGTGCAGTGAATATTCGGTTGGTTTGGAGCCATTATTTACTTTTTTGCGACAAAAATTTTTGCTAAACATCACTGTAGGAAACGAATCACACTGCATTACAAAAAAGTGCACCTTGCATACCTGTTTATTACCCCTTTAATGCTCCTGGTTTGCTGTGTTTCAAATCATCTGCTGCGATTGGATTAAGCAGCAACTCAAGAACTTTGTGTGTCATTGTCGGTAGCTCAGTCGGTAACGGGTTCGATCCCGGCCGAGGACAGTAACAATGTGTCGGAGGTAAACATTGCTTCCAGCACCGTGTACCGGAGATTTGCGGCGCACGTCAAAAGAACTCCAGGTGGTCGAAATTAGCCGCAGTCCTACCCTGCGGCACGTGCAACATGTCGCCGTACTATAGGCAGACAAACCTTACGTGTAACATCATGGCACCATTATTATTATCATTGGCGCAGGAGGGGGATTAATTCACCATTCAAGAGTGATGCGCCCGCAGTTTTCGCTGAGTAGTTTGTGTGTACCGATGTTCAGGAGAGGTATGCGGACTGCATCAAGCGCTCGTGATATCGAGACTCTCCGCTAACGCTGTCAGAGTTCTCTACACACGTGCTACAAGATTATCAGCTTAGATGTGAGAGCGTGGTACCTTCTGGTGGGCGACACGGTTCGCATTGCAATGCGCTTTGCCGCGGCTACGTGCAGATTTATTACTATTGAGATCTTGACAAAAAGTACAATTCATAACATTCTAGAGTAGTTTACAACTCTTAAATAAGTCTATCAAGTGTCATGAGATCTTTTCTTCATTCATTTATAGGGCGTTGCTCTGCTTGTATTCCTCTTTGCTGGAGTCGCTATGGGCGGCTTTGTCGGGGGCCTTGGTGGAGGACATGGCGGTGGCCACGGAGGTGGAGTTGTGCTACTGAAGGGAGGATTTAGCGGAGGCTTCGGCGGTGGACAAGGCGGCGGCCATGGCTTTCACGGCGTTCAAGCTCTACAAGGACCCACGTATCTAGTCAAGACAGTTCATCACGTGCAGAAGCTTGACAGTGGTGGTGGCCATCTTGGAGGACACGGCGGCAGCTTCGGTGGCGGCTTGGGCGGCAGCCAGAAGGTCGTTTTTCTCGGTGGTAATGGACACGGTTGGCATGGACGCTAAGGAGAACCTCATAGACTATGCGCAAAATTGCGGTACAAAGTCACACGATATGCGTTTACATTGGCGACCGCAATGATGCTGATGACAGGGTTTTGTACATAATCTGTAAATAAATTCATTCAATTTGTATCCGGACAACACGAACCAATGGTGAATTTTCTATGAAACGGTGCAAATCGTTTCATCCTTACCGGCCTCGGTTACTGGAACATTGCTACCGACGCCGCGATAGCGTTTTGGAAGCGCGGGTATACTACAACGGACCGGTCTCAACGCGCCGGAATAGAGCAGTCGGCTAGACTTCATTTGAGACTTCATCATACAGTCATTTAACAGCAGGGGGAAAAATTCCTTGTACCTACCCAGCTAGGGTTAACCACCTCCTGTATGAAAGAGTTTTACACGCCATAATCAATGTTCATGTTCTTTTGTTCTCATTGAGCATGGGCTTTAAGTTGATGCTCAAGCATGATTCTACGCGCTATCTGTTGCAGACTTGTAATAAGTCCTGTGTAAGAGTAACCTTCGTTATAACTAAACGGTTGTTTCGGAATTATCGTGTATTCGAACAACAGCAACAACAAATACACTGATGATGATGATGAATGGGGAAATTCGCCATTTGGGTTGTGACCCCCTACCCCAATGCCGACGGGATTGCATGAGATGTAAAATGGCAATGAGGAAACGAGGGGGGAGAGACTGTAGCAAGACCGGTGTCTTGCAGAAAATCAAGGAAAATCTGCAGGGTACGACGGTGTTGCAGGATTTCGGTCCAGGGCCCAAGGAAGCTCCTAAGCAGCACCCACCCTGCTCTGGAATTTCCCGATAAGCCGGACAATGACCCACGGATGATGACCTCACTCCTCGGAGAAAATTCCTGAAGCTGACGACCGCCACGTGGCGCACCTCTACTAACCGTGACGTCTCTCCAAGAACCTACTTGAGCCATGTGCTGGATTCCTAACACTTTAGTCCTGACGAAGATAGTGCCACTGTCGAAACGTCGGTCGTTCTTTTAAACGTCTCATAGTATGTTATAATCTTTGTGTTAAATTACCCCACAAACTAGTTTTTGTTAACTTCCCTGTAATCTGTCGTCCACGTGTGTTGTCCGCCCAAGAATATCTGCCGGCCCAGAGATGATAGAAGTGAGAACAGGATGTCTATAGCCCTTACAGTTTTTTCAATGAAAAATCAGTATCGAAAAAAAAAACGACACCCTGTATATATATATATATATATATATATATATATATATATATTATATATACAAAGGAAAAATAGTCGAAGCTCTCTGGCTGCACGTTGAGCGTATGTTTATAAGTTGATCGTGCACTCCCAGCCGAGGACAATTGTTTCGTTCTTTGGAACTCGTCAGCCCGGCGCCGGGAAGTGACATGAACTCGTGACACTTCTTGGGAAGTGACACGAGTTACTTGCTGGCTTGCACTGCGGCCTCCACAGGCGGCGCCGTCACCGTGGAACACTGATGTCTCGCCGAGACACACTGTTAGCGCCGACCGAAGGTCGTGTCACTTTCCTGCGCCGGGCTGGCGAGTTCCAAGTAGCACGAAACAGCTGTCCTCGGCTGGGAGTGCACGATCAACTTATAAATACTCAACTTATATATAAATAAATAACTATTATTGGATTTTAAAAAGCGGACCAGTGGGATGGCCGAGCGGCTTAAGGCGTCCCGCTCGTTGGTGGTATAGCCAAGGTCGTTCTGAAGACTGTGAGGTGGTGGGTTCGAGAATCCTACCACCGGCTGTGCTGTCTGCATCCCTTACAAAAGTTGGCTTCCCCTCTCTATAGAATTCTTAACTCCGGTTTACAGACTCTATCTAGTAGATATCCACTGCCTCTTTCTATCCACTTAATCTAAACAAACTGTATAGAATCCCTTATTGAAAAGCGACGATTTTTCTAACCAGTGCTGCTTTCTACTTTCATACATGAGATATATAAGCATTCTATACCAGTTCTACGGACTCATTTATATACACAACATAGTTGAGAATTGAGAAAGCGCAATAAAAATATAATTTTAATACAAATGTGTACAATTCGTATAATGCAAAATTGTTGCAAATCTTGAGAAGTTTACAACTGAGGTGTTACAGCAGTACTGGATGTGGTGACGTGTTGGCTGTTTCAATAATTGTCCAAATCAAGTCCCTGGCGGAATGCTACATAGATCATTTATGCGCATGCTTGACTTTCAATGGACCTAGTGAATGTCTCAAACCAAAAGCAGTAAGAAACACGAACGTTATGTTGATGGTGAATTAATACTCCGAACCATTCCTTACTCCAGCGTTGTTTGTATGCGTAACTGAATTAATCTTAGATGGGTAGAAATCCAGCGAACCGGTAGAGATGTAGGAAGGGAGTTGCCTCAGGACAGAAGCCGCCGATATTTCGAACAGAGACTGTTCTTCTTCTGGGCACCGTCCTCATCATTGGCATGGTATTTAAAGGTTTAGGTGTGACGTGTTTAAAGGTTCATGCGAATTGTGGGTCAACAGCCCGGAGGGAAGAAAGGTCCGTACGGGTTTTTACGGCGGGAGTGAATGGCTGCTTTGTTAGAGTGTGGAGGGGATTATGTGAACGTAGTGATCTAGGCTACAGACCGGTTGCAGAAAAATGGAAGGTTCACGAACACGTGGACGAAACGGGACAACAGGCAAGAATTCGCAAGCATAGCGAAAGATAAGGAGGTTAGTGGTTACGTGGGGAAAATTCCAGAAGGAGCAAATTTTTTTTTTTTTAATATATATTTGTGATACAAAGTTGTGGCATGCAATAAAGAGAGCAGAAAGCAGTGGCCATGCAGAACATAACAAGTCGGTCACTGCTTTGGAGGAGGGGCTCGTGCTTCTGTAGAATGGCTTTGATGTTTGGAAGTGCGTTGGAATATCTTGTGATGAAGCTTATTTGGCACGCGTCGGGATTTTTTCGGTTTTCCAGAACCTCGTTTCGATCGAGTGTGAGTGCCTTGCGACGGAATTCGGTTAGGAGGGAGTCTGGATAGTCCCTTTGGGCAAGTGTACTGCAGAGTTCGTCAAGCTTCTCAGCGTAATCTGTGTCGTTTGAACAAACTCTGCGTAGTCTTACACTCTGCCCATTAGGAATTCCAACCTTACAGTGACGCGGGTGGTGACTCTTGAAGTGAAGGTATTGTTGTTTGTCAGTTGGCTTTTTGTACAGGGTTGTGACGAGGTTGCCGTTTTCTAGTGATATCGTGGTGTCGAGGAAGTTAATTAAGTGAGTTGACTGTTGTGATGTGAACTTTATGTTGCTATGCGCGGTGTTCAGTAGATCTACGAACTTTTGAAATTCATGTTCCCCGTGTTCCCATATTATCAGTATATCATCGATGTATCGAAGGTACACCGTGGGTTTTAATGAGAGGGCGCTGAGAACTTTGTTTTCTAGGAACCCCATGAAGATATTTGCGTATGTGGGTGCAACAGGTGTGCCCATACTTGTACCGTGTACTTGTAGGTAGTATTCACCATTGAACTCGAAGTAGTTCAGTTTAAGAACCAAGTCCATTAGAGCGAGTATGGTTTCCGTGTCTTTTCTGGTGTTTGTAGTAGAAAGGGTATTGCAGAGGGCTGTGATTCCGTCGTTGTGTGGGATGTTAGTATACAGTGATGTCACATCCAGCGTGGCTAGTATTGTGTCCCTACCAAATGTACGAGTGTTGTTTATATCTCTGATTATTCTGAGGAGGTGGGGTGTGTCTTGTACATGCGATGGCAGTGTTGTCGGAATATGGTTTAAATAGTGGTCCAGGAATTTCGAGAGTCTTTCTGTTGGTGTGTTGTTATTAGATACAATTGGCCTGCCGGGGATGTCAGCCGTGTAGAGCTCGTTGGCGTGTACCTTGTGGATTTTGGGCAGTAAATAGAAACGACCTGCGTCTGTGTTTGATGGGGTGAGATATCTGAGGTCATCACGTGTGATGAGCTTTCGTTCGTGGAGGTCCTGTATGGTATGGGTTATTAGCGCCGTGTACTCCTTTGTTGGGTCATGGTCCAGTTTGAGGTAGTGTTGCGTATTGTTGAGTTGCCTATGTGCTTCAGAGATATATTTATCTGTGGGCCAGATGACGATACTCCCACCCTTATCTGCGGGCTTGATAATGATATCATCTCTGTCAGCTAGCGCATTGATGATGTCACGTTGTGTTTTAGTGAGGTTGTGACCACGCGAGCTTTGGGAAATACCGCGAAGGATGTCGTTGCTTACTTGTTTAATGTACAGGTCTAGTGCGGGTTCTCGGCCGTGATTTGGTGTCCAGGTTGATGGTAGTCGGAGGTCGTTGTTGTTTTCTTGTGTTGTATGAGCGAAGAATTCTCTAAGGCGTAGCCGTCTCGCAAAGTCTGATATGTCTTTGTGGATTTCGTATTCGTTAACAGAATTGAGTGTAGGGCAGAATGTTAACCCCTTAGAGAGGACTTGTAGTTCGTCGCTGGTTAGTGAGCGTGATATATCTATTACGGTGCTTGCGTCAGCGTTTTCTCGGGGTGGCTCAGCGATGTTGCGGAGAGTTGTGGTTGTGGTGCTGGAAATGATTTGTTCGGCTGCTGCGTGTGTCGTGTTAGTGGGTCCGGTATCCGTGTCGTTGTTGGAATTAGGTTTTCCGAGTTTTTAGTGTTCCTTGTTAGCTAGCTCGCGGTTGAGTTGTTGAATGTGTAGTTCGAGAGTGTTTGCCTCCGCGTCGGTGAGACTGATATTGTTCATATGGGCCTGGATCGTAGCGAGTTGCGCGTGGCACTGTTTCTTTAATATTTCAAGAAACGTACGGGCTGTGTTGTTAAGGGCTGATGCCCACTGACGAACTTGACGAACACTTGACGAACTCTGCAGTACACTTGCCCAAAGGGACTATCCAGACTCCCTCCTAACCGAATTCCGTCGCAAGGCACTCACACTCGATCGAAACGAGGTTCTGGAAAACCGAAAAAATCCCGACGCGTGCCAAATAAGCTTCATCACAAGATATTCCAACGCACTTCCAAACATCAAAGCCATTCTACAGAAGCACGAGCCCCTCCTCCAAAGCAGTGACCGACTTGTTATGTTCTGCATGGCCACTGCTTTCTGCTCTCTTTGTTGCATGCCACAACTTTGTATCACAAATATATATTTAAAAAAAATTGCTCCTTCTGGAATTTTCCCCACGTAACCACTAACCTCCTTATCTTTCGCTATGCTTGCGAATTCTTGCCTGTTGTCCCGTTTCGTCCACGTGTTCGTGAACCTTCCATTTTTCTGCAACCGGTCTGTAGCCTAGATCACTACGTTCACATAATCCCCTCCACACTCTAACAAAGCAGCCATTCACTCCCGCCGTAAAAACCCGTACGGACCTTTCTTCCCTCCGGGCTGTTGACCCACAATTCGCATGAACCTTTAAACACGTCACACCTAACCCTTTAAATACCATGCCAATGATGAGGACGGTGCCCAGAAGAAGAACAGTCTCTGTTCGAAATATCGGCGGCTTCTGTCCTGAGGCAACTCCCTTCCTACATCTCTACCGGTTCGCTGGATTTCTACCCATCTACGTTCGCTACTGACGATCCGATGGCCTCAGGAGGTAAGCAACCCGTCCTCTCTTTCTCACATGTCGCACTCCTAGGGGATAGCTGTTACAAGTACATACACGAACACATCCCGCACGGAGAACACGGACCTCACATACACTTCTCAAGCGGCGCAAGAATACGAGACATCATGACACACGTAACCGCCGCCCCACCGAACATCACGCACTTCATACTCCACGTAGGGACCAACGACATCGCACGCTCGACAGCACAACATGTCATCCAGGAATTCGAAACACTAGTTTCCTTCATCACAAACAACAGACCAGGCGCTGAAATAGTACTGACAACGATACTTCCCCGAAGACAGAACAAACACCGAACATACATGTACCAGGACACATGGCTACACGAGTTCGACAGGAAGGCGCGCGCTGTCAACAACCACCTCATCCACATGCGTCAGGTACACACCAACGTTATGGTTATCACACACGCAGCTTTCGAATACCACGCTGAAGCACATCTCGCTCGGGACGGCATCCACCCAAACCACGCAGGCGTACGAGCTATGGCACACAACATCAAACACCTAATGGTCCATAGATGCCGTCCTGCACTGACAAACGCTCAAACACAACATCCTCAACCAGCTTACACTTCAAGTGCCAGCACCGCAAACACGCCAGAACACACGATGGCATCAAAGGGGACCACAACGACCACTGCACCCACGCATACACACGAGGCAAACGACAACACTCCAAACACAACCCGCACACACACAAAGTTCACGCAAACTGTGACACGGAAAACCACAAGCACGCAAACACAGACAGATGACATCGAGGAACACAGCGAGTCTCCCCAGCCACTGACCCCACAGCCACCGACCCCACAGACACGACGCACGCGCACATCACGCAGAAAACACCGTTGACTATCTAATCACCAGCCTACCATGCAGTCAACGAACTTTCTACGAATGCGAAAACTCATGGAGAAACGTAGCCGATACCTACATCATCTACGGATCTACACCTACCACCTGACTCACAACACAGTACCTAAAGGCCTCACCCCTAAAACAGTTCCTGCATTAGGAAAACTGACACCTGAACTAGAGCTAGAGTGGGCATCAGCCCTTAACAACACAGCCCGTACGTTTCTTGAAATATTAAAGAAACAGTGCCACGCGCAACTCGCTACGATCCAGGCCCATATGAACAATATCAGTCTCACCGACGCGGAGGCAAACACTCTCGAACTACACATTCAACAACTCAACCGCGAGCTAGCTAACAAGGAACACTCAAAACTCGGAAAACCTAATTCCAACAACGACACGGATACCGGACCCACTAACACGACACACGCAGCAGCCGAACAAATCATTTCCAGCACCACAACCACAACTCTCCGCAACATCGCTGAGCTACCCCGAGAAAACGCTGACGCAAGCACCGTAATAGATATATCACGCTCACTAACCAGCGACGAACTACAAGTCCTCTCTAGGGGGTTAACATTCTGCCCTACACTCAATTCTGTTAACGAATACGAAATCCACAAAGACATATCAGACTTTGCGAGACGGCTACGCCTTAGAGAATTCTTCGCTCATACAACACAAGAAAACAACAACGACCTCCGACTACCATCAACCTGGACACCAAATCACGGCCGAGAACCCGCACTAGACCTGTACATTAAACAAGTAAGCAACGACATCCTTCGTGGTATTTCCCAAAGCTCGCGTGGTCACAACCTCACTAAAACACAACGTGACATCATCAATGCGCTAGCTGACAGAGATGATATCATTATCAAGCCCGCAGATAAGGGTGGGAGTATCGTCATCTGGCCCACAGATAAATATATCTCTGAAGCACATAGGCAACTCAACAATACGCAACACTACCTCAAACTGGACCATGACCCAACAAAGGAGTACACGGCGCTAATAACCCATACCATACAGGACCTCCACGAACGAAAGCTCATCACACGTGATGACCTCAGATATCTCACCCCATCAAACACAGACGCAGGTCGTTTCTATTTACTGCCCAAAATCCACAAGGTACACGCCAACGAGCTCTACACGGCTGACATCCCCGGCAGGCCAATTGTATCTAATAACAACACACCAACAGAAAGACTCTCGAAATTCCTGGACCACTATTTAAACCATATTCCGACAACACTGCCATCGCATGTACAAGACACACCCCACCTCCTCAGAATAATCAGAGATATAAACAACACTCGTACATTTGGTAGGGACACAATACTAGCCACGCTGGATGTGACATCACTGTATACTAACATCCCACACAACGACGGAATCACAGCCCTCTGCAATACCCTTTCTACTACAAACACCAGAAAAGACACGGAAACCATACTCGCTCTAATGGACTTGGTTCTTAAACTGAACTACTTCGAGTTCAATGGTGAATACTACCTACAAGTACACGGTACAAGTATGGGCACACCTGTTGCACCCACATACGCAAATATCTTCATGGGGTTCCTAGAAAACAAAGTTCTCAGCGCCCTCTCATTAAAACCCACGGTGTACCTTCGATACATCGATGATATACTGATAATATGGGAACACGGGGAACATGAATTTCAAAAGTTCGTAGATCTACTGAACACCGCGCATAGCAACATAAAGTTCACATCACAACAGTCAACTCACTTAATTAACTTCCTCGACACCACGATATCACTAGAAAACGGCAACCTCGTCACAACCCTGTACAAAAAGCCAACAGACAAACAACAATACCTTCACTTCAAGAGTCACCACCCGCGTCACTGTAAGGTTGGAATTCCTAATGGGCAGAGTGTAAGACTACGCAGAGTTTGTTCAAACGACACAGATTACGCTGAGAAGCTTGACGAACTCTGCAGTACACTTGCCCAAAGGGACTATCCAGACTCCCTCCTAACCGAATTCCGTCGCAAGGCACTCACACTCGATCGAAACGAGGTTCTGGAAAACCGAAAAAATCCCGACGCGTGCCAAATAAGCTTCATCACAAGATATTCCAACGCACTTCCAAACATCAAAGCCATTCTACAGAAGCACGAGCCCCTCCTCCAAAGCAGTGACCGACTTGTTATGTTCTGCATGGCCACTGCTTTCTGCTCTCTTTATTGCATGCCACAACTTTGTATCACAAATATATATTAAAAAAAAAATTGCTCCTTCTGGAATTTTCCCCACGTAACCACTAACCTCCTTATCTTTCGCTATGCTTGCGAATTCTTGCCTGTTGTCCCGTTTCGTCCACGTGTTCGTGAACCTTCCATTTTTCTGCAACCGGTCTGTAGCCTAGATCACTACGTTCACATAATCCCCTCCACACTCTAACAAAGCAGCCATTCACTCCCGCCGTAAAAACCCGTACGGACCTTTCTTCCCTCCGGGCTGTTGACCCACAATTCGCATGAACCTTTAAACACGTCACACCTAACCCTTTAAATACCATGCCAATGATGAGGACGGTGCCCAGAAGAAGAACAGTCTCTGTTCGAAATACCGGCGGCTTCTGTCCTGAGGCAACTCCCTTCCTGAATTAATCTTAGACGCCTCACCCTTCAATTTGGCTCAGAGGCGAGCAGGACTCTCGGATTGATCCCTGCCATCCCTTACTGATCCCTGTCACGTGAGGAAAGAAGGCGGTCCACTGGTGTGCTGCCAAAAGTCACTTTCGCATCTTCACATAACTTTACAACCTCGTTGGTTTTATTCAAGCATAGCAATGCGTTAAATGCATTTTTAATACTTCCTGAAAAGTATATGCGAGAAATTTGTTATACTTTGTCGGGAAGTCAAAGTGAATTACGCATCTCCACATAACAACTTTATCCCTTTGCTAGTTCTATTCAAGCGCGCCGCCAGAAGTCACTTTACCTGTTATATTTCGTATCTGTGTGCTAAACGAATGAGGTCTGTCACAGGTCACGTGCACAGGGACCACGTCACGACCATCTGGTTGATCACGGCGTACCCTTCGGCATGCCTTCGTGTTCCCTCCGCTCTTTTCACGAGTGGAGTTTTCTTTCTTTCTTTCTTTCAAGTGAGCAAAAATAAAAAAATCTGCCTCTTTCTTTTTTTTTTTTTTCATTCCAAGTCCAATTCCCTGAGCCGCACGAAAGACCTGTCTCCCTGCTAGTGATTTTGCAAAGTGATAGCAGGCAGTGGTTTACCCAGAATTTCGTCATTGCGGGGGTGTTGGGTTCTGCAGGGGGGTGTTGGGTTCTGCAAGGGGGTTTATTTACATGCGTTTCACTCAATATTGCGCAATCTCACAATATTTTAGGGGGTCTCCTTCAGATTTTGGGGGGTGTTAGGGGGTGTAGGGGGGGTATGGATAAATCACAGGTAGCAGGTCCATTTCCGTGTCTAGTCTGTATGGAAACTTATCCCTTTTTTACGTCAAACATTCATCTATCCATCCATTCATGAATCAACGAAAACGTTTTACTCGATAAAAATCGATTCATTTTATCATTAGTGGTATCGTACACACCTTCGTTTGCAAATGTAAAGGTCCTTGTTTCGGACGACGTAAGGTTGTCGTCGGACGAGCGCATTCATTTCTTGCAGACGTCACTATCGGGGCAGGGCATGTAAGTAACGCCCACTTGTCGACAGTCCCGTTTTGCCTAATGAGATAGCACACCAGTCCTATTTCGCCTAACGCCAGTTACCCCTCCCGCCTCTTTAATCCGATAATCCGGATTAGGCGAGATGGGAATAGGCGAAATGGGATGTAACCGTTTTCTCTTAGGAAGAAAGCGTCACTGCCTTTCTACGTGCGCTTTTTGGACTTAAGAGTCCTGGGACCTTTTTGCTTTTTAAAACACGTTGTCCGTTATTGGAAGTCCGGGAAATGAATAAAAGAAAAGCAGCAGGAGAAAACGAAATGTGTGGTGGCAGAGACTGAAAAAGATAAAAATGGCAGAAGGCCGAATGCTGCTTTCTACTGAAAACCTGTACTTTATTGGCTCTGATGGATATTTCGATCGGGCGAACACTGATAATTAAGTATTTTTTGCTACTTGGAAAAGACTCCTGCTGTCAACTACATATACGCTGTCCAAAGTAAATGTGTACATTTTGTATAGAATGTCTATGAGCTAATTGGATAGACTTTCTATAGAATGTGGCCGGCCAATTTTGCAGAGCATGTCCATTCAAAATTGGAAAGGAAGGAGTTAGAATCTCTATACACATTTTATCAACACCTTCCACAGAAAGTGTATAGACAATAGCCTCAATACACAACATTATATTTTTTTTCTTTTTTTGTAAGAGCGAGGTTTCGCCCGGGTTTTCCGAAGACTTTCCAGACGAATGTCGGCACAGTTCTACCCTGAAGTCGGCCCAGGACGCATACTAACCCCCCTGTTGCCCACTCCTTCCTGCTGTCCTGTCTCCATCTGTCCACATCTGTACGCCGCTCATGGCCACAGTCGCTTCGCGGCACTAACACAGAATAAAAAGACGGACAAGGAGGATTACAAGTACGGTCTGTGAATTGGTTTCCGTTCTAGTTACCACCCTTGAATTTTATTTCCGTTTCGGTTTCTGGTAATGGAAAGTAAAATAATTTTGTTTCTCTTTCTGTTTGAGTTTCCTGCGGAATTCGGGCTCGTTTCCGTTACAATTTCTGGTAACCAACCCTGACTGGGAACGGCGCACCAGTGAAAGCTAGTACGACAAACCCAGCTTACGTCTCTTTTCCCTCTATCTCTCTCTCTCTCTCTTTTTTTTTGTACATATAAATTGAGAGACTGACAAGGTCTCACCGCCTAGGTTTATTTAGCGAACTTCAAAACTTCTCTAAAGACGCCGGCAGCGCTTCCTCGCGCTTCTTCGGCTAATGTCACTGTTTTTCGTGAAAGTTACGCTTTTATCGAATTACCGCTTATACCGGGTGTCTCAGTTAAATCTTCGGGCTAAATAATTCACGAGCCGGTGCACCAATCGAGGAACTTTCTTTTTTTACAAGTATCTCTCCGATACCGCCTACAACCTGCCACCGTGTGAATGACTTGGAGCCGGTCATTATTTAATTAAAAATTCAAATGAGTTTCGTGAAAAAACGTGTTTTTGATATGTATCCTTTTCCTATTGTTTGCCCACCTTATGTAATGCCATAGCTATGGCACTTAAGGTATATAAATAAATAAATAAATAAATAAAAAACTTGCACACCGTGCGAATGAGTTGGAGCCGCTCATTATTTAAATAAAAATTCGAATGTGATTCGTGAAAAACACAACTCTGAAGCAGGGCGCCGTCGGCATTAAAATGGGTACTACACCTTTTGGAACCTTTAGTGGCCACCCTTCAGAGAAAAATCTCCCACCGAAGCGGATCATTTGTTGCAGTAAATAATTGGTTTCGGTTTACATATTTTTGTCGCGGCTTGTAGCGGCGAAGTGGAAAAGGACGTAATTCATTGGTGGACATGAGAGTGGAAGAGCGTCCTTTTGCGCTTCACCGCGACCAGCCGCAAAAAAATATGTAAACCGAAAGCAATTCATTACTGCAACAAATGACCCGCTTCGGTGGCAGATTTTTCTCTAAAGGGTGTCCACTGAAGGTTCCAAAAGGTGTAGTACCCATTTTAATGCCGACGGCGCCCTGCTTTATAAGTTATGTTTTTCACGAAACACATTTGAATTTTTATTTAAATAATGAGCGGCTCCAACTCATTCGCACGGTGTGCAGGTTTTTTATTTATTTATTTATTTATTTATATACCTTACGTGCCATAGCTATGGCATTACATAAGGGGGGGGGGGACAATAGGAAAAGGATACATATCAAAAGCACGACAATCACAAGAAAACACAACCATACAGCAATTACCTACTCTAAGTACAATCTCTCACAGGCCCTAGTAAAGGTATCAATATTACTATTCATGACAACATCTTCAGGCAAAGAATTCCAATCACGGATGCCTGTCTGAAGGGGGGAATTATAAAAATAGTCTGTAGTGCCAAATGTCGTCTTAAGCTTGTGATGGTGGTCAAGACGGGCCGATAAGGGATGGGCTGGTTCAATATACGAAGAGCCATTGAGGAAAAGCCGAAAAATGTTCACCAGCCTTTTAACCTTCCTTCTGTTAGCAAAAAGTGGGATACAATTTGATTGCTTGAATTCAGTAATCCTGGTCCAGTCATATTTTTTAAAGATAAAACGGACTGCCTTATTTTGAACGGCCTCGATTTGTTCAATTAAATACTTCTGGAAGGGATTCCAAATAATGGACGCATATTTCAATTTACTGCGGACCAAAGTGTTGTAGGCCATTAATCTAACATCTGAAAATGCCAAGCGCAATGGACGTCGTACAAACCCCAGAGTATGAGTTGCTTTGTGAGAGATTTCATTAATGTGATGTGACCACGACAAGTTATGAGCCAGATAAACCCCCACGTACTTATATACCATGACCTTCTCTAGATTACTATCACCAAATACGTAGGTATTACAGTATTGCGTCTTCGCCCTGGAGAAGGTCATAAACTTTTTTCTACATTAACCTCCATCCGCCATAGAGTACACCAACTTTTAACGTTCGGTAAATCAGGCTGCAAAATTAAATAATCGGAATTATCTCTAATTGGACGGTAATGGACGATATCATCAGCATAAAACCTAATGCTGGATTGTATTGAATTTGGTAGGTCATTAATGTAGATAAAAAATAACAAAGGGCCTAAGACTGACCCCTGTGGCACGCCAGAGACTACTTCGGAAAGGTTGGACATAGCCCTACCCCACTTAACTCGCTGTGTTCTCCCTTGTAAGAAAGAACCAATCCAGTTTACAATTGAATGGTGAAGGCCAAGAGATTTTACCTTATTAATCAATCGTTGGTGTGTAACACGGTCGAACGCCTTAGCCAAGTCTATAAATATTGCATCAGTTTGTATGCCTAAGTTAAGGTTATTAAAGATGTCAGTGAGAAATTAAAACAGTTGACCCTGACAGGAGAACCCACTTCTGAAGCCATGCTGGTTTATATAAAAGAAGCCGTGGGCAACCAAATGCTTCATAATACCAGAAAAGATAATGTGCTCAAGCACCTTGCATGAGCCGCAAGTGAGTGAGATTGGCCGAAAACACTCAATTGTTGGGGAGGGGATCTTCGGTATGGGAACGACAACCGAATGCTTCCAGTCTCCAGGTATCGCTGCACAGTCAAGTGACTGTGTGACACACAAGTCATTTTTAAAAACTTAGTGGAGATACCATCGCAACCCGGAGACGACGAGAGAGGTAAGTTATTTATAATTTTACATATGCCGTCTGTAGAGACAATAATCGGATCTAGCATGGTATCACGAATGCATATTTGTATCGGGGGGGGGGGGGGGCGGCAAGGAAACGCCTCTCTAGTAACCACTGATGAAAAGATCTCATTTAATCCGTCCACTGCATCATCATGGTTGTAGGCGGTATCGAACACATACTTGTAAAAAAGTAGAGAGTAGAGTAGTTGTAGAAAGTTCTTCCTTTGGTGCACAGGTTCGCGAATTATTTAGCCCGGGGATTTAACTAAGACACCCTGTATAGAATCTCTTGTGGTAGTGTTGACTTCGTTCTAACGAGGGTTTGCTGCATGCTGCTCTCAGATGCGATGGTTTCTGGACAAGGCAGCATGACACGTTATCTTATCATGAAGCAAGACGACAAGGGGACAGGGAGCGCATAGCCCTCCTCGGTGGCTCAGTCGGTAACGTGTTGGCGAGCTGAGCTCAAGATCGCGTGTTCAAACCTGGCCTGGCGACGGTAGCTATATGGGGGGAGGTAAACATTGCTTCCAGCACCGCGTGTCGGCGATTTCTGGCGCACGTCAAAAGAACCCAAGGTGGTCGAAATTATCCGCAGACCCACGTACCCTGCGGCACGTGCAACATGTCGCCATACTATAGGCAGACAAACCTTACGTGTAGCATCACGGTACCATTATTATTGTAAGAAGTATATCCTTTGAGCAGCTTTTGGCAAAACTTTTATCGTGAGAAAAAGAAAAAGACGGATAAGGAAAAAGATGCACAGGTGAGTATGCTGCCCGAAGTGAGCGACGAAACTGCTTATGTTTCCCCCCTTTTCTGTTTCGCTTTTTTTAATATACGTATAGTACTTCTGCAGCAATCATGGTAATAGTAAAACTTCCGCATATACTGCTCAAGAGACCAAAAATAGGACTCAAAGGGTGCCTTTAGCGATCCATATCAGAGTGAAGGACGAATGGTGGTACAAGAGAGTTTCCATGTCAACTTGGACTAATGAAGAACCAGGGAGGTGTGTCACTCGTATTGGATGGGATTCCATGCTTTAATTGTGCTTGAAGAGTTAAAACAAGAGATACATCAGAGTTTGGTTACGTATTTATCTGAATATAATATTTATTTCGCTTGTCTACGTATTTATCTATGTATCTCAAAGGCACACGGATGTACCGCATTCTTGACCTCGTCGTCGCAGCTGAAGTGGCGGCACCCAAGGAACGCTTTCAGCGGCCCGAAGAGATGGAAATGGCTGGGGGCGAGGTCTGGACTGTGAGGGGGATGTGGCAGCAACTCCCAGCCAAGTTCCTGTAAGGTGCGTGTGGTGCGATGCGCGGTATGCGGACGTGCATTGTCCTGTAGGAGGAGGACTCCTTTGGTGATGAGGTCCGGCTTTCCGAAACTGGAGGTGTCCATGAATGATAGTGTTCAACGTTCCCACAGAAAGGTCCGTCTTTCGAGCCAGTTCGAGACATATTATCCGTCGGTCCTTGAGGATCAGGCGCTCCACAAGTTGGATATTCTCAGGAACTCTGACACTGGGCTTTGAGCCGCCCCGGCCGGGATCGTCCTGCATTGATGTACGGGCGTTTCGGAATCGTTTCCCCCACTCAAACGCTTTGCTGCGGCTAAGTGTATACTGGGCCTGAAGTCTTCTGTGAATTTCAGATGACTTTACACCTTCATTCACGACAAACTTCATGACAATTCGCTGTTCGATGTGCGCGCTCACCTCGTTGTCGGCCATCTTGTCTAGCACGTGCCTTCTGTTTTGCACAAACTTTGGACCACTATGTGGTGGACGCGGAGGCCTGTCGCGTGCGAAAATGATGAAAAAGAAGTAGCGCGAGCCATTTGTACACTCAGGAGACAGAAAGTCCCGGTTTGACTTGAACGCCCCTCGTACATAGTCAATCCAAGAAAGATTAGAGACTGAAAATACACTCAAAGACCTGGCTTATGGCTACTTCATGTAAACCATAATTATACAGTGATTTTTTTTTTTTCACATGCATTAGTACGGATTTCTTGTTGTTTACGTTCCGTGGAGACATTTGACACCAGTCGACAACACTTTACAAAGCCTTAGAAAGTGCGACTTGATCATCACCACAAGAAATGCGCTTGTACAATACTGTGGCATCAGCAGAGAGGCGGAAAGAGACTCCAAAACTACTAACCTCAGAAATGTCGTTTATGTATAGATTAAACAGTAGTGGACCTATAGCACAGGACATTGTGTCACCCCAGATGTTATGTTTAGCAGGCATGAACTTGTAAGGCCAACATACAGGTTTCTAGATACCGGTATAGATATGGTTCTATCCATTTTACAAGAGTCCTTTTTATAAAGAATACCTACTAGCTTCTTTATTAGCTTGGTATGGAAGACAACAACAAACAACAGCCAACTTTATTTGAGTTGTGATGTGAGTTCCATCGCCGGGGCGATACTCTACCTTATTGTATAGGGGATGCAATCAAACGCTGTCGCAAAATCAATAAAAATATACTTCACCTGATAACCGCTGTCCAGTGCCTCTACCAAATCATAAAGAGGTTCTAAAAGTTGCGTCACAATCGGAAAACCTTGTCTAAAACTATGTTACCCAGTGCCTACGTTGTTCGCTTCTAAACATGCAACAGTATGTTTATACAATATGTGCTCCATAAGTTTCGTTGTTTGTTTGTTTGTAAAGAAAAAACACGAGGAGAAATTGAACTCGTCTCCCGACTTGTTGTGCTACTCGTAATATAAATTCTCATTCATGTTTCGTCATTCATACTATCCCCATCAGTTAAGAGGCACCGGCATGTGCGATATCTCATTTGCGTGTGTCATGTGTGGTTGCGAGTGCGTATGCCTTATTTTTTTCTTCGTCATCCTACTCATATACGGGGTGTTTGCTCTAACGTGTCCAGAAATTATATTTAAAGCAAGCGGTAAAAGAAAAGCAAGTGGTAATTTTCTGCTACTTGAGTAAGAAACAGGTACTGCTTCACTAGTAGCACCTTTTTTTAGCACGTTTCTTAGTCAAGTAGCTGTAAAGTAGCGCTCGTTCCTCTTTTATCGCTCGCTTTAAATAAAATTTCTGGACACGTTAGAGCAAACACCCTGTATTAACACACGTGCACTGAGGTATGGTACCGCAACTGTTGCGGTGAATCACCTCATCCCATCATTATTCATGTAGTTGTTGTTGTTGTTCGTCATTCATGTAATTGTTGTTGTTTACGGGAATTGCAAGCCAAATAAATCGGACGATAATTAGAGGGAAGCTGAGGAGATTCATGTATTAGTAGAACTTTACTAATCTTCCATCACGTTGGAGCTACACTATTTCAAGTACCGGGTACACCAAACTGGGTAGCGCCGCAGAAATTCATTCGGTATATATCTTTAGGTCCGCAACTCTTCCGTACAGTTTCTTTTAACAGGATGTTTAAGATACCATCTCATGAGAACGAAGGATCTGGAAGAGGTGCCGTCGATGATTCGTGTGAACTGTTAGGTTCCTTGCTGTCTTTGGAAATAACTGTTGAAACGGTGAGCGACTGTACACGCGGATCTTCAATTACTTCGTCGCCCTGCCGAAGCGTAATCTCATTCGTACGTTTGAATGTTAGCTGCCTCCAGAACTTAGAGGGCGCGTTAGTCATGAGATTAGTGAGTGTAGTGTTGAAAAACACTCGTTTAGGATTAGCAAGCTTCTTTCAGTTCCGCGCTTAGATGCCTTAATCCAAAAGCTAATTCCCCGGAACTGACTTCACTTGTAATTTGTTTTCTATAAGGCGAGATTCTGCGATTAATATATATAATATCTCGATTAATCCATAGGTTCTGCCTAGCTACCCTCTTACTGAGTGCAGGGACAAAACAAAGAGCGCGAAAAACTACACTTCCATTGACACATCATCATCCACACACACATACATTGGATGATGATGAGGTGGGCGATTCACCGCCGCTGAGGCGGTACAGTGCCGTATTGCGCATTCGGAACAGATGAGGGGATGATCCGTTCCACATCATCAGCCGAAACCGAAATGAAAGTAGAAAAATGACGCAAGCTACTAAATAAAACACCCGTGTGTTAAGTAAATTGACTGAGTGTAATGGACGAGGCAGCCAGAACCACAGGGGAGATCATCTCTACGTTGAAAAAAAAAAAAAAAAAACGGAAAGAAAGAAGGAAGGACAGAAAAATGACGCGGACGTAAGAATGGAATTCGAACAACCGGCGAGCACGCATCGAGCCTGGAAGGTGTTTCGCTGTTTTCATTTATGTGGAGCAGATTATAGGACCAGCTTCGTTACGAACAATTTTTAGCACACAAAGTGGTCAAGCTAGTGGAAGTGGAAAAGAAAGGAGTGCGGTGCTTCGAGGTTGTATAAAATGGACGAGGAGCGGACGAACAGCACAGTTCACATCACAAGTTCCAACAATGAACAGCTTGGTAGGTATTCCACCTGTGTGCGGTGGAGGGCGAGATCATAGACGCTGGATGGTGTTTGAAGACTGTGCTGCTACGCTGTGTCTCGAACACCTGAAGGTATCTTGACTTTAAAAGCGTTCGTAAATGTTCGGTTTGTTCCCTTAGGGTTGTACTATAAGTTGATGCTTTAAACACGATTCTGCACCATGTATGTGGCAAACTTGTAATAATACGTTCCATGTAGGAAAGCTAGTGTAGAGAAAGTACTGGTAGCATTAGTTTCAGTGGTGAGTATACTCTTGGAACGAGTCGTGCTTCTGCAAATGACGAACCGTTTCTTATGGTTCCATTCAGGAATTTCTTGATGTAACAACCACGAAGGTGTCGTTCACGATGTTATTAGTTGATCCCCCCCAGACACACATTAATTGTACTTAGGCGATACCAGACTGCCAGATCGAGTTCTGGATTTAATGAACGAGGCTAACGATTCTGGTAGAATGCGGCCTGAAAAATAGCTTGGAATAGCTTTCAGGAGAATTGACGTGCAGCTGTCGTGCTCCGTAGCAGCAACAGGGCTCCTGCGTGAAATCTGAACATTCATCACCATTCACCATCTTCTCCCCCTCAAGCAATGGAATAGGGTGCCGCCTCAGCGGCGAAACATCCCATTACATCATCATTACCTATCTGATGATGTTACTTACTGTTGTCGTTGCCGTGCTCCTTGGTGTTCTTCCTTCGGACCGTGCTCGTGACGGATAACGATAGCGATGACGACAGGACGAGGTGTACGATCGTAACAACGTGTTCAGCGAAGGCTATCTGCTGAGCTAACCTTCCTGCATCTAAACGTCTCCTACAAGTAACTCGTGGTTCTCTAAAGATAGTCTTGCTTGATCACACCGTGGACCTCCTTTTAAACGTCCCAGGTGCCATTTGCCCGATGCTATAAATTGAAATGCGCAATACCGAGTATGGAAATTAACATCATGCAGAGCAGCTACTGGCGTATGTGCTCGACGCGTCAGTTTTGAGGATTATAACGCGAAAATACTGCATACCAAAAACTCCGGTTGCTAAAAAGAACTAGTATGTGCGGTGCATCGAAGGAATGCCGCTCTAGAATGACTCAGACACCCAGTAGAGGCTTACGCTGTGGCGTTAGAGCTTACGTACTTTTCACTAGCAAGGATTCGTGATTGTCAGAGTCTGTACGAAAAAAAACGAAAAACAAAAAAAAAAAACAAGGAAAAAACACTTTTAAATGGACTGCATGTTAACAGTATGTCGAGTGATTCTCCAATATGCAACGTCGAAATGTAGGCGCTAAAGAATGTGCTTACTTTGCTTTTCAATTCCAGATAGTGACGGCGAAGAAACGTTATAAGAAAGTAGAACCTATTGTTTGTGATTTCGAATTTTTAGTGTACAAGACGCTTTAGGTGGGAAGAGCCAAAGCCACCTAGCCTGAGACAGGGCCTGCTCGCTTCCCGACGTGATGCATTGCTAATAGTCCTACCTGTCCTGTTGATAATAGTCCCGGTACTCTGTGGTTCACATCGTCTGCTGCGATTGGACGAATACCGGCGCAGGAGGGAAATACATGTGGCCAACAACGGCGAGCCTATCCTGCCATTAACCCCCCCCCCCCCCCCCCCCACACACACACATTCACCATTAGTACCACCACCACATGCACCATTCACTTATTGTAGTCGTGACCATGCCCCCTCGCGTGTGCAACGACGCCGCGAGCCAATTTTTGACATCTCCCCCCCCCCCCCTCTCTCATTCACCACTCAACAGTGTTGCGCCCGCAGTTCTCGCAATGTTCAGGATAGATTTGCATCAAGCATGCATCAGGCGCTCGTGATATCGAGGCTCGCGGCGAAAGCCGTCCTCCATGGCTCAGTCAGTGACGTGCTGGCTTGCTGAGCTCAAGATCGCGGGTTCGATCCCGGCCGAGAACGGTAGCGATGTGGGGGAGGGGAACATTGCTTCCAGCACCGTGTGTCGGAGATTTCCGGCGCACGTCAAAAGAACCACAGGTGGTCGAAATTATCCGCAGTCTTAGCCTGCGGCACGTGCAACATGTCGCCACACTGGGCAGACAAACCTTATGTGTACGGTACCATTATTTTAACGCCGTCAGAGTTCTCTACAGACGCGCTCCACGATTATCAGCTTGGATATGGTGGCGTGGTACCTTATCGAGTGCGACACAGTTTCCATGGGAACGCGCTTTGTCTCGGCTACGTGCAGATTTATCACTATTCAGATCGTGAAAAAGAAGTACAATACATAACATTCTATAGTAGTTTACAACTCTCAAATAAGAATATCACGTGTTATGTGATCTTTTTATCTTTGATTTATAGGGCGTTGCTCTCCTTCTATTCGTCGTGGCTGGAGCCGCAATGGGCGGTTTCGTAGGAGGTCTTGGTGGAGGACATGGCGGTGGCCACGGTGGTGGAGTTGTTCTACTGAAGGGCGGATTTAGCGGAGGCTTCGGCGGCGGACATGGCTTTCACGGTGTTCAAGCTCTACAAGGACCCACGTACCTTGTCAAGACAGTGCACCACGTCCACAAGCTTCACAGTGGTGGTGGCCATCTTGGAGGACACGGTGGAGGCTTCGGTGGCGGCCACAAGGTCGTTTTTCTCGGCGGTCACGGACACGGTTGGCACGGACGCTAAGGAGAAGCTGATATCAAGCTAGACTAAGCGCAAAATTGCCGTACCAAGTCACGCGATACGCGTTTACATTGATGACCGTAATGAGGTTGATGGTGCCTATGCAGAAAGATCGGACAGCCCCCACGGTTTTGTACATAATCTGTAAATAAATTCATTCAATTTGTCATTCAGACAGCAGTTGTCAATGGTGGTGAACTTTCTCTGAAATTGTGCAAATCAATACACAGAGCAATCTACTGGTCCGTTATCGTTTTCGTTACTTTTTTCAGTAGGGGAGTCGCGATCCCGTTACATTTCAAATTGGTAACAGAAAACGTATTTCCGCTACAGATATTGGTAGCGGCGGACTGCTTCTCCGCTACCGCTACAGATACTTTTCATAATATGGGAGACGGGGAACACGGAGAAAACAAAACGAGATGACGGCGAAGCAGAATGTTTTTCTTGTTATTCCTTTTAGTTACATGTTAATCAGGCAGACTGATGTGTCGATCTTCCTCAATTTCACTAACTACCATAAGCTGAGCCCAATCGAATACTAAGGAATATAAGTTGCGTTGATCTGTGCATTTTTAACTTTTTTAGTTCACATTTACGAAACACAAACAGGTTATAACTGCGTACACGACCTGATCATGTGAGAGCAATTCGTTCTGCTGCTCTGCGTATGCTTGGTTTGCTCACCTACACTGTAAACTGAAAAACTCCCTTTTGGGTGTATTTGGGGTGTAAATAGGGTGTAAATTTGTATATACTCCTTTTTTACTCCCTTATTACACCTTCTAAGAAAAGGAACACCCTTTGAAGGGTGTTAAATGGGTGTTAGAGCTTTCGAACACCTTCTGCACAGCCCGTTTACACCTTTTTGGTGTGAAAAGGGTGTATGAGGTAGCAATGATACACATCCGCACTATTGTTTGGGATACTTTTTTGTTCATAACTTTGAAGCCCTTCTGAAGCCATCAAAAACACCTTACTGTTTGTCAATCCAAGTAAGGGAATTAATACACTGAATAAAAACGTATTATAGTAAATGTTATTAGCAGACTAACGATTGATATCACTGCAAATGTCCAAACTACACAAGCGAAAATTCGGCAAAATACTTGGCAAAACATGCACAAAGATATAGCTGCAATGCAGAAATGGACTCCGGTACGGCACCTTGCGTGACCACCAGCGCATCAGTAATATGAATAAACCAACAAGCCCCTTCCGTTTTGCTCAGGGATGAGATTTTTAGTTTGTCGAGTATGTGGTGCATCCCATATTGAGTCCAGCATCCCTGCTGGGTTGCGTGCAGATCACAGGTAATATGCTTAAGGCCTCTGCCTGTCAGCAAACTTCGAAAATTCGCGAAATTCAAAATTTGACACAGAATTTAGCAGAATCGCTCAATTTTAGGAAATTCCCGCAAGAAAGGGACAAATTTTCATCGGCTTTGCGTCATTTCCAGCCATACACAACACAACACAACACAAAACTTTCTGTCGTTCAGAGACGGGCAGAGACGCTTTTGTAACTCTGTTTTGTCAAATTTTGGGGCCCTCTTTCGGAAGGGTATACGCGTCGGAAGATGTTCATCTTTCTGCAGCGTACTCGACTCGACTAGGTGAGCGTGGCAGAATTTACTTCGGCTTTCTAAGCTTGCGGTTCTCGAGTTATCGGCTTCCGTGTTTACACTCCTTCTAATACATGGGACTGACGGCAGTTGTTCCTAAAACTTCTGTCGCAGCTACGTGGTCGTGTGTGATATAGTTTTGAAGGTCTCGACATGCTCCTTCCAACCGTTTTAATCCCGTAGGCACGCGACGTTCCGTTCTACAGATATGGGCTTTGGAGTATGAGGGCTTTGCACTTGGCGACGCTTAGTCTGGGTAACGCCGCCCGGAAACGCTTCCCTCTTGTTCATGGAGGTAAGAAACTAAGGAGATGGCTAAAAGATCGGAAGGCCGTGGGACCCCTCTAGCGGTCGCTCCTGGCAATACCACGCCCATCTAGTTGCCCGGTCACGTGATCCCCACATGTTTCGGCGTTATGGCGGTCTGCGCGGAGGCTTTGAAGTTTAGCAAACTTCATCTTCAGCAAACGCCTTACCTTCAAGGAGTCCATTCGCACAATACTTTGAAGGTTATGGGTTGTTTCAACATTTGCCGCGTGATAAATCGCAGCAAAATAGCAAAACAGAAGAGAAGCCAGGCAATGTCACGATGACGTACGTATATCTTCTAGGGATTTAGTGATCCATTGCTTCCACACTGAGATGATCTATCTTGTGTTTCAACGGGTGTGATAACTTCGAACTCCAAATATGTTATGAAAGCGGAAACAAGTTATTCGGCCGCAGCTCGTCTCTGTATTCAGGTAAGATACGCCGCGGACATGGAGGACGCCATGTTTTATGACGTCTTGCCGTGACGTTTATGGGTCACGTGTGTGGGCAACTAACCACAATGCTATGCGCGGGTCACAGCACGCTCGCTTGCATTGGGAGAGGCGCTTAGGGCATCTCCTTAGTTTCTTACCTCCATGCTCTTGTTTGTGCCATAACTCGCAAACCTTACGTCCAATTTACTCGAAATTTTGGGCGCGCATGCTCTGTTGTCTGCGCTACAACTTTCCAATTCACACCACCAGTCCTTTTGCAACCGGTTATGACGTTATTCTTGAAATTCCTTAAGCTAACCGCCATTCTGCAATTTTTGTCCCTGTTTCTAGGTTCGAACCCTGCGGGGGATCTGAGCCGCATATTAACGAGTTGCTGTACTCTGCAAGCCGAATACGTAGAAACTTGCGGTATGTTTCTATCCATATCCGTTCTCGAGTTATCACAACATGCAGAGGGCTGTTTCTTACATTCACAGGGCTGGTGGCATTTTCCCCGATATCGGTTGTTTATTGGCGTAGGAATGTGATCGAGGACTTATTTTGACGGGGGAAATATCCCCTTTGCGATAGCTCTGGTCCCGTCTTAGCGCGACTTTCTGCTTTCTTGATAAAGCACGGGGAGAGCCGCCGTTACAGACAGCGTCCTTGGAGTGCGCAGCGCGTCCCGCGTCCCCTGCTCATTCAAATTTCGTGTTAGACGCGTTCGGACGTATGTTTGGAGGGCTCTCGCTTGGGAATCGTCTTTCGTCGTGTTTTTGGTGCCCTGGTGCGGCGAATGTTTATTGTGCCCTCCTAGTGATATCTGTTTCTGTGTGTACCTTGGAAGATTTCTCCGGAAGCCGTTGGACTTCGTGAATTCAAGGTTAGTTGTCTGCCTGTAGTGCTATGTTTCGTTCACCTTTTGCTTGGTAATGTTCTTAGCATGTGGGTTCCTATAACTTTATCTGCGCAGTGTGGTTATTACTATATTGATTTATATTTCCTTATCCTCTAGCTGTTATCTCAGTGTGCTCGTTACCCTGCTGGTTAACTTGTATCGTCACTTACAGCGTCAGGGAGAAGATACCACATGTGATGCTCCAGTCACACTGTTACTAATGTGGAAACTCTTAATTGCCGACCATTTTGCCGGACTAATTTCGGTGAACAACACAGATGTGCCAACACGCACGAGACGTGGGAAAATCAACAGATACGTCGTGGAGATGTTGAAAGAGATCAAGTAAGTTAAGCTGAAGTGCGTTGCTGACCTCCTTACTGACTTGTATTTGTTCCGAAACAGGTAGAGCATGCACTTCACCCATGCGACTACATTATCCATGAAACGTTGTATGACGTCCGACACTATACCTTTCGCAAAAAAAAAATTCGGACAAGACTGCAGAAGAGATTGTAGGAAGTATGTATAATCTTTGCATGCTCACTCTTTCAATTCTCATACTTTTAGCCACCAACTATTTTTCTGTACGCTACGCCATCGGTACGTACAGTGTGCACCCCTGCTGGACAAAGAGTGGCGACTCTGGTTTAGCAGTGTAGCACAGGCTGCATGGTGGCCCACAGCTCCAGGAGGATTTCTGCTGGTCCACTGCTCCAGCAGCATTTCTGCTGGTCCAGGTCCCAAATTACGTGTCAACTTGTCCTTCAGCGTCTCGCCTGATAGAATTTTTGAATGGGTATGCATATACGTGGCACTTGCATTGTTATTCGCATTCTTTTCTTTCACTGTTTGTTCTTCGTCAGGCTGTGAATAAAGTATGCACTCTCATTCTTGTTGCAGGTACACTTTTCCAAAGCTGTGGGCAGAGCCGGAATCCACTCTTGGGGCATGCACAAACAAGCTGAGGAATTTGCGCACCTCCCGCAGTGTCCAAGCAAATGACAATTTTGTGCCTCCCACTTCAGGTCAGCTGCCCCTGTGGAGGCCGGCTCTGGCTGTAGCTGAATTATTGCATCCGTTGCATCTGGCGGATCTCGGAAGTTTGTAAGCATGCATTCGTGCTTGTCATTCAGCTGTGGTCACATATTTTCACACATGGACACTGCAAACACCCTTTCTGAAAGGGTGTAGAGCAAGCTGAAGGTGTAACATTACACCTAAAAGGGAGTCAGTTAGGATACCATCTTATTACACCAATATTGGTGTAGAAATACACCAATACACAAAGGGTGTATTTTCTTCGAGGGTGTTGCTATACACCTTAAAGGGAGTCAATTAAAATACCATGGAATTACACCCAAAAGGGAGTTTTTCAGTTTACAGTGTACGGCTGTAAAATGTTTTCTTCTCACACGGTATTTCTTACTCTCTACAAAGCTTGCATTCTTCCCCGACTTGAATATGCGTCAGTGGTATGGAATGCTTTATGTGCCACCGATATCAAACGTATTGAAGCTGTGCAAAAGAGGGCACTTCATATTATTGATTCGCGTTTCTTGCGCGATGTCCCCGCATTTTTATCGTACGACTATGACAAGCTTTCAAATTACCTGCACTTGCTTCCTCTTGTTAACCGCCGCCACATTCATGACATGATGTTTCTTTATAAATGTGTGCACTCCATATTTGATTCCCCTTTTCTGTTAGGCCGCCTAAATTTTTGTCTCCCGCGTGGTAGTCTGCGGAACCCCCCAACGTTCTATATCAACCACTGCTGCCCTAATGACCCCTTACACGATGCCAAATCTTGTTTAACTCGCTCCCTTCATCTCTTGATATTTTTTCAGCATCATGTGCATGAGTTAGGTGTCATATCTCTTCTCATTTTTCGGAGATTTCTTTTCTTTGACCTTTTCAGATAATTTCCCTTTTGTTGCAGTGCGATTGCATGTGTTTCTCACAATACAATGTGCGTGTGCTCTTTTCTCGTTTTCAATTCAAGTCATGTATTTTTCTTTTTTCTTTTCTTCATGTACAGTCTCTTTTGTTTTTGTTTGTGTGTGTGTGACCGCGTAGATCGTGTCTTGTTGTTAGTGCATATTGTATTGCTGTATTTGTATGTATATTGTGTCTATTTGTAGTGCATTGTATTGTATTTGTGTGCGCCAACATTAGGGTCGTCACGACCGTTCTTGGGCACCAACAAAACGTTATTATTATTATTATTATTATTATAATATGGGTTGGCTTCTTAGGTGGTTTTCGTCATACATTGAGTGGCAAACCTATTGTGAGCCAGTTAATAGCGTGTTACAAACTGTGTTTTGCAACGCTATTGTTGGCACCAGACAAACAAACCGTAGGAGCAGGATATCGCTATAGTCATTGCACTCCAAACGCCGACTTTGCTTTAAAGGGAGACTACGCATTAAAAACGTGTTGGAGTACCGTATGATGTTTCATTTGAAAATTTTTCGATTCCCAGGTGGCACAAATATTTACAAAACGAATATTTTCCTTTGAGTGATAAAGCGCTACTCCACGGAAGAGCAGTCGAGCAACACAGGCCTTCACCTCACCTGCACAGCACTGAGAACCCATAGATCAGCACCTAACGCAGCAATACAGGGTGAGCTTGGTTGGTCAAGCTTTAAGGCAAAGAGACCGCAGCCAAAATTGCATACGAAGAGAGGATTAGGACTGTACCCGACTCATGGATAGTGAATAGAACTTACAGAAAAATGATATATATGGACCAATACACGACCTGGAGAAGAAAAAAATATCCATCCTTAGGGACGTAGGCTTAAAAGAGACAACTTTGACAGATAATAGCATACTGGGAATACGAGACAACGTCCAAACCTGGGAAACGGCGAATTGGCTAAACAGTATGGACACCAAACCGGCATTGAAAAACTACAGGACAGGAAAACAACCAATTGGAGCCGAACACATGTACGACAACTCTACAGGAAGCACCCTATACTGTTCGAAGCACGAGCGGGAGTCCTACGAACAAAACTATGGTGGGCAAAAATACGATGCAACGAGCCACAGCTAGCAGACGGCAACACAAGGGACGTTAACTGCGCCATCTGTGGCGAGACTGAGGAGACAATTGATCACATCGTTTTACGATGCACGAAATTGTTGCCCGCATTAGGAACGGGCTCTATCACGGTTGCCTTAGGTTTTGAGAATGGAACAAATTAGACGAATACGACTGGTGGGAATACGAATCTGGTGGGACAGAAGCCGACAACTCCGTGACTAGTTATTAGCTTCGGTTAGGACGCGCTTAACGTAAGCGCTGTCCGCCCGATACTAAGGGCAGAGCCAACATCATCATCATCATCATGTTCTGTTATATACCAGGCTAATTCCAGCGAATTTCGACCAAGCAAGGAACCTGACCATCTCCAATTTTTTTTTTTGAAAAAATATATTCTTCAGGGGGCGGGAAACGATGAAAAATGCGTCTATATTTAAGCCCCAACCTTCAGTCATTTTCGAGGGAGAGGGGGAGAAAGAATCTGGTCGAAATGTGACACAGTCGTTTCGGGTTATTTTGCGGACTATGCGGTTCTAAGAGCCACAATTTTTTTCACCTGCTCACTGCTACATGCACAGCTCACTTTCTTCTTCCTATGCGTTTGCAACTGAAATTTTTTTCGTAAAAAAATGACAAAGTCGCAAGAAAACGCGAAAAACGCCGTTTTTCGGAGCCTTCCTGTACTGGCGCCGTTAATCGCAGAGTAATGAAACCTACACCATTCGTTTCGTCATTGCATACCCTATCTGTTAATACGTTTTCATTGTTCTAGAGTTAATCTGCTAGAAGCAGATTGTAATAATCCCACAGGCGGTATCGCGATTTAGCTGTATTTCGGCCGGCCCTAGCAAAAAATGGCCTTCAAAAAGTTGCCGCGATTTTTTTATATGTTGCGCAGAAACCCTTTCCTAACACACAGAAAAAAAATCGAGATTCGTATTTGATGGTCGGTGACGCTACGATTTTCTAAAGTGACAGTGTGCACGCGCGCTGCGCGCTGCCCCCAGGCGGTACTCTCCCGCAGCTGGTGGGCGTTACGATCGCCAAGGGCGGACGCGATTCAGAGAAATCAAGTTAAAAACGCGGTTATGGCGCTGTTATGGCAGCTGTCGTTGTAAGCTCGAAGTTTGCACAGTACGTGCATACGCATTCGTCTCTGCATGGGCTAATACTAACCCATTTGGGGCGAATGGAGTAAAATTTGTTCAAGCGAAGCCTTATGTCTGGATGCTTGTTCCTAAATTTTCTGTAGGCTTCGCGGATTGAACAAGTCACGTACCTCTTAGCTTTTGTGACTTTCTGGCCTCCTCCTTTAACGTGCACGATATCTCTTGATCTTGGGCTCTGAACTGTGCAGTCCAGCTCATCCATCGTATAAAAGCTCGTTGCTCTCGCCAAATCATCTTCCTTCAGAGCACTGCGCTCGTACGGGTCAGGCAATGCCCACACATCTTTTACCGCGACCAACTTCTGGGACTTCTTAATCATGTACCGGGCTGCCTCAGGTACGATTGCTTGGACGCCGCACTCTGACATCGATGCAGGAAGAAGCGTAAGAATTTAGCATCGCTGTTGCAGTGACTTACTTGCTCGGTAGGCCATCCTAATATTTCCGAACAACACTGGGCACAGCTGACAGTTGCTATTCGATGTACCGGGAAGGGAAACGTCGAACGCTGCTTCAATGTGCCGACGTGCCTTGGCACCTATAGCTTCCGAAATTTCAGAGTTATTTTTTTCACGTACGGTGTGGAGGTCTTCTTGCGCTTTCTCACTGGTGTCACGCCGATGCCTTGCGACGTTATTAATCGATTGATTTCATCAACCGCTTCGTCTTCCGTTGAAAACTGATTATCTTTCGTGCTAGTGTTGGATGACGTGGACGTTGAGGGTTGTTGTGATTCACATAACCTATGGAAGTTCACAAAGCAGTTTCGGCACAGCATATCTGATTCCCGGATATTACCTGCACCTTCGGTACCAAGTACAGCTTTCAGGGCGTCAACACCAATCCGAGTCACGCACTGGAAGTCCTTAATACGACTTTTTTTTTCTTCTTCTTGTGCTTGTGCAAATAGTGTGCACAGTAGACCCGTTTGCTGCTCTAGGCAGAACTCATGTCTCCTGCGGAAACATCAGGACTACAAGGCGAGTCTGAAACAGCCGCGGCAAACACTTGGGTGGTGACAATTTAGGCGCCGTCATTCACATAGGTCAACCGCTTGGTCCAGTCTTGACCAATTTTGGCGACGAGCGATATCTGTCAATATCCTTCGTCAAGGCCAGCTTTAGCTTGGTGCCTTTGAACAAAAAAGCAGCGGCTCTTGGAAGCCGCCAATAAGGCATCATCACCAGTTGGTCCAAAAGGTTGGCCCGTGAGAAAGCTTTAGACATAAGGTTTCCCACGGTCTTGAGGAAACACGAACCCTGATGACATGTATCGATGGTGTCAGCGACTCAGATATGAGCCATAACCGCGTTTTTAACTTGATTTCACTGAATCGCGTCCGCCCTTGGCGAACGTAACGCCGACGAGCTGCGGGAGAATACCGCCTAGGGGCAGCGCGCAGCGCGCGTGCACACTGTCACTTTAAAAAATCGTAGCGTCACCGACAATCAAATACGAATCTAATTTTTTTTCTGTGTGTTAGGAAAGGGTTTCTGCGCAACATATAAAAAAATCGCGGCAACTTTTTCATGGCCATTTTTTGCTAGTGCCGGCCGAAATACAGCTAAATTGCGATACCGCCTGTGGGATTATTACAATCTGCTTCTGGCAGATTCACTCTAACAACAGATAGGGCAGATAGGGCATGATAGGGTCCAACGGATAGGGCATGCAATGACGAAACGAATGGTATAGGTTTCATTATTCTCCAATAAACAGCGTCAGTACAGGAAGGCTCCGAAAAACGGCGTTTTTCGCGTTTGCTTGCGACTTTGCCATTTTTTTACGAAAAAGTTTCAGTTACAAATGGGTAAGAAGAAGAAATTGTGTTGTCCATGTAGTAGTGAACAGGTGAAAAAAATTGTGGCTCTTAGAAGAATAGTTCTCAATTGAGAAGTCCGCAACTTAACCCGAAATGACTGGGTCACATTTCGACCAGTTTCTTTCTCCCCCTCGCCCTCGAAAATGGCTGAAGGTTGGGGCTTAAATATAGGCGCATTTTTCATTATTTCCCGTCCCCTGAAGAATATATTTTTTTCAAAAAATTGGAGATGGTCAGGTTCCGTGCTTGGTCGAAATTCGCTGGAATTAGCCACCAGTGGAGAGGCACCAGGACGGACGCACTGCCTGTCCGTCCTGTGTCGTCCTTAGTGTTTTTAGCGATGGTTTTAGCGATTTTATGAAATCGATAAAGCAGATGACTTGTCATCCGTGTCGCATGAAGAAATTAACAAGCGCGTGCCCGGAACCAAGTAAACAGCCGACGGCCCGCACGAGACTACCTGTAACGTCACACAGGGTCCAGGGGCCTGGAGAGAGGAGCTTTCAGGAGTTCCGGTCTAGATATAGCCTTCCCAGCTCTTTTGTCAACTAACGAGTCCCTGACCGCCAAACAAACTTTGTTTCTGATTTCTGAAGAATGTATTGAACTTATTTACACAGACAACTCAAGAATTTCGAATTCTCCCGGAGTACCCCATTAAGGTGTTTGTGCCGCAGGTGAAGCATTTCTGGCAAGATTGACACAGGTTGCCAAACGCCATTTAATTTTTTCTGACATTAATTGCGTTATACTGTAAGTATGTGAGCTACACAAAATGAAGAAATAATAACAGGATTTAGTGTATGCCAACAAGCTTATTAATGAACTTTGCCCACTTGCTTGGTGGCAGTACGCAGGGGATTCACTTCAAAGCAATTGGTTGTTTAACTTTTGACATGTTTCGGGAAAAGTTACATGACGTTTTTTTTCTTCTCTAAATGATTCATTACGGGGACACTTTCACACAGGTAAATTTTCCTGAGGAACTCATACTACCGGAAAAAGCGCATTGGACGCAATTTCTTTTCGTATAGCATATTACAAACGCTTTGTAAGAGAAGCCGTCGTGTGAATGAAAGAATAGAGGTATAGGGGTAGGCAACGACGGTAACTCCTGATTCCCGCCACACCTAAGTTTTGGTGCAGTATATGCCAACCGCACTTAGAAGGCTGTCTATTCTTCTGGGAGGCGTTGGCCCTGGCGAAAGCATGAGCAAACATGATGTCATTCGTTTGATTTTTTTAGTCACCTGATAGCTACTTATTGATAACTTGATGAGTGGTCGCTCATGATGATTCCGCCACTTGACCACAGGGAAATCTGATCAATCCGTCGACAGTGAGCAAACGGAAAAGCTTGAGGTTGGGATTCGCGGATATCTCGAACAAAATACTATTCCTGCAGAAAAACGTGTTCGAAACATTCTGACAGGACAATTATTCAATGGACATATGCGCTAGGTGCATTAAATTATGTCTTAAATGTGCATCAGCTCAAGGTTAAGATCAATGTGATATAATCTTGGCTGTAAGTAGTAGTATACTCTATGCTGCATGCTGGCTATGTGTGGAAACATAAATATTGCACTGTCTTCCACACATATTCGGGAACGAGATGCCTACTGCAACGTGTTGAGTAGAGTAGGGTACGGTAGCGGAAAAGTAGCGGCATAGTGTTTACGTTACATTTATTTGATATAATGATCGCGTTACTTTTTCAAATTCTTAGCGACGCTAGTATTGCGCTACTTTTTTTTTGCGCAATAGCGTTTAGCGGTATTCCGTTACTTCGTTTTGGTAGCGGGTACAACACTGCTGACAAGGGGGGCTTGTTTTGCGAGCTTCAATATCTTTCTAAAAACGCCCGCGGCATTTCCGCGCGATTCTGAGGCCACTGTCACTGTCTTTGTAAAAGTTACGCCTTTATCGAATTGCCGCGTACATCGAATCTCTTCACAGTCCTGTTGGCTTTGTTATAACGAGGGTTCGCTGTATGCTGCCATCAGATAATCATAATTCGTGGTGATAATGATAACTATGATCACGAGCAACGCCACAGTGGTCGGTCTGTAGGTTAATTTTACCCATCTGAGTGTCCTTTAACGTGCACTGAAGTACCAGCGAGTTTAATCGTGTTTAACGTCTCTTGCGGCAGACGGCCGGGTTCGAACCCGCAACCTTTGGATCAGTAGGCAGACAACAGGACAACTTTTAAAGCGAGAAAAGGAAAAAGCCGGAGGAGGAAAAAGACGCACAGGTGAGTATGCTGACTGAAGTGAGCGACGAAACTATACTTTGTTCCCACCCTTTTTGTTTCGCTTTTTTAAATATATAGTACACGTGCAGGAATCTTGGTAATAGTAAAACTTCCGCATCTGGTGTTCACAAGACTAAAATAGTACTTAAAGGGTGCCGTTAGCGATCCATATCAGAATGAAGGATGAATATGGCACAAGAGGAGAGAATATGGTACGCCAACTTGCAGTAATTAACAACCAGCGAGGTGCTTTACTCGTACTGGATGGCATTCCATGCTCTTTTGTGATTAAAAGTTGTGCTTTTGAGTTAAAACAGAATCTGGTTATATATACATATATAGAAGAAAAATAGCATAGGCTCTTTGGCTGCACGTTGAACATATGTTTATAAGTCCCAAACGTCGCCACACCAGCATTGGACGCTCCAATGCTGATGTGGCGACGCTTGGGACTTATAAATAAATAAATATATATATATATATATATGCATAGATCTCAAAGACACACGGATGTCCCGAGTGTTCCCACTAGTTCGGGATGTTTGTCTCCCGGCCCCCAACTACTGCGTTTTCTCCTTCTTTCGATTTATGTCTCTATTTCTTTTTATTTATTTAGACTAACCACGGCTAAGTGGTCTGGGGTAGCCAGTCGGACTTTGTCGCGATTTAAATTCCAGTTTTTTTTTCTTTTTCTATAACATCACATCACACACGGATGTCCTTTTTTTTTCAGTTAATTGACATGAGACACGGTCTTAAACTGTCCTCACCGTCGTGTTCAAAATGGATGTAAAAGTGCAGCGCAAGTTAGTGATCCTAGCTAGCTTAGTTTGAGGTCCAAGGAATCCGAGCGTAGGTCCCTGAAATGTATCCCTGCTGCACGGGCCTTATTGTGAACTGTGCCGCCTCGGGTACAAGATGGACAATTCTATGCGTAGTTGTTTTACGTTCTTCCCATACATTAGTACATTCAGACGCCAGGGAAGTGACAAGTATAATGTCGAACAACTAGCACCATAGACAGATAACAACCCTTTCGGGACAACACGAACAGTTTTCGTTTGGACAGGCTTTAGATATACCGGCTTTTTCGCGAACTACCTGAAATGCCACTGGTTTCTGGGCATTGAAGAAATTGACTTAAGAGGAAACCAGTTACTTTATCCGTTACTGAAGTGAACATAATAGAAAATAAATTATGTTGCGAGTATCATTACGAGGGTTGAGTCCTGATATAATGAAATCTGACAGATGCTTATTTACGCGTGGTACCAACACGAAGACAACTATAGCCTACAAAGCTTTCTAACACGAGGAAACAGCGCAACGACGGGACGAGGTACAGACAAATGAAGCGCTGCCCGTACCTCGTACATCGTCCCGTCCCTGCGCTGTTTCCTCGTGTTACTATGTGCCATCCTACCCAAACCGTTGCTTTGACTCAGTTAATACCTTCTAACTTGCGCCGTTCGATATGAGAACCTGCGCTAACATGTCATGCGCTAACCACATCATAGCTGCGGTCCAAAGCGTGTACATCCCAGGTGAACTCTTCAAAGTAACACAAGTGAAAAATGCATTTATAAGATTTAGTTCTCCACTTACTTCTCACGAAGCGTTCTTACTTAATTTATATAAAGTTCAATCCGTGTACTGTCCATCGGGGGACAGCATACTCCAAGAAAAAAAGGTGTTTTCGGGGTGTAAAGGGCATACACCCCACGCTTGCTCCGTACTCCCGGTGGTGTCACAGAACACCGCTGTAGAACCTATTTCTTCCTGTCGATGGGTTTGGGGTGTATAGCCTGCGAACTACACCCGTGAGCGCGCAGTACGTGGGCATGCGGAAAAGGCAATAATCCAGTTTGGGACGCGGTTGACAATTGAGTGCGAATGGCTAACGGCTTCAGATTGTCCAGCGTTGAATCTTCACGATCCTTGTGAACGCCAGGTAAGTTTGAAAGTTCATTTTCACATTGCGTGATCAACCGCGTAATAAGCTTATCGTGAGTGTTGCAGGTCATGCGTGTTTCAGTCAAGGAAAGTTTGTGTGGCAGCATCAGGGGTTGACAGCCTTCGTGTTGATACCGGCCGCGGCAAAGCACAGTGCCTGTGTTAGCGTTCAACAGAATGCATGAACAATGTTATTTGTTTCCAGATACTGACCATATCGCCATAATGGAGGTCGTCTGCCTTGTGACACCGGTATGGCCAGAAGAAAAATAACAATCCGTGGAGAACGCAAACGTGATTATGTCTTCGAGTCTTTCAGGCACTCGCCTCACTGGCACCAAGACGCACTCTCAATGGAAACATCACATCACTACCCACCCTCTGTTTTACTCCGTTGACCCCACATTGTCCCTTACTCTCCTTTACCACAGTCTCCTACCGCATGAGACTTAATGTGGCTTTTACACCGGCTTTCAAATACCCCCTCGATGTCGGCGCATCCAGCCTCCAACGTGTGGTGTGCGCGGTGACCTCCATCAAATCCTCCTGGTCTGCGAACAGTACGATCGCGAGCGAGCGCCCTCATGGAAACTGCTGTGCAACGCGTCGATCAACGGCAGTTCGACTTGGCCAAAATTCTCGGGCCATGGTCGGACCCCTCACATCAGATGCAAGGGCTACGAGTTGTTCCTGAGTTCCTCTTCAGCACTCGACTAATGAACGAACTCTAATAGGACACCTTTTTATCATCATCACTTTATGGCAGTGTACCGCCATAACGGCGGTGAATGACCCACCACATCATCGTTCCATTTCTGTGTGTGTGTGTGTGTGTAAGCAGAAAGAAGAGGTACTGAAATCACCATGCAGTGTCATACTCCTTATCGGTAATTTGCTCACAAACAATACATTACATTAAATAACATTTTTAGTTCTTGTTTCTTTGTTTCGTAAACGCTTCCTGTATTCCAGCCCTTCATTCCTCCAAATGTACAAATATGTGCAATGAACTATTTGTAATGAGCATTGCATTTGTTGTGGCTTCTTGTTGTGTGGTTTGCATGTATCAGAAATTCAGAAAACACTCACTTGCATGAAGCACTGTTTCATTTACACAGTGTACATTAAATTCTGAGGTGTGTAATGAACCACCGTTTCCTGTGGAGGGTTGGGGTCTGTACTAACACCCTTCAGCAAAAGAGGTGTACTAGCACTCCCTCGGGGAGCGTGTACAAGAACACCCTTCAGCAAAAGGGGTGTACTAGCACTCTTTCGGGGAGGGTGTACAAGAACACCCTTCGGTAAGACGGGGTGCACTACCACTTTCTTAAGGAGGGTGTACAAGAACACCCTCCGGTAAACAGAGGTGTACACGAACACCCTTCATTCTGGGGTGTTGTTCGACGCTTATGGGGCGTCATGTACGGGAGAATCGACTACACCCCAAAAGGGTGTCGTGGCGCCTACCTTTTTCTTAGCGTGCAGGGCAAGTTGAACTGGCACAGGAAGCACGAGCACAAGACACATGCTATGCTGCACACTGTCGAAACCAAATGATGACCAAATCGTGACGTCAAAAGGTCGCACACCTGATTTCGCTGATGGACCGGTCAGTAACTATTGTTGCTCTAGAAGACGAAGTTTAAAATGGAGGAGGAGAAGTTTAAAATGGAAGTGCTGAGTACCTGTGGGCTTGTTTTAGGAATTATCTTGGACTAACTAGCTTAAGGCTTCAGGAAGCACGGCGGATTTATATGAACAAGCGAATAAAACGACAACAAAAACGCAGGTTATACTTGCAGCAGTATTTTTGAACGACAATGTGGTCAAGCATTACGTGTTGCCCCATCAAAAAATCTCCAAGAGAATATTCCACATGTTAATGGCAGCCGAAATTATGCATCAGGTTATGGATTAAAATGTTTAGATAGTGCAGGCAGGGTAGGTGACAGCTGCAGGAAGAAAAGAATGAGAAACATCATCAGATATTGCGTACAACATGGCTTGGGAGAGTGCGGTTAAGACAACAACAAAAAAAGAAAAAAAGAAAAGTACCACAATAGCAGTGTAAAGGTTTCACTATGGTTGATGAATGATGAGGTTATCAAATTAGAATTACAAGATTAGTCACATGAAACTAAGGGCTAAAACTAGCCCGTGACTGAAACATGGAGGCTGCATTAGTTCATCGGATGCGACTCAATGTGGCTTTTACAGTCCGGTGGCGTTACAATGGTGAACACCGGCAGTAGACACACTCAGGCAGGTGTTGTGCTTCGCCACCCTGACTCACGCAGTAATGAATCTGCGTCCGATATCGATGACGTACGGAGGCGCCTATAGCGTCTCTCAGAATGCAGTCCTGGCGCAAATTTGTAGCGCAACGTAATGTGGTGCGCTGGTGTCGGGAGGCATATTGCTCCCGTGTGTTACTCAAGCGCTATGTCGCAGAAATCCGAACTTAGGAATCACTGAGCTCCGGTCAGCTGACGGCTCAATTCTATCTGATCCCGGTGACATTCAGGAAGCAATGCGTCAGCATTGCGCATCCCTTTATCAGGAGTCACCTTACGACGAGCCTGTTGTCAGCCGAGAGTACCCACTTCCGGCGATAAAAATGGAGCTTGTTGACTAAGGTCCGCTCATGCAAAATGAGGTTTATGCAGCTGTCTCCTCAATGATGAGTGAAGTGCCCCGGCATTGATGGCCTCCCAGTTGAGTTCTACAAGCCCTTCAGGAATGCAATTGGTTCTTGCATGACTTGGGTTTTTAACATCTGCTTAACCCAAGAGTCGCTATCGCTATGCCCCAGCATGCAGAAGGGTGTTGTTGTCCTTCTGTGCAAAGACAGGTCCCGAAAACTGCACCCAGATGCTTATCGCCCGATTACTGACGAGCTGATTATAAGACCCTAGCGAAAACACTTCTGTTATGCGCTTCACCTCTGTTGGAGAAGGTGTTACATCCTTGCCAAGCATGATCTGCCCCCCCCCCCCCTCCTGCAGGTCTTCAGACCTTCATAGAATCGCACTTCGCGATGCCATCCACTGGATTAACAGTGGCCATGCCCTCGCTGTGCTGGCATCCTTTGATAAATCCAAGGCATTTGATTGTGTGCGGCACGCATAACTGTTCTCTCGGCTGAAGGCATACGGGTTCGCCATTGCGTGGGTCAGCTATGTGGAATCGCTATATAGGAGCACAAGAAGCGTTGTCTCTGTCGCTGGCGGCCTGTCGTCGATGTCCTCTGTCTCCCGCATTGTACGCCAACGCCATCAACACTCTACTCGAGAGACTGGGCTCGCTTCCTATTACCTTGGCACTGCCCCATGGATGCTCTCCACCTATTTTCGCCTTCGCGGACGACGTCTCTGTGATCCTTTCGCGCGAGTTTTCCCTAGGACCTGTTGTGAAGGCGTTTGAGGAGGGAGCTGTTTCAGGGGCAAGACTGAACAGATAAAAAAGTGCACCACTGTTTTTGAACCTCCGGCCTTCCTGCGAGGCTCCTTTCGGGGCTCCAGCGAGACCGGAGATAAAAATTATTGGTGTCACTTTCGATTGCACTAGGATATCTAGTGCCCCATGTGTTTAATTGCCACATGTGTTTAATCGTTGCAGAGCTGTCCTCCGGCAGCTTAGGTTCGTTGATTTGCCCATCACTTTTCGGGCTCACCTACTAGTGGCTTGGTAGTGCAGTCGCTTGCGGTTCCTAGGTGTCGTTGCCACGCCGCCACTATTGACCCATACTGCCATCACTAGACACGCGTTCCGTTTTCCCTGGGGCGGTTCGGTGGAGTGGGTCGCAAGATCCCGCTTGCACCGTATACGTGACCACGGCGGCTTAGCCGTACCGGTGGTGCTCGACAAGTGCCTTGTGCTTCAGTCGCGCGTTTATTTCGAGGCACTGCACACTCCCGAACACCCAGCGTGCGCATTAGTGCAATACTCTCTGGGATGTGCCACCAGGTTGTTCACTGACAGTCCCTCATTTCGGCCTAGGACCGAAGTCCCACCTCATCAATACGCTGACTGTGTTGATGTTGTGAGACGTTTGCGACAGCAGCTTCCTGACGCTGACATTCAGTTATACCTGTCAGTGATTTGTATACTGCAGTCAGGGAGTTGCAGTCCGGTCCCGCACTCCCTTCAGTGCCGACGAAGCTGTCGCGGGGTCGAATCACTGCGTGATGGCTAGACACCCGCGACACCAGTCTTCAGTGGAAGTTTGCCCATAACGTTCTTCCTCTCCGCGAGCGATTATGCCGGTTTCACATCTGTCAACTTTTTTATTTCAACTGTCGACTGTCGCCTGGGCCACCGTACAGTTCCTAGAACCGCTGCCTGTTCCACGCACTCAGCGTAAACAATTTGGCTTTATTAATTACAGAGATAAATTTTCAAATTTGGATTCGTCTGTCCGGCTGGCTTTCGGTGGCCCAGACTTCGGAGACGCACCTATATTTCAGGCTGTCAGGGCCCATGCAGGGCCTTCGTAGCCACATTGTACTGCCCTCCGCAGCGACCCTCCCGTGTTTGGATTGTTCGCTTGGTATGGGCAGTACGAAAAGCAAACTCTCCTAGAGAGTGTTGTTACCTAGCTTGTAGGGTTGTAACGTGAAGTTAGTGTCTGTCCAAAGGGGACTACCTCCATATGTAGCTCTCCTGCTTGATGACAATACACACTCCAAAGGTAGTTCCCTTACTTGATGACAATACATATTCCACCATACTCCTCCATACTCCACCATACTCCTACCTGCCTAATATAGCCTGCTCTTCGTTTTTAGGGCGAGGGCAGTATTACTTTTGAAACATGATGTGGGAGGGGGGATCTATTTATTTCCACAGGAAAGGTCAGCCAGAAAGGACGGCTTGCTATTCCTTAATAAATGATTCCTTAGAGCGTGGTCCTGCGGTAGTTAAAAGTGTAGAGGAGGTGGTGTCCCTCTACATGAGTCCTGACCGGCGATGATGGAATGTCCCAGCGCAGATGGTCGTGGCCTCGTGGCCTCACGCTTGGACGGTGCCGGTAGAACTGGCTGGCAGGCGCTGTGGCGCGCGCCAGCAGAGGCACGTCTTCATCGTCGCCCACGGGTCACCACATCACTTCCCCCCTCAGACGCGGAGCGGTGTAGAGCTAGCGGTTGCGGTCCGCGTCGATACGTGAAGAGGAGAAAGGGCGACACGTGGAACAGGGACGGCTGGTCTTGCGTTTTGTGCTGAGTGGGCAGATGTGGCGGTATGAATGGCGCGGACAAGATCTGGCCGGGAGGGTTCCAGGGGCGGGCCGAAGCTGAGAGCATGCAGGTAGGCCGAAGCGATCAAGAGAGTGAGGCGACAGAACCGCGACCGGTTCGTGAGCGGTGAGCTCATAGTGTCGCCAAGGAGAGTGCCGGGGAGGACCATCGCGAAGCACGGGGAGACCGGGAGTAAAACTCACTGTGGCCTCCGTGCGTGTCCCCGGTGGAACGTTGGTCCCGGTTCCTCTTGGCCGCAACTGGATGCGCTGCCAGTGTCTTGTACAGAAGCCCGGTAGGAAGGCGAAGCGGGCAGGGTTCTTTGACCGCTGGCGTAGCAGATGCGGGTGGTGCGGTCGACAGCGGCGTACCGCGACCGGTACAGGAGCGTGAATCTCGGGAAGGTGCCGCTGGTGGTAGCCAGAGGCGTCTTGACGTGTGCGACCATGGCGACGTGAGATGGGTACGGTGGGTAGAACCATGGTGTTGCGCGGTCGAGCGTTGCGATGAGTGGAACCGCTGTGGATTGACGGGGTCGCCTAGAGGTTCCTCGGTAGAACGATGCACCGTACCTTCGGAGATGGCTTCGGAGGTGGGCTTGCACAAATTTGGGATGGTATTGGGCCGAATTACGGCGAAGTTGATGTTCATCGTTCGGGTCACCAAATGTGGAGGACGATGGCTATCCTCCACAAAAGTAAGGCGATGAGGGGTCAGATCTATTCCGCCGTCCCACACACTATGTCACAGACTGCTGAGGAGACCGGTATCACGTAGGTAGTGGAGAAGCGCCGCGGTTATACCACTGCTCCGTGTGCCAAGTAGTGTTGCGAGGGCGATGGAGTACCCGAGGCTGGCCAGGCGAGACTTGAGGTTGTCGCGGAAGGACGTGGAACGGCCGCATTCGAGCAGAAGGTGACGAATACCTGCCTCAACGTTGCAGGTAGAACATAAGGGTGTTGCTTGCTGGCCCATTTTGAACAGCAGTGACGGAGTGCGGGCGACGTTGAGGCGGAGCCGATGTATGACAGATTCTTCCCTCCTTCAGACGCGGGGCCGCAGATAGTGTAGTCCATCGTTGGGTCAATGGACCTCAAGAAATGGGTTGGTCCTGGCAGTGTCCTTGGCAAACAGCTTGGTATTGACAGTAAGGAAGCGGCGTCGCTGCAGTTGGCAGGCGGATGTCGAGATGTGTATTCTACCAGCCGGCTCTACACTCTTAACTCGGTACCCTTTAGTAAAGGGTAAAAAAACGCAATATTTTACCCTCTATTTCAGAAGCTACCAGGTACCCTCTGAGCAGTATCTTTTATAAAAGTTACTAGGAAACCGGCTAATTAGAGGTTACGGCCTTCAATCCAGAACCTGCCCGTAAAGGTTACGACAACGTGCGGCTTTTTATACAGGATGTTCATGTTTATTCGCAACAGAGAATAGCGCTCATTTGGCAGGTGGGTTATGTGAATTTTTGCTGATTAATCGATCCGTAGTTACAAACACATACGTCAGGGAATGTCGGAAATGTTTGTAACTACGGATGGGTTAATTTGCGAAAATTAACATAACCCACCTGTCAAATGAGCGCTGGTGTGATGCGAATAAAAACAAACACCCTGTGCGTGGGATATGGACAGACATTTACAGAACACACCAAGGTACGAAAATGAACCAGCAGAAAAGGAGATCTTAAACATATGTATATTACAAAAACAAAAGTCTGTCGAGAGGTGACACATTGTGCACAAGTGCGATTCTGATGTGAGGAGAAACCATGGCCGCTTTACCATGTATGTGGAAAAAAGAACTATCTTCTAAGTGAGAAGCAATGCATAAAAGTGCGAGGAAGCCAGCGAGTCAAAACAACTGACCTATGTTTGCTAAGCTGAACAGACCCAACGAAATGGAGAATTGCAGCAGAACATTTTTTCCACATTCGAATTTATTCCACATTCGTGTTGCAGAGGCGAGCGCAAATGGCAATACAGTATTACATAAAACGCACACAACCTTGAGGAATATGGGTGTACAGTAACGCAGGAGACACTACATTACTGCGTTATCAGCGTTGGAGGCGCTCTGGGACGAGTTTGTGAGGTACTGCATTGCGCTGGTGACCGTATGTGAACCTGCATGTGGGATCCTGGGAACAAAAGTTTGGGCAATGAGAGTAACATTTACGGAACCATTCAAATCCGTACAAAGCACAAGGTACAAAGCAGCATAAATGCGGGAAGGCGTTCACTCCGCGATTGAGTCTTAGAATATCGTAAGACTACAACAAGTAGGAAGCTGCGAATTATATATCTCGGTGCATATATCCGCAGCTCGCAAAATGCACGCCGGTGTATTGACTTGGCGACCAAGTAAGAGCAGAAAAGTAGCAAGCGTAAGTGGCGTTCATATGCAGGACCGCAAAACGCTTGCCATAATCACAACAAACATGCGCTAAGAGCTCTTGCTATCAAAATAACACACGTACCTAGCACAAAATGTACACTTACCCAGTGTATGAAGTGTGTGAATTAGGGCTGCGGTGGTGACGTTCGTTTTCGGTTATATATTCTTTGCAATCTTCGCACTCACTACACTTTCCCCTGAGAACACCGAAAATATCCTTGTTTGCTAGCGACATCTAGCTTTTCCGTTGTTCCTGACGATACTATGATAAACGCGAGGAAAACCACTGATTAAAACAGATTACACTTGTTAACGGACGGACGACGAGCGTTAAGCGTCTCAAGGAAACCGCTCTCTGTGTGGATAGACCTAGACCAGGCTCGGCTACGCAGCGAAATCGGAAATCTTGGTGGTTGCGGCATTGACAGTGGTTTTCCACCCTTTAGAAAGAAACATACTATCAGTATTCCAGACTGCGAACTTATAATCTGTGTTCATACAGCATTGATAACATGTAGTCGACGTGTAGATGACGCTGAAACAGATAAAAAATAACAGCGTAGATTCGCAACTGTCGTCTCGAATGGGAGGCTGAAACGTGCCATTATGCTGAAAAACAGAAGGAAAACAAACGATAAGAAACTAACAAAGAAATTATCGTTGGAGATTTCGCTTAGAAGTTACAGTGTCGGAGTAGAGGGTACATTTATAAGTTACAACAAGCTGTTTTTGTTTTTTCCGAGATGTAACTTCTATTCCTGTTGGAAAGACATGACCTTGGTCGCTTTTAACCTCTAAATATACGTTACAGTGGTGTAACCTATAAGAAATCTCGAAATCTACGTCTATATAGAAGTTACATGGTTCTAAAAGTTACAATAAAAGGTACGGGTTTAAGAGTGTAACGCATGGGCACGTTTCGCCGCGGCGTCATCGCGAGTATTGCCGGGGACGCCGACATGGGTCGGAACCCATTGAAACCACACAGTGTGGCCCGATAACAGGAGCTCATTATAGGTTACAAGGATCAGGGTATGCACGTCGCAGACTATCTTAACAGAGAAAGATACCAGGATAGCTAGGGCCGCTTTGCTGTCAGTCAATACCGTCCAGGCACTAGGCGGAGAAGCAGACATATTCTTCAAGGCAGCAAGAATAGCATACAGCTCAGCTTCTACAGATGATGTTTCGTAGGGAAGCAAAGACGCATGCTCGAAGTCGTAGCTAGGGACATAGTACACCGCCGTCGACGAACCTTTCCGCACTGACGAACACTGACCCGTCAGTGTACACCTCCGTTCTATGGCTATGGAAGTCATGAATGTGGTCCAGGGTAAGTTGACATGCAGTAACAGGTGGTATGCTGTTTTTATTAGCAATGCCAGGCACAGACCGATGTACGATGGGGTGATTCAGCGTCCACGTCGGTGGCGCGTATGCGCAGTAGAGGTGGCGCTGTGAGGAATGTAGCTGTTAAGACTGAGTAGAGCACGACAGAATGCGGACGACGGGGAAGTCACACAGATATCTCGCAGGTAATGACGGGTATGTCGGCTGACGAATCGGGCGTAAACACCAAGAGTTTCTTTGTCGCGCAGAATGTGGACTGAAGGTTCTCGCGCCTCTGCTAAAACAGAGAAGGTCTCTGTTGTTTTAGGCACACCTAAGCAAAGGCGAAGGCTTCTAGCTTGAGCACCGAGTAATGCCCTGTCACCAGAAACACTGAACTCGTGCAACACTGGTAGACTGTGTCTTAAGGTGCAAAGGACCAACAAAGAGTGGACCTGGCGGAGGTCAGCACTGGATGTGCCCCAGCTGGGGCCCATCCAGTGCTCATTCGGCATCTATGTGGACCATCCTAGGATGATCCGACGACGAACGACGCTGAAGAGTATCCGAACGACGGTGAAGAGTATCGCGGCGTATAGCAGAAGTCCATATGCAGATATCGCCGGCGTAGATGGTGATACTTGTATGGCTACGTAGCTGCGCTGGGAGTAAAGCCATGATGACGTTAAATAAAAGTAGACTCAGAACGCTCCCTTGTGGGACGCCACGCTGCACAGGGTAGACGGCGCTATCTCCCTCAGTAGTGCGCACAAAATGTTGTCTGTCAGTGAGGAAATCCTGAAGCCAGAGGAGTATGCGACCTCCCACGCCGGCTTCTTGAAGTGACGCGACAACAGCGCTGTGAAAAACACTGTCGTAAGCTTTCTTCACGTCAAGGAAGACACCGGCGGTAAGCTTGCCTTCGGACTTCGCTTGTTGAACCGCAGCCCACTAGGTCGATGATGTCCGTCGCAGACCGACCTTGACGAAAACTAGCCATAACTTAGACTCGAGATACCAATTCAGCCGTGAGTGCACCATCCGTTCCATAGTTTTCCCAACGCAACTAGTAAGGGCTATTGGTCGGAACACGTCCAGATTGTGTGGCGACTTGCCAGGCTTTAACAGCGGAATGACCAATGCCAGCTTCCAGTCGTTTGGGACAGTGCCACTCTGCCAACTGTCATTATTAGTGGACAAAAGGCTCTCATGAGCGATCGGAGGAAGGTTCTGGAGCGCCTTGTACGTAATTTTGTCGTGTCCAGGAGAAGTGTGAGCAGGGGAGTTTCGGATGGCAGCCATCATCTCTGTTAGCGAAAAAGGAACATCAAGAGCTGGATCTTCCAACGATTCGAGGGCTACAGGGATGTCAAGTGCCAAGGGTAGCACCGCTTCAGACGTTGCAGTAAGGCGGACACAGTACTCCTCCGCAATCTCGACTTCCGAGCGCGCGGTGGCCACAGATAACTACCTGAAAGGGTTCCGCTGAAAGACTGGTGCAGATAGGCACTTGACCACACTCCATATTCGAGACAGCGGCGTTCGCGGAGAGAGAGAGGACGTAAAGCTTCTCCAGTTGTCTCTTGCAAGCCTGTAAATATGCTTTTGAATAGCCTTCTGTATACGGCGAGCCTCAGCGACATGGTAGGGAAGACCTGAACGACGAGCTCTTCGTTCGGCAAGACGACGAACTGCCCGCAGTCGCTTATACTTGGAGTCGACCACAGTAAACTTTACAGGTACACGGTACTCCCTTGTGGCAGAACGCGTCACATTAGCGATGGTCTGACAGAAATTGGGCCCCCAGTCAACTTCTCCTCGAACGATTGCATCTTCGAGAGTCGCACGAAAATAAGTCTAATTTGTCTTCTTGACGCTGTGCGCGAGATGGGGACCCATGGCACAACGAAGGTGGACCAGGATGGGGACATGGTCGCTCCCAAGGGCGTCCGCTCCGGTCAGCCATGATATGCGCTGCGCTATCGACGAAGATACAACTGTAAGGTCCAAGCACGATGACATACGGGTAGACTGGATGAACGTTGAGAGCCGTCGTTTAGACAACAGAGGTCAATTCGCTCGAATAGCGCAGCAAGACAGGCACCTCTCGTGTCACAACGGACACTGCCCCACATAAGATGGTGCGCATCGAAGTCGCCGCATAGTATGTACGGGGCGGGGAGGCTGTTTAGAAGTGCTTCAAGGTTGTCCACGTTGCAGGAAATTGCAGGTGGGAGGTAGAACGAAATGATGGAGATGTCCAGGTGGCCCAAGCGAACGGTACAACAAACATACTCGGCAATTCCAGTCACCTGTATGTCTCTGCGAGTTGCAGCAATATCGGAGCGGACGAACAGAGCAGCTCGGCTTTTCGCACCAGACGGTCTCGAAACAAACGTCACATAATTGGAGAGGCGGAAGTCCTCTGTGACCCCACATTCAGCGATGCACAACAATGGAAACTTGTGCCTCCAAGCGAACTGACGAAACTCCGGCACCTTGGACCGGAGACCCCTTGAGTTCCATTGGAATATAATAGCAGACTTGTACTGAAGAGAACATGAGGCTGGCTACACATTACCCGCCATAAAGAAGCAAATAAAAGAACAGACAAAAAGAGTCAAACAAATGGCATGTGGGCAAGATTTCGCTTGTCCCATCCTACGGTCGGCAACACCACTGCTCCATAGGTAGCTCTCCTGCTTGATGACAATACAAGGGTATACTATATTACAAATGAATGCTTACACCGGTGCAGACGACGAACTACGAACAAAAGAAAAGGGAACACTAGAACGTGGTAAAGAATAGAATAGAAATAGAAAGAAACAAATGGAAACGTAGGTCGCACTGGTGCGACCAGCTGTTCCAGGACGCTTGACGTGTGGAAGCACTGAATGAATTAAAAGATTATGTCAGCACGTACGTCCTTGAGGTAGGTCGTGAATCCATACAGCGCAGGTTGCTGGTCCTGCCTTGGCCAGCTCCCCAGTACCTTCTCAACACTAAATGGTCGGTTGTCAAGTTTCGCGAGGGCGTTCTTCAGTATTCGCCGACTAGAGTCGAAGCGTCGACAGGTGACCAGCACGTGCGCCGTGTGCGCCTCAGTTCCGCAAGTTGAACAGTTCGGCGATCCAACGACACCTATCTTACGAAGGAATGCTGCTCCGAACGGGACGTTGAGTCGCAGGCGATGGATGTCGGACTCTAACGGGCTTGGCATCTTCGATGGGAGGCAGTAGGTGCAGTTGGGGTCGATTCGCGCGTGGAACGAGTGATTCATGACGTCGCCTGTCCACATGGTTTTAGAGAGGCGATCACGTAAGGAGGCCAGCAAGTACTTCGCATCGGACTGCGTGAAGTAGATTTGATGAGTAGTTCTTTTATGGTGAGCAATTCGAGCAGCCTGGTCCGCCTTCTCACCGGGATCCACTGGATCCCATGATGATGTTGTGACCCTTTGTTTCGGCAGAGTTGCATGCTGCGATAGCACTGTAGACGACCGGCGCAAGTGAGGATGTCGTCGAACCTTGCATTGCTTTGAGGCCAGATTTTGAATCAGAGAAAATAACCCATGAAGTCGGGGTTTCTTTTGACGCTATGTGTAGGAGAGCTGCATCGATGACGTAGAGCTCTGCCGCAGTTGAGGACGTCCTGCCAGACAGACGTATCGCACGGTGCCTTTCCGATGACGGAATGATAACGCGGGTGGTAAAGAAAATCGTCAGCTTTTCGAAGCGACAATATTGCAGACAGAAATTTAGATCGAACTCGTTTAATCAACACCGGAAAGTAGCTATGCTCCCCCCCCCCCTTTTTTTTTTGTCTCGAGTACAAGATACAGGCAAAGTGTAATTAAATTACAGCTATAGTTACTCAATTCAGAAAGTATTTTGGGTGCAGTTTTTAATTACAGTAGCTTAGTTACATCTAATTACGTCGCAGCCCTGATCGTGACAGGCAGCTGTACATCCAGTATTTGGTTATTAAGGTCGAGTAAGCTAATCACGAACCTTTAACTTATGACAGCGTGATATATAATACGGAGTGAGGGCATGCATTTGAAGTCCACGTGTGAAGTGATAACTTCCCAGTCTGACTTCAAATCCCTCTGCAGAAAAGTAATTCGGTCCAAATGCATCCAAATGTATCAATCCATGGGAAAGGCTACCTCTGCCGAAACCATACTTCAGTCCAAATCCCTCCTCAAGAACGTGATTTAATCCAAATACAAATCAAATCCGCACGCCTTTCATGTGCCTTACATCAAATCCGGGAGTTCAAATCGACAACACTCTTGGGGACATTTGTGCAGGTCAAGTCTTTGGGCCTCGCTAGAGTCACTAAATAAGCTACGTAGCTTATTTAGTGACTCTAGGCCTCGCATGCCTGAACTAACTTGGACTTGCAGAACCGATCAACCACTGAACGATCCTAAGCAGCTCTTACTCACTACCCCTCTGACGTTCCCCGTTTGACGTCCCCATCTGCAGTGCTCAAGGCTGGAACTGATATGCGTGCATACTCACCAGCTGGGAAATGACTTGCTGTGAAGTGATGCACTGTGCTGTGTAAGGTGATGCATTATCTGAACAAAGGTAACCCTGAACATGAAAGAACTGATGTTCTGAGGCTGGAACAACATAAAAGGGACACATACGCACAAAGCCTCAAGTCCTTCAGTGACTTTCATCTTTCAAAGGTAACCCTAACGGCTCATGTTTCTTTCCCGATGCGGCGCGCTGCTTGTAGCAGCGAATCGCTTTAGATCTGAGCGTCATCGAGAGAGGTCTTTGCGTCGTTTAGCATTTCAAAGTTGGAGTTTGGAGGGCGAGGCTAATAGGTGTGTACCGATATTGCGCATGCGTTCGTCGGCTGCATCTGCATAATGTTGGATGCAGGGAGAGTGACATCTACAGCTATGGCGTTCCTTGTGGGGTTTCGGTAGGTTCCTTTTTGCGCTTCCAGGATTTGAACCGGATCTTGAACTTTCACATACCGATCGTTATCGTTAAATTTAAAGTTTGCGCGCTCTGAAGCCGCTTTGGTAGGCTCGCGCAAGCGCTCGTGGCGAATCACGGGCCGAAGAGATGCATTTAACGCGCGTTGTGGGATAACGGCAAGTTGAAGATCGGGCCCCTGAACAAAGATACTCACCTTCAAATGTTTATCTGTGCTTGTTGTGCATCGCAGTAGGTAGGCGCAATGATTGTTCTTTCCAATGAGTTCTTTTTTTTTGTTCCTTGCATATCATTCGCTGCTAGCAAAGGCTGGCAAGAAAAAATGACATAGCTTGATCCTTTCACATTATATATGTATAATACAAAGCTATTTTGGAACAGTCACCTTGAAGTACTTTTTGTTTGCGGCGAACAATTTTTTATCCCTCTTCATTCGAGAGCTATTAAGTGGGTTCAACGGAACAATGGCTGGCTAACAGATATCGTCCAGCTGTACGAGCATCAAACATACCGGCTCCTTTCTCCTTTCATTTCCTGCATCATATGATAAGCCTTGAAACGCAAAAAGTTAAAAATTCTCGCATGCCAAACTAGTCAAACAGGTGAATCTCGAGGAAATGGGAGTTTCGCTACCTGTCCTGCCGAGTAATATAAAAGGTGCGGCTACCAGCGAAGGTGTATGTCAGTTGCATCGTGACGCTCATAGGATGAACAAGTTGGTAAGTACGTCTGTACGGCACTTCAGGAAAGCGTACCCAGTACTCGGACGCTTTGCCGCTATTTAGCACACTGACGACGATATATTGCTTCGGAGCTCTCCAAATATTTACTTTAGGCTAGAATTCATTGTCTACCCCGCACTGCCGAACACAAGAGCCTTGTCGTAACACTATTTGCTGAAAATCATATATGAATCCGCTTTCTTCAAACACTGACTTAAGGAACAATCTGCTGTCAGTCTCAGATCGCCATCTATGCTATACATATTACGCCGGATATCTGAGATAGATAAGCATAGGGCGGTAGGAAAACATGGGCCCTACAGTTTATATTATTTTATTTATTTGTTTTCATTTTTCTAGACGGGAACATAAAGTTTTGACTTCAACTCTCTTCGCATGTTACAAATATACTTATGTATGCATGTACAAGGTGGCTATGCTCGCTGAATGTCTAGATAACTTGATGCGTCGAGAAAGCGAACACAACATTCTTATTGGACAGCGGGGACGCCACTGTCCAATAAGCGCGTTGTGTTAGCTTTCTCGACGCATCAAGTTATCTAGTTTAAGGAACACGCGAGCGGCGTACTTTTTCTTCAGCGCGACACTCTAGCGGTGAGAGGAAGTGGGCTTGTTCACTCGTGCAGAGTGATGGGCGAGTGCGGCGGTGGCAGCACACCCCAAAAGTTTCGGTATCGCTGGAATGTGCACGCAAAATGGTTTGGGTTGGTGTCGCTACCGGCGCATTCCTCTCCTCGTCTTATAGAGTGAACAAGGCCCCTTCCGCCCGACACTAAGGTGTCGCGCCAAACAAAAACTACGTCGCTCGAGTGTTTCATAAACTTTTGCCGGCACCTGTACAAGTAAGTACATTATGTTGAAAGCCTGACTAGAAGCGTAGCCAGTTCGACTTCGTCGAACGGGCCATTTCTCCCCAACTCCCCCCTTGTTTTCTTTTTTCTTTATCACATCACCGTCACCTGACTAGAAACTCTTGGATATGTCGTATAATGCGCTTGAGCACTTTTCCTTGTTTACATACAAATAGCAGATCAACCTTTGTAGAAACAACCCTCTCCCTTATTTAACAGCGCTCTTTTTTTTTCTCTATTTCATTCATTACCGTTACGTTTTTTCCAGACTGTGTTTCTCTTTGCCTTCGGCCTCTTCACCACAGCTACGGCTGGTGGGTTTACGGGCCATGGCGGTGGCCTCGTTCTTGGCCATGGGGGATTTGGCGCTGGCTTTGGATTTGGCGGTGGCCATGGCCACCAGGTACATGCTCTTCGAGGACCAACATACTTGGTGAAAACTGTTCATCACGTGCACAAGCTTCACGGCGGGGGCGGATACCTTGGTGGAGGGCATGGCTTCGGCGGTGGCCTGAAGGGATTCGGTGGCTTCGGAAGTCATGGCTGGCACGGACGATAGGTCAGTATATTATGCTGTTAGAAAAACGTTCACAGCGCGTCCACCTGTTGTTTAGTGCTGCAGTGCTGAAGAAGGAAACGTATGTTCAGGAGAGATATACGGAATGCATAAAGCGTCGGCACAGTTCCCCCTGAAGTCGGCCCAGGACGCATACTAATCCCCCTGTCCCCCACTCCTTCCTGCTGTCCTCTCTCCGCGCGTCCACGTCTGTACGCCGCTCATAGCCTCAGTTGCTTCGCGGCGCTAACACCCAATCAAAAAAAAAAAAGAATGCATAAAGCGCTCGTTGATATGGAGGCTCTCCGCTAACGCTCCCACAGTCCTCTACATATGCGCTAAAATATTATCAGTGGAGATGTGAGAGGGTGGTACCTTATCGTGAGCGACACGGTTTGCATTGCAAAGCGCTTTGTCACAGCTATGTACATATTTATTACCGTGACCGCGTCTGTGATTGTGATCGTGACAGAAAGTACAATTCATAACATTCTACCAAGTGTTATGGGATCTTTTTATTTTTAATTTACAGGGCGTTGCTCTCTTTGTATTCATCTTGGCTGGAGCCGCTATGGGCGGCCTTGTTGGAGGACATTACTACTGGATTACATTACTGAAGGGCGGATTTAGTTCAGGCATCGGCGGAGGACTAGGCGGCGGCCATGGTTTTCACGTCATTCAAACTCTACAAGGACCCACGTACCTAGTCAAGACAGTTCATCACGTCCAGAAGCTTGACGGTGGTGGTGGCCATCTTGGAGGACACGGCGGAAGCTTCGGTGGTGGCTTGTGCGGCAGCCACAAGGCCGTTTGTCTCGGTGATCATGGACACGGTTGGCATGGGAGCTAAAGAGAACCTCATATCAACCTAGACTATGCGCAAAATTGTAGACAAGGTCACAGGATACGCGTTTACATTGATGACAGCAATGATGTCGATGACTGGGTATTGTACATAATCTGTAAATAAATTCGTTCAATTTGTCATTCAGGCAACATGCGTTCACGGTGAATTTTCAGTGAAATTGTGCAAATCGTTCCATCCTGACCGGCCTCGTTTACTACAACATTGCTGCCAACGCCATGTTACTGAGACTTTTGGAATCGCACACATATTTGACAGGACAGGTCTGTCTCAACGCGCCCCGATACACTGAGAGATCTGCTAGACTTCATTTTAGACTTCATAGTAGAAAATTCCCTGTACCTACCCAGCTAATGGTAACCATTTCATGATCTCATAAATAAAAGAAGAAAAGAAATCACCCTCTGAGCCAGCCTTATGCGAATATTGTAGAGGCGTGTACGGGACCTTTCCGTGTTTTTTGTGTTTGCATCCCTTTTTCTTTTTTAAGGGCACAGTACTGCCCTTTCTGGCAGGCTGATTCTTCTTTTCAAACTGCCCGTTACGTTAAAAAAAAGAGAGGACTGTGGTTGTCCTATCGTGCGCTACGCGCATTATGTTGTCCCGGCTATAGGTTGACTATATGTAGCCCATCATGCTATATCCCCCAAACAGCAGATATCTCCTCTTCTACGTGACACGACACTATTTTCTGGAAAAAATCAAACTCTCCTCTTCTAGGTGACACGACACTATTTTCTGGAAAAAAATCAAACTACTAATTTCGGGAAAATCATTTTGGTGATCTTTACGTCCAAGGAAATCCTGCAGACAAACAGCTCCCTAAGAACACACTGTCATCCCAGGGCTATCCTAAGGTTGTCAGATGGGGACAGGCATGGCATCCCTAGGATGTCAAAATCTGATCCTCAGAATGTCATAATACTGCCACTTTGGCATATGAGATGACGTCTCTGAGGCTGTCCCAGCCGCCGGCTCTAAAGCGAAACGCACCACCTCCAAAATACTGTCGCCACCGGCGCGCGCGCTCGGAAGATCTCTGATTGGCTGCGCATTGTATTGATGCTATGGTAGCGCGCGTTGTCGGGTAACGACAAGTTGAAGATTGGCGCGCTTCGTTATCAAACAAGAGTAATTTTAACTTGTGGGCTGTGGCAAGCGAGATACAATGCTTGGTTACTTATTTTATTCGGGATGATTTCATTTGTTGTGTTCATTGTAGTTCAACATGAAGACAATGGAATTAAAATTGATTGATTTGATGCGCTCAGCCCGGTGATCAACGGTGAATAAATCATTTCCATCGACCGCGAGCGCTGGTGCTTTTTACTGATTACCGAGAACCAGCAGCCACTGAAGCTAACTAGGCGGCAAAGACGTCTCTAATTGCTCAACACTGCTCTTCTCCTTTGGAGTACGGCTAGAGAGTTTTGCATTATGCACAAAATTTTAATTTGCTTGTCGCTCTCGCATCTATAATTGGCGTCACGTATTAAGGATTTTAATAGGAAAACAAAACAAAACAATGGGGAATATTTATTGTGCTCCCAATCCGTTTATCAAAATTCAAAACCGTAACCGTGTATGATTCATCCTCCATCAAACATGCATTATGAAGAGATACGCTCAGTCAAACGCCGCCCCTGCATGACATTCAGTTTCGATGAAGGTCGCTACACACAAGTTTTGTTATCAAGTAACACGGCTGTACATGTCTGTGTGTTATACTTCACATTATCTCGGGAGTGCACTAATATATGGCGCAATCAATATTGCGTGTGTTGTTGGTTCTTGATTTCATGGCCGTGAAAGTGCGATCATTCATAGTAACTCGTGTGAGACCCGCCTGGCAACGTTGTTGTCGATGATCTGGTAATATTAAGCTGTTCAAAATATCGTGATTGCGGATGCGAGGTACAGGGCGCGATATCGACCTTCACCTGAGTTCAAAGTGAGTGTGAGGTCGAGTGTGAGAGTGTGCCCCAGTGCCATTTGTATATAGTAAGAGATGATGATTCAGGTGATCAAAGCAGGGTGGAGAGGCCTGTTGGTGACAGGAAATCCCGAAGGTGACGGAGACCTTGGCGCATATGAACCTACTGGACCAGGGCCTCAGCACCTTGCCTATGGTGCAGGGGCGGTGGTCGATTATTCCGTACTGCAAGATATCGCGTTCCCGCTGGTAGACAGGGCAGTCCATAAGTAGGTGGTGCAGGCCAGCGCGCACATTGCATGATGCACAAAGGTCCAATGGCGCACGGCGAAGGTGCTGCCTCATAACTGGAGTAAATGCAACATTAAGCCGCAAACGGTGAAGAAGAGATGCGTAGTGTCGCGGAAGACGATGAGGAAGCGACGGAGAGAGAGACACTGATCCATTGCGTGGAGTAGAGAGTAGGGTGGGCAAAACTTGCTAAATTAGACCGCTACCAGTATTTTCGTTCATTAAACAACCGTAAACTGGGGCTTCCTTAGCTGCAGAGGGAGTGCGAATCATTCAAATTCTTTTATTGAATATGTAAGCTCTTTTTGGAAGAGCATCTTGGCCAAGTAGACAGTGAAGCGGTGCAGAACATTACCCTATCGTTCGCATACACACGTTTACAGATGCGATAGTCCTTTTCAAAAAGACAATACAGAAAGAAAGAAAAACACACCAAACACGGAAAGGTCTCGTATATGCTAGTACAATCTTCACATAAGGCTGGCTTCGAGGGTGGTTTCAGGAGGATGGTTACCGCAAGCTGGGTATGTAAAGAGAATTTTGACTCCTGCTGTTAAATGACTTTACGACGAACTCTAAAATGTCTCCTGATTGCTTAGTGTATCCCAGCGCGTTGAGACAGGTCCTGTGAAGCATATCAGTAATTACAGGAGTCTCAGAAACACGGAGTCGGTATAGAATGTTCCAGCAACCGAGGCCGGTAAGAATAGGACGATTTGCACCATTTCACACAACATTCATCATTGAGTCATGTCATTTAGATAAGGAATTGAATGAATTTATTTACAGATTATGTACAAAACCCTGGCGACAGTCCGATCTTTCCGTCTCGTCGTCAAGGTAAGTGCGTATCGTGGGACTTTCGATACTGCAATTTTGACCAGAGTCTAGGTTGATATGAGGTTCTCCTTAGCGTCCATGCCAACCGTGTCCATGACCACCGAGAAGAACGACCTTGTGGCCGCCGCCGAAGCCACCACCGAAGCCTCCTCCGTGTCCTCCAAGATGGCCACCACCACCGTGAAGCTTGTGGACGTGGTGAACTGTCTTGACTAGGTACGTGGGTCCTTGTAGAGCTTGAACGCCGTGAAAGCCATGTCCGCCGCCTCCGAAACCTCCGCTAAATCCGCCCTTCAGTAGGACCACTCCACCACCGTGACCACCGCCATGTCCTCCACCCAGGCCTCCGACAAAGCCGCCCATAGCGGCTCCAGCCAAGACGAATACAAGGAGAGCAACGCCCTATAAATCAAAGATAAAAAGATCGCATAACACTTGATTGTCTTATACCAGAGTTGTAAACATACTATAAAGAGTTATAAAGTGTATTTTTGTCATGATCTGGACAATGATAAATCTGCTCGTAGAGGCGAAAAAGCGCGTTACAATGCAAACTGTGTCGCTTACGATCAGGTACAGCTCTGGTCAACCTTAATAATAACACTGGAAAAAATTCGGTCTCTTTTGCCAACGCGATAACAGCCACCCTTGGCGCACTGGGGGAGTGTTAAAGGAGCATTGAAGTGGTATCTAACATGCCCAAAAACTGCTGTCATCTTGTAAGGCAGCAAGTATGTGAAAAGCATTCCCACAAAATGTTTTTGTCCAAAGTTGTTTCACCGCGGCGCAATTAATTTGGAAAATCTCCCACCCACTCACTCAAATCACCCACTCTAGTGTGACATTTGTGGCAAGAAGCCCCCTCATTCGTTGGTAGGAAAAACCGTCTGCTACGAACATTGCGAGCTGTTTCTTGTTGACTTCTATTCTTTATATGATTTATATCAAGTTTTCTAAACAAACAAAGCATATATGCAGCCTGACAAAATAAGATTGCGATCACAAGAGTAATACATCCGTGGCTTCTGTGCAATCGCAGAACTCATAGTAGCAGAAAGCAAGCGATGACAGCGCTATTGTGGCGCCACCTGTTAGCCACTGAACCAACTGTGCGGTGAAAACGGTCAGACAGGCTGCACACTGTCGGGAAGCACAGGGGTATCGCTGTACAACACACAGTTAGGTTCGGGCTGCACCATTCGTTCTAACCGTGGTGTCAGCGGTCCAAAAAAAATCGAGGTCGTGTCGTTCACAGCCTTCAAATCTTCCGTTTCGGACTTCACGCAGCCGGAGAACGCCTGGCGTCTCCGAAGCGGTAGCAGACGCTCCTGCCTGCGCGGTGTTGCTCACCTCGATCATGTGATCCCAGGTCCAATGCGGAGCGTCCCTACCACTGACGTCACATAGTGACGCGCGTGGCGGCGCTCATCACGTGTCTGTCGTGAAGGCGAAGGAGGGTGTTTCGCGCACTTGGGATTCGGTGGGCTATTACAGGCATCCCGATTTCGCTACGGTTGCACTAATTGTGGGAAAACTGTTTTCGGCCGGCTAATATTACATACCGACCAAAAACAGAAATAAAGTTGTGTACCTCTAGACTGCTCCTTTAAGTGAACGAAATCCTTGAGTTAAACTAACAGAAAAATTTTGTTCAACTAAGATTTCCCCGTGTCCTCAAGGGTAGCTGTAATCGCGCTCGGGAATGAGACCACATTTTTTTCAGTGTTATTATTAAGGTTGACCGTAGCGGTACCACCATCTCACATCCAAACTGATAATCTTGTAGTACGTGTGTAGAGAACTCTTAGCGAAGGGCCTCGATATCAACGAGCGCTTGATGCAGACCGCTAATCTCTCCTGAACATTGGTAGTCACAAAATACTAAGCGAGAACTGTGGGGGCCCTGAATGAAAAATGAATCCCCCTCCTGCGCCAGGTGACACATAAAGTTCGGCTATCCTGTACCGAATGGCAATTCAGTGCAGAATAGCCAGGGGCGGTTGGGGCTATTAACAATACATCGCGTCGATAGCGAGCAGGTCCTGTACAAGAGAAGGCCTCTCCAATGTCCCCTCGCCCTCGCAATACGTCAGCCTACTCGGATTGTTTCTGTCCAATGAAGCGCGTGTCGTCTGCTTCGCCGGGATATGGGACCGCTTTTTCGTTTACACAACCACGACTCGCTCCCAAAATATACTCTCCACCGAAGTTATTCCTATAGCGGTACTTTTACTACATGGGACGTCAAATGTTTGCCACAAACAGCGTGCATAATCGTTGTTTAAGCATCATTCACCCATCTTAAGCATCACCTTATAGTACAACCGTAAGGGGACCAACAGAACATTAAACAGCGTTTTACCGTCAAGACACCTTCAGGTGTTCGAGACATAGCGTAGCAAGCACAGTCTTCAAACACCATCCAACGTCTATGACCCCGCCCTCCACAGCGCAAGCAGAATACCTACCAAGCTGTTCATTGCTGGAGCTTGTGATGTGAACTGTGCTGTTCATCCGCTGATCTTCCATTTTATACTAACCTCCGAACACCGCACTCCCTTCTTTTCCACTTTCACTAGCTTGACCAGTTAGGGCGCTAAAACTTGTTCATCACCAAGGTTGTCCTATAATCTGCTCCACATAGATGAAAACGACGAAATACCTTCCAGGCTATTTGCATGCTCGCCGGTTGTTTGATTTCATCCCCACGTCCGCGTCATTTTTCTGTCCCTACTACTTCCTTTCCGCTTCTTTTTCTTCTTTGCAACGTGTAAATGACCTCCCCGGAGGCTCTCCTAAATGTAGCTCTGTCGGCATCGTACATTACACTCTGTCAAATTACTTATCACAGGAGTGTTTTATTTATAGCTTTCGTCATCCTTCTACTTTGACTTCGGTTTCGGCTGAATCTGTGGAACCAATTTAAGTGTATAGTTTTTCGCGCTGTTTGTCTTGTCCCGAAACTCATTAAGAGGGTAGCCAAGCACAACCCATGAATTAATACAGAGATTAGGCATGTTAGGCGCAGAATCTCGTGTGGTAGAAAAATAAAAATAAAAAGCAAGTCAATTCCACAGAGTTAACTTTGCAATTATGGCATCTAAGCGCGCAACTGAAAGCGAAGCTTGCTAACGCTAAGCGATTGTTTTTCAACATTACACTAAATAGTTTTGTAACAAACGAGCCCTTTAAGTTCTGGAGGTAGCTAACATGCGAAAGTAGGAATGGGATTACGCTTCGGCAGGGCGACGAAGTAACCGAACATCCAGTCGCTCATTGGTTCGACGGTTATTTTCGAAGTGTTTTCACCAAAGAGAATAAGGAACCTAACAGTTCACGTGAATTATCGACGCCACCCAGGCGTTTGTGCGATTTTGCGCAGACTCCAAGTTACTGGACACTTTGTGATTCTCCGTGTGAGCGACTGACTGTGTGCCTCTGTCATTCATTGTTCTCATTCTAGTTAGCCAGTTTTGTTCTTTCTAGATAATCTGGAGTAGCCGGCTCTCGTAATGAGTGCCTATTCCTCCATTTTTTTCTTCTCTCTTTCAACTCAACTCAACTCCTCGGCGGCACCTCTTTCAGATCCTTCGTTCTTATTAGATGGTATCCTAAACCTCCTGTTAACAGTAAGTGTAAAGAAGAGTTGCGGACCAGACGATACCGACTGAACTTCTGCAGCGCTACTCAGTTTGGTGTGCCCGGTACTTGAAAATCATTTTTCAGGAATCTTTCAGAACTACTCTAGTCCCAACTGAGTGGAAGGTCGTAAAGTTGTACCAATATATAAATCAGGCGATCCTCAGCTTCCCTTTAATTATAATTAGGCTTTGACTTTAATTCCTGTAAGCTGATGGGGCACATAATGTATAAACATACTGTTACGTACTTAGCAGCAAACAACATACCTAGCTCTCGGCACCATTCTTTTAGACAACGACTTTTCGGTTGTGACGCAACGTTTAGAATTTCATTTTGACTTGGCAGAGGCAGTGGAAAGCGGTTACCACGTTTGCTTAATATTGATTTTGCAAAAGCGTTCGATTCCATCCCCCGTACCAAGCTTTTTAAAAATAATGTGCATGCTTAATAACAGTACTCTTGTAAAATGGATGGAATCACATCTAGTGTACCGAAAGCAGTATGTTCAAGTAGGACCTTCAAGTTCACGCCTGCTATGGACGTATACATCTGGGGTGTCCCAAGGATCTCTGATAAGTCCACTAGTCTTTAATCTATATATAAACGATACTCCTGAGGTTTGTAGTTTTGGAGTGTCTATGCTGATGGCACAGTATTGTATAAGCAGATTTCTTGTAGTGCGTGTAGTGCTTTTTACATATGATCGGAAAAGCAGCCTCCCCAAACTGCTCGATGTGCGGTGTTGTGGAGGATGTCGAGCATATTTTGATGTCCTGCGTACGGTACACCGAATCTCGTCGCCTTGTACGGTCTGAGCTTGGCAGCAGTGGATGACCGTCCGCTTAGTGTTTCAAAAGTACTTGGGCCCTGGGCCCAGTGTCAGACACCGGGGCGTGTTTCGCCGTAGCGAAATTTTCCGAGACATTGACGCAGACAAGGTTTTGAGCCTATGAGTGCTTTGTGGGTTTTGCTATTCCACTGTTTGAGTGTTGCGTGTTTGCGTGTTCCGTGACAACTCAGTGTGTTTTTGCAGTTGTTTTCTGTCGGAATCACCACGACCACTAATCATCATCATCGCCATAATCATCCTCTTCATTGGCATTAACATTCCAGAAGTTTCCCGCCAAAGTAACTGGCGCAAGTGATGTGGAGTTGCTGGACTCACACTAGTGAAGCCAAAATATCCATTTTATTTTTCTTAAAATCAAATCAAATCAAAATCTTCTAGTGACGATCAAGTCGCACTTTCCAGTGCTTTGGAAAGTGTTGTCCACTGGTGTCAAATGTCTCAACTAAATATAAACAATGAGAAATCCGTACTATTGTACGTGACAAAAATATAATACTTTACCATATAATTATTGTACTAATGAAGTATATAAGACAGGTCTGTTCTTATAGACCTGCGTTTCACTGTGTTTTCAGTCTATCTTTCTTGGAGCGACCATGTGGATAAGGGTGGTACAAAAGTCGCTGCAGAGATTGTTCCAGTTAAGACAACGTTGGCGTACTCGACATTCGCGGTTAGGTTAATAGCGTGCAAATCTCTAGTTCTGCCAATAATGCAATATGCCTGTATAGTCTGGGACCCGCGTCTCAGAATTTATAGGAAGAAATCAGAGGGGGTTCAAAGAAAACCTGTCTGTTTCATTTTTAAAGATTATCCGTACAGCTACATTCGCATTTGTATTGTGCCGCGGAGCTAGTTTAATACCAATATAACTATACTTCGAGGCAGCTGGAGTATCTGTTCGAATTAATGAAAAGTGAATTTAATTCGCCACACCTGATGGGAGACGCACGCGTCTCAACACATAAGCATTTAATTGGTTTACCAGACATTCCGGCTCGCACAGACGACTTCAAGTTATCTCTCGATCTCTCCTCGCACAGTCCACGATTAGAACAATGTCCAGGCGAACACTGTTAATGAACAAAATGCGTCCGCTTTCGCATTTAAGTTGGCAACTGTCATATAAATGTCTGTTGTCTGTGTCTGGAGCTGTTGTTGCGTTGTAATTGTATGTTCGAAATTACCTCGCACTCTAGCCACCTGTAACGACCCACAAGGCTGGGTCAACAATATTGTAAGTAAATAAATACATAAATAAATAAATTGCCATTGCCTTTCTTTCTGATGAATTATGAAGTGGGAGAGCTGTGGTATACACAGTGCGACCTTTTATGGTGACTCTCTCCTCTTTTTTTTGCTTCCTGTTTTGCTTGTCTTGCGTAACAATTCCACGTTACTGAGGTAAATTAGCGTGTGCAGTGACGTCACATTTGGTCGCGTCATTCTGGAAAACATATTGTCGCACCGGAGTCCCAGTAGGAAGGCATGCCGTGAGTGTGGTATGCGTGCAATTACGACAGGGAATAGACCTCTCCCTGTTTGTAACCAAATCACGTCATAGTGTTCGGCAGCGCCACCAGTTTGGTAGAGTTGAACTATGCTCGAAGCTCTAGGGCGAAGGTCGCGCCCGAAAACCACGGTCTTGAGGGGGTTACGATGGTCCACGAAAGGGACGAGACCCTCGGTCCTCAATAGGAGGCTGCGAACAAGTGTCCATTCGTGGAACCCTACCGTCCCCTTCCAATCTTTTTCGGTTTCAGTCTGTCTACCAACGTTATGATGACGTTTCTCGGGTAGAGGTTTATTGTAAAAACACACGCTGTTGCCTCATTCGGTCCACAGTATGACCTCTGTGACGCATCTCTATGTTTTCCCATGTCACGTGGCTCAAGTGTGCTCAAAGGCTGCTCGTGGCGTCATGTGCTGGAGCCTCATTGAAGTGATATTCTGAAGATAAGGGCATTATTTCATTGCGTTCGGTATTTGTGTGTGCAGACCTTTCAATACATTTGCTTCAGCACAAACCTTAGCAAAAAGAAGAAAGACGTCTGACGAGTATTAAATAGAACGTATAAGTTTATTCGTGAAAATGTTTTCAGGGGTGAACAACGTGGCGCCCAACCCTGAATGAATGATTTTCGAAGTATTGTGAAGCTACCCTTTCCCTGAGTGTCTGTTCGAATCACGGATTCGACCACCCAGGATCCAGTCTTTGTGGATATACCGTGAAGTTTCTAGTCTAGGCCTTTATCAGTAATGTGTTTCCTTGAGTCCGAGCCCAAAATTCTCTTGACTCTCGCTTTATTGTCCGACCTATTAGATCCCGGGCTCCCGGGCGTGTCGTCCGCTACTCTCGCCCCCCCCCCCCCCTTCATCTTTCCCCTTCTGAAGCGGCTCTGGAGCCGTGGCGCAAACGAATTTCGGCAACGACACCATCGCCTTGACCGCCGCCAGAACTTCCGCATAATGCGACCAAGACGGAAACAAAGCCGACGAGACACTGGGGATCATAACGCCAGGATCACATTGTGTTCCTCATTTGGCTGCCCTTCTATGTAAATTGCTATCCGTACTCAACTAAGCCGCAGCATGGTGACATTTGGTATCCAACGCAGTGATTTGTTCACATATGAGTGCCGTATTTTATTGAGGATCAGGAGCAAGTTCACACGCACTTCACTCTCGCTTCGGAAGAATTCAGTAGGGCTTAACTTGGAAGCTGGGACGAGCTTGTCGTTTATGCGCTACACAATACGCACGTAGCTTTCTCAACTGAGCAACGTGGGTTGTCGATATTTGAAATGAAAATATGGGCACGTCGTGTGATATGTTGTAACATTTATTCTTCTGTCCTTCTGACGAAACTTTTACCGTGAGAAAAAATGAAAAACCGTAGAAGGAAAAAGACGCACGTGTGGGTGTATGCTGCCTGAAGCGAGCGACGAAACTACTTTATGTTCCCGCCCTTTCTGTTTCGCTTTTGTTATATAAAATATATAGCACTCGTACAGAAATCTTGGCAATAGTAAAACTTCCGCATCTGGTGTTCACGAGACTACTAAAATAGGACATAAAGAGGGCCGTTAGCGATCCATATCAGAAAGAAGGCCGAATGCTGGTGCAAGAGGGTTGGTAGACCAACTTGCAGTAATCAACAACCAGGGAGATGTTTTACTCGTATTGAATGGCATTCCATGCTTGCGTTATGCATGAAGGGTTAAAACAGAGTTTGGTTATCTATTGTTATTGAATAGATCTCAAAGACACACGGATGTCTTTTTTTGCCAGTTCATTCACATGCGACATGGTCTTAAACTGTTCTCACTGTCGTTGTTAAAATGGATCTAAAAGTGCGGTGCAAGCTTGTAGTCGAGCGGATCTAAGATTTTTCCGAAGGGGGGGGGGAGGAGGTCCGCTATGGACATGTGCCAGGTGCATGCTAAGATTGGTCCATTGAACCCTATGTTTAAGTCTGGAATTGAGGGGGACTCGGACTCCCCCCCCCCCCTAGATCCGCGCCTGAGTGGTCCTAGTTAGCTTAGTTTGCTATACACATTTCGTAAACAAGTAAAATAAATAGTTTATTAAGCTTAGTCTGACGTCCAACGAATTCATAGGAAACCATAAATAAAGCTATGTGACGACCCCGGACTCGGAGGAGGAACCGCACAAACAAAACAAAGGGTTCGCCTTCGAGTGAGAGACGACAGCACGAATATCAGGATGGCAAACAGCTGTTTAATCACAATATCAAAATTATCACATTTCTGCCCTATCGCCTAGCCTTAATTGAGAGCGTGCGGTTTGGACTTACATCTGGCGCCGGATTTCACACCACGTCTGTTCGTCTGTCGTTGTGCCACGTCGGTCGTTGCAGGCTTGTCGCACAGTTGATGTATGCCGCTGGCGTCCCCGTTGCCAGGTTGCGAGGATGCTGCCGTTGAACCACGACGTATTGCCATTCAGACTTAAGGTATCTTCACACAAAGACGACGATTTAAGCGTCCTAGGTAGTTATTTGCGACTTTCGTATCCTTCCTTGGGAGAGGCACTTGAAACTATAACCTGGATGGCCCATCCAATTGTTAGGTTATGTACAGTTCGATCCCTGCAGTGTCCACCGGGGGACAGCCAGACAAGCTGAACTAGCACAGGAAGTATGAGCATGGGACACATACTCTGCTGCACACTGTCGAAACTAAATGATGAGAAAACAGTGACTTCAAACGGTCACACACCTGAATTCGTTGATGAACCAGTCAGTAACAATTGCTGTAACACACTCTCTGCCATCTTGCTTGATGACAATACACACTCTCTGCCATCGCCATCGCTATCGGATCGAACAAGGTGAGCTTCTGTTCCGACACAAATTTTTGTAGATATTTCTGTGTGAATTTCTTTGACGTGTTTTCCATGGGTTAGTTCACTTGTGTTACGTGGTTGTGATGGCCAGTAGGCCGTTAGATTTTCGCGTTTCGCTGCCCTCAGCGATATCCCGTGTGGAGTTCTTGCTGGCCCTGCTCAGGAAGGCCCCTAAAGGGTGTATTCGTTCCTTCCAGCACCAGGACCAGCACCAGGATGAGTGTTCCTTTGAGCTGCGGGCTATGTCCCGCGAGGGGGCTTCGGCCCTGAAGAATTTAGCTCATGTTGAAGTCGGCAGGGAGACTGTTCCTTTGGTTTCTCTTGAAACCAATCTCACCGTCGTGTCCGTGTCTAAAGCGCCCGTCGGAATGGATGATGCGCATATTGTCTCGGCCCTGGGACAATATGGCATCATCAAGGACATCCAACGTGAAAAATATGAGCACCCGGAGTTAAGTTCCATTGAGACCGGCAATCGCCGTGTGATAATGGAGATGACGTCTCCCGTGCCCAATTTCTTGCGTGTCAGGGGTAAGCGAATTATTATTCGCTACCCCGCGCTTTAGTGCCTGTAGTGCTTCAGGCGAACGAGGATGCTGCGGGACAAGTTGTGCGTTTTTTTCCCAGCGATTCTTCGCTGGAGAGTGTAAACAGTAGCCATAGTTGTCCGGAAGATATGTGTGGGGTTACGTGCCAGGGTCTCAAGCGGAGGGCTTCGGATTCTGCACTATCCTCTCCTATGTGGGCAAAGAAGCAATAGACATGTTACTTTCACCTTCACTCATGTGTCTAAAAGTTATGACGCTAAATTGTAGGGGATTTAGCAGGAGTCCGAAACAGTTTTCAGTTATTCAGTGGGCCAATAATTTTCGTGTTGATATTCTACTCCTGCAGGAGACTCGCCTCTTATCTGCCAGGGCTATTAGAGCGTTGGAAGCGGACCACACAGTTAGGGCGTTTTTTAGCCATGGTTCACCTTATCGGTCAGGTGTGGCAGCGATTCTCTTCCCCTCTTTTCCTGGTGGAGTAAGGTGGTACGACCGTGACAATGATGGTCGGGTTCTCTCACTAGAATTAGACGTGGGAGGAACTTTGTTGCGACTTATTAATCTGTACGCGCCTGCGCGTCGCGGAGAGCGCGCAGATTTTTTTCGGAGCCTTGATTGTTTCTTTTTAGGAAACTCTAATGTTGTGGTTGCGGGAGATTTCAACTGCGTTATTGACCGGCATGTGAGTAGCCATAGACCAGTTAACGTAGAGCTTTCTCGCTTAGTTAACGAGCTTGGACTTGTAGATGCCTTTCTGCACCTCAACAATGGGCAGTACCAGTCCACTTGCTCAAACTCTCGTGGTGCACATAGCCGTATAGATCGTTTTTATGTTTCTTCTGGCATCGTTTTGCATATACGCGAGTGTGTTGTCTGCCCTTCTGGGGACTTATCAGACCATGAAGGGGTTCTTTTTGTTCTTGGTGGCTTTCGGCGTTACCGCACTGGATCAGGTTGTTGGAGGCAGGCTGCTTCCCTGTTGAGTGACTCGGAGGTAGGTAATAACGTCAAACTGTGGCTCGAGAGTCAGTGCGCTGTCTCTGTTGTTTCGCCAGAATGGTGGGAACAGACGAAGCTCGGAGCCGCGAGACTTTTCCGCCAGTGGCGGGCAAGACGTGTCCGTGAGAGCCGGGAGGAGATACAGCACCTCCAGCAAGTACTCTCTATCTTGCGTCACCCAGGTTCGAGGGGCTCTGGAAACGACGACGCTATTCAGGACGTACTCAGGAGGATCACCTCTTTGAAGTTACGTGCCTGGGACCAGTTCGCTGCTTCACAGTCGGTCGAACGCTGGTCACGAGAAGCATGGTGCTCTCGTCTTCTTCTTGGCCGTTACTTTCGCCGCCCTCGAAACACTGTCGAGGAGCTACTGGCGAGTGATGGGTCAGTATTAACGGAGCCTGACTCCGTGCGGTCACTCTTTCGTGATCACTTTTCCGCCCTGTACGAGTTGGTGGTACCTCCAGATGCAGGACATCAGACTTTTTTGCCAGAGCCCAAACACTTCGTTCTGAGCACAGCCAGATTTACTCAGGATGAGTATACGGCAGCTGTTAAGGCTTTGCGAGCTGGGAGGTCTCCCGGCTCCGATGGTCTCCCTGCTGAATTTTATAAGTGTTTCTGGGGGGGTACTTCGACGCCCCCTGACCGAGTTATTTAACAGCTGCTTGGCTGCCCGCCTCCTCTGCCCTTCCATGAGGCAGAGTATAGTGTCTATGCTTTGCAAAGATCGCACACGGAGTCGTGACCCTAATGCCTACCGACCGGTATCTCTTCTAAATACAGATTACAATATCATTTCTACCACAATTCTAAATCGAGTTTCTCCAGTCCTGGGTTCTGTCATCCCTGCTTCACAGGCCTGCGCCGTCCCTGGGCGGTCCCTTGTGCTTCACACTCGGGCTTTGCGAGACGCGATTTATTGGGCTCATAGTCGCCACCAGTCGGCAACGCTGGTGTCTTTTGACCAGAACAAAGCTTTTGACAGAGCGAACCACGAGTACATGTACCGGGTGTTGGGAGCTGTCGGTTTTGATCGTGCGGTGGTATCTTGGATAAGAGCTCTCTATGCTGAGGCCTTTGCCTGCATTGGAGTCAATGAGGGAATGTCTGATACCTTTTCCATCAAATCGGGGTGCGACAAGGTTGTCCCTTATCTCCTGCTTTGTATGCCATGGTCTTTAGCCCGCTCTTGGAAGCTCTCGCAACCTCGCTTCGTACTCGCATGCTACAGCTGCCGAGTTCCATAGCCCTTCCGTTGTTTGCATATGCAGATGACCTATCCTTATTCCTTAGCAGTGAGGACGCGATAGGTCAAGTGTTAGCCATCCTGGATGCCTACGGTAGAGCATCGAACGCGCGGATAAACAGGGATAAGAGTGCAGCGCTCTTTCTCAATTCAGTCCCCTCCTGTGCGTCTCCATTCGGGATACCTGTTAAAACTGAATTACGCATACTGGGATACTATTTCAATAGTCGGGGAATCGCAGTATCATCGTGGATGCGCATTCACCAGCGTAGCATTCCCGTACTCCGTGAATTGAAGGGTCTGGTTCTTCCACTTACTTGTAAGGCCCGGCTAGCGGCGTCGTGGTTCTTAAGCAAGTATTGGTACCATGGTACCATATCGCTTCCGCCACGTTAGATCTTTCTTACTGTGACCCGTATTGCTTTTCAGTTCATATGGGGTAACAGTGTGGAATGGGTGTCGCGCGCGCGTCTGTACCAGTCGCGTGAGGTTGGTGGCTTGCGAGTGCCACATGTAAAAGTGAAGTGCCTTGCTTTAGGTATAAAGGCAATTTTTGATGCCCTGAGTGAGCCTAACCATCCTGCACACGACCTTTTGCACTACCTTCTTGGCCCGGAGATTCGTTTCTTTTGTTCCTTTCAGCAGAATAGGCCGCGCTCAGAGTTTACTGCTCCCCGCTTAAAAGAGTACGTGTCATCAGTCCGTCGCCTCCGCGAGAGCCACGTGGACGCTGATCTTTCTACATGGTCAGTGAGGAGGTTCTATGTGTCCCTGCTGGGCTTACTTCCGGCACCCACGGGTGCACCGGAGCTATCTGTTCCGCGTCAGATCGCGTGGCGCTACGCTACTGCAGGATGGTTGGACTCTCGTCGTGCAAGTTTGCAGTGGAGACTTGCGCACGATGTCTTGCCGCTCAGGGATCGTTTGCATCGTTATGGTCTCACCTCGCCTCGATGTCCTTTCTGTTCTAGCCATGAAACTGCGCAGCACGCTTTTCATGAGTGTCTCGTTCCCGACGTTTTGTGGCACAGAGTTGAGGAGCTGTATGGGGTTCCACGGATTCGCTGGGGCACCATTTAAACGCTCCTTCAACCCCCCGTTCCAATCCGGGATAGACGACAGTTCATTCTCTTAGCCGTAGAGATAAATTACCAAGTGTGGATTGCGCGCTGCATAGCAGTACACGGCGGTCGCGCTCGGGGGCCGTCACACGTTCTAAGCCTCGTTCGAGCGGGTGTTCGCAGAGTTTTACAGAGGGAGAGAGCAGTCCTTGGTGCTATGGAGTTCTGAAGACGCTGGCTAACTTCGTCTGTGCTATTCGAAGAAACGCATGGAAGGTACGTTGTTCACTACTAAGCGTTACTTTCTTTCGTGCCGTTATCCCGTACGCAACTCGGCATGGCGACGACATGCACGAACAGCAATCTTTAACGTGACGTGACGTGATTTCACAAGCAGGAGTTGGCATTGCACTAGTTCTAGTTTTAGTCCTAGCTTGTTGAGATAGTTATATGGGAGCCAGTCCTTGTGACTGGTCTTCCGCCTCGATGCCAATACACACAATTGTTGTTGTAGGGGCCGTCTCGGATGCTTATCGTCCGATTAGTTTACTGACGAGCGATTATGTGATCCTAGCTAAAACTCTTCTGTTGTGCGTTTCACCTCTGGTGGAGAAGGTGTTACATCCTTGCCAAGCATGTTCTGCCCCCCCCCCCCCTGTAGATCCTCAGACCTTCATAGAATCGCACTCCGCGATGCCATATCAGTAGTAAAGATAGGTTGAGAAACAACGACAATGAGAAACTACAACATGGCCCCCTGGGCCCTGCCCTGGGCCCTGCGCGTATTTTTCCCCGCGCGGTGTGTGGAGGGTTGTCCACGTGCTTATCGGCGGGGGGAGGGCTGCGTGCGCGCTTACCCTCTCACATTTTTGAGCCTGGGCCGACTTCTTTCGACATTTTTGAGCCTTGGCCGACTTGGGTCGCGTATTTTTTCCCGCACCCGGCGGCGGCGCTCGGCTGGAGGCGCTTACCGGCGGATGGCGCGTGGTCGGAGGGCTGCGTGCGCGCTTGCCAGCTCACATTTTCAGCCTGGGTCGACTTCTTTCGTCATTTTTCAATCTGTGCCGACTTCAATCATAATTTTTTCCAGCTACAACAGGTGTGCAGTAGGCTGTTTACATGCAAAGGATAGCCATACACAAAAGTACAAGTGAAAATACATTTATTAATGTCATTAGTGTAAGAAATTTTGTTATGGCTCTGCGTGAATGGGAAAAACTTAGCAAAAAATCTGAAGCAGAAGAAACACAATACACGTAACAAAGAATATACTTATTACAGGTACGATACAATAGCATTGAATAGGTATCACAGATCAAACACAATATTTTTTATTAACTGTAATCATACACACAAGTTTTCAATGAATCAGAATTAAAATGCAGTAGCACATTTAATCAAAGAAGATGTTCTTAATCATTACGATTACAATCCAAATTACAAGTTTTATTATAAAAAGTCTGAGATGTTAGAACCTGATAGGTGTAAGTAATTTCGAGCACAATATGGAAGCTAAGTTTAATATTCCAATATGACACAAATTTAATTAATCAATTTCTATTGAAGTGAATAGCGCAGACATAAGGCAATAAATTCGAATCAACACGATCAACACATAGCATTAATATAGAACCAATCATCCAACATGTAGGGAAATAATAGCTACACCATATCAAAACGAGAAACGATCACCACATTTAATCAAAGAAGATATTCTTAATCAATATGATTATAAACAAAATTATAAGTTGTGTTATAAAAAGTCTAATATTCCTATACGTGAGAACCATCATTGCAATAGCGTGAATATCTGTCATAACATTTCGAGCGCAATAGGGAATCTCAGTTTCATATTCTAACATTACTCAACTTTTAATTAATCCATTTCTTATTAAGTGAACAGCATAGACGTAAGGAAATAACGAGAAAGAACACAATCAACAGCTACAATTAATAGAGAGCCAAACCTGCGCACCATCCAACACATAGAGAAATAATAGCTAATCAATCTATCAAAAGGCGAAATATTACACTACAGCACAGACTTAACGCTGAAGAACAGAGGAACACGCGGCGACACGTAAACAACAACAGAGGAAAATAATCTATGATTGAACGATCATAAAATCGACCAATATACAATTTTCATCCTAACACACACTACGAACCTTGATGGAGGTATCCAAGACGTAGAAAATATGCACTGTTTTCATCTCGGTTTTCACTCATTTCCTCAAAGCCGGGAGACTTTATGTCTCTATCTATGTGACCATAGCACCGCGCATGCTTTATCACTCAAAGGGTTAGGGGCTATATTACTTCGTCCAGCAAACGGGGCGCTCTAGAGGTCAGATAAGAGAGTTCAAATGCGATATATTTTATTGTGCAGCGCAAATAGATGTCGATATCACTCGCGGGGATCACTATCTTTTCGCATCCTTTCCTTGAAACGGAAATTTTTCGTCAAAGTGGTTGTCAAGTCGACTAAGTTTGTAGGGATGCGATATTGTTATTGAGCATGTAGAGAAAGTCCAAATTATTAATTGGTAGCAACGATACTCAATCAAAAACGAGAAACAAATTTAATTACATCAATTTTTGTAATATCTTGCAACAGAAATTTCTAATGAACCACACAGAAATATCAAATGCAACTCAGAGGTATGAGGCAATCCCATCTTAGAGGTACTTACTTATTTCAATCGAGTGAACAATTGAAACAAATACAGACAATAATTATTTCAGGCAGTAAGTTCACAACTCATATAATATCAGTCGAGTGAATACTTGAAACAAAGTCAAAACAATAATTCTCACGACAGGTGGAGATTATAGCATTCTAAACCAGATAATAAAATTTCAATCAATAAAATAAACATAGATATGCTTTTAATTAAGTGTAGACGTGCACTTGAAAACAGAAGAGACAATTGCTCTACATTGAAAAGATGGACAGATTTTGTACTCGATACCATAAGTCATGGGAAGATGTGATAAAAAACTGCTTCGAAAAGGAGGAGCCGCGAAACGATTTCATTATCGCTGCATTTCAATACGTCCTAGACATGGTCGTATTCGGAGATCTGGTACAAACTACAAAACTGAAGGTGCAAGAATTTATATGCCAAATCTACAACACTTATAAAAATATCTGCACATCAACGTCGGAAGGGCCACTGGTATTGATGGCGGAGTTTTCGATGTTTGCTAGAAATACATTAGACCAGATGTAATTGTAATGGGCATTGCATTCGTCAAGAAAGCAGTCGGATCAAATTATCATATACAAGCGGTCTATATCGCACGATTGATTACGGATTTGTTGAAATTACACATATCTGAGATGGGAAGTACATAAAATCTTATCAAATGATATGTTCCAATACCACGACAACGCAATTATTTTCTTCTACCAGTCTCTGCAAAGATGTCGAATGAGCAGAAGTTCAATATTGCCATGCAAGGTCTGATGTATTATCACTTGTTGAAACTAAACAAACATATCAATCGTGGTGGACCACCAGACGATTTTCATCTAATACTCTCTTGTACGCCATTCAAGAGTCTTCATACAAAGAAAGGAAACATCAATAAGAGACTGTGCAAGTTCATCGCGACAAAGTGCAAGTTGTTGAAGCAATACAAACACGACGACAACATATCGTCTGCGTTAATCAACGCTGCATTCAAGCGCCCAATAATCAGAATAAACTATTTAATGTCTTCGGAATTCATCAACAAACGAAAACTTCAGAGTTTGAAATAGAACTGTAATTTATCAAAATAAACAAGTGTATAACTGAAACAATAAATATGATCTTTGTCATCATTCTAATGAATTCTACGCATCACAATGAAAAAACACCTTGCATTTAGCATGGCCAGACTGAGAACAGTGACCGCTAAGGAAACGAATATTTCACAATGTGTGTAAGAATTCTCATATGGAATCAGAGCTGACCACCAAATAGGTTTTACTCGACTACACTCTGTACTACAAGTTCAACACCCGAAGGATAGAATTGCCGGAGAAGGATCGGTCATTGAAATTTAGAGGCATGATACATCAGTCTATGATTACAAAAAAAGCTAATCTTTTGTGAAAACTTATTATATTTCAGGAATTAAATTTCACAGTGCATGTATATTTCTCAAACAGTTGCACTAGCCCAGACCTAGTAAAAGAAGAAAAGGCGTCTTATTTTCGTCAACAAAGTTGTCCATTTGTATGACTGGATAGGAAAAATGAGCCGTCCAAGATAGGGCAAAACGGAAATAAGGCAAGATAACTGATTGCGGCGGGAAAAGTCAAAGCGTTCGCGACACAGTGTCATCAACTTTTACAATTGCATTCGGGTTCACTGCCTGCGAGATAATACGATGCATTCGCGAAAAGCGAACTTATTTATCAAATGCCGCGATGCAAATGGAGGATTTTACAAGCATGATGTGCAGGCGAAGTCTACCATTTCTAATCACGTAATCTTCCTAACACACGACACACAAACGTATATGAAATAATATCCAAGTGGCAATCCGATTTTGGGAGAAACGGATCACACAACCGCTATCAGAAATGATTAACCAGTATACAATGAAGATGAGCGTTATGCATAAACATAACCTAATGCGAATTCTTTATGTCGTGGATATTAAAAGTTACGAATATTTTTTAAACGAAATTTACTTAAAACTCGAAGAAAGGGTCACCCGCGTCGACGAACCCGTTTCCGAAAAAAAGCAACACACTCGGGTGCGGTACCGCGTTAACGCGTCGGGCGCAGAATCGCGTTCGGTTTCGGGTACGACATTGGGGAAACGCGGCCCGGCATGTTGCCAAAACGTCTTCGAGGACGCCGGTGACCCTTTCTTCGAGTTTTAAGTAAATTTCGTTCGAAAAATATTCTTAACTTTTAATATCCACGACATAAAGAATTCGCATTATGTTATAGTGCATATAGAAAATATCAATCCATTCGATTAAATTCTCTATCATCGTGAAAGAGTGCTCGTCAAAGTGAGCGAACTAAAGCTTGCGTATTGTGAAATTACACATTCTACAACACTGATCATAAATCGCAACACCGTTCAAATTTTAATTAAACTCTTACTGATGTGTGGTAGTTACCACTTCTCCTGAATGTGAATCGATAATCGATGAATTTTAGCATTTAAGCCACAATCAAATATCTTGTATAGTATGTTTGAGTATATGCACAATTTTTTAATCTATATCTTTAAAAAATGCAAGAAATAGCGTGCAGTTTTTGACTTTGAAAATTTAAAGTAGGAAATGGTCTTTAGTGTGGAATTTGCGTTTTACAACGTTATGAGCTAAAGACTTATAAAATTAAAGTATGGCCTTTCCATTTGTAGTGCCCGGATGGTATGACACTAAAATAATGTGTTATTTTTTCTGTATGGCCACGGGAAATCTCGAGTATATTTTGTGAATTGGATCTACGTTTATGTGTGACCTGCGCTGATCTGCTTATTATAATTAATATAAGATATCTTCCATTGTGTTTATGCATAACGCTCATCTTCATTGTATACTGGTTAATCATTTCTGATATCGTCTGTGTGATCCGTTTCTCCCAAAATCGGATTGCCACTTGGAAATTATTTCATATACGTTTGTGTGTCGTGTGTTAGGAAGATTACGTGATTAGAAATGTAGACTTCGCCTGCACATCATGCTTGTAAAATTCTCCATTTGCATCGCGGCATTTCATAATCGATTCGCCTTTCGCGAATGCTTCGTATTATCTCGCAGGCAGTGAACCCGAATGCAATTGTAAAAGTTGATGACACTGTGTCGCGAACGCTTTGACTTTTCCCGCCGCAATCAGTTATCTTGCCTTATTTCCGTTTTGCCCTATCTTGGACGGCTCATTTTTCCTATCCAGTCATACAAATGGACAACTTTGTTGACGAAAATAAGACGCCTTTTCTTCTTTTGCTAGGTCTGGGCTAGTGCAACTGTTTGAGAAATATACATGCACTGTGAAATTTAATTCCTGAAATATAATAAGTTTTCACAAAAGATTAGCTTTTTTTGTAATCATAGACTGATGTATCATGCCTCTAAATTTCAATGACCGATCCTTCTCCGGCAATTCTATCCTTCCGGTGTTGAACTTGTACAGAGTGTAGTCGAGTAAAACCTATTTGGTGGTCAGCTCTGATTCCATATGAGAATTCTTACACACATTGTGAAATATTCGTTTCCTTAGCGGTCACTGTTCTCAGTCTAGCCATGCTAAATGCAAGGTGTTTTTTCGTTGTGATGCGTAGAATTCATTAGAATGATGACAAAGATTACATTTATTGTTTCAGTTATACACTTGTTTATTTTGATAAATTACAGTTCTATTTCAAACTCTGAAGTTTTCGTTTGTTGATGAATTCCGAAGACATTAAATAGTTTATTCTGATTATTGGGCGCTTGAATGCAGCGTTGATTAACGCAGGCGATATGTTGTCGTCGTGTTTGTATTGCTTCAACAACTTGCACTTTGTCGCGATTAACTTGCACAGTCTCTTATTGATGTTTCATTTCTTTGTATGAAGACTCTTGAATGGCGTACAAGAGAGTATTAGATGAAAATCGTCTGGTGGTCCACCACGATTGATATGTTTGTTGAGTTTCAACAAGTGATAATACATCAGACCTTGCACGGCAATATTGAACTTCTGCTCATTCGACATCTTTGCAGAGACTGGTAGAAGAAAATAATTGCGTTGTCGTGGTATTGGAACATATCATATGATAAGATTTTATGTACTTCCCATCTCAGATATGTGTAATTTCAACAAATCCGTAATCAATCGTGCGATATAGACCGCTTGTATATCATAATTTGATCCGACTGCTTTCTTGATGAATGCAATGCCCATTACAATTACATGTGGTCTAGTGTATTTCTAGCAAACATCGAAAACTCCGCCATCAATCCCAGTGGCGCTTCCGACGTTGATGTGCAGATATTTTTATAAGTATTGTAGATTCGGCATATAAATTCTTGCACCTTCAGTTCTGTAGTTTGTACTATATCTCCGAATACGACCATGTCTAGGACGTATTGAAATGCAGCGATAATGAAATCGTTTCGCGGCTCCTCCTTTTCGAAGCATTTTTTTATCACACCTTCCCATGACTTATGGTATCGAGTACAAAATCTGTCCATCTTTTCAATGTAGAGCAATTGTCTCTTCTGTTTTCAAGTGCACGTCTACACTTAATTAAAAGCATATCTATGTTTATTTTATTGATTGAAATTTTATTATCTTGTTTAGAATGCTATAATCTCCACCTGTCGTGAGAATTATTGTTTTGACTTTGTTTCAAGTATTCACTCGACTGATATTATATGAGTTGTGAACTTACTGCCTGAAATAATTATTGTCTATATTTGTTTCAATTGTTCACTCGATTGAAATAAGTAAGTACCTCTAAGATGGACTGCCTCATACCTCTGAATTGCATTTGATATTTCTGTGTGGTTCATTAGAAATTTCTGTTGCAAGATATTACAAAAATTGATGTAATTAAATTTGTTTCTCGTTTTTCATTGAGTATCGTTGCTACCAATTAATAATTTGGACTTTCTCTACATGTTCAATGAAACTTACGCAGTTTTGGTCCTGGTGGCTTGGACTATCGAATAGATACACTAAATGACTTTTGATCGGCGCTGCTTTACAGTACCTTTAAAATGGTCTGCAGTGGCCTCGCTGAAGCTGACAGGCGCCTGGCGCAGACCTCGGGGGGGGGGGGGGGTTACAATAATAAATCTTTAAGAATAAATCCTTTAAGAAAAACTCTTTCAAAATATATTGTTTTTCAATAAACTGCGTAAAAGTCCCCGATAAGGAATCAACAACGCAAAAATCCTCGCCCAAAAAACAATCGCTCAAGAATCCACCATGAAAATATATTGTTGCAAATTATATCGTTACAAATAAACTGTTTAAAAATATATCGCTAAAAATAAACTGTTTAAAAATATATCGTTAAAAATAAACTGTTTCAAAATATATCCTGCAGCCCAACACGACAGCGGAGTGATAGATGCGTATCTCTACGCAGAGCATAGCACTAAGACGTAGCTTATATTGGTGGTTTTTGCCCTTATTAGCACTCACTCTCTACCTAGTGATCTGTCATGGCTTCCATATTTGTTCTGGGTGTGTGTTATTGCTATGTTTTCCTTTCTAGTGTAGAAAAACCTATGCGTTATATGCATGTCCCGCGTTATTTCGCTTGCAAAAGCATCGACGGGAACTGTGGCAGTGCTAAGCGCTCGTTCGTTCGTGCGTGTGCTCTGAGTTCGCTTTACGCTGACGTTCAAGTGAAGTACGCTTGCTTCGCCTACGAAGCATGGAAGTTCGATGTACGAAGTATACTCATGGCAGGAGTCCAATTAAATTCGCCGACTTTGGGACTATTTGTCGAAGCGGATTGTCTATTTCACTCGCTGTCATACCACGTGACAGTAGCAACCGTATGGTTGATTTTGGGCGATTCTGAAACGATTTATTTTTAACAACATATTCGTAACCGGGGATTCCTTAGCGTTTTTATTTACACGGGGATATTTGAGCGATTATTTTTGTGCGTTGACCTTTAAGCATATATTTTGTGAGATTTATTATTAACCCTGGCTACTTACACGTTTATTTTTGAAATGTTATTTTTAAGAGTTTCAAACGGGATACACCCTAAATCTTTAAGAATAAATCTTTTAAGAACAACTCTTTCAACATATATTGTTTTACAAGAAACCGCGTAAAATTCCCCGATAAGAAATCGACCGGGCGAAAATCCTAGCCCAAAAAACAACCGCTCAAGATTCCTCGGTGAAAAATATATCGTTGCAAGATATATCGTTAAAAATATATCGTTGCAAGATATATCGTTAAAAATAAACTGTTTGAAAATATATCGTTAAAAATGAACTGTTTCAAAATATATCCTGTAGCCCAAACGACAGCGGAGTGATAGATATGTTTCTCTCCTCAGAAGACAGCAGTAAGTCATTGCTTAGATTGGCGATTTTTGCCCTTGTTAGCACTCACCCTCTACCTATGTCTGGTCTGTCATGGCTGCATTATTTTTTTCTATGTGTGTGTTGTTGCTATGTTTTCCTTTCTAGTGCAGAGTTGGAAGTAGGACGGGTGTATCCCGTTTGCAGACTTGTACGTATTTGAAGTATTGTATTTAAAATACCGTATTTTAAATACAATTTGCGGTATTTTGGTACTCTACTCAATACTTCTTGTTTTGTGTATTTGTACTCTATTTAAAATACATTTTATGATATTTTCTACTCAATACTCTAATTACATATTTTGGATCTCCCTCTCAAACATTCTGTGTCTCGTCTTTCCATTATCTTGCTTGTTCAGTGGAAATTTCCTGCGTCCCTCGGACTTGACCCGGATAGTGACTCTAGACCCAGACATAGGCCCATCTTGGAAGTCTCCATTTAGAGATCTTTGCCCTGTGTGTACTAATCCTTGGCCAGTGAGGGTTCTATTATATGTGCCCTGACGCGGTGACGCCGAATTCTGACCTCGCCGAGCAGGGACCTGCTAGAAGTTTGCTTTGTTCTCGGTCACATATACTTAGTGGAGTTATGTGGTATCTCTATGTCATCTTTTTGGGACCTGTGTTTAGATGACTCCTATCACACAGCAGCGGCTAGCGTAGTGCGCATGGTTTAGATGATTCATGTGACATAGCGGCGACTTGCCACATTGACCAGTGACCGGTGACTTTTTGCGTTCAAGGATAAATAGTATCTTAATTGTATTTCAAATACTTTTTGAAGTATTTTGTACTCTATCTTAATTACTTGAATTTTCATGTATTTATACTCTATCTTAATTACATTCTAACGTTAGTATTTATTATCTTCTTAAATACTTTTTGAGTATCTTGTACATGTCTGCCCGTTTGAAACCATTAAGAATAACCTTTCAAATATAAACGCGCAAGTATCCACTGTTAAAAATAAAAAACCCTGAATATACGCTTAAAAATCGACGCACAAAAATAATCGCTGAAATATCCTTGTGTAAATAAAAAGCTAAGGAATCCACAGTTAAGAATATATCGTTAAAAATAAATCGTTTCAGAATCCCCCCCAAGTCTGCCCTACGGTTGCTACAGTCACGTCGTGTGGCCGCGAGTGAAATGGAAAATCCGCTTCGAGAAATAGTCCCGAAGTCGGTCAATTTCATTGGGGTTCTATGAGCATGAGTATACTTCGCACTTCGATACTTACTACACGGAACAACCGTGCTCCACTTCAACGTCCGAGTAAAGCGAACTCAGGACACATGCACGAACGAGCGGGTGCTCGTCAGTGTCACACTTCCTATCGATGCTTTGTCAAGCGAAATAACGCGAGACATGCATATAATGCATAGCCTTTCTGCACTAAAAAAAGAAAACGTAGCGAAAACACAGAAAAAAACATGGCAGCCATGACAGTCCACTAGGTGGGGGTGAGAGCTAACAACAGCAAAACCACCAATGTAAGCTACACCGTACCGCTATCCTCTGTGTTGAGATACATAAGTATTACTCCGCTGTCGTATTGGACTACAGGAAATATTTTGAAACGGTTTATTTTTAAGGGTATATTTTGCAACGGTATATATTTCATTGTGAATTCTTGAGCGATTGTTTTTGAAGGGGGATTTTTGCGCGGTTGACTCCTTATCGGAAAATTTTACGCGGTTTATTGTAAAACAATGTGTTTTTAGTGTAACCCCCTAGTGTGGCAGTGCTGAGCGCTCGTTCGTTCGTGCGTGTGTCCTGAGTTGGACTGAGCGAGTGCGGCTTCACATTGGTAACAAATTCAAACGGGACCGTATTTACAAATCCAGGTACTACCGCTGCACCGGTCCACACCCGTCCGCCGCGGAACATTCGCATGGGAGCGTTCGGTGAAATATCCTCCAAATCTACTGACTTTGCGATTTTTTTCCAGACTAACTATTAAAGAAACTTCCAACAACTAAATTTTTACAAGTTCATACCTGTCCAAGTAATGCGCAGAAAAAGTTTGAAGCTCGAATATTGCACGGTTTTTCTTTAAAAAAAATCTTAAAGTTGCGTGTTCAAGGAAAAACCAGTAACTTCGTTGAGCCGCCCTGAAATTTCTGAAGATGCTGTGACAACGAAGCCGGCTCAGAACCGATGTCCAGTGTCCCAATAATCATAACACAAATTTTGTCAGAGATGTTTTTCGTTTAAGGCGCGCAGCGATTTTTTAAAGTTGCCCTGGTGCCGCAGGCGGCCTGCAAGGGCCGACCTTGTCTCAGCCGCGGTACGCGGGGAGGGACCGAGCTTTCCTACCTTTGCTCAAACAAAAACGCGAACAGAAACCACAGACAGCAAGAACTACTTGCCTTGATTTTTATTTTGACAGCAGTTCCTGGTCTTGAAGGTGCTGCCTGGCATGACCTACCCCAGGGCAACGGACACAGTGTGAAAGTATACATCCTTCCTTCCCGATGTCACACACCAACAGTCGCACAAGCTCCGTGTAACTTTCTCTAAACCCTATAGCTTGCAGCATCAACTTCAGGTTCTGATGGTATAGGCACACACAAACGGAATGTGTTCCAGGTGCCCCAGCCAGAACGCACCATGCTGGGCGAAGGCTAGCAAATGTTGAGAACCCCGCTCTCATGCTGGGATTGCTGCTCTTCCATGCCTTATACGCTTCACGTAGATTTACGAGAACTATCCTTTTCTGATGCCCCTTAATAACGTCTTTTTTTTTCGCGAAGGCAGTAGGCTACTGTGTCCTCTTCGTAAAAATTTCATATGTTCGTTTTCACTTCTTCGGCCATGGGATTTGCTTTGCGAGGCCAAGGCTCCGCGAGGACCCCAGTGCTATGCTTTAGTTCCCTAGCTTTTCGCACCTGCCTTTCGGGGGCTCCAACGAAGTCCATCACTTTTTGCCTCGACCAGGAGGCAGGGGCTAGGGTCAGAATTGAAGTCTTCCCAGCTGGCAAAACTTCGTTTTTGTATTTTTCGTTGAGCTCATACAGGAAGTTCTCATAGTCACGAGCCATGGCTGTTTTGTCGGTTGAGTCTCCGGCGAGTTTTACTCCGAGCCCTTTTGATATAATCGGCTTCGCACGCGTCTGAATCTTTATAGCCTTCTTCTTGGCATATGTCTCCCGTTGAGGCATCGACCGCTTCTTCTTCACCGGTGTCTCGCCCAATAGTTCCAGCGATGCATTTAACAGTGCCAACGGCTCATCATCGTTTGTGCTACTACCGGAAGAAGCTTGGGCTCCTTGCGACGCGGGAACGCGTTCTTCTTCAAACTTCAGGCATTGCTTGTAGCACGTTACGCAAAGACGATCGCCAGGTACAGAGACAGTGATGCAGCCCTTCGTGCCAAATTCACGTTAATGTTTTTCGTGCCCCTCACTTTCTTCCTGTGACTGGAAAACGGGTTAACACAGTTCTTCGACGCTGCAGTTTGCGAGTAGTGCCGAACGTACATGTCATAGTGGTACAGGCGTATCTTCGTGATATTTCTGCCGTCACGACAAGCCCTGGACGATATAAGGGACTGCTCGTCATCTTCTAGAGACGAAAAATCAAGCAATCCAGTTTCCGTGCAGTTCTGACGTCCGAGCGAGCATAAGTACGGCAAATCAGGATCTCATGCGACTGAGCCACTGTCACCAGCTGTTCCTTCCATAAGCAACGCGCACCGTCGCCGGCCGCACAACTACAATGCACAAGTCACTGAAGAAGCAAACCAGTGGGATTTCACAAATGATCACAGCACTGACTTCTCTCTGTTTGTTTCTGTGAGTCTCCGTGTGCACTTCGTCTCTACTCGTTCCCTGTGTTGTCCCTCTATTACTCAGGCTCAAGGATATGTTGCGTTCTTCTCTCTGTTCTTCTCTCACGAAATTGGTTATGTACACTAACTATACCTCCACTCATCCACCACTTCCTACATGTAGACGCCGCCAGGTCTGAGAATGAATTCTAAGAGGACGAAGTCGGCAGCGGGTCTATGTTAGCGCGAAACGATTAGCTGATCAAGGTCTTTCGTCCTACAGTACGGAAGGCAACAGTTGCTCATGGAGGTCCATCCACACGGTAGTGTCCCTCACGGTGACATGGGTAGAAGCCACCGGAAGACTCATGTCGCGTCAACACGGCGGTGTAATGAGCACAGGTTTGTCGCTGTAGGTGGCCCTAATCTCTCTTTGTTCCAAGAAATACAAGAGAAGCCGCCGTGTCGCGCGTGCTTCGGCTGAGACAAGGTCGGCCCTTGCAGGCACCAGGGCAACTTTAAAAAATCGCTCGAAAAACACATCTGAGAAAATTTGTGTTATGATTATTGGGACATTGGACTACTGTTCTGAGCCGGTTTCGTTGTCACAGCATGTTCAGAGATATCCAAGATCCAATATCCAAGATACTAGGTGGAGGTACGTCTTACCATAATTTCCATCATTTCGTTCATATTTACGAAAGAGTGGACTTACTATATGGACAGTTTATGTTCATAAGTTGGTCCAGTACAGCTCATGGTCATTCATAGCCACATACGAATATTCATACTATGACAGCATTTGAAAAATCTGTCAAACACTTTCTAACCCAGATTTAAATTGTGTACCCTGCATGCAGCATGCAGAATTTCATAAAGCTGGTGCTAATAAACACATCTGTAACATGAGTTGTCCAATATGTGACAACAAAAGTTGATTGCCACATTAGCAGTAGCCACATTTGTAATTTATGTTCTAGTTTCACAAAAAACAACATGAGCACATTTTTAAAAACTTTTGTGAGCCACTTTGTCAATACCCCTTTTGCATGCGTTTACTTGGCACGTAAGAGATGGGACTCTTGAATGTGAATGCAGAGAAAAATTGTGGTGTATACCTTAATAGGAGCAACACGTTGCAGGGAACGGGAACAGATACACTTGCAGACAGACGACTGTGTACAGAGTCGGATCCAGGATTTTTCTGAGGAGGTGTCCTGCATTGGACAGCATGCTATTACACCACCGAGGTCAACTGAAACTCAATGTAATGACTGAAATTGAGGAGGGGTCAGGACGCCTGGACCCCCCTCCCCCATTAAATCCACCCCTGACTGTGTACCCTATGCACCTCACATTAAATGACTTATTATTATGGGACGTAACGGTCAAAGTAATGCGTTACCTTTCTATCCGATACATTCTTAGTACAGTAATTTAACGGTAAAACACGTAGTTCAGTTGAATGATGGCAGTTGAAGATATAAGGCACCAGAAGTGGGGTACAACTGTCATTACTCAATTGAAGTATGCAGCTGGGCGTTGTGAGCCTTGTGTTGTGTTTGTCCTTGTGTGGTTAATTACCTCATCCACTACAACGTTGCAATGATAAAAAAATTACTTTTGCCACACGAGTAATAGTGACGGTAATAGATTGCCTATTTATAGTAACTTGTAAAACACTGTTTCTATCTCAGGAACATGACACCAAAGCGGTACACAAGCACCATCTTAAATTAAATTTATGGAAACGGAACAACGTAAAACTCTACATCGCGAACTAGCTAAGATAAGTGTCCGGATAGGAAGACGACACAGACGTAAAGAGACGATTATGAGATGGGGTTGATGCCGCCGAGCAGGCTGGACGCTGCCCCAGTGCCAGTTTGTCATGGAGGAAGGAAACACAAGGAGCGGCTCTTCCCTCCAGACTAGCGTAGCCACCCTCTGGCGGGTGCTCGTGTCAAAACCGCCATTGCTTCCTGTCCACCACGTGACCTTTCTTCTGAGTTTCGGTTTGCGCCGCTGACAGCTTGCCGGATGCGCCGAAGGAGTTTGCTACGCAGTTCGCGCTGGGCCTGTGTTCGTGAGGCTTTTATCTGACATGAAGGTTGAACCGTGAAAACACAGTGATGGTTACTTGTTCTTGTCCTGGCTGTGGCTCTCGGTCAACAGAGAGTAGCGCTGTCACTGGAATAACGTTTCACTCGTGAGTACATATCTTGTTTCAGTTTGTACAGGCGGATTCGTGGGCGATGTTTTCCTTTTCTGTTCTTTTTTAATCGGTAGCTTCCCTTCTGACCCTGTACTACGCAATGATTGGGTTGTTGCCATCGGGAGGATAGGATGGTCCCCAACGAAGTGGAGCGTAGTGTGTTCAAAACACTTCCACAACACGGACTTCGATAGAACGTCCCCCTTGCGTGTCCGACTCCGGGCTGGTGCCGTTCCGCAGATTATCCCTGTCTTCGGCGCTCATCAGGTAACTTTCTTAATGCGTGTCATTTGTTGTTTCTCTGTATATATGTTTGGCAATGTGACGCGAGGTGTTGTTGCATATAGGATGTCGCCTGCACACAAAGCATGTCAGCTTCAACATCAGACGTGACACCTGCTTCAGAATGTGTAGAGGAAAGTCTTGACCTCAGTAATGTGAGTGAAATCGCGTTTGTGGTGGCATATATTTGCAGTATGTTGTTTCTTATAGGACAGCACTGGATTCAGTTGTGATATCACATTCAACCCTTTTGTAGGGCTTGTAGACGAGCTGGTAAGCTTAATTTCTTATAATACATTTCGATATTGAAGAAAACGCTAATACAGAGATTTTCTTGAGAAGAGGACTATATATCTGGCTTGTACAATTCCTTCATGCTTCCATTCACATAGAAAATGTATATGATGACTGTTCTTCCCAGGGCAAGATACGCTATCAAGAAGGACAGCAACTGACTGATGTGGTGAGCTGGCTCTCTGGCACAGTTTTCATTCTTGTGTTCAGCTTAGCAGCAGGAAATTGTAAGACTTATGCTTTATTCTATACCTTAATTAGGACACGAGCACACATGGCCACCCGGATATCATGGAAGTGGTAAGACACTGTGTGTCATTTTCAGCCTTGCTTTCTTTTACCAGCAGATGATATCATACTGAAGCTACATTTTATACGCTACCAAAGTGATCTATCTAAGTGTGTAGAAGTCCACGCTGCATAGCTAGTTACAGTTGTTCCTTGGACAAGTTGGTACACTTTGATGCCTAAAAAACATTAATCAAGAAAAGATTGCGCATGTAGGATGGACACAATACTGAGCACTCATTTTCAACAGGGGGCATATTCACAATGTCATATGCATTTTTATTAAGAAGGAAATGGACTTCGCTTCGAAGCCTTTTCCCAAAACTAAAGAACCTACGCTGACACACATGCATCCCCTTCTTCAATTTATAGGAATTAACAATTCACATTTTTTAGCACTTTTAAAGACCTCACATTGTTTAGTCAGCCATATGAAATAAAATAGCGCAAATGTGGGGGACACTCATATACTTGGTTCTTTAAATTACATTCGGGCACAAGTACATATCAAAAGATAAAAGCTTCAAATTTCAATATCAAGTCTGGTTCTATCATCATGATGTAGAGTAGTGTATACTATGAAACAATAATGAAAAAATCTGGACATAAACGAGTGACGAGAAGAGGGATGTCATGAAATGGACAGATAAGCAGACAGAAAATTTGGGCTCGCACAAAATATAGGGTACGTTCTTAGAACCTCAATAACCCTGATATTTTAGCTCTTGGAAATTGGTGGGGGATTGGCGGGAGGATTGAATCATTGGATCGGATTGAATGTTGACTTCACAAGAAGATAAGTCACTCTATATTAAGAAACAGCTGAGCTCTTTTCAGCAATATGCATTACTTGCCTCTAGTAGCTCAGCCCAGATCGGTCCATTCTGATGGTGGAACCAGACATGGACAAGAATATTCCAGACATGGGACAAGAGTAGCAATCTCAATAAGGCATGAGATACTGACCTTGTGATGGTCACATGCCTATATTTACAGTGAAGTACAGTGACTTAGTACAATAAATTTTTATTCGCAGCAACTCATTGCTGAACCTAGCACCACTCATTATGCGAGCCCGAGCACAAGCAGCCGTACTGAAATGGTAAGCAGATGATTAGAGCAGTGGCCTTGACAACAGCTTGACGGTGCTTAATCTCTGGCTTTGGTCTTTGACTAGTATACTCATACTGTCTTTTATTTATTTATTTTATTTATTTTTGGTCAGAAGGGGTTGTACCATGAGATCGATGATTGCATTGAGATTACTGATTGTTGAGACGTTTGTCATGATTTGGGAGGACATATTTATGTGAATAGAAAAATTAGCACAGCTTTGCAGCTTGCTTTTTTTTTCATAGAACCTTTGGGTGTCACATTGTGGGACACACTTTTCTAGTGCTCTCATAAGCCACCAGTGAAAGTAAAGCTCACCTTAAGGCGATACATATTAGGGAGTATTGGGAATGTCAATTGCTCCTTTGCATGTACTAACTTCTCAATTCCTGCTGTAAAGTGTGTAAAGGTGAATGAGACAATCATGCATGCAGGAGCACTACATATGTTAGAACCCCAAGATAGTGAACCACCACATATAGAAGATAGCTTGGGATCTATGGGTAAGCATGTACAGTGCTGGACAAAAGTTAACAGAACACGCTCCAGTGCATTCCTTCCTCAGATTGATGTACTAGCAGCAAATGGGACCGTACAGACTTAAACATGTGCCAAGGTAACCCAGTCACCTGTTTGCAAGTCTGTACGGTTTTATTGCTGCTAGCGTGTCACTTTGAGGAGAGAATGTCCCGGAGCATGTTCCGTAAACTTTTGTCCAGTGCTCTGCCTGCTTATCTGTATAGTGATGAGAAGTAATAGGGAAATCAGTATATCTGAGAAAAATTCGAGAAAAACACAGTTACAGGAAAATAATAATGTATGTTGTGCAGTCTCCTTGCAAGTATGTGGACTGAACACTCCAATGTGCAGTGCAATTGTCAAACAGAGTATTGGAGCTTGCATTGAACCCGGGAGGGACATTATAATTTCCATTGTCCAAACAGATGGTTTGGGTAAATCAAGCACTGTCACAGAAGTGTGTTCCACTTGCACTGTGGAGCATAGGGGATTGTAGACATATATATCAATGATTATAAGGAAGTCTTTAGAATACACGCAATGGAGGCTAAAGTAACCAAGTAATGAACCATGATAGCTGATGATTTTGAATGGGTTAATGAATGGGTTTGAATGACTCAACCAATTTCACTATAAAGTGGTTCTAATGTTGAAAGATTTGCATGTTTTGAATATTTATACAATGGTCAACATACTTTGATTCTCGTTCATTTGCATGCACCAGCTGAAACGTGAAGTGACAGGTACGTGCATAAGTCTTTCTTATAAATTGCATACCATTTTAATTGTCACAAACCTTACAATTAAATGTCTCTCTACAATAACCCCCCCCCCTCAATGCAAACTCATTTACATTACTTTGTGGGGGCTTTGAAAATTGCCATCACATTGTACCTTTAAAGAAAAAGACTAATACCGAAGCACTAGAAAATTTGCATAGTAAATGATGTTCAAACTTGTCAGGTCTACCCAGAATGCATTTTCTGAGATTGTTATTGGAGAGAGCCACTACAATAACTGTCTTGTTTCCAGCATGTGTTGATTACATAACTAAAACTACTAAAACATTCTGTATTAAAAAATTTATTGATTGAATAAACGTTGCTACACCCTTGATGAACTGCCATTTGTATGATTTGCATGACTCCTGAATCAAACTCTTTCTCACAGACAATTCTGATTACATGACAACATCAGCTTCAATAAAACGAACGGGCTCTTCCAGTGTCACACATTGAATTTCCTTTAGAAACACAGTGGTAATGGGCATGCTCCATACTTGATGCATAGGTTGTCTTTTTCTTTTTTTACGTTCTGCAGTAGACAAGGCAAAAATTTGGTTGCTGGTTAATTAATTATGGTTATTGATTATGAAAACAAAACAATGATTACATTCTAATTACTTAAGTGTTCTTTTCAAGTAAAGTTACAGAAAGTATCTACCCACTTAAATACATTGGAAATTTATAATACCAGCAACGTGAGTAACGACACTCTTGCTGCCATCTCCTGCTGTAGGGAGCATCACAAGTTCAGGACACACCTGTCAAAGCCTTCTTGAAAAAGGAGGTGAAGCGGCTAGTCAACCTCCAGACAACAAGCAAAAAAAGGATAAAAGCACTACAGCAACAAAGGCGTCGCATGAAGCGCAAGATTGCAAAGCTCGAAAATGTGATTGATGACCTGACATCGAAAAACATCATTCTTCAAGAGAATGCTGATATTCTGTCCAGCCTTGCAGGAGCAAAGAGGGACCTGCTAATGAGGCATGCTGGAAAACGGACAGGCAGCACACAATCAAACAAATATAGTCCAGAACTCAGAGCATTTGCACTGACGCTACATTTCTATTCAAACCGGGCGTATGACTATGTGAGAGAGACATTCGACACCTGTCTGCCCAACCCACGAACACTCAGAAAATGGTACGAGTCAATTGATGGAAATCCTGGATTTTGTCGAGAGGCTAAAGCAGCACTGAAAATGAAGGTACATGACGCTGCAGCAGAGAACACACCAACATTATGCAGTATGATGGTTGACGAGATGGCAATTCGAAAACATATAGAATGGGATGGAAAAAGCATGCGTGGTTACGTGGACTTTGGTACAGGTGCCAGAACAGACAACTCTGTAGCGAAGGAAGTCTTTGTCATTATGCTTGTTGCTATCAACAGCAGATGGAAGCTTCCACTGGGGTACTTTCTAGTTGATGGGGTTTCCGGGGAGCAACGAGCAAATCTTGTCCGTCAAGGGCTTTCTGCTGCCCATGAAGCAGGAGCTGAAGTGGTCTCACTCACCTGTGATGGTGCTGCAGCCAATGTTGCCATGCTTAGAAGCCTAGGATGCAGCCTAAACCACGAAACTGGGCTCAAAACAAGCTTTTCGCATCCAGATTCCGGACAGCCAGTTGTGGCGTTTTTAGATGCCTGCCACATGCTCAAGCTTGTGAGGAACACACTTTGTGACAAGCACTGTGTTTTCAACAACAATGGGGGCATGGTGCGCTGGACTCACATTCAGGAACTTCATACACTGCAACAAAAGGAAGGCATCCATGCTGCAAATAAGCTACGACAAGCACACATTAATTGGAGGAAACAGCCGATGAAGGTCCGCCTGGCAGCTCAGCTCTTCAGTACATCCGTTGCTGACGCACTCAAGGAATGCCGTGAACTCTCACTACCTGGCTTTGCAGAAACCGGAACAACAGAAGAATTTATCCGCATAATCAACAACTGCTTTGACATATTGAATTCACGGAACATAAGACAGCGATCGTGGAAAAAGCCACTTTGCCCGGAAAACATTAATGAAACGAGAAAGTTTATCCACGAAGCATCTAAGTATATCTCAACACTTAGAACTAATAGAGGTGGACCACTTCTGCTGAACTCCAATCGCAAGACAGGCTTCCTTGGATTTCTTGTTTGCCTAAACAGCATTGATCTCCTCTACAAGAATTTGGTGGAAAATACATCCAAACTAAAGTATCTTCCAGCATACAAGGTCAGCCAAGACCATCTGGAACTCTTTTTTGGCGCAATTCGTGGTTACGGAAGATGTAATAACAACCCAACTGCTTCTCAGTTTGCATCGGCATTCAAAAAACTGATAGTTCAAAATGAGATTGGAAACAAAACTACTGGCAACTGTCTTCCTCTTGACAACATAACAATTCTCCATGTGTCAAGCTCAACCATGCATCGCTCTGAGGATGTCATTAATTGGTCTACACAACGAAACCAACTATCTGCAGATGATGGTGAAGCCCCATTAGCAGTCGAGCACGACCACAGCTATCTCCCGCAACCTGGTGCCCTGTCAGACTTTGCACATAGGGTTGTTACATACATAGCCGGCTATGTAGTACGGTATCTGCAAAGGTACCTGAAGTGTGAAATCTGTGTTTCGGCCCTGACAGTGCCTGCAGCTTGTGTCCCTCAACACTCTCTTATTCGTCAGAAGAGTGTCGGTTGGTTATTATACCCTTCTGAGGGCGTAATTGAAGTGTGCATGCAAAGTGAAAAAGTGTTCCGGTCCACTAGAACGATCTGGACTCTCATCAAGTATGGTGGTTCAGAGGATGCTTACCAGAGTGCTTGAGCATGTTATTCATGGCAAGGCATTTGACTCACTGCGAGATAATCACATGCTTGAGCAGGCACCACTTGAGAACCATTGCTACCATCTAATGAAAAGCATAGCGCACAAGTATTTAGACATACGCCTGCGCCATGCTTCGAGAGAAGCAACAGCCAGCCTGCACAAAGAACACATCCGTCAAATGTTCACAAAACTGACATTGTTCAAAGGTCAGTAAGTTCAGGCTTCAAGTAGAATGGGGTCTGTACATTATTCCATAGTTACATTTTATGTTCTGGTTTCTCTTAACTTTTGCTGTAATAGTATTCAAATGAAGCATTAAACTAGTGGCCAGAGGTGCGTGTAGCCACAAAGCGTAATAATACGCAGCATAGTTCCCAGAGCTGCGTTCACTCGATTTCCTCTCTGAAAACTATGCTAAGGTAGTATTACAGTTTGTGGCTGCACGCACTTGTGGCCATAGGAGTAAAACACAATGGTGTTATGTTCCATATATGCCGTGGAGAGAATATTTTGTGGCCAGCATTTCTTCGTCTCCGAAAATCACGTGTCCAAGGCCGTGCTTTGAGTCGCGGCACCTGACATGAAACAAAAATAACCTTCCGAAATGGTGGAGCAACATCTTCGAGCGCCGAGCGTGGGCTGGTGTGTGAGGATAGTGTGTCCACCTGCCAGAAGGCTGTTGACGTACGGTTGAGCACACGAGTAGCGAGAAACAACTGCCTTGTTACTTCAGAGAAGGTAATATCTTCAGTTATTGTATCCGATAACATTGTCACGATGAAGTGTCCGCACGACGGGTGAGCCACACACGTGCCAAATTCAGCTATAAATGTTGTCCAGTTATCCAAGCAGAACTTAAAATATTCACCTCTGAACGACAACATTCAACAGATAAAGTAACTTAGCGCAGTCCAGCTGAACAACTAACTCTGAAAGCAGGAGACACAGATTCTGGCTTGATCTCAAGGGGCCGCCATGTTGTTTGGGTGACGCGCATGGTGACGTGACCTGACCACGTGGTAGACAGGAGTATCCCAGAGTTCTGCGCGCCGGAGGCTACGCGAGCTTCCCATAGAAAAGCAGAGGGAGGGCCGCTCCTTGTGTTTCCTTCCTCCATGCAGTTTGTAGAGAATGAAGGATGATGATGGAGATGGCAGTTCAGGTGATCAGAGCACGGTGGAGGGGCCGATTGATGACAAAAACTCCCAAAAGTGACGGAGACGTTGTTGCATATTGGCGACGAATCGAGACCAATGAGGTGTAAAGGTATCCTTGACCAAGAATCAGCAGGGTCCAGGTTCAACACCACCACTGCCAACAAATAAATTAATGATAATGAATGGGGAAATTCGCCACACAAGGTGCGGCCACATAAGGTTCAACACCAGGCGATGGCACTCTTTGGCTTTTTCGTGAATTTCGTGAATGGGTAAGTGTCCGCATGAAGAGTTGCAACCTTGTTTGAGTATACTATGTTACAAATGAATGCTTCAACCGTGCAGACCTGCAGCTATGAAAAAAATGGAAGACGAGAACACGGTAGGAAATCCTCAACTTTTCGAAACAGGCCATTTTGCAGACGGAAATTTAACCCCCTGCCTACCCAGTGGGCCGTCAACACTGCCCTCCTCAGCTTTCTCCAAACTACGGACCTTATCAACGCCCGGTGATGGTGTGTGTGATTTATCTTTCTTTTCTCCTTTTTGTTCTTTCTTTCCTTTTTTCCCTTTTCCTCCTTTCCGTTTTTCATTTTTATTTGGAACAGCAAGCCGACCTCTGTCTTGCTGACCTTTCCTTTTTTCCTTCAATAAACATTCATGTCCACTCCCCTTCTAATGTATTTACTCTTTTGTTGTTAAAAGCAATCTGCAAAATGACGTGTCCCTTGCATATCATTGGTTGCAAGTAAAGGCTGGAAGGAAAAATGCCGTAGCTTGATTCTTTCACATAACACATTACCCGCTCCGGTGGCGCAGCGGTAACGCGTGCGCCTGTAGACTGGGAGGTCCGCGGTTCGAATCCGCGGGCCGGCTGTGCCGTCAGGGGTTTTTCCTGGGTTTCCCTCAGATGTGTAATAGGCGTATGCCGGCACAGTTCCCATGAAGTCGGCCCGTGGACGCAGCTATCCTCCCCCCGAGCGGATTCCGCTCGGTCTTCCACTTCACCCTTTCCTCTCCTCCTCTCCACCACCTTTCCCTTCCCGAGAAAACATGCCGCCTAATCAGGCAGGCAGACCTCTCGGGTTCCTCCCAACGACACTCCTCCTCCCACATAACACAAAGCTATTTTGGAACGGTCACCTCGAGGACACTTTGTACTTTTTGTTTAAGACGAGAAAAATTTTATCGATCCTCATTTGCTATTAACTGGGTTAAACGGAACAATGGCAGGCTAACAGTTTTCGTTCAGCTGTACGAGCATGAAATCTACGGCTTCCAATTTCCTTCCATTTCGTGCCTTCTCTGATAAGCGTTGAAACGCAAAAGAATAAAGAAGAAAATTCTCGCGTGCCCAACTTGTCAAACGGGTGAATCTCAAGGAAATGGGAGTTTCACTACCCGTCTTGCCGACTAATATAAAAGGTGCGGCTACCTGAGAAGGTGTATGTCAGTTGCATCGCTGAGCTTATAGGATGAACAAGTTGGTAAGTACGTCGGTACGGTATTCCAAGAAGGCGCGTAGAGTACTCTGACGCATTGCCGCTATTTAGCACGCTGACGACTATGTATTTGTTCGGAACTCTCCAGATAACCACGACACTTCTCACTTTCTGCAGGCACTTAACGTATATATTCGAACCGCGAGAAGGACGTCGGGATAGAGGGAAGGTACGATTGCCGAGGTTGACAGACGCGGCGAACACTAAAAATAAAAAAAAAATAAAAAATAAGTAAGAAAAATGAAGAAGAATCGACGTATCAGTATAATTCCTTCGTAGTGAATTTCATGAATTACGAGTTATTTAACTGAGTATTTAAATGTTATTGTCAGCGTTTTCTTTTTCTTCTTTCTTGTTTTTTTTTTTTCGTGACATGGTCGTTTAGAAAAAGGAATGACGCGGTGCGCATATCTAGGTGTTAAATTATATTACAGGTAGCTGTTGTTCCAGCTTTGATCCAGCAGCGCGATAACTTTATAAGGTATAATGCATTGTCTGCTCCGCACTGCCCAACACAAGAGCCTTGGCATAACACTGGTTTGCTGAAAATTTTCTCTGAATCCACTTTCATGCTTTCTTCCAACACTAACTTCAACACAATATGCTCTCAAGCTGATATCGTCACCTACGCTACATATTACGCCGGATGACTTACACAGATATGCATAGGGCGATAGAAACATGGACCCTACGCTTTGCCAGTCTTTTGTTTTTTTTTCTCTCTCTCTGGACGGGTGCATAAAGGTTTGGCTTCAACTCTCCTCTATGCTACAAATAAACATATATATGCATGTGTGCAAGTAAGCACATTATACTGAACGCCTGACCAGAAACGGGTAGATGTGTCGTATAATATGCTTGTGTACCTTTTCTTTTTCTACACACACACACACATAAATGGGATGATACAAATAGCAAATCCACCTGTGTATAAATCAACCTCTCCCTTATTTTATTTTATAGCGCTGTTTCTTTTTCGTTTATTTCATTCATTCCTGTAATGTTTATTGCAGGTTGTGTTTCTTTTCGCCTTCGGCCTCTTCACCACAGCTACGGCTGGTGGGTTTGCCGGCCATGGCGGTGGCCTCGTTCTTGGCCATGGGGGATTTGGTGCTGGCTTCGGATTTGGCGGTGGCCATGGCCACGAGGTGCATGCCCTTCGAGGACCAACATACCTGGTGAAAACTGTTCATCACGTGCAGAAGCTTCACGGCGGAGGCGGACACCTTGGTGGTTACGGGCATGGCTTCAGCGTTGGCCTCAAGGGATTCGGCGGCTTCGGAAGTCATGGCTGGCACGGGCGATAGGTCAGTATATTATGTTGTTAGAAAAGCTTTCACAACGCGTCCACCTGTTCTTTAGTTCTGCAGCGCTGAAGAAGGAAACGAGTGTCTCCCCAAACCGAACATCTGAATTACGTTACAACGCTTATTTTATTTTATTATTTTGAGCGTTCATTAACAGCTTAGGCCATGAATATGTTGCACACGCTCTGTAAGCAAGTAATTGCAAGCATGTAATAAGCAATCTATTAATTGTAATTAATATGTCGTGGAGTTTCACCCTGGAAAGTATCGCCGACAATACGTTCAAGACACAGTGTCAGTTGTGCTTCTGTTATATAGGGTATCAGTAGATGTTTAAATTGAAGTGCATTTTAATAGTGAGGCTTAGTGCATCGTACGCTATCGCCTTTGCGTATGTAAGGTATAGCGTGGTGGTTCTGCGCATTGCGCGAAGCTCTCTTGATGTTTTGTGCGTGCGCAGAACTACCAACGTTATGCCTTACGCACGCAAAGGCGATAGCATATACGATTCACTAAAACTCACTAATATCGCGTGCGCTGCGTGCGCAGTGTACGTGTACTAGTGCGCTGCGCTATTTTTGTAGAGAAGTGTATTTTCATTTGCCCGAGCTCAACACACTCTAACGAATGTCTTGCTTTTTATATCCTTGTATAGGATGTTTGAAATCCACAAGAATTAAGGAAGACATAGGAAGCCCTCTTGCAGTACCATTTAAACGCCGTCTTTCTTGGAGGCTGAAATGAAGGGTGCTGATTTCGTGTACACACTTCTTGTAAATAAACATACCTCACACCACTATTTCTGTTCACCTGTCAACTTGATAAATATACGAACGACTGTTGCGAATCTATTTTTGTTGATGATGCACAGTCGTGAAGTACAGTCTCTGTTGTAGCAAGTTTTCTAGTACTCCTTCTTCTTCTGTGGCTCATCTCATAGAGTCAACAATACAAGTTATCTAGTACTGTTCTCCTTCACGACTCCCCGTATACAGTGACAGGACAAGTACGAGGAAAAGTACTTGGAGTAATTAAGTACTTGCAAAAATATGTACGTTAAATACAGCAGAAAGTCCTGCCGACGCTATATAGTGTAAGTAAAGTAAAATAGTGCGAAATGTACGGGAAGTACTTTTTTAAATGCCCACAAATACAATAAATTACAACATATATGGGGTCTAATATGCACATACATACGTTCCAATGCAATCTCTTAGACAAATCACACACAGACGCTATATGTATGAGCACACCAAGCGGAAGAGCACGTTGACGCGTGCTAGTTCATCGGCTCTTACAGAATTGCGGACTCGCTAAAATAGGCCGAGATACGCGGACACTGCGGTAGCGGACCGGGTGCGGTACCGGCTCTCATGTGACGAGCTAGAAAGGCTCACAGAAGGATACTTGAAGTACGTCAAGCGAAACCAGAGTTCGTGGTAACTCGTTAAAAGTAATTCGTTACTGTAACTAAGTTCCTTTTTTTTTATAACTTGTAACTTAACTCGGTACTTTTGCGCCGTGGTAACTTTCAGAGGAACCATTTCAGAGGATCCATTTGTATAGATGTGGAGCACATCCTTCCTCAGTTGAATAATACTACGTTACATCCTTCCTCATTACCCCCCCTACCAACCTTTTAGGACCACACTTTCAGTGTCTCTAAATCAGGTGGGCTCTCGCCCTCTCACTATGTCAAAATTACTTGGTCCCGTGTCTTCCCGTTTCGCCTATTCCCATTTTGCCTAATGCTTTTTAGCGGATTATCTCGCCATCCCTTAGCAGGTTCACCGACTTCGAACTGCAGGGGGTCCCATTTGGTCTAATGTATGCTGCGGACAGTCACACTTCGCTTACTGATCCGTGTCACGTGAGGAAAGAAGGCGGTCCCCTGGCGTGCCGTCAAAGGTCACTTTCGCATCTTCACGTAACTTTACAAACTTGTTGGTTTCATCCAAGCATAGCCTTGAGTTGATGCATTTTTTTAGTTCCTCAACAGTCAATGTGAGAAATTCGTTATTCTATATCGGAAAGTCAACGTTAATTACGCAACTCCACATAACAACCCTAACTCTTTGCTAGTTTTATTCGCTCGTGTTAATTGCGGGCGATTAACTTGCAACGGAAATACTTTTCCCGGTACCCATTTTTAAAATATATCGTGACCTGAACTCCGGCACCGAAATAAGGTATCGGTTACTGTAACGGCGCAACAACAACACTGCGGCGTACCCATTCATTAATTCATCCATCCACCCATCCACTCATGAATCAATGAAAACATTTTACTCGGTAATAATCTATCCATTTTAATATTAGTGGTACCACACAGATCCAGGACATTTGTTCACCGTACGAACGCTCAAGGCGGACAAACGTTCACAATGTTTTCATATGCGCCTGTCCCCCCCCCCCCCCCCCCCCCCGTAAGTTAGGTGTCGTGTCTGGTGGCACAGTAGAATTGAAAAATGTTTGTCACAGGAGAACATACCTTGTTGTGTCTTTTTTTTTTTTTGGAGGGGGGGAGTGATGGGACCCGGGAAACATCAAGTTTCTGCGTCATGTTTACAACCACGCGCATTACTGTAGCTCCCGTTAATAGTAAAATAATTTATAAATGTGCGCAAGCATAGAAGCAATGTAGGACTCAAGAGATAGTACGCTATATCGACAAAGGCAGAGCACGAGTATTTATTGGGGGGATATGGTTATTGAAAAGAGAAAGGGGGAAGCTTAGTCAGGCATAGGCCGACTTGCTATTCGTTTAAAAAAGAAAAAGAAAACCAAAAAATCCAAGAAACACAAAAGGGGGCCTTAGAGGCTGGTCGAGAGGCTGGAGGCGGGAAGAAAGTTCGTTCATTGAAGGCATTTATTGGTCGTTCACTTACTTCGAAAAAATATCTTTAATAGTTGCGCAGCTGACTGATTTAACTAGCGAAAATTTCGCGGGCATGGCAAGTGCAAAAGCGAATAAAGCTAATGTGTTTACGAGATGCTGTGAGAGTCATATCGGATCAGCGCTAAGTAAACTAGTCCAGTCACATGCTTCAACCCTGACTTCGCGAATGCACTGGGGGCGCATATAATCCATATGGTCGTGTCGCGTGAAAATTTGGAACCAAAATTATTTTTTTAATGGTATGCTTCAACAGCTACTGCAAGGAATGGAAATTCCATGGGTAGGTAAACGTCGGAATGGTAATTTTCTACTTCATATCTCAGGGAGTGGTCCTGCTTAGTGTATGCGAGGTGGTGTTATTCCTTCTAGTGATCCCCGTACAGATAACGAGCACTGGAAGGTGCCCCCCCCCCATATTTCTCTGTTTCTTGAAAATGAGTACCACACAAATGTTGACTAAAATTTTGTGTTCAATGCCTCCACACAACAAAGAAAAGCGAGCTGTGGCCACGGCTATAAAGGGCCAAAACAACTGCTAGCATCTAAGATTGCCATAGTTTACGTTATGGGAGTCATTACCTCCACCAAGGGAAGACCGAAACTGTTCTTTTCTTTTTTTATCAGCTGTCGAACGATGTATTCGTTTCGGAAAGGTAGAAAAAATAAAATTGATCTGAAAATTGCAACGCTTATTATCTTACTATAATTCACTGTTTCACGCATTGGAAAAGATGAAGATAAATTATGAACCTGCTAGGGTGGGCTCGTGTTAAAACAGAACGGGGCGAGCAAATGTCCGGTGAGAAAATGTCCGTTGAGGAATTGTCTGCTCTCCATCGCACCTTCATTTGCAAATGTAAAGGGTCACTTGCCGACAGTCCTGTTTCGCCTAATGAGACTGCACGGCAGTCCCATTTCGCCTAACGCCTGTTACCCCTCCTGCCGCTTTAATCCGATAATCCGGATTAGGCGAAATGGGAATTGGCGGAATGGGATGGAATTCTTGGTCCATGGCCAAACAATCCAAATCACCAGTGCTCTGCTCTAAAAGTACACCTAAACTTGATGGACACCGTAGGACTTCGGTCCTCACTGTTAGGTGCTTATATCACACCAGATTACCTCCATCACTGTAAACTTTTTCACACCTTTAAAGGTGTGCGCTATGAACATTCAACCTGGTTGCGTAACATTGCATCTCCAGGACGATATTTTACAAAATTTGGAAAGCATTACTAAAGATCAAGTGTCAGTGCAAATCTTGCTTTCATTATGTCTTGGATATCGTACGTACGAGCTAATGCATATATGCATCGCTATCGATAATCGAGCACGCGCAAGTGTCTACAATACTGTTGAACAATGTTGAGATGTTGCAAGACTGAATTTTTGGAGGACAGACAACACTCGAGTAAATAAAATTTGTGCGAAACCGTGCTCCATTATGGTGTTACGAAAATTACACCTAAAAAGGCGTGCGCCATGCACGTTATTACACCTTTAAAGGTGTGAAAAGATTTAGAGTGCAGCAATGGGTTAGAGTATCGCCCCTGGCGATGAAACACCCCAATCATCATGGTCATCATCAGACAGACAGACGGACGAAAGAAAAAAATGGAAACATATGTCGTACTATGGTGGGACTAGAATGAATTCTAGTCCCACCATAGTCGTACCGATCCGACAAACTGCTCCTTGACGCATGGTGCATGAGAGCAGTACTGAGCGTCGAGTATGATTGAGATAGTGCGCAAGGGCGCACAGTGTGGGTTTTCGATGCTGCTTTGTACAACTCTCCAGTACCGTCTCAACCCTCAAGTGTCAAATGGTCTAGTTTATTGAGGGAGTCCTTCAATGTTTGCTGACAGGTGCCGAAGCGTTGGCAGGCGATGACCATATGCTCCGTATCCTCCAGCGTTTCGTATGAACCAACAACCTTATTTTAATGATGTTGCTGATTGGGGAGTTTCATTGCCAAGGGCGACACTCTACCCAATAGCTAGTGGTAATTTGGTGAAATATAATAATGGGTCACTTCGCAGTGAGGACAGAAGTCTTACAGTGTCCAAAAGGTCTATGCTTTTAGTCAGGGGCGGCGCAACGTCCTCAATTCAGGGGCACCCTAGATCCAAACCGGCGCGCCCGATTCGCCACTCTGTCTTGGGTCTCTGTCTTTTCTGTGGCGGCTTTTTTGGAAGGCAGTCACCGCGGACGGGAACCAGAGAGCCTGGAATTGTACGCGCCGTGCTGTGAGGTGCAGCTTTCGATTCTACTGCTCATGGCACACATGAGACTTAGGGTTCTGTAAAACATCCTCGAACCCGTGAACACTTTCAGGTCATGTCGTCGTGAGTTCTACCACAACAATCGACAAGGCATTGACTATACTGGCAATTTGACCGATTCGGGAAAGGGTTTATGGTATTTCATTGGCTTGCGGCATCTGTGATAACACTTCGGAGCCTCACCTCCATGGACGTTTTGTGACCCCGTTCACAAATTCAGGGGGCCTACGGTAACTCCTGTACCCCCCCCCCCTTCCGCCGCCCCTGCGTTTAGTGTAGAACGGCCGGCTGTATTCGACCATGTACCATAAAATTTCGACGTAGTAAGAGGGCGAAAGTCCACCTGATTTAGTGACACTGTTTGTGATGTTCTGAAAGGTTGCCAGTGCGGGCAATGGAGAAGGATGTGCTCGAGATCTTCCATATCACAGTAGTGACGGCATCTTGGAGAGTCAACTTGTCGAAAACGATAACGCCACTTTTACACCGTATACGGTGTAAAAGTGGCGTTAGAGGGTTTTAGTAGACCGTTGATAACGGGGGTGGCTTGCGTCCAACCATATCAACCGGAACCAATCAGTGAATAAGATTCTGAGTCACGCGCCACTGCGATTGGTTCCGATAGGCACGATAACCTTATCAACGGTATACTAAAACTCACTATTGAGCCGCATCCGATGAATTAATGCAGCGTCTTCATTGTTGTTTAAAGCCCCCCATGATGTGTATACCTAAAGAAAATGTTCTCTTTAAAGGGGACGAACTCCAATTTCAGAAAGCACGTCAATGTGATGATTTTTTTTTACCACATTACCTATTATTATGGGAAGTAACGGTGTACTTACTTACCCACGCGTCTACATCTTACCATTTTAGCCGTTAGATTCTTAGTCAAGTATTTTGTAACAGTAAAAGCTGATCTATAACTTAAAAACCCGAGACTAGGGGACAAAAACGACACCACAGACAAGGTCTCAATTGGTCAAGGTCTTCTACTGTCTGTGTTGTCGTTTTTTGTCCCCTAGTCTCGGGTTTTTAAGTTATGGATCTATACCATCAGCTCGCTTGCTACCTCTCTATCTTCTCGTTAGTAAAAGATGACTTTTGCCACACGAGTAATAGTAACGGTAACCAATTACCTTTTTTCGAATACGTGTAGAATTCTGCTTCTATCTCACTATAATAAAGCGGTGCATACGCACCATCTTAAACTACATTTGTGGAAACGGAAGGTAAAACTTCACACGTGAAGTAGCTAAGATAAGTGCGAACAATTTTTTTTTTTTTTTTTTGCGTCTGGGGGGGGGGGGATCTATTTATTTCGACACGAAAAGTCAGCCCGAGGGAAGATCTGCAAGTGCTGCCGTGCGCTAGGACTTATGTTAACCGCCTTCAGAGGTGCCTACGCACGTTTATGCGAAATTCCGAATTAGCGCAAAAGCAAAAACTTTCTTCTTCCGCCTTCACACGGTAACGTTGCCGCTACGCCCGTGGCTTCGTGACCGGGGCTTCTGGAATAATTTCAACAGCCGTCTCTGCAAGAAGTGGGAAACAATAGAACATGCTTTTCTCGGCTGTAGTGATACTGATACCATCTTTTTCTGGGACGTTTTCCAGCGCACTTTCAGGGAAGATATTTTCTTGTCCCCCCGTCCAATATACTATCTTCCTGTGCGGGTGGTAGCGCACTGACCTGGGATATTTTAATCCTGTTGGGATTGTAATCGTTGTGAGCAGTGTTGTAACCGTTACCGAAATATGGTATCGCGATACCGATAATCGTTACTTGAGCAAAAGTATCGAAATACCGATATCGATACTTTTTTTTTAAATAACGGAGCACCGCTACCGTTACTAAAAAAAAGTAATGCGATACTTTGGGCGATACTTTTGTTTGAAATACAGAGATGACGCAACATAGAAATATCGTTCACAGTTGAACAGTTTTGCAGTGAAAAGACAGCATATTTCATATGTAGCTTCGGAAACGTTATGATTGACTTTTATCAATAGCTGGTTCTTGAAATCGTCTTCTGCCATCCTTGCAAGCCGTGGTCTCTCCGGCAGCTGACAGAGGCCAGTGTGACATTTACGTTAGTGTCACGCCCACACATACCATGGAGTCCAATGACCAAGGAATCCTATCCGAGGTTAACAATGCCACAGTATATGTGAGCGTGACTCAGTGCGACACGGCAGCTTAGTAGTGGAATCAAGAGCGCACTGTCAAAGTCTTGACCTCTGTTCGTTGACCTCAACTCTTTTGTTGAACACAAGGTGGTCATTTCCTTCAGCTTCAAAGAAAAACGGTGAACACGTGTGTGGTATAAATCCATAATTCCGGTTACGGAACACGAAGGCGTGTCCAAAAGCTTCTTGTCGAGGGCTAGGCGGACCATTGACAATGAATCAGAGTGAGAAATATGGTCGGTGAAAAAAGGGTGGGGCACTAAAAAGTATCGGTATCGGTAGCGATACAGAGATCGCGTTACCATAAATTTGTAATGGAAATACTTTTCCGATACCGACTTAAGAAAGTATCGCGATACGCACTCCGATACCGAAAAAGTATCGATTACTGTAACGGCATTACTTATAACGGCGATACGTACAACACTGGTTGTGGGTCGCGCGTAGGATACATGACGCCAATGAACCGCCTGTAGGGTCGTGTTTCGTGGCCCATATTTCGACGAATGCTGTTTTCGCTCGGTGATTTTTTTAATATGCACGTCTTGTGAGGAGACATCCCAGAAGTGGTTGCATGTGATTGACCTCCTTCGGGTTGGACCCGTTGACTACTGAGACAGCTTTGTGTCTACGTATTGTTCCCTCCCGCCCTCTCGCTTGGGTAGTGTTGTATGTTGGATGCTTGTTTACGGAGTGTCGTTAGAAACTAGTGCTGTAATGTACATAGTACACATACCTATTGTTCTACGCTACATCTTGTGTTTAGACCAGAATTTTCGCCATATCGACTGCGCGGCCATTTTGTAGCGACTGTGGCGCCACAATGCGGGCATTTCATGCGGGGACTGTGGGCGCTCCTGCTCCGTCCATTGGCGAAGCCGTGCGTTCGGGATACGGTTCGTTGTTCGGCTTAGATGCATAAGTGTATATTTTTCTTTATACGCCCGCGCTTCGTTTAGGCTTAGAAGTAAACAGCGAAAACAGTAGTCATCAGAGGGTATGCTACCTAATAAACTTCTGCGATACCGCAGGTGCTCTATGCGGTTTCTAGTTTGTTGAACCATACATCGAACATAGTTATTATTTTTCTGTGTATACGTGGTGTAGTCTTAAAGGAGCGTTCTTACAGTTTGCCGCGATGGACGACAACATTGTGGCTTGTACTCAATGGATTGTTCCCGTCATTATATGTTTTTGTCTTCACATATTCTTTCACGGGTGAAGCTCACTGTTCACTGTATTCATTTCCAATTAAGTATCACCGTTCTTACTTCTTCTTACTTCTTACACCAGATTATTCCTGTCACATATTACGCACTTTCGAACATTTAAATTTTTCTCTCAGGAAGGCTTGCTGATTAGTGTTGGAGTGAACAAAACATTAACATAAGTGCGCATGTTAAGCAAGGATCTCACACTCTAAGAGTAATATCAACAGCATCATTAACTCTGATTGTTATTATTAGTCGGTGGTAGAGCTGAATGTTAGCTCATAATGTCCATAATTTCATTTTTTCTATAATTGTATTTGTTGGAAAACAGTTCGACAACAGGCTGTCATAACAGGCAAAGTTACACTGACCAAAGCGCTCAGCGGAAGCACAGCAAAATGTTTGTTATCACTAATCTGTAATATGGAATTTAAAATGCTTGCTAACCCTGCTACGTTGCACAAGCAAGATTTTCATAATTTTATTTTTGGCTCTGCTTACTGAAACTTGTTCATGCTGTGCACACTAGGAATTTTGTAGTTTGCGAAGAACACCGGGTAGTTCGCTGTAGATCCAGAGTTAAAATTCGAATGCCTACACATGTTACGGAAAGCTTAATTGGTCAAAGCATCGGATGTAGTGCTGTGTACACATTTTGTATTCAAATGTGTAATGAAATAATATTCGGACTAAAAATAAGAATGTATGCCGGATGCGGGCAAAATAAACTCGCTATTAACTGCGACACCACAGTTTCCTCTGGGTGGATAAGTAAAATGGTGCGCATCAACATAACCGTGGTTAAGAATTCCCGACGCCTTTCAAGCGTTGCGTGAAATCTGTGCAGGTGCTACTCGCGGTTTACATACAATGCAATTAGCGCGTCTGCCAGATTTTTCTCTAAAAGGTGTCCACTGAAGGTCCCCAATTGGGTAGTACCCATTTGAATGCCGGCGGCGCCGTGCTTTAGAAGTTTTGTTTTTTCTCGAAACCCATTTGAATTTTTATTTAAATAATGAGCGCCTCCTACTCATTCACACAGTGCGCAGGTTGTAGGTGGTATCGGACAGATACTTGTAAAAAAGAAAGTTCTTCGATTGGCGCACCCGTTCGCGAATTATTTAGCCTGGGGGTTTAACTGAAACACCACGTATAAGGATTAGGGATCAACGACAGTTTTGGGTAGCATTCATGAAGTGACATATATTATAATAATATACTAATCAGCCTCAGCTATACAGGGTGTCCACCCTAACTGCAGAACTGAGTAGTAGTGTATCAGCTCAACTAGCCGGCAAGTCACATCTTCGTCTGGACGCCATTAATGAGCAATTAGAGCTAATTGGGACCCCCCACATTAATCAGGACCCACCAGGGAGTCATTACACTAATTGGGGACCATCTAAGACACGTCCAGACGAAGATGTGACTTGCCGGCTAGTTGAGCTGATAAAAAAATAAAAAAATAGGTAGAAAATAAAATGAAAAGATAGAAATAGAGTGGAGAGAAGGAGTTTAGTTGAAGATCAACGACGTCATCTTGAAGAAAGCGGCCCGGAACGGCCGCTGACCGTCGCTGGGCGACGGAGCACAGAGGCAGGTTGCAAAGCATCGCAGCACCAGTTCCGCACATCCTGTGACGTCAGCTGTGACGTCATCATGGCATGTCTGGGCAAGATAGGACAGCTCTGGACATGCAAGGAGAAAAACACTCGTAATACAGAGGCTGGGAAAGCAAGAGTATGCAAACCATCAATAGCTAACAAGAAAAAACAATTAGTTACACAACAAATGAGCCCACCAGAACAGGAGCGCAGAACCATGCGACTGCTCCATCCGAGAGGCAGGCAGAGAACTGACTCGTAATGGTTTTTTTCTCCTGTATAAAGCCCCGCAGCTGCACCCCCTAGCGGTTACTTTCTCAACTAATCTCACAACAAAATTATTAAGAATCACGCCAGCGCTACTCCCGGTCCCAAGGCAGAAGATGATAGAAAATGGCGGGAATGCCCGGACAACAGCAACCAGCACCCGACGTGCACGGCACGAAAATCGCAAACAAAGCGGGAACAAAGTTGGCGAAATCATTAGTTACACAACAAATCACCTCACCACAGTAGGAGCGCAGACCGATGCGACTGCTCTCGTCCACAGCCAGGGATCAAGTGACGACGGAGCGAACGACCGCACGTCTTCTCCCAACGAGAGCCAGAGGTGGACTGACGTAAGCGCCACTCTACGGGTGCTACGCATGCGCGCGCTCGTAGCGCCCTCTGCGCGCTCCTACCGCCACCTGCGAGAGGCTAAGAGAGAAGAGCATTCCTGCGCCCCCTGCTGGCCGTTCTCATTGGTCCAGACATCATCCTATTGTCTCAGGGCTACACTGTTTTTTCCACTAATGCTCCTTTGGTCAATCTACAATGAAGCCACAGTATGACGTCATCATGCACCTGCGTGGCTCAAGGACGCGTACACTGTAGACAGGGGATCTATTATTTATTGAATCACTATCCCATGATTATTTCCTTTATTCTTCTATAACGATTGCATAGGAAACTATTGCAGAAGAGCACCATGCATGAAAGCTGATCGTAGGAATTCCAAAGTCTTACTAAATGAGACTTGCAAAAGAACAAAATATCCTAACACGTAACTCCATCAACGGCAAATAAGAGGACTAGGTACTCAACAAATCAACACAGAGTACGGGTAAACAGGAGCGCAGAACTCAGGGCAGCACTATCGTCAAGACAACAATGTTCCTTGTCAAAAGAGAAAAAAATACTAAGTGTCAACAAAGGAAAGCATGCATATCGGGGCATGTCAGGACACGTCAGGACAAATCGTACGACTGCTGGGCAACAGAGGAAAACAAACACTTGAACAGAGTGAAAAAGGCACTCACCATCATTTTTCCTGTTCACAGCATTCCCTCATTGTAAATCCGCTCGTCACAAAATCCACCTGCATCGTCGAACACCATTCACCAGTGACGAACCACACATCCGAACCGCATCAGAGGCAGACAGAACCCCACCGAAGCTACGCTCTTCCACTGACGGCCAACGCCAGGAGCAGAATTTGCGTGTCGACACGCAAATTCTGCTCCTGGCGTTGGCCGTCAGTGGAAGAGCGTAGCTTCGGTGGGGTTCTGTCTGCCTCTGATGCGGTTCGGATGTGTGGTTCGTCACTGGTGAATGGTGTTCGACGATGCAGGTGGATTTTGTGACGAGCGGATTTACAATGAGGGAATGCTGTGAACAGGAAAAATGATGGTGAGTGCCTTTTTCACTCTGTTCAAGTGTTTGTTTTCCTCTGTTGCCCAGCAGTCGTACGATTTGTCCTGACGTGTCCTGACATGCCCCGATATGCATGCTTTCCTTTGTTGACACTTAGTATTTTTTTCTCTTTTGACAAGGAACATTGTTGTCTTGACGATAGTGCTGCCCTGAGTTCTGCGCTCCTGTTTACCCGTACTCTGTGTTGATTTGTTGAGTACCTAGTCCTCTTATTTGCCGTTGATGGAGTTACGTGTTAGGATATTTTGTTCTTTTGCAAGTCTCATTTAGTAAGACTTTGGAATTCCTACGATCAGCTTTCATGCATGGTGCTCTTCTGCAATAGTTTCCTATGCAATCGTTATAGAAGAATAAAGGAAATAATCATGGGATAGTGATTCAATAAATAATAGATCCCCTGTCTACAGTGTACGCGTCCTTGAGCCACGCAGGTGCATGATGACGTCATACTGTGGCTTCATTGTAGATTGACCAAAGGAGCATTAGTGGAAAAAACAGTGTAGCCCTGAGACAATAGGATGATGTCTGGACCAATGAGAACGGCCAGCAGGGGGCGCAGGAATGCTCTTCTCTCTTAGCCTCTCGCAGGTGGCGGTAGGAGCGCGCAGAGGGCGCTACGAGCGCGCGCATGCGTAGCACCCGTAGAGTGGCGCTTACGTCAGTCCACCTCTGGCTCTCGTTGGGAGAAGACGTGCGGTCGTTCGCTCCGTCGTCACTTGATCCCTGGCTGTGGACGAGAGCAGTCGCATCGGTCTGCGCTCCTACTGTGGTGAGGTGATTTGTTGTGTAACTAATGATTTCGCCAACTTTGTTCCCGCTTTGTTTGCGATTTTCGTGCCGTGCACGTCGGGTGCTGGTTGCTGTTGTCCGGGCATTCCCGCCATTTTCTATCATCTTCTGCCTTGGGACCGGGAGTAGCGCTGGCGTGATTCTTAATAATTTTGTTGTGAGATTAGTTGAGAAAGTAACCGCTAGGGGGTGCAGCTGCGGGGCTTTATACAGGAGAAAAAAACCATTACGAGTCAGTTCTCTGCCTGCCTCTCGGATGGAGCAGTCGCATGGTTCTGCGCTCCTGTTCTGGTGGGCTCATTTGTTGTGTAACTAATTGTTTTTTCTTGTTAGCTATTGATGGTTTGCATACTCTTGCTTTCCCAGCCTCTGTATTACGAGTGTTTTTCTCCTTGCATGTCCAGAGCTGTCCTATCTTGCCCAGACATGCCATGATGACGTCACAGCTGACGTCACAGGATGTGCGGAACTGGTGCTGCGATGCTTTGCAACCTGCCTCTGTGCTCCGTCGCCCAGCGACGGTCAGCGGCCGTTCCGGGCCGCTTTCTTCAAGATGACGTCGTTGATCTTCAACTAAACTCCTTCTCTCCACTCTATTTCTATCTTTTCATTTTATTTTCTACCTATTTTTTTATTTTTTTATCAGCTCAACTAGCCGGCAAGTCACATCTTCGTCTGGACGTGTCTTAGATGGTCCCCAATTAGTGTAATGACTCCCTGGTGGGTCCTGATTAATGTGGGGGGTCCCAATTAGCTCTAATTGCTCATTAATGGCGTCCAGACGAAGATGTGACTTGCCGGCTAGTTGAGCTGATACACTACTACTGAACTGATCGCTGACACATAGAGCGCGTGAGCTTACATAAGCCCCTTAAAAAATAAAGGGTCAGCCACACTTATGCTGGTCAGAATGAAAAGAACATATCGAGATGGTTTTCTTTGTGCATTTGAAATAAAAGAGGTAAAAACAATCATACTGACATAGTATTTAAGAATCGCCCATGGGTTGAAAATGAGTCGAACTCTCTGTTTGCTCTTGTCCGTGCTCTGTCTTTGTTCCACAGACACTTCACTCTAGGGCCAAATGGTAGCACGGTGGCGGTCAGTGATAACACTATAACGCGCTTTTTACATTAAGACCACGGGCTCAGAGTCGCACCGTTCCAATCCAACTTAATTAAAAACGCTAAAACCCCCACTGCCTGCGAGCGAAAATGAGCCAATCCAACTAGCATGAAACGTCGTTCGCTGCTTAACGTGTATTCGCGTCTACTGACTGGTAATCAATAATTCAATGACCTAAATGACTTAGGCTAAGGTGGCAGGCTTGGTGGACTGTTATATTCCTGCCGAGATTCTGCGAACAATCAGGTGGGTTAGTTAACGAACGCGACATGAGCGACGTGCTGGGGAAGTCAACCCAAACCTGTAATTCATGGTTATGCTCCTGTCGTAACCACTACTAATCTTGGCTTTCATATCGCGCAGAATTTTTCAAGATCTTGAACGACGTTCGCGCCTTCCTGTCTGCTTCAAGCACTGTACGTTACGAACGGAAATGTGCTTTAACCTGCCTGTTGTGCTTCATTGCCACCAGTAGCCACAGAACCGGTTCGTGAACCGAACCGTTTGGGAAAACCCGGTTCGAACCATTATAGTTGCCTTCCGGAGCTGAACCTGAACTGAACACTTATCGTCGAGCCTGAACCCGAACCGAACCGGTAAACGTTTCGGTTCGACTCTCTGATTCGAAGAATGATTCAATCCAAATCCTATACCCATTAATTGATGAGTACGATTTGCAGTTGGCCGTCAATCAAACCCACATGGCTTTCATTTGGATTTAAATCCTTCCAATAAATTTACCCTTTTTTGTTGTTAAAAACAGACTCCAAAATGACGTATCCCTTGCATACCGGTTCATTGGTTGCTAATAAAGGCTGGAAGGAAAAACTGCTTAGCTTGATCCTTTCACAGTGTAACACGAAGCTATTTTGGAACATTCACCATGAAGTACTTTTTGTTCAAGGCGAGATATTTTTTTTATCAATCTTCATTCGCTATTAACTGGGTTGAATGGAACAATCGCGGGCTAACAGATACCGGCCAGCTATACGAGCATCAAATGTACCGTCTCCATTTTCCTTTCATTTCGTGCATCTCCTGATAAGCCTGGAAACGCAAAAAGATAAAAATTCTCGCATGCCGAACTAGTCAAACGGGTGAATGTCAAGGAAATGAGATTTTCGCTACCCGTCTTGCCGACTAATATAAAAGGTGCGGCTACCAGCGAAGGTGTATGTCAGTTGCATCGTTGAGCATATAGGATGAACAAGCTGGTGAGTACGTTGGTACGGTAGTCCAGGAAAGCGCGCAGAGTACTCGGATGCCTTGCTGCTATTTAGCACACTGCGACTATGTATTGCTTCTGAGCCCTCCAAATAACCACGAGACGGCTGACTTTAGGCACATAATGGATATATTCGAACCGCGAGAGGGATGTCGGGGTAGACGGAGTGTAAAACACGATTGCCGAGGCGCTCACACGCTTCGAAAAACAAAATAAAACACGACATATCGATATAATTCCTGCGTAGTGAATTCGATAAATTACAAGTTCTTTAACTAAGTATTCAACTAAGTATTTACACAATACTGTCAGCGTTTTTTAATTTTTAAATAGTGACTTGGTCATTTAGAAAAAGCTAGGAATGATGCAGTGAGCATATCTACGCCTTAATTTTTTTTCCACATAGCTTTTACCGACGGAAAGGCACTTGTTCCAGCTATCAACCAGAAGCGCGAAAACTTCGGGGTAGAATGCATTGTTGAACACAAGAGCCTTGTCGTAACACTAGTTTGCTGAAATTTTTCAATGAATCTGCTTTCATCCTTTCTTCAAACACTAGTGTGTTTTAGTATAACGTAAGTATAACGTACGCTGTCGCCTTTGCGTACGCAGGAGATAGCGTGGTGGGTAAGTTTGTGTATTGCGCGTGCGCAGAGCTACTAACGCTATTCCTTACGTGCGCAAAGGCGACAGAGTACGATATATTAAAACTCACTACTAAATTAAGGACAATACGCTGTCAATCTCAGGTCACCACCTATGCTACATTTTATGCCGGGTGATCCAGATAGATATCCACAGGGCGATAGAAACATGTACCCTCCACTTTAAATTATTTTTCTTTTTCATTTCTCTGGACGGGAACATAAAGGGTTGGCTTGAACGCTCCTCGTATGCTATAAATAAACGTATGCATGCATGTATACAATTAAGCACATTATATTGAACGACTGACTGGAAACGCTTAGAAATGTCGTATAATACGCTTGCGTACCTTTTCATTCTTTTACACACAAATGGAGATCAACCTCCGGAGAAATCACCCTCTCCCTTATTTTACACCGCTGTTTTTTCTTTATTTCATTCATTCCCCTCACGTTTTTTGCAGGTTGTGTTTCTCTTTGCCGTCGGCCTCTTAGGCGGAGCTGTGGCTGGTGGGTTTGGCGGCCATGGCGGTGGCCTCGTTCTTGGCCATGGGGGATTTGGCGGTGGCCATGGCCATCAGGTGCATGCCCTTCGAGGACCGACATATTTGGTGAAAACCGTTCATCACGTGCAGAAGCTTCACGGCGGCGGCGGACACCTTGGTGGTTACGGGCATGGTTTCAGCGGTGGCCTCAAGGGATTCGGCGGCTTCGGAAGTCACGGTTGGCACGGGCGATAGGTCAGTATATTATGTTGTTAGAAAAGCGTTCACAACGCGTCCACTTGTTGCGTAGTGTGGCAGCGCTGAAGAAGGCAACGTGTGTCAAGCAAACCGAATGTTTATCTGAATTACGTTGCTCTTGCTAATAGCTTAGACCATGAATATGTTGCACAGGCTCTGTAGGGAAGTAATTGTAAGCAAGCACCAAGCAATCTATTCATTATAATTCATATGCCGTGGAGTTTCAGTCTGGGAAGTAACGCCGACAATATGTTCAAGACACGGTGCCCATTGTGCTACTGTACAGGGTATCAAAATTGATGTATATTTTAATAGTGAGGTTTAGTGTGTCGTACGCCGTAAAGGATAGCGTTGTGGGTCTGCGCATTGTGCAAAGCACTCTCTATGTTTTACGCGTGCGCAGAACCACCAACGCTATGCCTTATGCGCCCTTATGTACGTGAAGGCGATAGCGTACGTAAGGGATAGCGTGGTGGTTCTTCGCAATGCTCAAAGCTCAGCTTGTGTCCTGCGCGTGCGCAGGACAATCAACGGTATCTCCTGCGTACGCAAAGGCCATAGCGTACGACATACTAAAACTCGCCAATATCGCGTGCCGTACGCTATTTTTGGAGAGAAATGTACATTCATTTGACCGAGGTGTACACACTCTAACGAATGTCTTGCTTTTTATAACCTAGATGAACAAAGACATGGGAAGTCCTCTTGCAGTGCCCAGTTAGACGCCGTCTTTCTTAAAGACTCAAGGATGAAGGATGGTGAAAATGGAGGATGCTGATTTCGTGTACACACTTCTTGTAAATAAACATACCTCACACCTCTATTTCGGCTCACCTGTTAACCAGATGAATACATAATAACCTACATAAATGTACTGTTGAGTCTGTTGTGAATCTATTTTGGGTGAATGCACAGTCGTTTCAGTACAATCTCATATTCTGATAGCGTGCGTGTGTACGCTGTTGTATTGGACTCTATGAGATGAGCCATATAAGATTGTGTACTCATCTTCCTAAACGTTCCCTAACCATTTAGCCCGCTTGTTATCCATATCTTGCCTATTTGTATCCTTGAGTAAACAATAGAGACAACTTCTAAAACATTGCCACATTGCTATCGCACTGAAGTGCAGCGTCCCATCGTATACTCTCGAGAAGTGCCAACACCGTTGTGCTTCATATTTAAACCACGCCGCATATGCTACCAATTCCCTCCCCTGGAGAGCTTTGAACGGTCTACGCCGTTAACACCGAAGGTCACATGCGGAAAGAGTCTGTAGCGCCTGTTTGCGCTCATTGCTCACTGACGCGTTGTGTAAACGTTACGGAGGTGACGATATGGGCATCTCGCGTGGTTGGTGGTAGTGTGCCGCCGAGGGCTCCTGCAACGCCCGCAGTGTTCGTTAGTGACGTGGTTGAGGAGATAGCTGACGTTAAGAAGAGACGGTTCCTGCAGCTGTTTTGTGTAGCAGCGGTGAAGGAAGCGTCTCCGTGTCAACTATTGTAGTCAGTGGGGATGACGCTAACGATTGTGCTGGTACCACAAGAAATCTCGTCTAGTTTGGGAAGCAAAATATCTAAAGCGTCGCGTCTTCTGGTTCTGGTAGGTTGGTCATCGACCTGGAGACAGTTGAGGATGGTGGTGATGAGGATATGTTGATCGAGGCGAATGGTTGTAAACGTAAGCGTCACCCAGCCCAGAACTGCCTTATTATTATCGCATTACATTAGAGTAAGTCTTTTCCTTGATGTGCCGTACTCCTGCAGACCAGGACAGCGATCTGTCAACGACGATCCCTAAAAAGCGATGACGAGTGACTCTTCGCAGGCGTTGCCCGTTGACTTGAAGATGAAAGTCCTGAAGACGTTTTCTTGTGAAACGTAACCACACCGTCTTTTCCTGCGAGATGCCCATTCCCCTCTAAGTCAGAAAGTCAGCAACTATGTCGAGAGCGTTCTGCAGACGCGGGCACTGCGCTGGCCACTGCTTACCGGATGACCATAGACATATATCATCCGCATAGATGCTAATGTGCACTCCTCGCGCTAAAAGAGATGGGAGGGCAGCCAACAAGGCGTTGAAAAATGTGTGGCTAAGCACACCCCCTCGAGGAACGCCAGAAGCCACTCTGTACTTCTGTGTGTCTCCTTCGCTGGTACGCATGAAGACCGCTCGTCCACTGAGGTAGCTGGCAATCCATCGTAGCGCTCTGCCCATTCTTCCCAGCGAGAACAACCCATGCAAGACATGAGCGTGACTAGCAGTGTCATATGCCCTCTTGATATCAAGAAACACGGTCGCAGTAATCCTTCCTTGCTCACGTTCTTCCTCAACTGATGAGACGAGGTCAACACACAGTTCATCGTGCTCTCCTAAAACCAGCCATAGCCCGGGGAAGGCAGTTGCGAGATTCCAAGAACCACTCAATTCGATTAAGAACAAGGCGCTCCATGATATTGCAGAGGCAGCTGGTGAGACTTATGGGACGAAAAGAGTCAACCGCATGCGGAGGCTTCCCAACCTTCTGAACAGGCACAGCTTGAGACATCTTCCAACACTCAGGCGCAAAGCTAAGGCTCCAGAGGTTGTTAATTACCTACAAAAGGACACAAAAGGCTACTGGGCCAAGACGTGCCAGCGCATGGTATGTTATTCCGTCCGGCCCTGGCGCTGTCCCCCGGCGAAACGACGGGATCGCTGTTTGTAACTCCTGAGCGTTGAAATCAGTGTCCAGGATGGGATAAACTGCACTTCTCGTAAGGTCTACGGCATGGAGAGCTGTCTCGGTTGCGAGCTGGTACTGGCGAGAGGAAGCAGCTGCTGAAGTCTTGAGCAGTATCTGTCAGAATTCTTCGCCGGCAGCGATTTCCGAGATGCCCTGATGTAAAGACTACGCCCGAAATGGGAAAGATCCTAAGGACTTTACCAGATGCCAGACACGCCCCGTGGTTGCGTGCGGATCAAGAGATTCGCAAAAAGACTTCCAAGTTCTGCGTGATAACATGGCTAAGTGTCCACGAATGACAGTTTTCATCCTGCAGGCCTCACGGTAGTCTTGTAGGTTTCCAGATCTGCGGAACCGCCTCTCTGCACGTCGACGGAGAGCACGAAGACGCTCATACTCCGCATCGACCGACGAGTGAAGTTTCGGAGCAGAGATAAGTTTCGATGAGTGGTGAGAGTTGCTGACATCTCTGCCTGAAAGCTTTCCACGTCGGTGGTACATCCAACAGTAATCTCTGCTTGCGCACTGAACATATTCCAGTCCACTACTCGCACCCTACGGTGTCGTCTAACTGTGAGGGAATGAGAAACTAGCAAGTGGTCGCTGCCCATGGCATCAGCGTTCGTCATCCAGTGCACGTAACGCGCTTGACTTCCGGAATAGAAGGTGACATCAAGACAGCTTTGATATGATTTTGATTTGATTTGATTTGATTTGATTTGGTTTGGTTTTATTGTGCCCATTAACAGCCCATTAAAGCGCCTTGTGATGGTACACATACAGGCAAAAAAGGGATCAGGGAAAAAAAGGGACACATACAGGAAAAAAAGCAGAACACTGTTACAGAAAAGCACTTCGAACAATATGATAAAAATTCATGTTCATGAACATATCAATCTCATTAGATACTATAGTATTAAACATTAATTCACTCCTGATCACGGGTGAAGACAATAACACACGAGCAACGTAAAACAAATCAGCATTCCTCCGTTGGCGAGAGGGTACGCAAAAAGATACAGATGAACGTAAGTCTGGACAATCAATAGAACTGTTCAAAATTTTGTGTAAAAACAACACATCATGAATATCTCTGCGACCACTTAAAGAACACAAGTCAAGCTTCTTCAGAATCCAGTAGTAATCATAAAAATGTCTTCTGTCGAAAAATCTATAAAAAAAACGTTCTGATAAATCGTTTCTGTACTGATTCAATCTTAGCTGATAATTTACTGTTTAGAAAGTTCCACGCAGGGGACGCGAATTCTAATTTGGACCTTACTAAACTCCTGTAAAGCGCTAGCACGCTTTGCTTGTTACGAAAATCCCTTGCAAAAATTGCACCTAGCGAGCGTGTTGCCGATGTCACTATACTAGTGACGTGTTCTATACTAGGACATGATGGCCCACGGAAAAAAGTCGGGGACCTGTCGTTTAGACTTATTGCCCCGGCTTCCTCGAGATAACTCTCAATGCACCGACCTCTTGCATCTGAATGGGTACTTTCCCACAACACATTATGGGAATTGAAGTCTCCGCAAACGATGAAAGGTGAAGGCAGGGACATGAAAAAGGCTTGCATTTGACGCTCCGGGATACGAACGCTTGGTGCAATATACACACTCACAACAGTCAGACGTTGATTCCCTAGTTGGACACAGCAAGTAACAAACTCGAAGTCATCATCGCTAGAAAAACGCCAAACGGCATGTCCTTCGGGATGTCCTTCCGCACAGCCAACAGAGCCCGACTGAACCCCGCAGTCCTCTGCGAAGTATACAGTGCGTAATTAGACAGCCGAAGCGTCTGGCTCACACGAGGCTCACTAAGCGCAAGAATTGGGAACTGATGTCTGTACACAAAGTTCCGAAAGTCTCTTCCGCATCAAGTCGTTGCAGTTCCATTGAAAGATTGTGGTTCTCTCATATTCACTTCCCATCACAAGCAGTGGGGCAGGACACTGGTGAGACAAGACCAAGCAACGGTTCAAGTGAAAGCAGGGTTTCCACCTACGGTAGGCGCTGTGACTTTGGCTGAGAACGGATAATGGCACGAAGGGCAGCAAATATTAAAGGAACGATTACAGCCAACACTGGCTCAGAGCTGCCATCCTTGGACCCCGGCCGAACCGCCCTGTCAGGTGCACGCAGAGGAGGGCTTGCGGAGGAGGAACGTTGCACTTGCACCTGAGCATCAGGCGGACGATTGACATATTGGTGATTGATTGGTCTGGACCTTCCAGCAATCACCGAAGCATAAGGCCTCTGATTCCTAGAGCAAGCCTCTTGCGTGTGGCACTTCCGAGAAGCGGGCCCCTGCTGCGACCCGGGCCCAACAGGCTTCACATAGTTTGGGTTCGCAAACTTTAGGGAACGGGTCGTTCCAGTGGAATGTTTCTTTAACCGGGCGGCAAAAATGGGTCCCGACTGGTTCTCATGTGCACAAATAAGTCCCGAAATGTGCACATGAGAACCAGTCATATGAGGTCATTGTGTACAGGAACAGGGGGACTATGTTTAATGCAAAGTAACAATAAAGAGAAGGGAAAGGTTAGCCACGGTGTAGGTTTGCTATTCCCAAAAGTTATCAAGTAAACAAATAGAGATACAAGCAGCTGACACAGAAAATTATGAAAAAAAATACAGAATACACAGCTCCTTCACTAATCTTTGCGCATAGGACGTATCAGAGAATGCCCAGGAGTATAGATTCCCGAAGGAATCGTGTCAGCGCAGACGTGACTTCAACGTGCTGAGTAGGGCCAAGTAGCACCGCGAGGGAGAGCTCTCGGTAGCCTAGATGAGCCATGTACCAGCTCGCCTGCACCCTTGCACTTCTGCCATAGATGAGCAAGGCCGCGCCGAAGACTCGACCGGTGATCTTCGTACCGCTGGCAGGCAAGGAGTATGTGTGGCACGTCAGCTTCTACGTGGCACGTGGGGACAGGAACAGGAATGTGAATGTTGTCGCCTTTTTTCATAGTGGCTTGTTTATGGTCAACTTGATGCCACCGCAGAACTCGTACCGCAAGAACGAACGACGAAATAGTCCTCTATTTAAGCGAGTGTACCGTAGATGATGATGTTTCCCCTCTCGGCTATTGGATGTCCGCAGCGGCCCGCTACCCGCCGCTTCCGGAAGTAGCGAAACATGTATTTGCAGTACCTGCAAGTTCTGGAGCAGTTGAACGAGTGTTCTCTGCAGCCAGCCTGATCAAGACCGCGCGAAAAGAAACAGGCTCCATCCAGCTACATTGGAGCAGCTGGTTTTTCTAAACAAGAACCTGAGAGAATAAGACTGCTTACGCGTGTTGGACGGATGTACCATTGAGTTTGTTATAATACGACTGCGGGTGTGCAGCACGCAGCCATCAAATTTAACGTAACATAATTCCCGACAGGTGACTTTATCATATGTGCCGAGTCAGTGCCGTGTATGCCAAAGGGAGTCTGGCCATTAATGGGATCTGCCTATACCCGAAGCTCCACCCACTTTTTGAGGTACCTAGCCAATCACAGGTCGAAATACAGTTGTCTATTATTACATCCATCCAGTGCGTATACCTCACCCTTATTTACTGGGTGCTACCATTTTGGAAAAACTCGATTGATTCGGATTGAAACGGATATCGCTGGTGACAGACCAAAATGACGGCCCACTTGCGCCCACTTTTATCAACGACATCTGCATGGAGAGAGCCATGTTGGGAAGGCTCAGAATTGCAGAAATGGTTGCTGGCAGAAGTGATTGGCCAGGAGAGCGGTACAACCGCTTCTTCGTAGCAGACGACTGCCGGTATGAAGTTTTAAATCACGTAATTTAAGTAGATCGAATCAAAAATGAGTAAATATGTATGTATAAATAAAATGCAATTATTTAATGCAAAATCCTACGTATAAGGGTCCTCCTTCTTGCTGTTTTCTTGGTATCACGGTCTTAGCTAGGCCTAACGTTACCGACGAAAACACCCATTTTCGCGTAAATAATGATGGCGGAGCGAAAGATGAAGCTGATTTTGCAGATGCGTACATGAGGATATATACTCACAGTATGAAATTAAAATAGTCTGTGAAAATTTTTGGTCATGAAATCTCCGCTTCGCCGTTCCAAGCACCATCTTCCATATTGGAGAAAATTTGGTGTCATGGCAGCTCCCATGCAAAACAATAACCAATGAAATTCGCCCAAGTTTGATTGACAGGTCGAGCCTCTTTTTTAGGCTCCTCCTAATGGCCAGACTCGCTTTGGCATACACGGCACTGTGCCGAGTAGGCGTATTTGACAAATATGTTACTCCGATATCCACGTGGAAATAAAATGTCAGTTTCAACCTTCGCATCGCTATGTAGGCTGTTCATACTCTCCGCTACAAGTGACATTTATAGGGGTTTGTACCATGTCACGGTCTTATCCAGCGAATGCATGCAGTAATTGTACCTTGTGACATGGTCAGCTGCATGCTACAGTTATTTCGGGAACTTTAGCTCCAGGATTCGTTGAATGATTTGATAAATCCGGATTTAAAACCAGGTCTGATTTAGCACACCAAAAACAAATCCGGATTTGAAATGATTTGATTTGTCGCCTCAGTTTAAATCCCGACTTGGTTTGGATCTGATTTGCGGTGTTCTGAAAAACATGGATTTGATTTAAATCCGATTTGACTCGTTAAATCTGCAACACTGATTCTGGTGCATTATTGTCGGGACACTGTAAGTACCGGTCCTATACAGGGTGCCCACGCTAAGTGTGAACAGATTTTTTAAAACATATCAATCACTTTTTCCGAGATGAAATCAATTGCAATATAGCATATGCTGAAGGGCACCCCTTAGGGGGGCATTAAAGGAGTACAGAGGGCCATCCAAAAAAAATTCAGGTCAAGACATCTGATGAAAGTGTGTGTGTCATTATACCGAATAGCGTGAAAGGTTTTGATGTGTGCAATTTGTTTCCCACAAACATAGCTCCGCGCGTTCACCCTTAACTCGCCACTCCAGCTATAACGAGGAGGAGGAGATATGATGGCACGTCACCGATGACGGCATAAGGAGACTCGTTCTGGTTTGCCGGTCAGTGGGGGTCAGCGCATTGTCCCTTTGCCGCCGTAAACCTGTTTTGCCAGTTTTCCCGGAGAATTGGGGATAGAAGGAGCGGCCGAAGCATTACCGAGAAAGGAGAAAGGCTTTATCAGAACCCCGATCAGCCGAGTAGCAGACGACAGCGGAATAGCAGACGACATTTCTCTAGGCCAATCAGCGAGCGTTCTCCTTATAGCGTCAGCGCGAGGTTCCAGGCAGATCACAGGCTGGTACTGCTCTTCACCACCGTTGCGCACGATTGCTTTTTGCGGCGTATTTTAAATTCAATTTCTGCGATAATTATGACTCTGTGGTGTAAATTACTTCGCATGGTGCATCTTACTGGCCTACTTAACAGTTTTATAGGAAGAAAACTGGGTGTTAAAAATGACTTCTGTGCTACTTTAACAGACTCCTAAGGCAATGTCTTCATTAACTTTCAATAATTAACAGTTTAATTATAAAAGCTACGAAGTTGCTCTAATGAGAACATCTGATCTCTTCGGTCACCAGATACCAAAACCGTTTTGAGAACAAAAATATGTTCGGTGGATCGTCCGTAAAAAATTCGTGAAGGAACGCCATTTTTTTCTTTATTTGGTTTGTTGCGCATCTTCAAAGAAGCGGCTTTCCTTTACCCCCAGTGTGAGAGAGTGAAAGAGCACAGTGCCGCCTCATGCGTCGAAGATTAGCTTTAACTTGCGGAAACAAAACAAAAACAGAAATCTATCGGGTGACTCTATCGCGACTGGCTTATCTTGGGCTGCATTTTCTGTTTTCTTTTAATCTTTTTCCAGGACGCAAGAGGCGATAGTGTGCTCTTTCATCCTCTCGTATTGGGGGCGAAGGAAAGACGCGTCTCTAGAGATGCGCAATGAATAAAATAAAGAAAAAATGGCATTCCTTCACGAATTTTTTGCGGACGATCTATCGAACGGATTTTTGTTCTGAAAACGGCTTTGGTATCTGGTGACCGAAGAGATCAGCTGTTCTCATTGGAGCAACTTCGTAGCTTTTATAATTAAAAAAGTTAATTATTGAAAGTTAATTAAGACATTGCCTTAGGAGTCTGTTAATGCCCCCCTAGGGAGTGCCCTTCAGCATATGCTATATTGCAATTGATTTCATCTCGGAAAAAGTGATTGATATATTTTTAAAATATCTGTTCACACTTAGCGTGGACACCCTGTAACGTTTGTACCACGTTTTACCACGTTTACCATTATTCTTCCAATAATCGTTGCTGCATGGGAATGTTGGTCCAAGGTTGCCATCAACCGGTCAATATTCGCTGGCTAGTGGAAGTATGGTCGCCATATAGCCATGAAACAGGCGATATTGACTGAATGTGAGCAATGTGGTCTACATATAGCCGAGGAGCAAACCATATCGGATGGAAGCGGGCAATACTGTCCGAATATAGCCGGTGACCAAACAACATTGGCTCAAAGTGGGCAATGTGGTCCACATATAGCCGTCGGCCAGATAATATTGGCTGAAAACTGGCAATATTGTTTACATATAGCCGTCAGTCAAACAATGTTCCATGAAAGTTGGAAAGAAACATATTGCCAGCGAGCGGACAATATTGGATGAAAATGGGCAATATGGTCTACGTATAGCCGCAGGCCAAGGAACATTGGCCGAATACTGGCAATATTGTTTACATATAGCAATCGGCCAAACAATATTCCGTGAAACTTGGAAATATTGTCTGCATATTGCTGGCGACTAAACGATATTGGATGAAAATGGGCAATATGGGCTACATATAGCCACCGACCAACGACTATTGGCTGAAGACTGCTAATATTGTTTACGTATATCCGTCGACCGAATAATGGGTGCAACTGGGCAATTAGGTCTATATAGCCGTGGAACAAATAATATTGAATGAAAGTTAGAAATGTGATCTGTACATATTGCGGTCGGCCAAATAATACTGGATGCAACTGGACAATATGGTCCCAGGCAGCACACAATACTGGGCCCATATTGGCTGAGCATTGGCGGCAATGACTTTCCCCATATTGGCTCAAACTTGTCAATATGGGGAAAATGTCGGCAACATGGGCCCCATATTGCCATGTGCACCCCACATTGGCTGAAAATGCGTTAAATGGGACGAATGGTACGTACCATTATGGATAGGTTTTATGCGTCGCCAGCCTTGTTGGAATTTGTCTCGGGGTGTGACGTTCGGCCTGCAGGGGATCTTACTGACCATCACGGCGTTCTTTGGTTTCTATCTGACCCACGACCATCTCTATAATACACGACCATAACACTCACACCTAGCACCAGCGCCGCTGATTTAGTTTGGCCAAGCGGCCGCCGCACGTTTTTTGGCGCTGAATACGGGACCCTCGGCAGACGACGCACATGCTATGCGGATACCGTCGCTGCCGTCATTCGCATTTGGTTTTGGCTAGTTTTCACACAGTGGGCAGTGTTTGTCAGACGTGAGACGTGATGGTTTACTGCACCATCCCGCTTTGCAAGCCGAAGAAAGCAGTGTCGGACCCAAGTTCTTCCTTCCACGAGTTCCGCTCCAATACTGCCTTACGGGAGAAGTGGCTGAAAATATATCGCGGGGTCCTGACACAAGTAACTTCATTGCGATTGGTTCATTTCATATACGGTGTGCTTTACGGATGGCAGTGTGTACTCTAAATAGTTTTATCTAATAGCTGATTACCTTTTACGCATCTCTCTCTGAAAGAACGAATAATGAACCGTGGCCTCCGACCAGGGATGGGCATAAATACATTCTTTGAGTATTTAAATATAAATACAAAATACTTTGTTGAAAGGGGTGTGTAAATACTCTTGATATATACTTTTCGATATGAGTACTTAAACACAAAATACAAATACAGTATTTAAATACCGTAACTACACTGTCTACTACATTGTGTCCAACAACAGCGAAAAACTCGCCATCTGAAATTGTTTTTCGCCTGCAGGCTAGCTCAAATCCTGCGGCCTGAACTCGCCCTTCTTCCCAAAAGCTCAAATGCACGGCATATTTAAGACATGAGTCAGTATATTTTTGGGAGTATATATTTTTATTGATTATTTATTATTATTATTTGTATATTTTAATTTTAGGAGTATATATTTAGAAGTGTTTATAACGTATTTACAAGAATAAACACCCCAAAACTGATATTTATATACAACATATAAATACGTGTGGTATTTATATTTTAAATAGTACTTTAATTACAATGTATTTAAATACTGCCCATCCATGCCTCCGACAGACTACTCGACAGCGTGTTTTCGTCATTTCAGCTCCGAAGACTTTAGCGTCGGCGCAAAGCGCAAAATTCTCAGACGTGGCATCGTGGCTACGGTAGCTAGGTTTAGTGATCACGAAGTTTACGCGGCCTTGCATCTCCCAAAGAGGAACACAAAAAGGGCACCACAAGGCGCTTGTGGCCGCCTCATCCAACGTGCCATCTCATCCACCGTGCCGCCTCATCCAATTTCGTGCCACCTCATCCACCGTGCCATGCCATCCATCGTGTCGTTTTGTCCATCCAGCTGCCTCATCCATTTTTGAGCTGATTACACCCCCAAGGTAGCGTCGCAGAAAAGCCACCATCAAGAAAAGTTCTCAAAGTGGCTTCTATCCGAACAGCATAATATAGGTTAGCAGAGCATTATAATGACAGCTAGACCGCAAAAGAAAAAGAGAAAAAAAAAAGATGTAAAAGTAAAATAAAAAGGGACCAATAAGTAGCCAAACAAAACAAGCAACTGCTGATTCAAAACTGAAGTGCTTGCTTATACAACAAATTCTTTTGGACGTCATAACTGGTGTCAGTCACCTATTTGCCAGGAACAGTTTCTTCTTATGGTCGCATTCACAACAACAACTACATGAATGACGATGGGATGAGGTGATTCACCGCAACAATTGCGGTACCATACCCACCCATTCACCCATTCTCTGTAACTGCCCTGTATGTTAACACGGAACGCATCTCACGCGAAACGTAAACTCTGAACGCGCTTGCGTCTGACAATCGTAAACGCATGATAACTGGCCCAACACACAAGATGACCAAGTTTATATGTACGATGTACGGCACATAGCGCTTCAGAGCACAGCCCATTTCTGAGTATTTAGTTTCATAACTCTTAGCTCTACATGCACAGAGAACCCGCGACAATATACAAACATGTACGCACGAATAATTAACCACAAGGACCACTCATATTACACACAGCTGAGCTACAAGAGGCGCCCCTGGCGGACGCTCGGCGCGTAAATACGGCCCTTCCGTTCCTCGAGACGCGGACGGAAGTCCCATAGGGGAACGGGCGAGTGTTATGGTCATGTAAGACAGCGTTTCCCAAACTTTTGGCGGTGACGGACCCCCGGTAGCGATGAGAACCAATTCACGGACCCCCCCCCCCCCCCACACACACACAAATATACCGGGATACACGCTGTGTACACTGCATTGCGTTTAATATGCGCGACAGGGTATAACAAGGAACGAAATTACATTTGTGCAAACATAAACATGGTCAAGTGACTGTCTCAGACTGTCTCTGACAACTCTCAAGATTGATAATACCAAACAGAGGTATCATCTATAGTGCCACCATCGCTGCAAGAGGTCCGCAAGCTGCCAATTATAAATGCGCTAAACACAGGAACACTCTCAGTAAGTTCGAACTCGAAGCGAAACGATATGGCGCACTGTATTTCCCATGCTAGCCAGTGCATAACCAGCAACCTTGTCAGCTGCTGCGTGCTTTCGATACAGCTTCAGAAACGATTCCGGACTGGTTTCTTCTTCTTGTTTGTATGTGTATGACGTGGACAAACGTGCATTGCAGGACTTTTCTATCAGAAATTAGAAGCTAGCCTTTGAAGCATGCTTGTAGCAATTTTGGAACTTCTGGGTGTCTGGAAGTCGGGCAGCATGTACGAGAGCGTGTTTGAGGGGACGAAAATCCTCACTGAAATGTGAGAGAAGGTCGCGGACCCCCACGGACACTCTCGCGGACCCCCAGGGGTCCGCGGACCACACTTTGGGAAACACTGATGTAAGAGATGGTCGTGATCTGGCCTAGCTCCTAAATTTTCGCGCTGCTTGCTGTTTTTGGCGACTGAACGTGTCTTTGCTCGAGGACCCCGAAGTTAAAAGCGACCTGCAGAATCGGTTGTTGGATCAGTGTTCCGTGCCCGGTTTTCGGCCTGATCACTGGGAGGCCTTGAAGCAGGAAGCTGCACACCGCTTTCGGTATTGGGAAACCTCAGCGCACGCTTGAACACCGCCAGTGTAGAGATGCACTTTGGCTGGTATTAGCTATTCTTCGCCACCCTGGCTCTCGTATCCATGATACTGCCTTTGAAATAGGGATGTGAAAAGGCGTCTAGCGTGCCTTAGAATGCACTCTTGGCGAAAATTCGTAGCGCAAAGAAGCGTCGAGCGCTAGTGTCGGGAAGCTTATTGCTCATGCTAGTACGGCGCTATGTAGAAGGAAATCCGAGCTCCTGTATAACCGAGCTCCGGTCAGCTGACGGCTCATTTCTAACCGAACCTGATGACATTCAAGCAGTGATGCGCGATCATTTCGCGACCCTTTACGAGGAGCATCACCCGACGAGTCCGTTATCAACCGAGAGTGCCAACTACTGTAGGAAAAAAATAGAGCATGTAGGATATGGGCCGCTCACGCAAAATGAGATTTTAGCAGCTGTCTCCTCAATGCCGAATGGTAGATGCCCTGGCACTGATGGCCTCGTAGCTGAATTCTACGAAAGGTTCTGGAATGGAGGCCAGATGATTCAGGTATTTAACTTGCGTTTATCCCGAGGAATGATCTGCTTTAGTATGCAGAGCAGAGTTGTTGTCCTCTTGTGTCGTCCAGAAAACAGGATCCGCGGATGCATATCGACCCATCACTCTACTGACATGTGATTATAAAATAGTGACAGAATAGTTCGGAAGCAAGCTAGCTGGTGATATAGATCCATATACTGAAGGAACCCCGAGACGAGGGACACGGAAAAAGGGACTTCGTTGTGGTTGTCCCATTTTTTCCGTGTCCCTCGTCTCGGAGTTTCTTCAGTATGGATAAAATCCTGGCCAAGGCTCTTCGTTTGCGTGTTTCGCCTCACCTTGAGAAAGTTTCGCATCCCTGTCAAGTGTGTTCAGTTCCCGGCAGGTCATCAGACCTGCACAGGGTGGCGATACGTGACCCAATTAAGTGGATAAACATGGGACACATCCCAGCAGTTGTGGCGTCCTTTGACCCGTCTAAGGCGACACAGGTACCTTTATGCAACACAGGCACCTTTTTTTTTTTTTTTCTAGTCTGAGCGCTTATGGGCTCGATGAACCGTGGATACGCTTCGTGGAGGCGTTGTACAGGCAGCATCAAGCATTGTCTCTGCTGCTGGTGGGCTATCGTGTCCCTTTGACATCACTTGTGGTGTACGTCACGGGTGCACTTTGTCCCCCGCCTTGTATGCGATTACCATCAACCCTGTCCTCGAAAAGTTGTGCTCGCTTACATCTTACCCTTAACCCTTTAACTGGTGCAAATAGAACGCATGGTCAAATAATTTTTTTTGTGCATTGATGAAGCTTTAACAAGTCATAAAAGTGTAAAAATGCAAGCGCCAGGTCGCTGCAACACTTCGTTTAGAAATTTCCACACATTTGTGGAAATTGTGAAAATTTATACAAATCGGATGTCAGTGAGCTCAACCGGTCCTAAGTACGCTGATAGACTGGTAATCAATGCCACCAACCCTTAGAAACAGCTAATAACAACATGAAGCCCCCCCCCCCCCTTCCACCGAAGCTATGTAATTCTCACTCACTGCATTACCCCTGAACTAGCACCTCCACAATTTTGTAGAGTTCGGAAATGCGTGTTAGCAGAGAGCCCAATAAAACAAGAAAGAATATTTTTTTTCTGTACGTTTTACAAGGGCCATATTATTACCAAAAAAAGTTTGGATGCATTGCCTGATCTCTGTCGGCGGAAATGTCCTGCACAAAGACGCTCTTTCTCCAAAGCGCCGCAACTTTTGGCGCGCGATCGTCGTCTTTCTTTTTAGATGCCACCCGTGACACCTATCGTCACGATACTAATGCCCTGATTCTCTATTCGCCCTGGGTGTTAAGCGCACGCGAAGGGGCCCTTCTGTCCATGCTTCGTGAATGGACGGAAGGGTCCCTGCGCGTGCACTTAATCCTCAGGGCGGAGCGAGAATCCGGGCCTTAGTCAAACAACAGAACATTGTTTCAGAAGTAATATGTAGGTGTCGGCACTCTTCAATCGCTCTCCTACCCAGAGAACGCCGGTTTTGATCATCAACAAAAAAAATTGTCGAGCAAACAGTTAAAGGGCATGGTTCACAACGCGTTCAAATGCGCTTTGATTGACCAGCCACGTGTTCATCCGCAGTTGACGCTAACGGAATCGCAGACGCTGCACTCTAAATCGTTTCACACCTTTAAAGGTGTAAAATAGGTGTACCTATTAACAATGATCACACCCCTTTCACACCCTACAACTTTGTTTTGGAAGTTTCTGAGGGTGTAACAATGGTGTACTACACCCTCAGGTGAAGTATGGTAATAAGTGTGTCGCCTGGGTGTAGGAAGGGAGTGTGTTTATTTTCGTTCACATGAGCAAAAGTAAATATATACAACAACAGGAAACGGGAAGTTACATTACAAAAGTGCATGGCGTGGATTTACAACATGTCTACCACATTTAGTAATGTATGCAGATTCAGAAGATCTGTTGAGATATAGTGCTTAAATTTCTTAAAACACATTGCTCGCCATTGCAAGACAGAACAAATACATGATAGTGCTCATCATACTCAGCTGTAGTTAATGTTTGTATGAGAAAAATGGTATCAGAGTTAATAACATATATGCCTGTATAATCTCAACGAACGCGGGTAAGTCCTCCTCGGAAGATACTTTGGCAACAACACAGCCAACAGCAAACGTGTTATCATTATCAATTCCACTTTTCACATAGACTACAGATTCTGCGTAAATATCACGGTCATGAATGTAACTCTGAATTGCTTCTGGTGCATGTTGAAGCAGTGTCTCCTTGGGACCATCAGTAGATGTGGCCTTTCTGGCTGCGACCACACGTACATTTGATAAAATTGATGTCTTCTTGCTAATGAAAGGGTTGTAGAGGACGGTGGTCTTCCTCTACATGAGCCCCGACCGGCGATGATGGTATGCCACGGAGAGGCGATGACGGTGGCCTGTCTCCATGGCCGCGCCGGTGGAACTGAGGCAGGTGCGCCTAGCGCGTGGGCATCATCGTCGTTGTCCACGGCCCGCTACAGTGCTTAAGTTTGTGGCGGCCCGTGGAAGACGACGACGACGCGCCTCTGCTGCCGCGCGCTACTGCGCCTGGCAGTCAGTTCTACCGGCACCGTCCTAGCGTGAGGCCACATCCATATGCCCGCTGGGACATTCCATCATCGCCGGTCAGGACTCATGTAGGGGAACACCACCTCCTCTACATTTGGTGACCCGAACAACGAACATCATGTTCGGCGTAATTCGGCCACTCAACATCCTAAATTTTTCGGCGGCAAACCAGCAGCGAACCACCCTCTAGCAGGCAAGGCGCACCGGGACCACTGTTCCACCGGGGACCCGCAGGGAGACCACAGTAAGCTGGCTTTCCGGCCTCCACCTGCTTCATGATGGTCCTCCCGGCACTTCTCTGGCGGCAACCGGCATTCACGCTGTCGTACCGGTCGCGGTACTGTCGCCCACTCAGCAACTCATTCACTCAGCAACAATGCTCGACAACAGTCACTCCACAAGCACTCGGCGCACTCAACAAGGGCTCAACGCACTCAGCAGGGACTCAACACAATCAGCAACAAACAGCTCTCAACAACGATCACTCAACACACTCCCTCAGCAACAAGCAACGCAGCAACTCAACGCCACACAACGCACTCAAGCACCCAACCACTCAGCACTCACAACTCATCTCTGGAACCCGCCCGGACCGCAGCGCCCTTGTTCCCGCCATCCCGCTGCTGCATCAACAGCCACAATCGCAAGCCGTGTCTCCAATCGTCCACCATCCACGAGTCGTCCTCATTCTCCTCTTCATGGTATCGACGCGGACCTCAACCGCATGCACCGCTCCGCGTCTGAGGGGGGGGGGGGGGGGGCAGCGATGTGGCGGCCCGTGGAAGACGACGACGACGCGCCTCTGCTGCCGCGCGCTACTGCGCCTGGCAGTCAGTTCTACCGGCACCGTCCTAGCGTGAGGCCACGTCCATCTGCCCACTGGGACATTCCATCATCGCCGGGCAGGACTCATGTAGGGGAACACCACCTCCTCTACAGTGTTATGTTCTTAAAATGTCGAGTTTTTCTAGCAACATCTTTAAAATGCTGGTGTCTCCCTTCGAAACGCGTACACCATACAGCTAGCAGAGGACCAAACATCCTGGTGAGTCGAGGATAATAAGCCATGTAATGCATTTTAGAAGGGTTAGATATTTGTGGGTACAACACTGCAAAGCATTGAAGAAACGAATAAATGCAACGTTCTAAGTAATGAACGTGCATATGGGGGAGGTGCCTTCTCATGAGAAGGTCTACAATTTTACGAGGAGCCATATACAGCTGCAATGCTTCATTGCCATGCACAGCTGCCACGCCACACATGATTTTCTGTATGTCGGCTCTGCATGTTTACACATATATTTAATTACCTTGATGTACATACATATATGGACCTCAATGTGATTATATGCAATATGCTGGTAATTGTGAATACACAGTTGCCAGCATATTGCCACGAACCCAGCAGTTTTATTCGGCGTTGCACCCTTTACACATCAATTGCCATGAGGGTGTTAAAATACACCTTAAAAGGTGTGCGCCATGAACATTTTGATTTACACCCTTTAAGGTGTAAAATGATTTAGAGTGTGGGCAAAAATAACTCGCATGGTCAGATCGTCGGTGGACGCTCATATTTTTGACGCCTCGCGCAGGGCGTCCGACGCTGAGCGAAGTTCACAGTTGTTTCGCTGTACATTCGTTCCTTGGAGATTGGCCTTTCTTCTACCCGGAGCTCGGCCTATATATGATGGCCTACGATATGTGGGGCGACGCACAGGTTGGTTTCTACGGCAAACCGCTCGCGCACGCGTTGGAACGCAATCGTGTTAACCGGGCTTAGGCTGTCTGGTAGATTGCTGCCATCAGTATTTACATGCGCTGACGACCTCTCTGTCTTCCTGCCGCGGGATAGTTGCATGGAGCCCCTGTGGAAGGCATTTCAGGATTAGGGTGCAGTTTCTGGTGCAAAACTGAACAGGTCGAAGAGTTTTGCGCTCTTTTTAAATGCAAAACCTTCGTGTGATGCTCCATATCAGGGATCCGTAAGAAGTAAAGTCAAAATTCTTGGTGTTGTTTTTGACAAGGATGGGGTGTCTGACCCCCAACAACAAAGTATATCCTCTGGATGTACGAATAATGCTCAAAGGGTTCGTACGTCCGATGGATATCAGTCAGATATCCATCGGACGTGCGAATCCGTTAGGACATTATTCGTACATCCAGAGGATATTCGGTGTTGTTGGGGACATTAACTGGCCCAAAGTGTGTGGTCGCTGCAGTACGGTTCTACGTCAACTTAAACGTGCTGACCTGACCATTACTTTTCGTGCCCGTTTGGTTACCACATGATGGCCGCCTGTGGCTTCTTGCAGATGTGTACATGCTGCCCCCCGGTAATTCGAACCGCCATCACACGGCATGCCTTTCGTTTCCTGTGGTGTGGGTCAGTCGATTGGGTAAGAATGTCCCCAATGCAGCTCGCCCACCAACAGGGAGGGTTGGGATTGCCAGGCGTATCAGAGAACTGCCTTGCACTGCACTCTCGGGCCATTTTTGAAGCACTGCGCAGTCCTCAGCCCCCAGCGTGCGCGTTAACAGAGTATTCTAGGGTTACGCCATCCGGTGGTTGATCGGCCTCGCGACCTAGAACAGAACTAACTCCTCCAGTGTTCACGGCGTGCGCCGAAGCCGTAAGGTAGGTGCGAGAAGTATCACCCAGATGCTGGCGTCTCTCTCTGGACTGTCAGCGACTTCTACGTAGCTTTTATACAGGCGCACTCGGTTCCGTCACTGCCTCGTCCAGTAGCCACGGCGACACGAAAAAAAGTACGCATGACGGCGTATTACGGGGGGGGGGGGGTATGTTTATTGAAAAAAAAGGGAGGAAAGGTTAGTCAGGCATAGGCCGACTTGCTATTCCTTCCATAAAAAGAAAAAAAGAAAGAAAGAACAGAAACGTACACACAGAGACAAACAGACACAAAAGGGCCTTAGAGGCTGGTCGAGAGGCCGGTGGCACGGCGAAAGCTCAAGAGGGTAGTCGTAAGGTAATCGTAAGGCCAGTTGTGCAGGACCGGGCCGAGCAGCGTGGCCAAAGTGACGTTAGGGTAGCCAAGTTGTCGCAAGTGGCGTTGGAGGATGAGTCTTTGTGAGAGGTACCGGTTGCAGGATAGGAGGCAGTGCTCAATGTCGGCTTCCACACAAAAAGTTGCGCAATTGGGGGAGTTCGTCTGGCGCATTTTATACAGGAATGAGGGTGTCGGTGCAACATTCATTCGAAGACGGTGGAGGAGTGATTCTCCCGCTCTATTGCAACGGCAGGCAATAGTAAATTCCCGCAGGGGGTCAATGAGACGTACAAAATTACGGCTGGTTAGCTGGATGCTCGGCGTGCCTGTCTTCAGTGGAATCTTGCCCGCGATGTCTTCCCACTACGCTCACGTTTGCACCAATTTCACTCATGCCGCACGGGTATCTGTCCATCTTGCGGCATGTCTGAGTCGGCAGAGCATTGCTTCTTGCGGTGTCATGTACCATTGTCAATATGGAGTAGGGTAGCGCGACTCTTTGAGCTCCCCAGACGTATGGGGGGCAATGGTAAGATCCCAATGAACCACAGTGCTTAACAGAGCCCCGGGAAAAGGTTTGATATCACTAATGTGTAATATGGAATATAATATGCTTGCTAACCCTGCTACGTTGCTTACTCAAACTTGTTCATGTTGTGCACTATACGAATTTTGTAGTTTGCGAAGAACACCGGGCAGTTCGCAGTAGACCCAGAGTTTACCAGATCCAGAGTTTAGTTTAAATTCGAACAACAACAACGGTTATACTCTGACGATTAAATGGGGAGGTTTTCCACTCTAGGAGCGGAACGCTACCCCATAGTTAATATGAGTGATGACGATGATGAGCGATGATGACGATGAGAGATGACGGTGTTGATCGGAGCGGCGATGGCGATCCTTATCGTGATGGTGGGAATGTCCGAAGTTTAAATTCGAATGCCTACACATATTACGGAAAGCTTAATTGGTCAAAGGATTGGCTCCAGTGCGATGTACAGATGTACTCATCTTCCCCACGCCAGGCCTGGTATACTGACGGACGTCCTCTTCCCCGAAGGTTGTTATGCGGAACGACTTTCAAAAACTTGCGGCCTCGTGCGCTTTCTTCAAGAAACGGGCCTCGCGGAAAGACCACTCTAGTGCACCTCTCACCTACAGTGTGCCTTCGTCCCATCAGTATCGGTCATCCTGCCTACGCATCACTTTGAAATCCTCAACTCCCCTCTCCCCCTTTGCTTTTTTTTTGGTTATAGTCGTGACGATGCCCACTTGAGTGCGGCCAACAAGGGCAAGCTACCTCGACACCCCTCCCTCCCCCTACAGATTTTGCATTAAAATGTGTGAGGAAATAATATTCTGACTTAAAATTATGTCGGGTGCGGGTAAAATAAACTCGTTATTAACTGTTACGTCAAATTTTCCTTTGGGTTAATACGCAAGACGGTGGGCATCGACATGACAGCGGTTAAGAATTCCTGACTCCTTTCAAGCGCCGCGAGAAATCTGTGCAGGTGGTACGCTGTGGACACGCAATGCAATTAGCCCATTTGCCTTCATTTGTATTACAAAACTCGTCCAGGACCACAGTGCAGTGCCGTCCAGATAAGTATCTGTTGTTCATTGAGAGCGACTCAAACTGTACGCAAGTGCCATGGACCAATACCGCGCCCACAGGTAACTTGCATTCAGCCAGCTTCACCCACAGTCCCCACGCCAATATAGCCCGCAGGTGGCGCGCTGTGTCGAGCCTTGAGAGCAAGGGAGCGGGAGTGTCAAGTATTTCAAGTATACCACGGTCTATACTACTGACAAATGAAAATCAGTTCTGAAAGAAAAGTATCGGGATAGGCAAACGAACAGAAGCCACTATGATGTAAAGGGAGCATCCCTGACCGCGAACAGGGAGTGTCCAGATTCAGCCCGTGGTGCTGGCACTGTTTGACCTTTATGTGAGTTACTTGTTGATAAGTGTCCGCATAAACTGTTAGAACCTTGTTTGAGTATACCATTTTAGAAATGAACGCTTTAACCGGTGCAGACTAGGGGCCACGAAAAAAAAAAATAGAAATCGAGAATACGGTAGGAAATCCTTAACTTTTCGAAACAGACAATGTTGCGGACGGAAATTTAGAACCAACTATGTACCCCCGCCCCCTCGAGTACAAGTTACGGGCAAAACGTAGCTAAATTACAGCAACAGTTACTCAAGTTAGAAAATATTTTTGGTAATTAACTACTCTAAAACTCAATAATAAGAGCAACTTAGTTTTAATTACGTCACAGCTCTATTCGCGGGGCTATACGTCCTATATGTGGTTATTGCGGTCCAGTAAACTGAGGGCGAACCTTGACCTTTCAAATGACAGTGTAGTTTATAATACGGGTCGAGTAAGGTCCAATTCCATCTGCAGCAAATGGATTCATTCCTACTTGAAATGCCTATGCAATGAATTACTAAGTGATTCGATCCAAATGTCTATTAGAAGAACGATTCAATCCAAAGCCAAATCCATCTTCACACCCGTGATTCAATCCAAATCCTACCTATTAATCGATTAGCAGGATTTGGCCGTCAATCAAATCCACATGGCTTTCGTGTGGATTTAAATCCTTCCAATAAATTTACTCTATTTTGTTGTTAAAAACAGACTCCAAAATGACGTATCCCTTGCATACCGGTTCATTGGTTGCTAATAAAGGCTGGAAGGAAAAACGGCTTAGCTTGATCCTTTCACATTGTAATACGAAGCTATTTTGGAACAGTCACCTTGAAGTACTTTTTGTTTGAGCCGAGAAATATTTTTATCGTACCTCATTCGCTATTAACTGGGTTAAACGGAACAACGGCAGGCTAACAGCTATCGTCCAGCTGTACGAGCATCAAATCTGCCGTTTCCATTTTCCTTTCATTTCGTGCATCTCATGATAAGCCTTGGAGAGCAAAAAAAGAAAAAGAAAAGATAATTCTCTCATGCCAAACTAGTCAAACGAGTGAATGTCAAGGAAACGGGAGTTTCGTTACCCGTCTAGTCGACTAATATAAAAGGCGCGGCTACCAGCGAAGGTGTATGTCAGTTGCATCGCTGAGCTTATAGGATGAACAAGTTGGTAAGTACGTTGGTACGGTAGTCCAGGAAAGCGCGCAGAGTACTCGGATGCCTTGCTGCTATTTAGCACACTGCGACTATGTATTGCTTGCTATGAACTCTCCAAATAACCACGATATTTCTCACTTTCTAAAGACACTTAACGTATATATTCGAACCGCGAGAGGGACGTCGGGGCAGACGGAGTAAAAAAAAAAAATCGACATTGGTATACGTTCTTCGTAGTGAATTTCATAAATTACGAGTTATTTGACTGAGTATATAAAAATATTGTCAGACTTTTCATTGTTAGAGTGGTCGTTTAGAAAAATGAATGATGCATTGAGCATATCTACGCGTTTCATTTTTACCACATAGTCTTTACCTACAGAAAGGCACTTGTTCCAGCTTTCAACCATCAGCGCGATGACTTTAGAACAGAATGCTTCTCCGCACTGCCGAACACTTGTCGTAACACTATAATTAGCTGAAATTTTTCTATGAATCTCCTTTCATGCTTTCTTCAAACACTAGCTTAAGCACAATATGATCTGAATCTCAGATCATCACCCATGCTCTACATGCTACCCCGGATGGCTCAGATAGCTATGCATAAGGCGATAGAAATATGGGCCCTATACAGTTCACATTCTTTTGTTAGTCTTTCTTTCGTTTCTTTTTTCATTTCTCTCGACAGGAACAGAAAGGCTTGGCTGCAATTCTCCTCGTATGTTACAAATACGCGTATGCATGCATGTATAAGTCAGCATATGATATAATTATATTGAACTCCAGATAGAAACGCTAACGTCGTATAATATGCTTATGTACTTTCTCCCCTTTTATATACAAATAGCAAGTCAACCTGTGTAGAGATCACCCTCTCCCTTACTTTACAACTCTCTCTTTTCTTTATTTCATTCATTCCCGTAACGTTTTTCTTTTTTTTTCTTTTTTTTCAGACTGTGTTTCTCTTTGCCTTCGGCCTGTTCACCACCGCTACGGCTGGTGGGTTTTCGGGCCATGGCGGTGGTCTTGTTCTTGGCCATGGGGGATTTGGTGGTGGCTTCGGATTTGGCGGCGGCCATGGCCACCACGTGCATGCTCTTCGAGGACCAACGTACTTGGTGAAAACTGTTCATCACGTGCACAAGCTTCACGGCGGAGGCGGATACCTTGGTGGAGGGCACGGCTTCAGCGGTGGCCTCAAGGGATTCGGCGGCTTCGGAAGTCATGGCTGGCACGGGCGATAGGTCAGTATATTTTGTTATAAAAACGTTCACAACGCGCATGCCTATTCTCTAGTGCTGCAGTGCTCAAGAAGGAAACGTGCGTCAAGCAAACCGATTATCTGAATTACGTTATAATGTTTTGTTTTTCTTGTTTGTTTGTAATGTTTTTGTATTTTGTTTTGTTATATTAAGCGCCCATTAACAGCCTAGACCGTGGATATGTTGCACACGCTCTGTAAGTAAGTAATTGTAAGTGAGCAATAAGCAATCTATTAATTATAATTCATATGCTGTGGAGGTTCGCTATGGGAAGTATTGCCGACAATATGTTCAAGGCACGGTGTCTGTTGTGCTTCTGTACAGGGTATCAGTGGTATCAGTAAATGCTTAAATTGAAGTATAGCTTAATAGCGAGTTTTAGAGTTTCAGTGCGTCGTATATCGCCTTTGCGTACGTAAGGAAAATCGTCGTGGTTCTGCGCATTGTGCTAAGCTCTCTTGATGTTTTGCGCATGCGCAGAACCACCAACGCTGTGCCTTACGTACGCAAAGGCGATAGCGCACGATGCACTAAAACTCACGAATATCGCATGTGCTACACTATATTTGTAGAGAAACTGTGTATTTTCATTTGCCCGAGCTCTACACACTCTAACGAATGTGTTGTTTTTTCTATATCCTAGTACAGTCTGTTTCAAGTGAACAAAGATGAACGAAGACATGGGAAGCCCTCTTGTAGTGCCCAGTTGGACGCCGTCTTTCTTGAAGACTGAAATGAAGGATGCTGATTTCGTGTACACACTTCTTGTAAATAGACATATCTCACACTACTGTACCTGTTTACCTCTCAACCTGACAAATACAAACAACTGTTGTGAATCTATTTTTGTTGAATGCACAGTCATTTCAGTACGATGACAATACACACACTTATCTCGTGTTATCTGGCATGTAGGACTATAAGGCAGAGTTAGTGTCAGTGCAAAGGGGTCTATCTCCATAGGTATAGTTGTCCTGCTTGATGACAACAGACAATGAATATTTTAAGTTGTTCTCCACTATTTAGGCTAAAGTAGGAGTACGTGTACAGGGGCCTACCTCTATATGTATGTTCCCTACTTGATGACAAGACACACATAATATATTCTATAATATTCCAGGCGTGGTTTTTGACACACGCAGTTTCTGAGATTTCTAGCTACACGCCAGTTAGAGCAAGCTAGCACCGAGTCAAATGCAACAGAGGGCCTACAGGATAACAAAGCCAGCTCCTTCAATCTGTCTTTGTCCGTCGTTCGATGGCTATTCCCTAACCTGTGCCATGGCCTCACTCTTCGCCGTCTCCAGCACGTCCTCCATCTGTCTTCATTCGTCTATTCAGCATCTTTTTCCTCTCCTGCCACTTTGATCGAATCCTCTCACTTTCAATAACGAAAAATCCTAGACTTGGTACGACAAGAAACGCACCCAAAACAAAGTCTTCTTGTCGAACCTTTCCTCCTTCTCCCTTTCGTGTCGACCCTTGTCTCTTTTTTGGTCAAGGATTTTCGCCACCAGCTTGCTTGATTTTTGACATTCTTTCAGTTTGGCTTTGACTTCCCTGATTTCAGCAAATAGTTTTCTTTTTTTTTTTTTTTTTCATGTACGATGGTTGGTGACATTCCAGTTAAGGCTTGTGAAAAACAAATTTCCACAAAATGACATTTTATTGAGAAAAGTACCTTGACAATGCGACAGGAGCCCATTCGTCACCCACCGAACTCCTAACGACAGCTTGTATCATCATGGCGAATCCCGCAGGTTGTCTTCGTGCAGTGCAACGTAGTCTGCCGGTGTGGATTCGGTGTAGGAACGAATGGAACGACAAATGAAACGCGGCGCACGTCGCACTGAAGGGACCAATGTAACATGCACACTTAAGCTTTTCTGGACTACAAAGTAACTGAAGTAACTGAAAAAGTAACTGAAGTAACTGAAAAGTGTAAGCTTTTCTGGACTACAACGACCAATGGAATTCCCCGCAAGTTTCTGCCACGAGCGTTCGAGATTCGAAAACTTGTATTTTTTTTTATTTTTTTTTTTTTCAGTTTTGCCACAAAAGCTGTTAGTGAACAAATGAATCGTCTCTGTACCAAAACGTTCAGCACTGTTGGACATTGCTGATGAATGCACATGGGGTATTTTATCGTTTGCAGAATTTTTATAATAAAACGGCAAGGCAAGGAGCCGAACATCCTGTCAGAAACCATATGTAACTACTGGGCGACTAATTACCTAAAATTCATTACTTAGCTTATTAATTAGATGTTAGAAGTGCCTGGTTTCAGTTTCGTCTCAAAAGACGTGCTTGTTTCAGAACATCTGAATGAGGGTGTGGATTAGATAATGTCTGGCTGCAATTCTGCTATATCGCATTTCCCCGAAAACATCTAATTAATGAGTTAATTAGTGAATGTTAGGTAATTAGTCGTCCAGTATTTACGTACGCTTACCGACAGGATGTCCCCTGGCTGCATATGCCATAGCGAAAACCGCATCTATGCGTAGCCCTCATACGTTTTTTGTGAAAATTCTGTAAATGATAGATAATAAAAATAAAACTTGTTTGCCTATTTCGCATGGTGGGACCTTTCTCATACGTAAACTCTTAAAAATAAACTTCACCGCATAGCACGTTCCTAGCCAACCATCATCCCGAGTGACATCGTTCTCTCCCCTGATTTATTGAAAACGGGAGAATAGTCACAAAAAGGGGTACGCCCCGCGTTTTCCACACATCAAGAGTGATAGTGCTGTCACTCTGTACAATGGTTGGCCTTCAGCGTGCAATGTGGTGAAGCTTTGTTTTAAGAGTGTAGAGTCTGAAGCTCGTAGTAAAACCTTACCCACCCATCAGTAAAACATCTCTCATCTCCTCGTAGCAAAGCCTGGAGACGTCGTCTCTAACGCCTCGGAAACTATTCGAAAGTAAGCCAGTTATCCTCTCCGTTAGCAACTTGCGGCGCACTGGTCTTGTGGAGCGAACGCACCATTTTACGAGTAGTGCAGTGCAGCCGAATACAGCAAGGAGTTCCATCGCCCGCCACCACCAGTGCCGTGCAGCGCAGCGCACGTTTGCGCAAGCCAGTGTGGCGCCATCTCTCGTGTACAACAAATATCTATACGATGTTTATTGGATGCTTCGAATGACACGGAGTCTCTCCACTGGTTCCTATAGATTTCCTTCATATCATCTGTTTGGTTCGTGATTGGAATGTAGAAGTCACCAGACGCCTGTTGCATTGGCCACCTGCATGTTGCAAACTGCAGTTCTCGCGCTGTCTCGCATACCGCGGCAGTGGCACGTAACCAGTCCAGCGTGCGTACGCTATGTACGAAAAATTCCGTTCGTTTGGCGCTAAAGCAGAGGAGTTTAAGTTGTAGAGTACGCAGTCAGGGCTTGCGTACGCAAGGAAGGAGCGTGTGCAGACAGCGCACGTGCTGTACTCAAACTCATGTTCTGCGCTTGTGGAGTGTGTACCCGCTATTTCCTGGCATGCGCAAAGTGGTTGCGCAAGCCTTACTAAAACTCTCCAGTAGCGTTGCTCACGGCGCATGTACAGTGTCAGAATCGATATTTTCTTGCGTACACAACGTTGTTGCGTATGCTTGTGTAGGAAGCAGTAAAACTGGGCTTCACATATTCATTAGAGAGTTTTAGTTGGTGCGTACGCAAGGAAGTCGCTTGTTCACACTAGAGCCCTGCACGGGCCGACTTTTCCGGGCCCGACCCGGCCCCGGACATTCATGTTTTTATGCGGCCCGGCCCGGCCCGATGGCCCAGTGAATAGAGCCCGTCCCGTCCCAGTGAGTCAGTGAATAGAGCCCTGCCCGGCCCGGCCCGGCCCGGTGACTCAGCGCGTGGATCCTGGCCTAGTATTTCCAGACGTGACGTACGCGTTTCTAGCGCTTATCACACAAATTTATAAGTAGATTTATAAGAAGAGAAGACACGGCCACAAACATACAAGAACTGTCGGTTTGACACCACAACAGCACGAGACCAAATTAAATCCAGGACGCAGGCGGGCAAGTGCGTTACCGTTACACTACCAAGTTTTTTGTGGATGTAGAGGATGCCATTGACAAACCCCTCCCAATCCTTACCCCTCTCACCAAGCTTTGCGAACGTGTTTGTGAAATACGTGAGGAGTCAGGAGCAATGTAAAGTGGCTTTGAGAATGTTATAGAGGGTCGAACCATACGCATAATGCAATGTCCCTTGCTTGTTTTTGAAAATACTATGCACAGGAATGACGCAAGCACGTGATTATATGAACTAATAGTCCTCCATGGCGTGGAATTAGCTACGTGACCCGGTCGAGCCTGACTCTCGGAAACATGTTTGCCGGCCCGGCCCGGAGCACACAGCCAATCACAAGCCCGGCCCAGCCCGCTCGGCCCGGGTCGGGGGCATGGGCCCGTGCAGGGCTCTGGTTCACGCTGCTCGTGCGCTGTATGTAAAGTCACGTTCTGCGCATGCGGAGTGTGCGCCCTCTATTTCCTTGCGTACGAAAAGGGATTGCCGTACGCAGTACTAAAACTCGATTCCTATTGTGTGTCGGCTGTGCCAATGTGGGGCAAGGGAAGGTAGGAAACTTTTTGAAATTTCGACACGAAAACAGCACTGTGATGCTAAATCCTTTGAGGTAAATTTGGAGACCTGCCATGCGCATACCAAATCGACAGCGAACAAAAGGAATCTTTTTTTTGAGCTAGTACGACTGCTGAGGAAAACAACACTGCATCAAGGCCATTATCTCTCTTGTCCCATTCTGTGCACTGCTGCGTATCATTAGTCTATATAGTGCTTCCCAACTTTCACGAAGCAACGTTTTCACAAGGAAAAAAACTGTGCATTCCGAGCAGGGCACTGCGGCGGTCGAGGTAAAGCTACACAAGCACAACTCCAACGGTACAATTCTTTGTCGAGACTGTCTCAGTGTTCCCATTATCGAATGCCGCGGTGCAGAGAGCGGAAAACGAAACTAAATGTAGAAAATTTGTTCGCTAAGCGCAAGCGTTAGAGTACAATGTGACCAGACGTCCCGGTTTGGGCAAGACAGGCCCTGCATTTACAGTGGCAGTCCCGCTTTGGATGCAATGAACCCAAACGGTCAAAAGATGCGTCTAAACAGCGGAAGAGTTTTCAACATTGTCGAAAGCAATGATCGCGGGGGCACGCTCTGCTCACAAAGTGCTTCAGTGTGAGCACGGTCTTCGTTTAATGATCATTGTTTTTTTTTTATCCCGTGTTAGCGCCGCGAAGCAACTGTGACTGTCAGCGGCGTGGACAGAGGGACAGGACAGTGGGCAGGAATAATGTGCCACACACATCTGAGGCTCAACAACGTAAATTTGTAGGTAATTGTGTGCAGGCTTCAGTAAAAGTATTTTTTTCTCAGTCACCATCCTCACCACCACCACCGCCGTTGTCTTCGTGGTCAACGTCATCATATAATAACAACGACGACCACGATGGTGGTGCTGGTGGTGATGATGATTATGAGAGAAAAAAAAATCATACCTTTACCGAGAGCTGCGCAATAGAATATTTACATTGCTGAGGTTGAGACGTGTGTGGCGCATTTTTCCTGTGTGATACAGACAACATAGCGTTACACACATACGTTTAGGTATGGAGGTAGTAATATGCACTGTTTGAAGTCGTCTTACGATAAGTAAAGATATATGGGGCATCGTGTTATCCAGCTTAAAAAAATATGTAGCAGTGGCAATATTTCATAGCGAAGCGCTTAAGCAAGCAAACAAGAAACTTCCTTTACAAACAACAGCAGCCCAAAAAATACAAGACAGTGCGTTACTTTAGCCGATTATTATGATTAAGAACAGAAAAAAACTAAGAAAGCTGACTACGTTCTCTGCATTCTACGAGGTCCACTACAAAGCACACATGCACTTCTGTCAGAAATCTGGAGGCGTCTGACAACATCCTACCGTAGTTGAGATATTTCTCGCGACCTTCCCGTCCCGTGTAATGCTCTTTAATGTATATAAGGATGAACGTGTAGCTTAAGGTGTTCTGTTTTTCGTATGCAACGCCGCTAAGGGAAACATCGCACTGGGCATGACACCTGCCAGCCATCTCAACGTACATGGGGTTTCAGCACATTCTGATACTAACGTTACTTCTGCCTTCCACATCGCATAGCGATAGCAGTTTACGGATGAGGTACGCCGTCTTAATTCGCTAGATTTTTCCTGTTTTCCTGTTTCTTTATAAAGACCGGAGCGTGCTGTGCACCATCACTGTGCCATTATTCATGAATTGGCCGCGTTCAAACGAAAGAGTTATGCGCTGGAGCGGCGTGGTTCTTGAAAAGAAGCGCTTCTGATCTCTGTCACGCTCAACGTTCCAGCTGCATTTTGCCTTGGCACATTGACTCCATGAATTCCAAAGCATCATAAGGAAAGGCTTGCTTCGTTCCTGATAAGTCATCTTTTGATTTAATACTGTTACTTCCATCAAGGGGGAAATTCGGCAGCGGCGATGGTGCTGGCCATACTTATGCCGTGAGTCGGACACGTACTCTAACACGGGTCCGAGGATGGAGTCCTCCACAAGGGAGTGTTGCGTAATGAGGGTTTAGCGCAAGTTAAAGAACTTCGGGCGTGCAAAATCAAGCGGAACGGCCACTGTGGCCTTGGCCATGACCATAGCTGTCACGGTACGCCATTACACATAAAAATAGTTTGCACGACGGGGTTCTCTGCAGTACGAGGAATAGACTTTGCAAAAAAGAAGAAGAAGAAAAAAAGCTTGCACGACATTGACCAGATTCCATCGCCGACTAAAGCAGGAACTTGTGAGACTTCCATTTACGGAGGAAAATGAGTGCTCGAAGTGTTCCGCCTGGCGTTCGTATTGTATCTTGGCTGCTCAGTGCCGTGGTGCCCGAAAGAGACTGCGTGTGGTAAAAACTAGTGTTGCACGCTCTACTTCACAAACCATTTTGACGTCTCCAGTTTCTGCGCATTTCCACCCACGCTTTTCTTCGTCGAACCACAGAAGTAATCAGGGAGCATGTAGGTGTGAATGTCATTAAACACGTTCATGTTCCCCATTTTGCCTGTTTGGATTCGCCACACTTCATTTCTGTGGCGCGAGGGAAATGCTAAGAATAGTGAGGTACAGTTCGGAACCTACTTAACAATAACGCCGTTTCGTCGACCGCAGGTGGAGCAAAGCTATCCTAGCAGCGCTTTGGAAAGGTGAAGGGAGGGAGGGTTTGGGCTACGCCACTTCTCCTAGACGGAAGTCCGTCGTGAACCAGCTGCGCTGACTCAGGAACGCAACGAACCTAGCCACGACATTCTCCCCTCGAACAGGAGTGAACTAGCCCAAACACTCCCTTCCTTTATCTTGTCCAAGCGCCAGAGGGTGGCTCTGCTCCAGCTCTGGCCGATGAAGCTGCGTTATTGTTAAGTATGCTTCAAGCGGTTGATCAATCAACTTTTGATTTGTTATTTATTTTTGACCGATAAGAAATGCAGCTTCGCCAGGTCACTGCGGCATGGCCGGAAACGAGGCTGTGCGTATGCTGCGGCATACCGAGCACTCCAACACAATCACTTTTATCTACACATTACTTTTTTAGACATTTTATGTGTAAACAGCTTGTCCTCCGTCGGACACCTTCTTGCTATAAGGGTCACACCCCTAAAGAATGGTGCTTTCTAAAACACCCTTCAAAACAGCGTATTCTATAAAAAAAAAAAAAAAAACACTGTCGCAAAAGGTGCATTATACAAAAAAAAAAAAAACACTTTTTCCAGGGACGTATTCCATTCAAAACACAAGATGTGGAAATGCTGTTTTTTGTGCCGTTATCCCACACGTTTCCACAAATATTGGACTGTTGCTTGGCGACGTCCAGCACATGTATTAATCCTTGACACACTGTAGTTGGTTCTCTTGCAGTCTCAGTCTTGTTCATGCTAAACGTTAGAGGGAGTCGGTCTGCGTGGCCGTTCTTCCACTCTGATGCCAATACATATATCTTTGCGGGGCATAGTGTGTGAAGATAGGCGCTTCATCTTTTTTGTGGCACACATGTCTGTGTTCGTCTTAAAACGTTTTTCGAAGTCTCAGAGCACACATACGCTTGTCTCTTGTGCAGTTTACTGCACATCGGTTTCAGCTACGTTGTAATGGTCAATTCTGTCACATTGACGATATATAAAAGTGCCTACCTCATAATCTTATACTTTTTGTTTTGTTCGCATATATCAACAATTAAAACATTATTTTCAACGCCATATTTCCAGTTCAAATATGGTGTAAAATGGGTGTACAAGACGCGAACACCCTTTTCACCATCCTCACCTTTAACGATCGACGCTGGAGTAAGATGTGGTGTGTTTTGATATCACATCTTTAGTGACGCTGTTTATGCACCTCTTACTTCTGCATGCGGAACAAGAAGGGGTATTTCCATAAAAACATACTTTTATGAGCGGTTACGGGTGTACAAAAATTTACAGTGCACGCACTGATATTCTTGCTTTGCAACTGCAACATATGCCACCAGGATACTTTCATGCTTGCTTCAATGCACATTTGCTCAGCAAAGTTAATGTTCCTCATTTCATGCACAACGTTCAGCTAAGCTGAAGTGGTCAAGTTGGGCACATTCATGTAACATAGCGTCATCTATTATCAGTGCCTGTTAAGATACCTGGAATATACTGTTCGTAAACTACATATTCTTTTTCTCTCTCAAATTTGTCAACCTTTCATTCACTTTGGTTGGTCCATACTAAATTTTGTTCGTTTTCTGTTACGATATTTTGAAAGGCTATACTGTATGTGCGGGTATAGCCTTTGGCTCCGTCCTGTATATGCCAAACATGTATGTATAATATATATATGTTTTGCAGTATGCAACGTTCGTGTTCAAATAAGGTGTAAAAAGGGTGCATAAGCCGTGAACACCCGTTTCAATACTTGCTCTGACACCCTTAATTATCCCTTCCATATATTTCTGTATAGTTTTCTGTGTTTCTGTTTTTTCTTCATCCTTTTTCTTTCTGGGAATAGCAAGCCTCGTGTATGGCTAACCTTTCCTTTCTTTTTCAACCATTAAACATATCCTCTCTTCCAGTGTAATTACGGTGTACATTACCGTTGCTTTAACACCGTTACTAGCATAGTTTCACAACTTTTTTAACGCGCTTTTGGAGTAAAAACGAAGCGTTTATGTGGAAAAACACCCATTTTAAGTCTAAAAAAGTGTCACTATGTATACTGTGGAATCCATTTACTTCACAAAAGGCGACCGAAAGAGATGATCAGCAAATTCAGGCAACAAATGTGCAACCACTTCTTGGCTAACAGGATCTGCTCGGTCTTCGCTGGTGCAGGGTTGACCCTGAGTTACGCTTTCTAGTACCAACGTCCTTCCCTCGATATTGTGCGGTACCAAATAGGCTGTGAGGCTAGCCCTATTCGCAAAGAGTGTGGTGGACTTGCCAACGTAGAGCACATACTCCTCCGCTGTCGGACTTATATCAACGGGAGGGGTACACTGCAATCAGAGCTTGCCACCCTTGACTGCCGCCCCTTCAACTTGTCGTGCATCCTCGGCCCTTGGGACACCGCGGCCCACTCGAGGGCGGCCTTACGTCATGTATTTGGTTTTTTTTAGGCGACTGACCTAAAGGACTCATTGTGGCCACGACAGCGCCCTCGGACATTCCCATCATCACGATCAGGATCGCCGTCGCCGCTCCGATCAAAATCGTTATCAGTCATATTAGACCCTCTAGCTGTGGGGTAGCGTTCCTAGGGTGGAAAACCTCCCCACTTCATCGTCAGAATATAAGTGTTGTTGTTGTTGTTCCATATTGTGCCTCTTCTATATGTTACGACAGAATGTAGCATACAAGGTACTTTGTTCTACAAACTGGCCAAGTAGCCTTTTCTCTTCAGGATATTTAATATGACCAAGTAACCTAAAGGCAAACGCCCATACAAAAAAGTCGTGGAGAACACAATACATACACGCTTCGAGTGCTCCAAGTACGCCGACAGTCTCAGGGACCTATAGGAGCGGGTTTGGCTCGTCTGGACGCCCGACCCTTTGACATCGTGACAATTCTGGGTCATCAGCCATCTCATCATCAGCGACAGCTTTGAAAGCGCTCCAACGTTTCCATTGAGACACCCAGCTAACACTAACAGACATTTGGTGACTTTTACCGTGATAACATGACAAGAGTTCCAAGAGTACGGCAACAGCTGAACTGTGACTTGCTAGTCGCTACTTCCTTTCCTGTTTCTTTTTTCTTTCTCGTTTCCTGCTTTGTGCGTGTGCATTTTTTTTTAAAACTGACTCTATGTAGGTGTACTGGGGTAGCCTGCCGGACTTTGTCGCAACTGACGTCCCAATTTTTTTTCTATGTCATCATCATCAACAACAACGTCAACTTCACTGAACCCATCAAGAAGTGTAGGTGCGATCCAGCAGCCGTCTGGCCGTTTCGACGGCAGCCTTATTTCAATGTTATTTAGCGTCGAAGGCTTTGTTTTGTGTTTTCATGTTTGTGTGCAAAGCCTCAGCTCAGTTACATTCGAAACATCATCCTCACCAGATGTCAGCCTGCTTCGTTCTACGTATGTAGGTGCGTGTGTTTGAAAAAAAAAAAGAAAAAGAAAGAAAAAAACATTAATCAGCGATCTGGAAGTGTTATAACACTCCTTTCCTTTCCTAGGCGTTTAAAGCGCGATACACGCAGCGCTATGCGTACAACCGCATCAGTTTCAACTGTCTAGTCCCTGTGACAAACTGCACTGCGTCTGGTATATGAGAACTAGAAGAGGTTCACTCTTTCAATGAAGCAGTCCGTGACTTGCACGAGATGCAGGCACATGAGAAGGGAGAAATATTTATATAAAAAATTACGGCGCAAATTAGTGCAAATACTAAAAGAATTGAAATTATGACCATCACCAAATGCGTACATGCACGCAAATACGTACGCACATATACAGCGTATATACTCACCATCATCGAGAACAATCTCATGCCATGACATGTGACGCACCGCGGCCACCCGGGCCGCGATGAATTTGTGAACGGTCACAAAAACGAGACACTGTTTATCAATTCTTTTCACATAAAGCACAATCGGGCAGCGACGAAAAGGCAAATCTATTAATTTCACGCCAACGTAAGCTAACTATAGAGACTGCGCACCTACCCATAACAGCATGCTCGATTCTACGACACTCCCAACTACATAACATGTACTTAAAATAAATAAATCAATCAAACCATGGGAATCATGAGCCTTCCGGCTATCTTTACGATCAAAGTAAAGGAGCTCCAGACCACCTGGTTTACGCAATCGACTTGGCAATATTAAGCCTCAGTAAAAAGGCTGCGGGAATTTTTATAGGCGCAGAACCAAAGGCAGAAACGCCCCCCATCAAAAGCGGAGTGGAGCCTGTGCGGAGGTATGTCTTGGGTGAACGATCTCCAGGAGGGCAGGTACGTTGGAGCCACGCGCATGACAGTCGGCCGGGATATAAGCCTGCTAATGAGGATTATATAGGGCGTCCTGCTAATTTTCCTGACGCGAAATAACCCCTGGAGCGGGCTTTTCCAGAATGGGCTTGCTCACCCGCTGCGGCGGCCGTGTTATTGACCACAGTGGCGGTCGCAACCTGTTCGATTCGTGCTATAACTACATACATAATATGAGCACTGCCCGTTCTCGGTAAACAATTATGACGTCATCAGTCGCCGGCGCTGTATTCGGGTATAGTGAACTCTATTGTAAGACATACCATAGGAATTTATGAAAAAAAAAAAGAAGAAGGGAATAAAGCAGGATAATGTGTTGGCAGACAAACATGGTCGTCGTATATTTGTTGTTGTTCTTGTTGTTGCCCTGCACGCTACAGTGGGCAGTTACACAATCTACTGATAAGCTATACAGTTTTGTTAAACGAAGCATAACAACTAAAATATAAAACTCTAAAGCTTTCCTTTAATGGTTACAAGCTTTCATGCAGTGGACTGCATTTCGTCTGGTACACCTACCTGACAAAATGCAGTCCACTGCATGAAAGCTTGTAACCATTAAAGGAAAGCTTCAGAGTTTTATATTTTTGTTGTTACTTCTGCCAAGTGGACCTTGACCCAACCCCCTACATTCTTCTTTTGTTAAAAGACCAAAATACTACTTGGATGGACACCCCTCTATCTCTCGCTAACAAGAGAGTGTCGTTGTACCAGAAGTTATGTACGATGTTAATTTTCTCGTAGCACTCGCTTTGCAGTACCTGTTTCACCGCGTTATCTTCGCGTTATTACAATTCACACGAAGCCGTCCAGACAAAAATCATTCGAAATGCACTGCTTTCTCTACGTCGTATCAGTCACGAGGATACACCAACCTAAAGCTCCGCTCGGTCGATTAGCGTGTGAACATTCTAGCAAACTGGAGCTTATTTTCCCCTTTTATTGGTGCCGCTGCTGTCCGTTCTTATTAAGGACATGCCACGGAAGTCTCATGTATTCGGTTTAAAAAGACCAGTTTAATAAGCTTCAACGCTAGACGATGAATTACCCCTCACCTCATTTGGTCGATCGTCTCGGTTAATCTACATACTGCACCGTAATAAGCAGAAATAATCGGATCAGCTTCTGCACGATTGCATCCTGTAAAAAACATTTCTCTCAAGTGATAAGTATATACAGTATATATAAAGAACAGAAAAGCGCGTCATTCCAAGCGAAGCAGTTTGACTTACGCGTTGACTTTCTTTTTGTTGCCAAAGTGGTCACTCTTCAAGAAAGTGGAGCAACATCTCTTGAACGGTAGCTGAAGTGAACGCATGGCAGCAAATGACGGCTGCCCGTTCTTTTTTGTCGACACGGTGAAGAAGCTCGCGCGCTGCGTTCATCCCTTTCGTGATTAACAAGTGACCGTGAAAAGAAAAGACACACAGAGATAGAACGAAAAAAAAAATGTAGGGACGATTGCGCACGCGAGCAGTGAAGCTTGGCAGAGGGTATAAAAGCGGGCATGACCTAACAGCACCCATTCACAAGTTGCCTCAGCGTGGAAGCATCATGAAGACTCTGGTAAGTCGCTTGGATACCTAGAAACGGGTCTCGTATAGCACCACGTGAATCTTCTCTCTTTGAAGAACGAGCTGGCGAAGGTAGGAAATGTTTGGTTGTAGACTCAGCGACTGTGTGCCAACAGATTCGCTGAGTTTACGCTGCCGTATACTGAATCCCACTGTAACCTAGCCAATGCTCCTGTAGCGATTCCCCAGCCGCAATGCTCTAAAAGAGTCTTCAATGAATGCATTTTACAAGTGTATCGCGAGCAAATATTGATTTGGGTTTTGTGCTTCATCGATGTTTGCTCGCCCAGAATGTTAACATTTTTAGGGGTTAACTCCCTTCAAGCTTTATTGTTGTGCCTTCCACTTTGCTTAAGCGGACTGCTCTTATTCATTCGAGACAAACATTTTCCTGTTGACATTCGCGTCGCGCTTCAAAGAACGTATCATATGCTTCGAGGCGAGTAAAGATGCAAAGAAGGGGACTTCTTTACATCTCACTTGCGAGCTTTGCTTCCCCCATCACCTATCCTACCGCACACATACAAAACACGGCAAGGTTAGAGAGGAATCATCCCCGAGTAAATTGTTTCACCTGTTCCTATAGGGTGTTTTCACATGATGTCAAACGAACACGTTTGGCCGCCATGGTGGAGCTGCCGAGATTACCTAGCATTTGCTCAAAAACGAAGCCTTGAATAGTGTTTCGAAATGCGGACGAGTCCGTACCGTTCTTTTATCATGAAAACACTTCGTCATTGTCGTTCTCACATTTTCTTTCATGAAAACTATGGTTGTCGCATTGAAAAATAGCGCAGTCTGTCATCTTTCAATGCCGCTAGCACGAAGGGTGACCATCATTGGGAGGAGCTTACGAGCATGCCACGTCACAATGTGACGTAGATGAAACCTCCCTATACTCCGAGATAACTCTGGAGCTGCAGTCACAGCGGCGTATATCTGCGCAAGCGGAGAATATAGTCCGCGCATTGAGAGTGGGACATGCGAGAAGGTGGCGGACGCCAAGCAGGCGAGGAAGCCAATTCACATGTTTTGTAAGCAAGAATATTCTACGTGTTTGTTTTAAAAGCATGCAAGTGTGCTCTAAGTTCGTCGTTTCTGGCGGGTGTTTTCGGAACATAATCAGTGTGCAGGCAACAGTTTGAACCATACGGGCGCACTACGCTGTGACTCAGAGGCTTAGGCAGGAGCCTAACGCCTCCGAATCACAGACGTCTTAAGATTTGTGGGCGGCGTTAACCTGCAGGAGTTGACCTGTCACGAAGACTGTGAGATTACTACTGCAGGGCGTAGAATCATCGGCTTCTATTGTCCGTTCACTGGCGGTAACACAGACGGCTGTGACCAGAAGCTACCCTTCTATAGTGTCAATTGGGTGCTGCTGCTGATAATCCAAAGGACAGCCATGACGTACCGTTGCCGCCGTCAATATCACCCAGCTCATTGTAGCTTCGTAGAATTATTATAAAAGTATCCCATCTTAAGTCAAAATCAACTCTGTGCCAGCTTCTGCTGTGAATGCTTGAATTTTACAATACAGCTTCAACGGCGTGCCCCTGATTCACGCAAATACGTCCTTTGGAATACGTAGGATTGACCAATGCTAAACGAATTATTTTATTATTATTATTATTATTATTTCGTTGTTGTACATGTCTTTCAGGGCTCTGACTTTCCTTAAAGAGAGCTCATACAGAAATAAATCTTGGCCAAGAACTGAGTCCCTACGTGGTTTTCCGCTTTCACGTATTTACAAACACCCTATTCCGCAGGTTTCAACTTTGTGTGTGCTGTCCCTCCTCGTTGCCGTGATGGCGGGCGGTTACGGTGGTTATGGCGGAGATCATGGATACGGAGGCCACGGTGGTGGGCACAGCATCATACTACACAAAGGTGGCCACGGTGGAGGCCATGGTCATCACCAGGCACACTCAATAAAGGGTCCCACATACCTGGTGAAGACAGTGCACCACATCAAGAAAATCCACGGTGGTGGAGGGTACCTCGGTCACCACGGTGGCGGACATGGACATGGCGGAGGCCACGGCAAGGTTATCGTGCTTAAGGGTCACGGTGGCGGTCACGGTGGCGGCCACGGATACGGTGGATACTGATGAGCGAATATTACTTGTTGGTAAGCCACACGACTGCATCTTTACAGAAAACAATATAAAGCGCATGCTAAAATGAACACATGTTTCTCCCAACAAGAAAATATGGAAGCAATAGGTAAAACAGCGGTAAAACGAAAAGTAGACAAAACGTATTGATGGTTTGGAAGTGTACCCACGTGCATTTCAAAACTGAATTCTCTACCGTTAAATTACCCGAGAAATCACCCGCATTGAGGTACCATTTGACTCGGATAGCGCAGCCATAGACTCCTTACGTCGACAAGAGACTGGAGAGTTTTAGCATAGCGTACCCCAACGCTATTGGGGCTGAAAGAAATAAGGGGCCGTCACTGTGCATACCAAGATCCAAAACAGGGTTTGCACAGTGCACAGTGAAAAGTCCTTATGTCACTGGTGCCGAAAGCGCTTGAGTACCCTATTCTGAAATCTCTATCGTTTCTGCAAGCATAAAATAAATAAAAAATAAATAAGAATTGCGAGGGCTTCCGTGTTGTTTACCGTACATTCATGTTTACCGTTGATAGAAATAAACGGCTATAGATCTTGTGAGCCTTTACTTACGCTCGATAGCAACTGCAGAGAATGTGTACTGAGCTTCATGCTATACATACATAACGTGGTAGAATTTGCTAAGAATGACGCCTTAGCCCCGGAGCCCATATTTCGAGCAGAAACTGTTCTCCAAGACGTAGGAGAAGAGTTTCTGTTCGCCGGATCCTCCTGTGAGCACACTCCAGTACAGGACGTAGGCATTGCTGCGGCGCTATCCCACATGTAACACTGCAATCTCTTCGTGTGTGGATTCAGAGCTCTTGAGGGTGCTGGACTCTAGAATTATTGCGTGTGTATAGTGAGGAGTGTGTTGTGCTAGCTAGCGTTTCCGTGGTGCGGATGGTTGCAGATTAACAACGACTGATAGCGGACGACGTTTCATACACCGGAAGCCACCTTTATGCCTTTTCTGCATCTTTTTTCTGTTTGGATGTACCAGTGTGTCTTGGGATGTGAACAAGAACACACCGATGCTTATACGTACTGATACGCACTCTCATATCTTATTTTACCGGCTCCACACCCGCCCGAAATAATATTCATAGTGCCCCTTAAACAACTTAACAACGAAAGTGAGAACAACCGCAAAACTAGAAAGAAAGCTATGAAGACGTTACTTTGAAGTGGGTTTCCCGATACGAATTTATTTACATTGAAGGTTCAGCTTGCAATGGGACTTGTAATGATGCACGAACGTTTCGTTTCCAGATTCATTCCTGTGGCTTCGCCGACAGGAGCTGTTGAGGCGGCTGCATAATCCAAGAGGCAGATTCAAAATGAGAAATGCATTAAACCGTTCCTATTTGCTTTACTTGAATGCAAGTACACACATCGACAGCGCTGGCGTTACCATTTATTGTGTACAAGATGTAAATAAATTGCATTTCTATTGAATGTGTGGATACTTGCCAACCGCGTTGCACACTGTCCGCCGTTATACAGTGTGTTCCTCCAGAGGATGTCAATAAATTCCTAAAAATAGGTTTTACTTCAGAAAATTATGAAACTACTTGGAATACTCTTCACATCACATCACGTCACACTCATACAGATGTAATGTGATGTGAGAGAAAAAGAAAAAAAAAAGGGGGATTTAAGTCACAACAAAGTCAGACTGGCTACCCCAGACCACTTAGCCGCAGTTAGTTGAAATACATAAAAAAAGGAGAAAACCCAGTAGTTGGGGGGCGGGAGACAAACATATCCCAAACTAGTGGGAACACTTATCACAAACGAGGGACCAGAAAGTCTCACAAAATGCACACTTCTACAGACTTTTGCCACAGATTGAGGCCGTCTGCATTCGTGTCACGCATTAATTAAGCTAATTTGCCTAATTAAACTCCCAAAATTGCCAATGACAGGCAGCATTTTTCTTCCTGAGTTCGGAAGCCTATGGCAGTAACACACTATTCCAATCAAAATCACGTGTTTTTTCACTACAAAGTCCTTGGCCCATGGAGCTCCCCAGCGCAGCAGTGTCGGGCTCTTCATTCCCTTTTTGCTTTCGTGCAAGCTACTGGCACCCTCGGATAACTCTAAACAGAACTCCGACCTGTCTTCGCTTTGCGCTCACCGTGAATTCATTTTCTCATATTAACCTCCTTCAAGTGTCGTAGGGTCCTGTGGCTACCACAGGGAAACACCCCATGCCATCAACACTTTTGTTGTTCCACAAAAATTGGAAAGCCGAAAATCAGTCGCTGGGCGAAGCATGCCGGGTGAAATTTGCGTTCGCGGCACTCTTTGCCCAGCCTTTATCCAGGCGAAGTGGAAAGGAGCGACACAGTTTTGTTTCGATCGAGGGCCTTGTCTCGCAGCCTGTCATTATCAATGGCTGGCGGCAGAAACGACGATGGCTTTAGTCTGAAAAGTCAATTGTTGGCCGATGACGAGGACTCTACGACGCATCCGCCGAGTTACAGGTCTCTCTTATTTAAGCCCAACCCGATATACAGAGTGTTACCCTGTAAAAATCTACCTGCGCCGGCATGCCATGCTCAGCAATTACTCGATGCAGCAAGAACAACAATAGATGATGACGCTGAGATGCAGATGAGATGACAGATGAGAGCATTGTGCTATCTACTTACAAAGCCTGAAGGAAATCCAATCCTGGTAAATTTCTAAGTGACTGAACATCGTAGCACAAGGCTATAACGAAAAACGCACGCATACCGCATTCAAACCAATCACAATGGCGGTGTTACGAAGAGCAGTCTGCGTGCGTGTGTCCTGCTTTTCGTCTCCATGCCCTGTCTTTCGCGATGTTTGCGTACGTCAAGTTTCCGTTTGACAAACAGCGTTCGGTTGTGCCAACAATCAACGTCAAAGATTTTGTTGTTCCAAGCGACATCAAGGATTTTAACGGCAACGCTGACGGTGCCTATATTTACGACGTCTTCTGGCCAGGCGACGACGAAACATGTGGAGGGTATTATGAAGCAGCTATCATATATCTTGCAGGTGAGTGACTTTGTGTTAGTAGATACACACTTCTGACCACTGTGTCCAATCCTCTGAAGTTGTGGGTGCGCAAAAAGTTAGCTACTGCGTTGTACTTGTGAGCAGTTTGCTGGTAGGGTGTGTGGTAGGGTGTGCAGCTGTATAGAGTATGACACTGAAACTAAGTATATGGCAATGACAACTATGGCGGAATGAATGCGCTGAATGGTGAAATTGCAGATACCGAAAGCGATGTGAGAAGAGGCGACGAAAGAAAGCGTGTGGGGAAATGCTTCCGACCACATGCTGCTCAAACTGACGACTAAGAAGCAGCGAAACAGAAAAGGGTAGGCGTCGAAGTCATATATACTTTGTTCATTATGCGTAACATGGAAATAATTCCTCGCGCGCTGTTATGGATGGTTGCAGTACTCGTACTAAAGCTATTTTGTACTGGGCTCTGTGTCTAATTCCCCGAAGCCGTAACTCTTGTATACCCGCCGTTCCTTCACATCGTTCCACAACGCAGCTTGTCGGAATCTTTGTACATCACTGATATGAGAGAGTGTAACGTAACAGAAACGATATATATTGTAATGGTATCCATTGCATGTTGCTGTTTGCTGCCTTGTCTTATGCATTGCGTATTGTTTCATAAAGCAGAAAAAGAAGAAGAATGAAGCACGCCAGGAGCAGGAACTATAAGCTTCTTAGAAGGCCTACGAGTAGATGACGAATTGGTACAAAAAATGTTACTTGATGAGAGAGACAAACACATTGAAAGCACCGTCGAGGAGGATCTTGGTGAACTGAGACGGTGACTTGGACTTGGAACGGAGACTTGGTGACTCAGCCTCAAGAAGCACTCTCTTCAAAGGCCTGAAATGCTGGTAAGTAACAAATTAGATATCTGATTGCGTGGTGATTTCACGTCAGTGCTGAAGTGGCAAGTGCTGAAGACTGCTGTGTCACATGTTGAGTCCCGTACACTCTTAAAAATGAGCTTCACCACATAGCACTCTCCTAGCCAACCACCATCCCGAATGACAACGTTCTCGCCCCTGATTTGTTGAAAACCGGAGGAGGAGCCTATTTTGTGCCGTGCATAATGGCACAAAATAGGCTCCTCCTCTCGTTTTCAACAAATCTAGGACGAGAGCGTTGTCATTCGGGGTGATGGTTGGCTATAGGAGCGTGCTATGTGGCGAAGTTCATTTTTAAGAGTGTACTTACTTGTTTTAGATCTCAGCCAAGTGACTTGCTTGTTCCTTAGGCGAAATGAGCACGGTATGCATATATTTTCTGCTGTTAATAAGCACATAAAACCATGTGTGCTACATTGTACTACATTTTTGTTTTGCCTTTCCATAGTGACAGCCCAATGCTTTATTACATTGCTCTATATTGTCCTCATAGGCACTAATGAGAAGATGCATTCATTCAAGCATTCTGGGCACATCAGTGAGTGACACGTTTTTGCCTTTTTAGATATTCTACCATCTTGCCTGATGAGCATCATGCGCATCCTTTGATCCGGTAGACGACACAAGCCCCAGCAACAGCAGCTCTTCATACCGCTCAGTTGTTACAGCAGAAAGTAACACCAAATCAGTACAAGGTACGCCTTGTTTAATGTGTCTGCATAATTTTGTATTACGAAGTTGCAAGGCAGTGTGGAGGTTCTGCATAACGTAACGCAGGGTGACATTCTGAGTGACATTGGAGTGACGAACTACGAATGAATAGAGATGTACGGTCCGCCATGCGGTTGTCTATAATCTCTAGCTCATGACTAGAGCGCGGATAAATATGCACTAAAAGCTCCCGAAACTGCAACTTTGCACCAAAAATCGTCCTAATATTCAGCAGAAGTCCTCAACATATGCGGTATTTTTCATTGTTCTTGGCACGAAAGCAATGCCTATTTTAATGCCTATTTTAAAAAGTAAGTATATTATTAGGGATAACACGGTAAAATAAAGCCGCCTTTCTTCTGCAGCACACAACGAAGAATACTTGCGCCACAGACATAAATCATGGAACTGAAGGTTTTACTTTCGTGATTGATAAAATAGCGCAAATGCAGGCTAGCTGGTGGACGAAACCCAAGAGTAAACAAGCCTGAGCCATGGGCAACATGAAAAACATGAGCAGACACGTATGTACGTGTTTTGCGTGTTGCCCATGTTGAAGCTTCTTTCGTCATGGCTTTGCATTCCACTCTGCATCATGCCGATTAAAATGCGAACGCCGCCAATCTTTGTAAGGGCAATGTGGCGAAAGTGGAGTACGGCCCATCAGCCATGCACGCAGTGGAGGATGGAGCTGCCAGGGTACGGGCTGAACACCGCACCTCACCCCAGCGAAACATGGAACATATTCTATTCCAACCAGAATTTTCGCGAAAGACGACTCAAAATCGTCCCGGAACCAGCAAAACTGTCCATTAAAAAACAAGTAAGCTCTCGCACCTGGGGGGGGGGGGGGGGGATATATATTTATTGGAAGGTAAGGTCCTCTCGCACTTGAAAATATGGGAAAATATGCACTTTTCATACACTTTCTTGCTAAATATGCCAAAATGTGCACAGCATGTATTTATATGCACCATAGAACCCTTCTGATCGGTCCCAAACCAAGACCAAAAGTGTTTTTTCATCGTCCAGGTACGAAACCATATCGAGAAAATCATGGATCTGCATGAAAATTCGTGACATAGTAGGGGAGACCGGGGAGAGTTGTCACACGGGTCAGTTGTCACCCTTGCTACTTAAAGCAGAGCAGCTGAGCCAATTTCCCGCTGTTTGTTAACGGCACGAGCAACCACTGACTGATGGAACCTTCATTGTCATGGAAAGTATGGGGGGGGGGGGATATAGGTTTATTGCAAAACGAAACAAAAAGTATGGCAAGGTGCACACAGCACAGTGCTTGTTTCTGGCACAAGTAAGTAACATTTTCCGTTCTTGCGATTTTCAAATTTTGCACGACACACACTAGAGCTCTAAAGAATGCACGAGTTCGCAATGTGTATTCAACTTTCGGACATCTTTTCGCGGATTTTCAGCGGAATGCGCTCCACAGTTAAATCCACTGCTGGGGTAGAGTCATTGCGGGTTCCATAGAGGTCAGTTGTCCTATACGAGGACGGGGGCGGGGTAAGTTGACACGTGCTTCAACTGCTACCGACAGCGAAACTATGTCCGCGAGGAAGTGCTTCAGTACCTTTTTTAGTACATCTTAGAGATCGTGTAATGATTTAGCGCCGCTTTTTCATTTACAATGCAGGTCCAGCAGCCAGTAATGGCTAGCTTGCATGAATCATGTACAGCTACACTCTTAGAAATGAACTTCACCGCATAGCACGCTCGTAGCCAACCATCACATCGAATGATATAGTTATCTGCCCCGATTTGTTAAAAATGGGAGGCGTACGCCTTTTTTGTGACAATTATGAACAGCATAAGTGTCACAAAAAAGGCGTACGCCTCCCGTTTTCAACAAATCAGGTCAGATAACGATATCATTCGAGAATATGGTTGGCTAAGAGCGTGCTATGTGGTGAAGTTCATTTTTAAGAGTGTAGGACAGACGTGGAAATATAAAATGTGAGGCTTAAGATAATAGGTTCTTCTCAGGTCGGTTAGTTTGTTTTCCAGGTGCACTTCCCCAGTGGTGTGTCGTTCGATACACCTCCACAATAGAGATTACGAGAAAATACAGCTGAGACAACCTGCCCGAGCCCGTGTGACAACCTGCCCCGCTACTGGGGCGTACACTCTTAAAAACGAACTTCACCGCATAGCACACTCCTAGCCAACCATCATCTCGAATGATATCGTTATTTGCCCTGATTTGTTGAAAACGGGAGGCGTACGCCTTTTTGTGACAATTATGAACAGCATAAGTGTCACAAAAAAGGCGTACGCCTCCCGTTTTCAACAAATAACCGCAGATAACGATATAATTCGAGATTATGGTTGGCTAGGAGTGTGCTATGCGGTGAAGTTCGTTTTTAAGAGTGTAGTGTCACACTTGACGACCTCCGCGCAAATCGCTTTTACAAACTGTTTTTGGAAGTCAGCTTTAGTTTAATACGTGCGTTATGTAGCCAAAAGATTGCAGTGAAATCCAGCGTTGGTTTCATTAGCCTGACGAACGTACTTTCGTCACAGCAAAGTCAGAACTAAAAACTGTGACAACTCTCCCCTGTCTCCCCTAATGTCGGCGCAGTCGAACACAATGGAGGTGTTCCAATATTGTCCCCGGGGGAGGCCACGCAGCCCCTGTGCCATACATCATCAGCTATCGGAAATATAACCGTTCGGTGCATGGTAGAATCGTGTACCAGATGCCGCTGTTTGAGCACACTGGTCTGCGCCTCCAACCCTCGTAGACATTATACACCACTGTACGTGAAACTACAGATAGCCGATTGCTCTACCACGAGCTTGAGATTAGAGACAGCCGTGCCATGGACAGCATAGATGAATTATTTCTACCCCACAGTTGGCAGTACATAAACATAGCGAAGGATGGATGCCACGTGTTGCCGTTGATAGTTATTATCAGAGCTGTACTATCCAGTGATGGGTTGTAGTAAACTTCATGTAGTTAAAGAGACGGTCGCATCCGTTCCAGTCGATTTCGAAGCTATAGTGTCATTTTATTCCTCCTGGACTACCGACCGCAGTATCGATAATCCCAGGCAAAATATCGGCGTAGTTTGACTGTTATTCGACGGAATACCGTAATTTCACCCGTATTAGCCGCGGCTTATGCGCTATTTTTTTTTTCTCACAGGAGCTCTGCTGCTTATCCACTGGTGCGGCTTATCTGATGACTATTCTTCCCGGGTACTTTCCCCATACACCGGTTTTAACGAAAGGCAGTGTCTCTAGAACAGCGCCGCCCTGCCAATGCACGAACAATGCTGCGTAACAGGGGCGCGTCCACATTAGAGTAGACTGACCTTCCTGGTGCCTTCCCCCAAGCAGCTTTAACGAAAGTGTTGACAGTGATTAATGTCTTCTGGAACGCCACTGACCCGTCGATGCATAAAGAACACACACCAAGGGCACAATCCGATCTTGGTAGAACACTAGAACTGACCTCCTTTGTTGTACACCATGCCGCCCCGGAATATGGACCACACGGTTTATGACCTTCTCTATGGTCTCCATTGTCGCACAAATCAGTCGCGTCGTATTGCACGCGACTTATCTGCGAGTGCGGCTTATCTGCCCGAAAATTTTCAAAACGTTCGCAAAAACGGGTCCTGCGGCTTGTACGCGTGAAATTACGGTACATGAGAAGAGCAGACGCCGGATGTTGAGGGTGTTCCGGAATTGCCCCACTCGAAAAAGCAGAAAACGTGACTCCCTAAGAACAAAATGAGGCGCGACCTTGAGAAAAGGAATGCCGCAGCCGTGCGGGCGTCTCATAAGGCGCGTTTACGTGAAGGCGACAAAGGTCAACCTAGCCAGATAGGTAGACCTCCCTTCTTCATGTATACCGGCCTACGTCGACTGAAAAGGGAGGTGGACGCAGAGAAGGGCGGTTGCTAGGAGGGGGTAGTTCAGTCGACAACGGTCGACTTCCTTTGCCATGTAAACCTGTTCAGTCGACCTGGCGATCATTGTCCGTTACGTCATCAGCGAGCCCTTCAAATATTGCCCGCGAAATTCCGGATTCTCGGAGGAAAGCAAGCATGGCGACTGAAGCAAGCGATGTTCCCGCTACCCCTACAAACCCACCGCGATGCGTATGGACCGACGAAAGCACTAAATTAATGTAGTCCATTATTCGGGAATTAAGCATGGTTCACATTAGTGCGTTCTGCTGCGTGCGGGCGCTAGTTACCGTGGCAACAGATACTTGCGCGACCTCCCGCAGCACAACGCAAAGAGTTCGCCCGAGCTCAACTTTTTCCGACGCACGCAGCAGCCCGCAAGCGGAGAACGAACCGCGAGGCCGCCTTCCGAGCCTGCGCAGTAGGTTTGTCTCTGCGAGACTGTTTTCAACATGTCGGTCACCGGAGCGGAAATCCCGCTCGGCGCTCATTGGCTTACGGTTTGGTGACGCACGCATTCGCATGTGAACAGCGGAACGGACTGCTTGCAACGCTCGCATACTCACGCAGGCGCCCGCACGCAGCAGAACGCATTAGTGTGAACCATACTTTATACATCGCATCGCAGCTGGATTCGAAGCGGCAACGGAAGATTGTGGAACGAAAAATGGCAGAGGAGGCTCCGCGAAAAGCCTGTAAAATGCGTTATAAAACACTTCGTAAATAGATATACTGCGAAAATAAAATATATTTACTTCCGAGATAACATTTTAACGACGTGGCGGCGGTGTTGCTGGCGAGTAAGGTCGACTGAATTTCGGGAGCGCTAAGGCGCCTTATCTAGTTGCCATGTAAAATGTGGACGGTCGACGCTCCCGATCATTCGACTGGGGACTTCAGTCGACGTTCGTGCCCATGTAAACGCAGTTATAGAGGGACGGATCGTCTGGACGGCGCCTTTCCTCCTGTGAGCGCCGCGCTCTCACTCCTCCTCTTAGGGAGTGACGTCACGTCGCCGGGGCTTCTGCGGCCACGGAAGCAGCGGTGATGTGTAAAATTCGTTTATCTACTATCTAAGCATTTTTCGCATGAAAAAATTAGCCGGGTAGATTATCGGCCGACGCTGAACAACCGGTTTCATTTCATAGAAGGGTTTCTGGATGCGACCGTCGCTTGAAATTACTAGTCAGACTAAAGACTACAATTTCAAGAAGCAGTTGTAGTTAACCTACTAAAGATGCAGTTGCTGCCCATCCCTGGTAATAACTAGTATGCCGGTATGACTATGGTGCAGATCACCTGAATGCATGTCATATAATGTAAGGAAACCCTGGTCCCTATAATGTGCCTGGTTAACTAATGCATACCATTGGTCTGCTGTAGAACATTTGTGCACTTGGGCTGTCTTGATGTCTTATACCTTGCCATGCTCCTCATTTGTTCTTGTACAATCGCAGTTCATATGTTACAACAGATTATCTCACGAACATCATGTAATTTTTTCCTTCCAGCCCCAATAGCCGACAGGAGCCCCATCTACAGCAGATCTAGGCAACAATAAATGAAGAAGAAGTGATGATGATACGGGATGTTTTCCCGTGGTAGCCACAGGACCCTACTCACTTCACAGCGGTTAATATGAGAGGATGAATTATGGTGAACGCGAAGCGACGACAGGTAGGAGTTCTGTTTAGAGTTCTTCGAGGAGTACAGTGGCTTGCAGGAAAGCAACAAGGGAGAGAAGAGCCCGGCACTGATGCGCAGGGGAGCTCCATGGGCCAAGTACTTTGGACAAGCTGAATGGTCTATTGTCAAGGAGCTGAAATTGGCGTCGAAACACCCGGCGTTGACACGTGTACCGGTCACAGTCCTCAATGATATGGAGGATCGTAGCTGGGGTGTGGCAAGCTGGGCACAGCGCCGTGTTACTGTAACCCCGCTTAACCCGGAACACAGGGGTGAAGGCGACGCCGCAGAACTGACGTAAAGCTGCGAGGGAAGCCACCTGGCATCCTAAATGATAATGACGGGTCCACTGCATGGAGAAGTGATCATTGAGTGATGTCATGAAGCCATTGCTGGCGGGCCAAGGGTGACACCAACGCAGACAAGTATAGAATCGGCTATCTCCGTTGGAGAGGATCATGGGCATGGGAGGAGCTCTGGAGATACGGTGGGCCGCAGCAGCCACCAAATCTGCCACTCCGTTGCCTTGAATGCCAGTGTGGCCGGGGCCCCACTGTAGGGTCAACCGGTGTCCCTGTTCGCCAAGAACCTTCAGCGTCGTCAGGATACTAACTACCACCGGGGCCCAGGAGCCGCGGATGCCCATGCTTCCTACACATTGCAGGGCTGATTTTGAGTCAGTGTATATCATCCAGGAGCGAGGAGGGTACACTCTTAGAAATGAACTTCACCGCATAGCACGCTCTTAGCCAACCATAATCTCGAATGGTATCGCTATCTGCCCTGATTTGTTGAAAACGGGAGGCGTACGCCTTTTTGTGACAATTATGAACAGCATAAGTGTCACAAAAAAGGCGTACGCCTCCCGTTTCCAGCAAATCAGGGCAGATAACGATATCTCTCGAGATGACGGTTGGCTCGGAGCGTGCTATGCGGTGAAGTTCATTTTTAAGAGTGTAGTTCAAGACAGACTTTAGAGATAGCAAGATGGCATACAGCTCCGCAGAGGTCGACGAAGTGCGATGTGACAGGTGAAACCCATATGATAGTGAGTCGTCCGGTATGACAAAGGCAGCGGAGGAGCCATCCGACGTAGACGAACCACCTGTGAACACTGCCGTGCGGCCTCTGTACTTTGTATTCATCATTTCCAAAGTAGATTGCTTGAGAACCGGAACGGGGATCTGGCTCTTCGGCTCTAAGCGGCCAGGGATGTGTGTCGAGAAGGATCGCCTCGGCAGTGTCCATGGTGCCACTGAAGGGGTGGTCGGGGCAACAATAAAGCCAGTGATGTTTCCAGGTGCTGCTGTAACACATAGCGAGAGTTTACTGTTCTTCCGCCTACGTAGCTTTCGAACCAGAGGGTGGTGCCGGTGCTGAGCGAGCAACCGTAAATAGTGTTGGATGGTTTCTCTTCTGCGGAGGACATCGACAGGTATTTCTCCGGCGTTGGCGATCACCATCCGCGTCTCTGCGCTGCGCGGGACACCAAGGCACGTCCGTAGGCTGCATGCCAGTGTACACAGAAGCTTGTGTTCAGACGTGGCTGATATACCGTGCAATACGGGCAAGCTGTATAGCAGGGAGCCGCGAACCAGAGGTTTTTGGAACACAAGAAGATCCCGCTCAGTGCAGCACCAGCGCAAGCCGGCAAAGTGGCGAATCACATTCCCACAGCGCTGAGCCTTTGTGATGATGAAGCCAATGTGCCTTCTCCACGAGAGGTTGCGGTCCAGGATAACACCGAGGAACCTGTGAAACTTGACTTGTATGAGGGGGCAGTCGCCAATCCGAAGTTGGAACCTTCGCATCTGTCTTCGATTAAAAGGAAAGACAGCGCTTTTTTCGGTGGAGGTATCCATCCCCGCGTTCAAGAAGAAGTTGTTGATGGCGTCCAGTGCCCTTTGCAACCGATGTTGAATTGCCGGACTTTCCGACAGTTCAAATACACACATCGTCCGCATATATGGAGAGATTTACTCTCCTCGGTAGACATTCCTTGAGGTCAACCATGACAATATTAAATAATAACGGGCTTAGGACACTTCCTTGAGGGACACTCTGCGGTATAGCAGTCTTCTCTGTGTCACCCTCGCCTGTTCGGACAAAAATTTTCCTTTGTTTCAGGAAGTCGGAAAGCCATGCAATCGCTTTCCCAGGCACTTGAGACCGGAGCAACGCATGAAGAACACTGGAGTGACTTATGGTGTCATACACCCGCTTGACGACCAGGAAGACAGCCATCACGATTTGTCTCCGAGCTTTCGTTTCCTCAACAGCAGAGACCAAATCCATCACCGAATCCATGGAATTACGATGCCTATGGAAGCCTGACATTTCCTGGGGGAAAGGAGATCTTCTCTCTCAAGCCACCACTCGAGCCTGTGCAGCACCATGCGCTCTAGGACTTTGCCTAGGCAAAGTAGGCAGGTAAGGCTGACAAGCCGAAAAGACACAAGATCCAAGGGGTGTTTTCCCGGTTTTAGTATGGGGACCATATGGCCTCCTTCCACTGAGCAGGGAGCAGGGACCCTCCATATGATTGGTTGTAGATCTCTAACAGGACCAAAAGACAGGTGTCATTCAGGTTACGGAGCGCTGCATAGGTGACCAAGTCTGGACCAGGTGACGACTTTTTCAGAGAAAACGCCAGGGCCGCCTTGAGCTCTGCAAACGTGAAGTCTGCATCCATGTCGGGGTCAGAAGGTGCAGTAGCTTGGTTAATAGCGCGCTGTAGCTGCATGTAGCTGCAAAACATGTTCCTGAAAGCCTGGACATTTCGCTGCCTCGGAACTCGCTGCTATGGTCTTGGAAAATTCGTATGCGACTTCCTTCTTAGTTCTCAGACTTGGTAATCGAGAGAGACAGAAATCGCAGTGGGTTTTTCGCTGGAGGAGCTTCCTTGAGACTTCGCGCAACCCGCCATACCTTCGCAGTACTGGTAAAAGGGGTCAGAGACACACAGAACTGACGCCATCTACGTACATCCACGGTCTTCAGGGCCTTTTGTACCATTACGTTCGTACGACGTGCATCCTGAACATCAGTGAGTTGACCAGATCGCCGAGCCTTTCGCTCCGCCCATCTCCTATAAGCACGCCAACGCTCCACTACCGGATCCGTACCTGCGTGACCCGCAGCGACCATAGCAGCCGTGGTGGACGACGTTAGGCACCGCACAATGAGATCAGTAATTTCCTCCGCTGTCATTCCTACCAGCACATCTTTCTTACCCAGGTTGCGAAAGGACTACCAATTGGTCAACCGAGCGATCCTGTGGCCTGCACCGGAAGCGAACTTGGAATACGAAAGACATGTTGCAAGGCAACACAGCACCTGTGCATATTGTGGGATGACATTTGGAGGGGCAATGAAGTGACAAAGGGGGGGGGGGGGATCTGTGACGGACTCTTGATGCATAACTATGTACAAGTGCAGAAACCACTTATTTCACAGAGGACAATCTGCAAACATAGCTAAATGTGACAAATTGCCATGAGAACTGATTTGTGTGAAAAGTGTTATAATGGCAGGCGATTTGATAATTCGTATTTTGATACATTTTTATTTGCTTTCTTATAGGACCATCTACTGATCATTTCATCAAAGACGAAATCGGGGTAAATTCTTTTCTTTTTTACTCTCTTTCCCTTCAGATGTTAGCGTAATAAGCTCAGTAATAGGAATTGATTACCGAGCTTCAGTACAGTAGAACTTCTATATATTGAACCTGTATGTAGTGAATATATTGATATTGTGAAGTAAACCTGCACTCCGAATGCGGTGAAGCACCAACCATGAACTACTAATATAGTGAATCTTTTAGCGGTCCATCCAACTTCACTATAAAGAGGTTCTACTGTATAGCATGGAAGGATAATTGTTTGTGTTTATAAGCACTGAAACGTCGCCATACCAGTACTGGACAGCCACCCACTCAAACGTTTCCTACCTGCGCACTGCAGACGATAGCCCAGTAAGGCAAAACAGCTGTCCAGCGCTGGTATAGCGACGTTTGAGCATTTATAAATGTATACACTACGTGCAGCCGAAGAGCTTGGGCTCCTTCTTCTCCCTAAGGGCAATTGTTTGTCACATCAAGCCCTTAGCATCACACTAGCATCCTTTTGAAGATATGTGCTCTTTGTGAATTCTGTTTCATTTGATAGCTCTCTCTGCACTGTATCACGGGATCACTGCCTTCATTTTTAGTGTACACATCGTATGCTTTTTCTTCTATTTGCCCTCAGGTTGACCTTGGACATGGGACCTATATTCCAAAAAAGAAGATTGAGTACCTCCAGAAACACGAGGAGGACTCACAATTCGTGAAAGAGCTGGCGGTAGCAGTATATGCGGAACCTCGTTTGGCGAGCCATCGAACCCTTCGAAGGCGCGGGCACTGCACCGACTTTCGGAGCTCGACAATCGAAAAGGCGGAAGCTGTGTGCCGTAAGTGTTGCTCACTTCCTTATGTTTTCAGCAGAATGCATAACAGGCCCCATCACTTGTCATTTTTACGTAATACATTTACATGTACTGTTTTTCTCGCAGCTGTTCCTACATCTCTGTTCTGTTATGTGTCATCGTTTTCATCTTGTTTTAGAATGGCACATACATACTTCTTTACACTTGATCCTGCATTAGAGCTGGGCTGTCCAATCATATTTTCAGTCCACTCATCATTTTCATTGAACGTAACGGATTTGTGGCATGTGACACACAAACAAGCTGAAATTTCTACGGTCTTATAGTCTTTAAATGTCATCAGTGAGGATGTGGTTTACTAAATCATGATTATTTGTAAGTACTCCTGCGATTTGTGAAACATTTTTAGTGCTTGCTTAATAAGAATAGATATGCAGTTTTTTTCTGTCAGTATGTTGCGCCATTCAACCATAAATAATTTTATTTATATGGCAGGCCTCCACGATCAAGTGGAAATACATTCCTATGTGCCATTTCAGCGGTAAACACAGGGTGGAGCTCAAGTATTCTACTCTGATTGAGGATACACATTTTTCTTGATGCAGAAGCCTTCAGGACATACCTGACAGAAAAGCACCAGGGGAAGGCACAAGAGCTTAAGACAAGGTCTTCCGCGGTTCGGAAATACTTAAAAAAAATGTGTTATCTGCGACGCTGGAGGAAAGAGCCTAAAATAGCTCAGTTTGACACCTGTATGGAGTTTTATTTATCGAACATTAAATCTAGGTCCTTCAACGTCTGACTGAATCTGTATGGTGTTCCTTTTGGGATACACAACGGTGTGGCCGCCATCAGGCCTGGTAGGATATCAACTATCAGGCTCGATGAACATCAACCTACTGGAACATAAATTTCATCAAAATAAAGCAGTATACGATCTTTTATCCGTTGGCTGTTGGTGGGATATCTAGTATCCCGTTACAGGTTTCTTTTCTTTGTTTTGCACTTACCAGTGCACCAGTTCATAACTTATAGTGCAACACTTTAGCCCCGGAGTGGGAATGGGAATGACCTTTTCTTGGGTGGAATGAGAATGAGCCTCCCGACTTCATTTCGAGGAATTAAAAGGAATGGAATTTCGACACGCGACCACTCCTCGGAATGGAATTGGAATTGAATGGATCGACCCATTCCGCAATCCGTGTCTACCGTCCTTGTCGGATGTTTACGCTCCACTCAACAATTTGCTCAGAAATCTACTCCGTGACAATGTTCTGCAGCTTGCGTTGATGAGTGTGAAACGATCAGGAGGATGTTGGCTTCTGTCCAAGTACTCACCCATTACAACCCATAGATGCAGATATTTTTGGCGGTGAATGTTTCATCAAAAGGTGTTGGGGCTCTCACATATAATCGCATTAACGGCGAAGACCGACCGATTGCGGACGCAGCCAAGACTTTAGCTTCAGGCCTTCAGCACATACGAAATATGCTCAAATCTAGCAGGAAGCAGAAAATGGGATTAACAAATTTCATCAGGACCTGGTGGGCCAGAAATTTACAGTTTTCACCGACCACAAGCCACTAACCATGATATTTCGGGCCCCAAAAGGCATTCCCGCCGCGAGAGCGAGTCGTCTCCAACGTTGGGCAATAATCATAATGAGCTATTCGTTCGACATACAAATTAAATGAACGACGAACACCGCAAATTGAGACAGACTGTCAAGATTGCCCAAAGGTCCCGACCTGAAGTTAGATCAGCAAGTTCAAGGGGGCATATTCAATGTTGCGGACGAGAAGATTAATGGAGTGCAATATTATCGCATGTCCACTCTTCCGGTACGGTCACAGCTAAGCAGATTGCTGAGGCAGCTCTACGGGATCCAGATTTTAAGAAAGTGGGAGAGTTCATTGTAAATGACTGGTCTGAACGTGTACAGCCAGAGTTGGTTCCCTACTTCCAACGACGAGCTGAGCTTACTATACGCAGGGAATGTGTCCTTTGGGGTCTGTTATACCATCAGACAAGTATCGTGCAGCCCTTCTTAACACACCCATGATTGTCATGCTGGACAAACGAAAATGAAAATGTTGGCTCACTCGTACAAGTGAGGGCCATGCCTGGAGAGAGATATTGAATCCCGTGTAACAGGCTGTGATCAATGTGCGTTCGTCGTAGCACAAGGAGTTCCTGTTCGACTGCATCGATGGGAACCACCAGATGAGCCGTGGTCTCGTCATCACGCCGATTTTGCCGAGCTTCACGGAAAGCGTCATAGACGCTTTCAACAACGGACCAGACGTAAAGACTTTGGCAACAACGACTGCACAGAAAACAATGGATGTGCTAAGACATTTTTGTCTTCAGACATTCAAAATGGGCTCCCCGAAGTTGTCGTAACATACAACAGACCTCCGTTCAGAAGTTAGCAGCTTCAGAAGTTTTTCGAGGACCAGGGGATTTGCCAATGTTCTGACACCCCCATACCACTTGAAATCAAACGGATTGGCAGATAACTTTGTGCTTTAAGCCGTTCGAGTGGAAGGGGAAGAGAAAACATAAGGAAATTCCCCTTCAAATATGCAGTCATATGAGTCACCTTCCGATACGTGGGACGTTGGATCGCTTCAAAAGACCCCGACAGCACAGCAGCCAATGGAGGAAACAGATTTCCCTCTGCCCTTTCCAGAAGTTGAGGGCACACCTTTTGATGACGATTGCCACCGTACCTCTCAAGATGACCAGCTGCCGCCAGTAAATGTGTTCCTCTCCCAGATCGGACGTCTGCTTCGAGCGCCTCTATACGAAGGTATCCATCACCGTCCACCAGTAGACCAGTGTCGCCCGACCTAATGGAGGAGGTATCGCGGTGGCGCCACATTTCAAAAGAGGATGACATGCGCGAGATCTCGTTGATAGTCTGGCGGTCGCCAGATGCTTTCATTCAGCTTCCGTTTTCATCTGTCGTAAAATAGTCTTTGCTCTCAGCTTTGCTCAGCTTTGAAGCTCATCCTAGTATGTCTTCAGTCTAAAGATGGCAGAACATCGAAAATCGAAGCTCTGTAAATAGATAATATATCTAGTTAGACACTGGCTAGTCCCGTATCAGCCTTACGTCAGCAAATAACAGAGCTAGGCTGGAAGTTAGGTGACGCTTCTGATTGAGGACGATAAAGGAAGATCGGATTACTGGTAAGCTCAGAACACCACTGAGACTTGGTAACTGGTCGGTCAAAGACTGTCAGAGAAAAACCACGCGCAATAGCAAGTGTCTTTGGCCGGGCAGCACAAAGTCTGGTAAATGGATACCGCGATGACACGCTATGCTCTCAAGCTGTAGCGTTAAAAACAATAGTCATGGAGACCCATACTTCAGTCATCTTGACCCGATTCTGGACACTGGAACCGATAGGTATCAATAATGAAGAAGTGTATGTCGACGGAATACGTCCAACGATAAAGTTATGGGAAAATTTTTTATATTATTCATTGATTTTTTCATTTATTTATTTTTGTGTCCTTCGAACACACAATAACGAAGAATTCTGGGCGGTACGAAGTTACTCTTCGATGGAAACAAGAGATTAATTTCCCAGACAACAAGGTTATGGCAACAAAGCACTTGCATCGACGGAGGAGAAGTCTGGAAAACTCACCTGATTTGCTACAGCCGTACGACAGTGCTGTACGGGACTACGTAACATGATATGGCCGAACTTGCTCAGAAGGACAAAGCGCATCACGGCTTCACTCACTACATGCGGCAGCAAACAGTATCCGGACAGGCAATACTTTAAAAGCGATAAAAAACCCGTGCCGGGAAACAAACAAAAGGACGACGCAACACAGAGCACAAACTGACGAACAAGACTTTTTATTGACAAAACCTGCTTCTTAAATATTCTGACCCAGCAACGCCCTCTTCCGCAAGGTTACCCTATCACACCCTCAAACCTGCATAGTGCCTCTCTCTTTTCGAAAGCACAGGACTTATCAGGAGTCCCTCCTGTTAGAAACTTCCAAAAACTCCTGGACTGGATCAGTTAGTAGCACTGAAAGCACACTCACGCACCTGTTCCCCGCATTTTTTATCCGTAATGCTTCATGATATAATAATGCACCGCTCTTATTACTCTTATATAAAATTTTGGTCTCATGGAAATTAGCAACACACCCTTGACAGCTTTTTAAATGTTCAACCAAGTTGCCATACCCCCTGTTAATCGAATATCGATGTTCCTTTAACCGAACATTAATGCACCGGGAAGTTTGCCCCATATATTCACTCCCGCAACTAAACGGAATAAGATAAACAACCCCAACTGTACAATCCAAATACCGATTTTCATGATTTATAGAGCACCCAGGTAACTGCTCCTGGTTTACCTTCCTAATAAATGATCTTAACCCCGGCTTTTTACGAAAGACCGCATCAACATTGTACTTGCTAGCTACTTTTTTAATTCTATGGGAGGCTTTATGGGTATACGTAATTACCCCAAAGTTCCTCCTCCTTTCAGGACTCTCTCTCTCTCTCTCTCTTTGCTACCACTTACTTCTCTGATAATTCTGTTCAAGATATCCCTAATGATGTTCTCAGGACATCCTGCTTCTTCCAACCTCTAAATTTGTTCTACACACCCAGCCTTCAAAAGGTGGGTCCAGGTCCTGCTCATCGCGTTATTTATTACCCATCTATCTACACCATTTTTAACCGTCTTTGAAATACACGACCCATAGGGGGTTAATGGTTTTTTGCATCTCTGTTTGTACTACCAACAGACACCCCAATCATGCGCAAGGATAGCTAGGTCAAGAGAGTGTAGATTTCCCTGTTCCTGTGCCTCCAAAGTAAAGTTCAAACCTTCCCCACATTTTTCAAAAGTTAACTTGACCTCAAACTCCTCGACTTCGGTTGGGGCACAAATGAGAAAATCATCCATATATCTCATCACAGTTAACACGCCTAGTTCACTGCAGCCACCTATAATCGGACAGGCAAGCAGGACAACGGAGCTATGAGTGGCCTTTGATGCGTCATCACACACATCAGGGTTACGCTCGTTGAGCGGTAACTTGGAAAGCGAACCCAACCTAACATCTGACCTTGCCACTCTGTTGTCGAACCTCAGAGATCACCGAGTAGTTCACGTAGCAGATACAGAAAAAACGTTCCTACGTGTTCAAGTCAGATAAGAGGCCCGTGATGCACTCCGCTTCCTATGGTACGAGAGAATACGTGAAATCAACATATACCGTACCGAAACGGTTCCATTCGGGACTAGAGCGAGTCCGTTCTTGCTTGCTGCTATCATTGGTATCAGTCAGTCATCATCTGAAGTGCATGGAAGACAAGTATCCCAATACAGTAACTGGAAGACAGTTACTGTCCCAATGCTTAAAGTTTCTATGTAGGCGATCTGCTGACTGGAGCAGACACTGAGGAAGAAGCTTTGAAGCTCTATGTGGAAATCAAAGAAATTTTTTTAGATGCTATACGATGAAACTGCATAAATGGGCTTCCAATAGCGACCCCCTCGACAGCAGTTCGAGGCAGATTCTTCATCGCTCAAGTCAGTGGGATACATCACGGGTGTAGTATGGTTCTGGTAGTATGGTTCTGTGGATGTGAAGGTTCACCAACTAGAGAATAGAGAGTTTTAGTACATCGTACGCTATCGCCTTTGCGTACGTAATGGATAGCGTTAACGGTTTTGAGAACGCCCTTAACAGAAAGAGAGCTTCGCGCAGTGCGCAGAACCACCAACGCTATCTGTTACGTACGCTATCGCCTTTGCGTACGATGTACTAAAACTTTCTAATAAAACAAATATATTGTACAGGAGATGTTGTTCATTTACACGAGTTCTGATCGGTGATGAGGGAATGTGCCTGAGGGCAGGATGTGCTGAGGCGCTACTCAACCCGTGACCTCACTCAAGAACATTGCCACTAGTACATCAGGTGCCGATAATACATACACAATGCTGCAAACCACAACAAGGCTGTACGAACGACCCTCTCCGCTTTATTTCCCCATTCACGGTACGAGATAAGATACTGGTCAGAATATGTACAATAAACATGCGGATACACGTTACAATATGATGCGACACAATGCTATACAAGCAACACTGCGACTAATTCAACTCTACTAAGAATACTATGATGTTAATCCCAAGACGCAGAAGAACACAGAACACAGAAGAACGCAGAATAACCCTCACGGTAACCAGCGACGGGAGAGAGATACTCGGACCTTAATGACGGAAATCTATCGTGTAGACCAGTGCCGGAGAAACTCTGTCTGTCCAAGAACCACCAGTTGTGTCTCCAAATGAACTATGAGTTGCTTAGGGCCAGCTCTCACTTGGCGAGGCGCATTTCCGCCGCCCCGTCAGAGCGCATGTTCCCACCACAGTGGCATTCCGTCGTCCAAAGAAGACGAAAAATCAGGTGGCGTGGCCTTTCTGTGTCACCTTATTGGTCGGAAGTATATCATTCTCGCCAGCTCTCGCCGACGGCGTGAAAGAAGTTCGGCATGGCAACTTTTTTTTGGCTCGACGTCTCTCCTCTCCCAACCTCGGAAATGCGCATCTGGTTTCGCCGTCGGCTCACGACGTCGCGTCGGGCGTCGCCAAATGAGAGCTGGCCTTTATGTAGAGACATGAGGAGCGGGTATTGAATTCGCCTACTCTGAGCCACAGCTGTACATCTATTACGCCACAAGACGTACCGGGTCACGGCAGCAACTAGCATCAGGAAGGTATCTCTAACTTGCCCGCCCGCACGATAACGAAAGGAGAAAACGCGACAGACAAGACACCAGAACGTTTTTCTACAAAACATTAATCAAGAACATGGAGCACCGTTTCAACATTCGGGCAGCTAAGATAAAGCGAACTACTCGTAACCCCCTAGCAGCACAGGTGACCCCTCACAGGCATAGCTCAGCATTTTGGGTCTCGAAAATCACGATCACAATCATCTGATAAGGCGTGGGTTCAGCCGCGGCTACGAACACACATGAAGGTCGACATGTTGTATGGTGAGCTCGCTCATGCCCCATATTGGCGCACTTACCAGATAACATCGCACCTGCTGTTTACAAGTGTGATTACAGGTGAGTGCACTAATATGCGAAGTGATCGATCTCACTGATACGCGATGTCGACCTTCACGTGTGTTCGTAAGCGCGGCTGAACTCACGCATTATCAGATGATTGTGATCGTGAGTTTTGAGGCCCGAAATACCGAGCTATGCTCACAGGAAGGACCTCCAAGCAGCCTTTCACGAGAAATCACAAACATCACGGGGGAGGCGGTCCCATCGAATATTTTCCCACGACAAACCTGCCACCAAACGACAAGTCATCTAAGTTGTTGGCACGCGCGTCATCAGAGGAACATAGCTGTTCACAAATACGTGAGACTGGAATAGTCCTCAGTTCCATTCGTGGATCTATTACCTGAACGACCCTCTCGGTTGGATTTCCCCATTCACGGTACGAGATAAGGTGCTATATCAGAAGCTATGGTGTCTGAACGCATACGGGGACGATCCCAAACCAGACGACATAAACGAAGAGTGGTCATGTGGTATGCGGAACTGCAGGCCTACCGGGAGATACGTCTGCCACGTTTCCACAGTGAAGGTACCGAGGGCCAGAGCCACAACAAACACTACATAATTGCGGATGCAAGCCCGTGCGCCTATACGCTGCAGTGGCTTATCTTTCCATTAGGATTCGGTTGGAAATCGCACTTCAACTATCTTGATCAGCAAGTTGAGGATCGCTCCCATCAAGACACGCGCGCTCCCTCATCTCAGCTTGAGCTAATTTTTTTGTTTGTAAATACTACTGGCCTCCAACTATAGAGGCCTAAGTCGGAGTGGTACACAATTCATAAACTAATGTACAGATATCTCCGCAATAACACGAGGATTTTTTTCCACGAGGTTCTGGACGGATTCAATGATAGCCCTTCACTGGATAAAGAGCGATCGAGTCTGGCGGATGGAGGCAGTTTGGAGAGAACCGCGTTTCGGAGATACAGCGCCACACAGACAGCACATTTTGGCAGCACGGTTCAGGCAAAGACAACCATGCGGACCTAGTCACACGAGGAATCGGAGCCCAGAAACTACTAGGTTACCCTCCTTGGTGGTCGGGACCACATCGGATATGCACTCGTAGCGACAACTGCCCAAACGCCGAAGAAATTTAAATCAGTCACAATTCCTTATCAGAGGAACTAGAAGAAAATAGTATAATGCGTGCTCTTAAGGCTGCCGCCAGTCCATGCTTATAACCTCAATTGCTGAACGTGAACAAGTTCACCTCAGCATCTAGACTAATGAGAGTGTCAGCGTGGATCATGCGTGCCGCATGGAACTTGCGCGAGACTGAAAAATAGTCAGTAAGCTTATTTAGTGACTCTAGTCAGGTCCTCTCAACGCTGGCGAAATTCAACGTGCTGGACGATCCTGGATCAAACCAGTTCAAGACTACTGCTTCTCACAAAAGCTTAAGTGCATTAGAGAAAGCAAGAGCATTCCCTTGGACTCACCTCCTCGTTCTCTTTCACTGCTCACTGATGACGAGGGACTTCTGAGAATCACCTATAGTGCTGCCAAAGTGCTGCCAGAAGCACATCACCTTTCACGACTTCTCGCTTTTCAAAGTCATCGCCACGTACTACACGTCGGTGCTCGGGACACTCACGTACAACTACGGGAACAATACTGAGTGCTTGGCGCACGGCTGCTGGTTTAGAGTACAATCAAAGAATGCGCTGACAATCACGTCAGAGCAACTCCCACCCTGCAGGAGAAATTGTATCCCCCATTTCGAAGGATAGGGTCACAGGTACCTTTGAGGAAACAGGCCTCAGATGATTTGTCACAAGACGGGGGCTGCCACGCGTGATATACAGCGATAACGAATTGACATTCGAAATGACCAGTAAGGACCTATGGGCCCTACGGTAAGTCATACGGGATCACTATGACGAGAACTACATTTCGCGAATGAAAATTCAATGGAAGTTCATAATGAAAAGGCCACCATGGTGGGAAGGATTCTATGAACGCCTTATCGGTTCCACAAAGTTAACCTTCAAGAAGATGCTGGAAACCAAGTGTCTTACTGCTGATGAGCTAAGCACGATGCTTTGTGAAGTGCAAGCCGTCCTCAATCCACACCGATTACACACCTGCACGGCGGGCAACAATATCTGGGCCCACTTTGTTAAGCATCCTTTCTCACCAGCAGAAGACTAACAGCGTCGTCGAATGTGAACGTATGCGAGATCAAAGAAATATCAAATGAACAATTTGCGAAAGGCAGGTCAAACTGCGAAGTTGACGCGGTCATGCTGCGTTGACACTCGTCACCGCAGTTTGTCAAGCTTCTGACGAAGATGGTCAACGGACTATCTTGGAGAACTAAGGTCAGTGTCTATACCACAAGAAAAATTGAGAACAGAGTCGAAGTCGGCGATCTTGTCTTTCCGCGGTAGAGCATGGAGTGGAAGTGGAAGGCAGCCAGAGTGGAAACAACATTTCCGGGATCCGACGGAAGAGTTAGTTTGTGCGTCATTCGGATCCCTGGAGGAAGCACTCCAAGTCGACCCATGCAACTCCTAATCTCCTGGAGTTCAGTAACTAAAAAAACGACTACGTCATTTAGCGGGGGAATGTTTGCGATTTAGTCTGTCCTTCTGAATGTTCGGTCAGTAACACTTATCTCCAGCGAGAACGAGACACCAGAGGAGAAAGGAAGAGGACAGAGAGCGATGATGGACTTAAATCGACGAACGACGTCGACATGCGCCACTTAACTTGAGTTGTCAACAACCATTCCTCACCAACATTTTTTTTTTCTCAACAACAATTTTCAACTCAAATTAAACTGGGTATGTTTCCGTTCCCGCGTTGTCAGAGTGATATGGAAATGGTAGAGACAAAAAGAAAAACATGGATATGTAGGCTCCATCAACATGGAGACTGGCTACTCTAAGCCTTTAGCATTGTATGCTAAGCTAAGAAGTGTAAAAAAGAAATAGAAGTAAAAGTAAGCGGAGAAATGTGTGCGACGATCATCAATTGGAGATGCCGAAAAGAAAATGTCAAAGTACTTCAGGAAAAAGAATTCAAACACAACCGCAGGAAGAAACAGGAAGAACCATAGTGACCTTCTTTGCAGGCGAATGTGATCTATTTGACTCATTATGAAACCACACACACACACACATAAATGGGATTATGATGTGGTGGGTCATTCTCCGCCGTTATGGCGGTACACTGCCCCATTGCGCTTGTGGAAGAAACTAAGGAAACTAATTTCGTACATAACTCATTCAAAATCACACAATCAACACAATCCGAATTCAACGACGCGAATGGAAGATCCTTAGCGAAAGCACGCATCGATGACAGAATGGGCTCATATCATGGCCTCCTTACGGTTTGTCGTCGTTTCTATCACAACGTTTGAACAACTGCAGCTCTTGTGGGCGCAGCACATGTGCGTGTACATTAGCTGCTGCGCGGCTTTTATTTAGAAACGCGACCCTTTTTTGTAACAGACAGCGTACACGCCTAGAATTTTAATCAGTGCTACATTTCTTAGCCACCGCTCCCTGGGAGGCATACAAAAAGTCGCGTTACGAGCGTAGTAAAATTAAGGAAACAGCCTATGAGGAAGTGGGAATTGGAAGACTGTCTCCGGAAGCGAACTTGAAGCGCAGAAAGAGGCAATCGGGTCGAGATTCTAAATGATAGCGTGCTGCGTGTGGCCACGAGTTACGGAATACTCAATTGGAGGAAAGCGGGTAATCGAAATCATAATCACGACCAAGTTACTTAATCCTAGACGTATAGTCCCACGACCCGTCGTGAATTGCGGGGGTTCCGCGTTTTTTTTTTTTTTTTGTTTGTTTCTCAGAATGTTTAGTTTTATTTCGTGTTAGCGCCACGAAGCAACTGTGGCTATGAGCGGCGTATACAGACGTGGACAGATAGAAAAAGTACGGCAGGAAGGAGTGTGTGTGGGAGGGGGGGTTAGTATGCGTCCTGGGGCCGACTCCAAGGGGAACTGTACCGGCATTCGCCTGGAAAGCCTGCGGGAAAACCCAGAGAAAAACCTCAGACAGCACAGCCGATGGTAGGATTCGAACCCATCACCTCCTAGCTTTCAGCACGACCTTCGCTGCCACCTACGCGCGGATGCTTTTACCCAGTCAGCCATGCCGCTGCTTTTGCTGAATGTATGTCGCTGCGCTTGTTACGGACATCGATGACATCCACAAGAACGGCTCCGCAACAGTTGTGCGCAGAGTCACAGAATCTATTTAGCAAACGGCTGTAGTTCGTTACCGGGACCATTGGCTTTTAAAAATTAGTGAAAGCGTTTGAAAGGTAAATATCGCATACAAGTGAAACAAGGTCACATACTGAACCTAAAAATATAGGAATTATAAAGTTGTGTGGTCTAGAACCTTTTTTATATGCACTTCAACAACACCATCTGAAGCACTTCTAGCGCAGGAGAAACACGGCAACGCTAAGCCTAACGGATACCGAAGGTGCCATCTTGCAATAGGTACGATCGTTGGGTTCGGTTAAAATCCGCACTGCAGTGAGGTTGTGTCAGTTTGGGTAACACAGACTGGAGGGCGCCCCCCCCCCCCCCCCCCCGGCACGCACTAGGGAGGTGCGGGCACGAGACTGTGCCTCGGGTTGGGTCTGAAGGTCCTCAGTAAAGCTGGCGGACCATCTCCAAGAAACTGGCGAGAAATTTAAAATTGTATACGTTTGACACAATATATGAGGGTCATTCCTAATTAATTTCGTTCAAAATTTGCTCCTGCTTCAGGTAAAAACATCGTTTACCTAGTTATTTTCTTTGGTTACAATAACGCAGTGGTCCCGTCCTACACACTGACTAACTACGTCCTAGCAAACTGACGAGCAAAATGAGTAGCCGATGTTCCCGTCCTTCCATTGCCGATTATAATATTCGGTTTGAGGGTGCTGTACAAAACAGGAGGAAGTTTCGAGGGACACAATGCACGGCGGAAAACGGGAGTGCACAGCAATTCTTTCAGGGTGTAAAAAGGGCGTTTTTATACATGAAAATTCCTTTTTACTGCGCAAGCTCAACTTAAAGGTGTAGGGGGGGGGGGTGATGTAGGGGGAAGGTGCGGTCAGCCTGCTCTGAAGTAGCCGCTCGGTGCACCCAGGGGAGGGAGGAGAGGGGAGGGGAGAGATGGGGGGGGGATGGGGGCACAGGAGAGGGAGATTGTGTGCTAACCCTCTTCCTCTGGGATCTGGGTAGTCCACGAGGACTACCCACCTAGAAAACATGCGAGCACACCTCAGTAGTCTTCTTTGGGATGTTCCCTTACTCAAAGTTGTAATAATAGTGTTGAAAATGGGGTTCGCGAAACATTTTTCTGAAGCGGTGTTTTGAATGGAATACACACCCCAGCAATGGTGCTCTCTCCTTTTTTTTTTTTTTTTTTTGTTGTTGTTGTTGTCGAATACACCCCTTGGAAGCGTATATTTCAAAACACCTTCTTGTGCGGTGTGAAACTTGCATCATACAGGTGTATTCCATATATGGAATACACCTGTATTCCTGTATATACCTATAGGACAAGGTATGTAAACTGGAAAGGTGTAAAAATTTGAGCAAATATGGAGCAAATAATGTACCTTTTCATTATGCCTTACGTATTATTCGCAAACATTATAATGAAAGCGCAGTAATTCATGGCTATACAATATTGCGAAGAGTTTGAAGCAACAGCGACAGGCTTCTGGCAAAATAGAAGCTGCAGTGTGCTTTTTAATACTCGTATGCCCAAGACTGCGTGTAGGACGACGCACTTGGATGACTAATTAATGAAGAACGACACGGCTATTAGTCGCTACAGGCAATAGCCCATATAGTTTCGTATATAAGTATGTATCGTTTCCCATATAGTAACTGGTGGAAGTTTCGAGAACGACAAGGAGAGACTGATTCAACTTGAATAGGTTAGCACTGGGACCCACTCTTCCTGAAGATGTCTCCATGATCTGTTCTATTTTGCATCCTGAGCACATAGAGCGATTTTTCGTATTTCCCTACATCTGGGGTGGGTACTTACTCTAGATTACAAGCTATCAAATGAAATAAACGGCTGACATCAGAGCGACAAGACTATATAGAAGAGCGTGTTGGTTATAGACTTGCATATCTGAATAACGTAACAAGGCATACGCTGTCTCCGTGCAGTCTTTGTGCTTTGTTCCGGGCTTCAAATATGGACATATGAGCGTGTTTCTGCCATGTACAAGTTCATAAAGGTAGTCATTTATCATCTATCTACTATTTCATACATAGAATGTGTCCAGTTGCTTATTTATCGACGTTTGCGTGATGGTCTCTGAGGCACCGCGGCTTGGTTGTCTCGCCTATAGCAAGACAGTAGGCATGGCATTCTCACGAAGATAATTTCATAAGTACCCGCTTTTCATTGATGGCTCACCCCTGACCTTTGTCACGACCTGCGGATACCTGTGAATTACAATTGACCGTGGCCTGACGTGGTCCCAGCATGTGAAGCTGTTTGCTACCAAGGCAAGCTGTTTGTTAAATGTACTCAGGCGTATTGCTGGTGCATCCTGGGGTCCGTCATGCTCTAACCTCTATCGTGTGCATCAGGCCCTGATGTTGGGGACATTGCGGTACAGCTTACCTATTCTGCATGGTCTCAGTCGAACTCAAGAACAGGAACTGCTCAACATCCAGGCACGTAGTCTCCGAGTCTGTTTGGGAATCCCCAGGACAACGGAGACGTATTCTGTCTTGGCAGAGGCGCGAGAGCAGCCGGTTCACATACTGCGGGATGGTGATACCTTTCGCGCTTATACACACATTACATTACACGGCACCCGCTCCACTCTCTTTGTCGCATTGATGAGGGCTGCCCGGCGTCTGCTTTCGGCAGTGCCATTGCCCGCCTGAAAGGGAGGATTCCATCTCCCGCGTCTACACCATCCCATGCACCGGCGATGTGGACTCTTGAAAGACCCTGGATTCACTCTAACATCCCTGGACTCCAACGTAAGAAAGACGTCCCTACAGTCGTGGCCCACCAGCTCACACTGGAGCATCTCGCCTCAACACACCGACTAAGTCGCCATATATACACCGATGGCTCAGTAACCCAAGATAGTTCGAGCGCGGCTTTCTACGTCCGGATGAAGACCTGGGGCACGGTTTCGAACTCCCCTATACAGTGTCCTCGACAGAAGCCGAACTGTTTGGTATCCTGGCAGCACTGGAGCATATTACCGAATCCGGGCACGGAACGTGGGTCATTCTTACCGACAGCAAGGCATTCACTAGATATGTTGTCGTCATCTCGCTCCAGCATAATAAGCGATTTGCATACCATGACGCTTCAAAAATTCAATGAACTCTTCGCCACTGGTTACAACATCACGTTTCAATGGGTCCCTGGCCACGTAGGCGTGTATGGAAATACCCATAATAATAAATAATAATATGGACGCAGTAGCGAGACGCGCTGGGTCTGATGACACTTCGGCCCTGGCACCTCTGCCGCTTACAGCCTCCACATGCCGTCTATACATACGCCGTCGGTGTGCCACATGTGCTTGAGGCAGGCAACGCGGAGGGAGAAAAAAGGACTACCGCAGCCTGCGAAGGTTTGGAAACAACTGAGGGTTTATTGTCGCTCCTCGCGCTCGCCTTAGTTGAGCGCTCGTCGTCATCTAGATAGCTGCGCTACAGGGCTCCCCCCCTAGACACTGGTGCGTTACCAGTGAAGAGCGCCAGGAGATAGCGTTTTGTCGAGGACGGTTAGGCGGACGACCCTTCTGTCGTGTCGGCAGAACGGGGAGCTGCGCCGGATAGGTGATAGCTTCGACATATGCGGGTTTGAGCCGGTCCTGGGAAACCGTTGTACGATTGCCGTTGATGTCGACAGTGACAGTGTTATCGTCGCGGGAGAGGACCTGGTACGGGCCTGTGTATACCGGAGTAGGCGGTGGCTTCACGTGGTCCGCACAGATGAACACGTGGGAAGACTTGTTCAAGTCGGGGTGCACGAATATCTTCCTGTATAAAGGCTGCCGAGGCGGAGCCGGTTGGATGGAGCGGAAAGTGATCTCAGAGTTGTCTGGCGAAGTCGTCACCTGCGGAAGGGTGCCTGGAAGGGTGCTCCAAGAAATCGCCAGGTAACTGTAATGGGCAGCTAATTCAGCGGAGCTGCACTTAAGGTCCTGCTTGAGAGAGGACGTGAGACCAAGGAGGACCCAAGGGAGGTGGTCAACCCAGTTGGTGGGGTCGGGGCGCGCGCAGATGGCGGCTTTCAGTTGCCTGTGTAGCCGCACAACCATCCCATTTGCCGCAGGGTGGTAAGCGGTGGTCGTGATGTGCTGGGCACCAATATCAGCAAGAAGGGATGAGAAGCTGCGTGAGGTGAATTGCCTGCCCTTGTCGTAGTGACGATGGCAGGGCAGCTGAAACGAGCGACCCAGGCAAGAAGAAAGGCGCGACCGGTGGTGTCAGCGGTTATGTCGGGGATGGGGACGACCTCTGGCCAGCGCGTGAATCGATCGACTGCCGTGAGAAGGTATCGGCAGCCATGAGAGATGGGCAGTGGGCCGACTAAATCGAGGTGAAGATGGTGGAAGCGGCCGGCTGGGCTCGGGAACAGCCGAATAGGCGTCTTTGTGTGGCGCTGTACTTTCGACCGCTGACAAACGATGCAGGACTGGGTCCACCTGCGGATGTCCCTGTTGATTCCCGGCCAGACGTAACGATCGGCGATGGCCTTATGCGTCGCGCGCACGCCGGGATGAGCAATGTCGTGGTATTCGGCGAATATCTTGCGTCGCAAAGGCTCGGGGACGAATGATCGAGGTCGGGGCATGAACACATCACGCAAGAGGGGTTCCTCCAAGCCGGGTAGGTAGACGGGCTTGAGGTGCAGAGACGATGGCCGGATAGGTGGTCCTGGTTACTTCGGCGTAATGTGCTTGGGCTTTCAAAAGCTGTTCGGCATTCACAGGAGAGGGCAGAAACGGGATGGCGTGGATGCGCGAAAGAGCGTCAGCTGCCGAATTGTCGACATCTGGAATGTGGCGAACGTCCGTGGAGAACTCAGATATGAACGCCAGCTGGCGGGTTTCTCGCTCGGAGTAGCCGGAATGGTTGCTGATGAATGCGAACGTCAATGGCTTGTGATCAGTGAGTACATGGAATTCACATCCAGCCAGTAGATAATGGTAGTGCTTCACAGCAGCGTAGACGGCAAGAAGCTCGCGGCCGAACGTGCGGTAGCGTGCTTCAGAGGGCTTGAGGCGGCGGGAGAAGAAACCAGGCGGGAGAAGAAACCAAGCGGCCGCCACTCGCCGTCAGCAAACTGCTGCAGAACAGCACCAACTGCTGTGGTCGAAGCGTCCGTGATCAGGCGTGTTGGGGCAGATGGAACTGGATCAACGAGCAAATTTGTGCTCACCAAAGCTTGTTTAGCCGCCTGAAAGGAACTCTCTGCTTCCGGAGACCAGGGTAGCGGGGAAGTGGATGGTTTCGGTGCCCTTAGGAGGTCGGTGAGGGAGTGTAGGATGAATACGCAGTGGGGAATGAAGCGACGGTGGAAATTGAGCAAGCCCAAGAACTGGCGGAGCTGTCGGACTTTTTCGGGCGCGGGAAATCGCTGATGGCTTAAGCTTTCGACTCCAGCGGGCGTATGCCGTGCTGGTCGATGTGATGGCCAAGCAACTGGGCTTCGCTTTGTCCGAAACTACACTTCTTTATGTTGATCACCAGGTCGTGCTCCTGAAAGCGTGTGAACACTTGGCGGAGATGACCGGTGTGTTCTTGCTGGGAGGCGCTTGCAATGAGGAGATCGTCTATGTATGCATAGACGAATGACAATCCCCGTAGCACATCATTGATGAACTGCAGGAAGCTTTGCGTTGAATTGCGCAGGCCGAAGGGCATCCTCAAGAATTCATATAGCCCAAAGGGTGTAATAACGGCGGTCTTCGGGACGTCGGACGGGTGCACAGGGATCTGGTGATAAGCCTTAACCAAATCCAGGGTGGTAAATACTGTGCAGCCCGCAAGATCAGCCGTGAAATCGTGAATATGGGGCAGCGGGTACCTGTCCGGTATTGTCTTGGTGTTAAGTGCTCTATAATCCCCGCACGGCATCCAGTCACCTGGGTCTTTCTTCGGTACCATGTGTAATGGTGATGCCCAACTACTGGAGGACGGGCGGATGATGCCCAGGCCCAACCTACGCTCAAACTCTCGTTTGGATATGGCGAGACGATCACCGTAGAGCCGGCGGTAGCGAGAGGAGACGGGAGGGCCGGTGGTAGCGATGTGGTGTGTCACGTTGTGTTTGACTTGAGCCTTCAGGTTACAGGGCTTCGTAATGTCTGGGAACTCGTCCAGGAGCGCGGCGTATGGCGAAGGAGGACGAAACGCGCGGATATCGATCGGATCTTGCGGAGACGAGGCACCTGTCACCTGAAGCGTAGTGGTGCTGTCACATAAGCGGCGATGGCGGACATTAACGGAAAGGTTGAAGAATGCCAAGAAACTGGCGCCTAGTATGGGTTGCGTGACGTCGGCGATAACGAACACCCAGCGGAAAGTTCGCCTCAGTCCAAGGTCGAGCGTTAAGAAGCGTAGCCCATACGTCTTGATCGCTGTGCCGTTTGCGTCTTGAAGGTTTGAGCCGAAGTGGGTACGGCGACGATCAGCAGCAGATGCTGGAATTACGCTGAACTCAGTGCCAGTGTCAACCAGAAGACGATAGCCCGCGATGCGGTTGCGTATAGTGAAGAGGCGGCTGGGAGTGGGGCCGGGATCGCCTGCAGTAATCAGTGATCGGCCCGTTGGTTTTCCTGCCAAGCGCAGGGTTGGACGCAACGTTGAGCTCTGTGCCGAAAACGATGATGGTACCAGCAAAGCCGGTTAGCGGCCTGGGGTTCTTGAGAAGGGGTCGGTGATGAGCGGCGGCGGGATCGGGGAGCGGAACGGCTACGGCGCCGAGGACAGGCAGCCGTGAGAGACTGCAAGGCATCAGTGAGCTGTTGAAGCTGGAGCTCACTGCGGTCCAAGCGCGGGGACTGCTCCGAGGTGGCTGCGGCCATGATGGACGGCTTAGGGGGCCCTGAGTAATCCGCAATCCGGTCAGCCAACGTGGCCAGTCGGTCGAGGGATAAATCTTCCGACCCTGCTAAAACCACACGCATCGCTTGCGGAAGTCTTTGAAAGAACACCTCTCTCAAGATGGGTTGCTGCGCTTCGGTAGCGGAATCGCCGAGGAGTTGTTTCATGCGATGGAGCATCTGCGATGGCTTTCGGTCGCCCAAGTCTTCGTCAGACAGTAGCTGCTAGAGTTTAGCGCGTGCGGACACTTCCATTTTGTCGAAGATGGCGGTCTTCAGAACGTCGTATGCCTGATCGAGCTGAACTGCGGCGAGGACGTCGTCCAGTTCTGCCGCAACTTCCGGAGGAAGACTAGCCAGAACGTGAAAATACTTTGACTATTGGGACTGGATATGTCGAAGCTGAAATTGGGCCTCGACCTGTCTGAACCAAGACCGCGGGTTCTGGCGCCAAAAAGGGGGCAACCGCAGCGTAGTGGTTGTCGAAATAGGCGGATCATCGGCGCTGGAGGAATGATTGCATGAGGGTGATGCCATCGACTCAGGCAAAGGCTGCGTATGTTCGACGCGGGTCACCAAATGAGGCAGGCAACGCGGAGGGAGAAGAAAGGACTACCGCAGCCTGCGAAGGTTTGGAAACAACTGAAGGTTTATTGTCGCTCCTCGCGCTCGCTTTAGCTGAGCGCTCGTCGTCATTTTTAGATAGCTGCGCTACATGCTCAGCAGTTCCGTGCCGAAACTACGACTTACAACTCATTCCTACGGTCTATCGACCCATTGATGGAAGAGTGACGAAATCTGGGCTTGTTGGTATGATACCATATTGCTGCTGAGTGCTATAAGACGAGGACTTAAGAAGGAACAGAACACATGCGCTAACTTCCAACACTTTAATGAAATTTGTCGTACCAGCTGCTTAAACGCTTCTGGCCACCTGCCGGTTCTTTCTACTTTTACACGTGTCGAGGTACGTCAGCTCCCTGTCAGATAAAGCAATGGAAGGAACACTGACACAGGTCTGACCCAAATCCTTAATTGTTTGGGCCTCTATAATCTCTCTAGCTGTTCTGTCTGGGTTCCTTCCAATGATAACACATTGGGTTACCACAGGCTCACACCCACACACCCTGCAGTGTTCCGCTAGCCACCCACCCCTGCAGTTCTTGAAGTTTAGCCAATGCCCCCGCAGTCGGTCGTTCACACAGCGCCCTGTTTGTCCCACGTATGACTTTCCGCACGAAAGGGGAATCCTGTAGACAACGTTCTGCCTGCATTCCACGTACGGATTCCTGTGTTGCTTTTTGCACCCCTTCGGTTCTCGATCTACGCCGTTGAGCAGCCGACAAAGTTTAATGAGTTTTTGACGAACTCCATTGATGGAGTTCGTCATCACTTGCCACCGCTGCGTAAAGAAGAATCCCTTCTCCACCGCCTACGACTCAATGTTGCCCATGCACCCTCACTTCTCTTCAAGATGGGTCGGCTAAATTCACCAAACTGTAATGTCTGTGGAGTGGAAGGTGACATCCCACACCAACTCCTGTATTACCAGCAGCACCTTCAGCATAGGGAAACCCTCCGCTGCCGTCTGCTCCAGATTGGCTGTAACGACTTTTCGTTGGCCGCTCTTCTTGGACCCGTCTTGCACCCCAACCAGTGGGCTGTCATTGCCGCTCCCCCCTTCCTCGGTTTTCTTTGAGTCTCAGGACTCGTGAACTGCATGTAACGTTGTGCCCTAGTGTTTATTTTCTTCTTCTTCTGTCTTTCTTTCATTTTCCTTTAGTTTTGTTTCTTTTTGTTTCTCTTTCCTCTTCCTTTCTTTTTGTTTCTTGTTTTCTTTCCCTTTGCTTTCTTTTTGTTGCTGTTTGTTTTTCTTTCCTTCCTTTTTGTTTTGATACCCCGTGTTCCTTTTTTCTTTCCTTCCTTTGTTTCGATTCCCCCTTTTTTCTTTTTCCTTCCTTTTCTTTTTCGTTTTCCTCTTCCCCCTTTTTTCCTTTTTTTTCGGAATAGCAAGCCGGCTCTTTGGCTGGCTAACCTTTCCTTTCTTTTTTTTCTTAATAAACATATCCCCCTCCCCCCAAGACGAAACTACAGAGAGCACAGCGAGTGCAAGGATTAGAACTGGTTCCCCTTCCTGCCTCAATTCGGGTGAAGGAAGCTCTTTTCTTTTGTTAGAAAGCACGCGTAACAAACCAGCGCAACAAACAACACAACTAGAATGTACGTACATAACGCCTCACAGTAAATACGCACACTCATCAGCGTGCAAAAACAGTATTTTATAGCGACAGCTATTAAGGGTTCAATTTCGTGAAGATATTGTCCCATATGTCGCATCGCTGAAACACAGAAAAGAAGAAACGAAAAAGAAGAAACGCATCGTGCTGGTGTCCATGTACATTTCCCCCAACGTGTCCATTGCCAAGATACATGCGTTCTTGGCTGAAACTTTCGCCAGTGATGATGATGATGATGATTGGGGGTTTTGTGGCGCAGCGACAACACAGGTCATAATGCGCCAACACGGTGATTAAAATGTGACTAGTTAAAAATAGGTGCGATGTTTAAAAAAGAGAGAAACAACTGATAAAAAGCAAGCCTAAAACTACAAAAGATTCACAATTCCAATGTCTTTAAAAAAACTGAAAACTCGACTAAAAGGGATGATAGCCTCATCACCGAGCAATAGTGCTGGGTGAAGAGGTAAGAAATATGTATAAAATTCCTTAAAATGACGATGACGATGAGTTTCGTGATGTGGACATGTGATGAGCATGTGCATAACAGAAAGAAGCTCACCACAATGCGTGCATTGAGGCGGCTCCTCTCTGTGAAGTAAAAACTTGTGTGTAACGTATGTATGACCTATCCGTAATCTTGATTGTAACAGACTACACAGGCGATTTTCCAGGTACTCTCCATGACTTTGAATGTGAGGTTTGATCAAGTGGAGTTTGTTGCATGTCTGTGTATCCCAGAAGCTCTGCCACTTAGCGTAAAATGATTTCTTGAGTGTTGACCTAATATCTTGGATGGGGATTTCAAATGGGGTAATGTCACTGGAAGTTGCAGCTGCAGCAGCCTGGTCTGCTAATTCATTACCCAATATGCCAGTGTGGCTCGGCACCCAGCACAGGATAACAGAATAACCCCTCTTCTGTGCAGAGCTGGCCAAGGATTGTGCGCATTGCACAAGGAAATTCTTTTGTTTCTGTCTGCTACAAATGGCATTAATGGAGCTCAAGGAATCACTGTATATGATGGCTGATTTTATGCAACCTTGAAGAATGTAGCTCAGTGCAGGGATAATGGCATACACCTCTGCAGTAAAAATAGAAGCTATATTTTTTATACGATGTGACCTTGTGCATGTTCCAGAAATCATGGCACAAGTCAGTCCTGCGCTAGACTTTGACCCATCAGTATAAATTTCAACATGGTTTCCAAAACTTTCTTTCAAGTGTTCGAATTCCTGTTGTAGTGTTGATGTAGCAGTTTCCTGTTTCCTGTACTTTGTCAATGTAGTATCGGACCTTGGAGGTGGTTCCCAAGGTGGGAGCCTTTTACCACACTTCAAAACTGGGGTGTTATAGCAAGAAAATTCGTGATCCAGAACATCCCCCTCAATGCTCATAGAAAAAGGAGGGACTACCGAGGGTCTGTTTATAAAGAGTTGCTTAAACCGTGTACTTGTGACAGAAGTGAGTGCTGGATGTTGCGGAAAAGTTCTTATTCTTAGTGCATATGATGCTGCGAGGTAAAATCGCCGTCTTTTTAAGGAATATTCATGAGATTCGACATACAGGCTTTGGACCGGTGAGGTTCGGAAAGCACCGAGAACGAGCCTGAGTCCCTGGTGATGAATAGTATCTAAGGATTTCAACACAGACTGACGGGCAGAGCCATAGACGACGAACCCGTAATCTATCTTCGAGCGAATGCAAGATGTATACACACGGCGAAGTGTTTCGTGGTCAGCACCCCAGGATCTGTGAGAGAGGATTTTCACTAAATTCATCGACTTGAGGGACTTCACCTTCAAGTTTTGAATATGAGACTTGAAGGAGAGCTTAGAGTCGAATATGACACCAAGAAATTTGCTCTCCGATTTTACAGGTATATCTTGCCCATGAAGTTTGAGCGTGGGTGGTGGAAATGCTCCTCTCATTCTCACAAAGTGGACACACACTGTTTTCTCTGTGGAAAATTTAAACCCGTTCAGTGAAGACCATTTGTCCATTTTATTTATACACAGCTGCATCTGTCGTTCACATCTTGACAAGCTTCCCGAACAACATGATATTTGGACGTCATCCACATACAAAGAGTACGATATGGAAGGTGGAATGACACTTGCTATAGGGTTAATTTTAACCAAGAATAATGTCACACTAAGAACGGATCCCTGCGGGACACCATTCTCTTGCACAAATGAACGGGATAAAATAGTTCCAAGCTGTACTCTAAATGTTCTGTGCTGAAGGAAATCAGCAATGCATTTAAAAAGGCGACCTCTTACACCAATGGAATAGAGGTCCTGCAGGATACCGCATCGCCATGCGGTGTCATACGCTTTTTCCATATCAAAGAAAACTGACAAACAGTGTTGCCTTCGGACAAAAGCTTCACGAATAGTTGTTTCTAGACGAATGAGGTGATCCACTGTGGAACACCCCATTCGGAAACCGCATTGGAATTCAGATATACAATTATTTGTTTCTAGGAGGTGGATCAGTCGGTTGTTTACCATTCGCTCAAAGGTTTTACCTATGCAGCTCGTGAGAGCAATAGGGCGGTAACTGGCTGGATTTGAAGCTTCCTTCCCTGGTTTTAGGAGGGGTATTACAGTGGCAATTTTCCATGCAGATGGTAATGTGCCCTGTATCCAAACATGGTTGAAGAAGTTGAGTAAACATTTTTTTGATAAGTCAGACAGGTGGTCGAGCATGGAATATGTAACTCGATCTGGGCCTGGAGCAGTTGCTTTTGCAGCTAATAACGAGCGTGAAAGTTCTACCATGGTGAATGGTTGGTTGTACGCAGAACCATCGGAAGTTTTTGTTTTTCAGCTCTTTGTTTAGTTTTAAGAAATTCACTTGTATCGTGGGAAGAACTTGAAATGCTTTCGAAGTGTTCACCGAGGACATTAGCCTGTTCTTCTAGGCTTTGGCATGCCTGGCCATTGACTTCTAAAAGAGGAACTGAACGACTGAGATGTTCCCCTCTGATTTTGCGGAATCTGTCCCACACCACTTTGGATGGGGTATTACAGGACAGAGAAGAAACAAAGTTGCGCCAAGAGGACCGCTTAGCTTGTTTTCGCGTCCATCTGGCCTTTGCTCTTGCCTTTTTAAACAGTAAGAGATTTTGTATTGTGGGGTACCTCCGAAATGTACCCCACGCCCGATTTTGAAGTTTGCGAGTTTCCTAGCATTCACTATTCCACCAGAGTTTAGGTCGCTTTGGAAGACGACCAGAAGTCTGGGGAATGAATTGTATTGCCGCGTCAAGGATGACGTTGTTGATAAGATTGCTAGCTTCCTCGACCGTCACTGTATCAATAGGAATCAGAGAGAGGTCACATTTTTCAGAGAACTGATTCCAGTCGGCTAGTTGAAATTTCCATCTGGGAGGGCGTGTTGTCAGAGTGTTGACTATAGCACGATATTTTAACACTACTGGGAAGTGATCACTCCCCCGAGGATTCTGTTCAACTGTCCAGTCAAGAAACTGGACAATTGATGGGCTGCATAATGAAATGTCTATGGAAGAAAAATTTTGTGTTGCAGGGTTCACATAGGTAGGTAACCCAGTATTCAGGAGACAGAGTGACCCCGAAAGGAGGACCCTCTCCAACATTTTCCCCCGTGCATCTAGCTTAGCACTTTCCCACAAAGGATTGTGGGCATTCAGGTCGCCGAAAATCATAAACGGCTGGGGGAGTTGTTTGCATAGATTTTCGAAATCTCTTTGCTCTACTACCATTGATGGGGCAGGTAGAGTGAGCATATCGTCAAAGTCCTGTCGAGGCACACCTCGACTGCTACTTCCTCCAAGTCTGTAATGAGTGGGAAGCATTTTGCAGGTATGCACTGCGGAAGGACTACAGCCACACCACCAGATGCACGTGCGCTGTCTGTGCGGTCCTTCCTGAAAACATTATACCGCCGGAAAGGGTCTAAGTTTTCTTTGTGTAGGTATGTTTCCCGCAGGCAGAAGCAGACAGCTCTGTACTTTTCGAAAAGATCGTGTACATCGTCAACGTTACTGTAGAGGCCTCGACAGTTCCACTGAAGGAATACCTGTCCCATAATTATAATGGAAATAAGGAAGAGCAGAGGGGCTCTGCACATTGTGTGTTAAGGGGGTGTGACCCTTGGCGGGGGAAGCCTCTGTTTCTCCTTCGACTTGCCTCTACCTCGACCTCCGTGTTTTTCTCTTTGCTCCTTCCCAAGGGAAGGAGCTCTCTGGTCCAGTGTACTTGGAAGACTTGACGACGATTTCTGCGACATGCAGTCATCGCCGTCAAGCTCCATTGAGTGTGTGGCAGTCTGGGATGAGCTCCCAGTGAGCCCATCCCAAACTGAAAGCGCGCCATCAACCTCCGTAGAGATTGTGGCGGGAGCCGGCGGAGGCGAACTCTCCGCAGACTTTTCTTGTGTTTGGGGAGTGTGGAGTGGAGTCCCACAAGTTTGGGTCCCCACGGATACTCTGAGCGATGCCACTCCCCGGCGCACCGCTTCAGAGAAAGATCCTGTTTTTTGAAACTCCAGTTGCGTTTTCGCTGCTTTGTATGTCAGCTGCTGTACAGCCTTAATTCTCAAGATTTCTTTTTCATCACTAAAGCGTGGGCAGCTTCTTGAATAGGAAGGATGGTTGCCTTCACAGTTGACACAACGGAAACTGTTTTTGCACGACTCTGAGGTATGGTCATTGCCGTCACCCGCGCACTTGGGACATATCAGGTGTCCACGGCACACTTGGGAATGGTGGCCAAATCTTTGGCACTTGAAACATCGACGCGGGTTAGGTATATAGGGTCGGACGTGACAGTTTACATACCCAGCCTTGATTTCTGCGGGGAGCGTGTGCAATTGAAAAGATAAGATGATGTGCCTGGTTGGTATTTCTTTGTTGTCCCTGCGGATGGATATCCGTTTGGCATTGATCACCCCTTGGTCTTTTAAACCCTCCTCGAACTCACTTTCGGAGCACTGCAGTAGCTCCTCACTAGATATAACGCCTCGGACTTTGTTGAGTGTGCGGTGTTGCAGTCACTGAAACTGGAATATTACCAATCTGTTTTACTGACAATAGTGCTGAGCTCTGCTGCCTGCTCTGGACCTCAATGTGGATGTCACCAGTTCTCAATTTTTTTGCACTGTACGCTTTACCTATTACTTGTTCCAGAGTTTTAGCGACGAGAAAGGGAGAGACATTAGCTAGTGGTTTTGTCTGATCTTCAGCCTGAAGGATGAGGACCTTCGGGAACCATGGTTCTGGAGCAGAACTGAAAAACTGCAATGTTTGCGCTTCGGTGCGGTGCCTTTTGTGGCGTCGATCATGTTTTTGTGAGTTCGCGTTATCCATAAAGTGGAATAGGTGATTCGGTGTAGCAGGTGTGTCACCCACCATGGAGCCCAACGAGGGAACGTGTTCCAGACGTTAACACTGCCTCTGCACTATACCCAAGTGCAGTTTTCTGAAGAAAGGAGTACTGCCCAAGGTTGACCCTTGCCGCCAAAGAAGGTGAAAAGAGGAACAAGTGGGCGGGAGGAGAGAGAGAAAAAAGAAAGAAATGAAAAGTGAGATGGCGACTAGCTGAATAGTCCTGGCCGGGCCTTCCAGGAATACCCGTCTATGGGAAGCAGGGGCCAAAGCAGTGTGTTGTTTTCACGGAGAGGCCCCGAAGGGTCCAAACCAACCTCCGAGTCCACTCAACTGCCAGGATCCCCCTTTCCCCAGACACAAGAAAGCCACGCACAGCTATACCTGGGGGTCTCCCTCCCGCGGCGACCCAACCGTTGGTGCAGGAGGGGGCTACTGCGGCTGCTGCCGGGCGATGGGGGCGCCAAGTTCCCGACGCCGGGACTTTCGCCAGTGAACGAACCTATCCTGTCATCTTCACCGATGACTTCAACGTGGACGCCAAGCGCAACGGTGTCTTCCAGTGGATGCGAGAATTTCTCGATTTCTACCTCGTGTCATCTACCGAAGAATCCACCTGCATAAGTGAGGATTGCCTCGACTACATCTTTCTGAGGGACGTCCCTTATGGTGTACTCACTTGTACTGTCTCCACATACTACAGTGACCATAAGGCACACCTTACGGTCCTTCATCCCTTCAGTCCTGTCGCTGTCGTTGATTTGATGTAACTTGCATCATATCTGCCAGTTTCTTTGTGAATAAACTTTTTTGTTCCGCAAGCTCAAACGAAAGGTGTAATAACAGTGTTGAAAATTATGTTTGCAGAACATGCACCTGAAACAGTGTTTTAAATGCAATACACCCCCACCTGAAATGGTATTTTCTGCAGAATATGCCTTTTTGAAAATGGTGCTATTCGTGGAATACACCATTTAGAAGGGCGTCTTACAAAACACCCTTCAGTATGATGCAAAATTTACGACACAAAGGTGTGAAAAAACAGAGATGTGTCAGAATTATAGTGTATGTACGAGGACTGCTTCCCACAGCACATCCGTATCCGTATTGAACAGCTTATAGGAAAGTGTGACATACTCATACGAGTACGTATGATGATAATAATACGTATAATACTTATCTAATAACCACGGACCTTGTTGTCCGAGCCAAGAACTCCATGTCATCCACGACTCGGTTGGAAAGTCCCAAAAGCAAATGCGTTCTGCGGCTCTGTTGTGCTCTAGAGCATTTAGTGGAACTGGACAGATGGAGAGAGGACAGCAGGAAGGAGTGGGGGACAGGGGGTTAGTATGCGTTGTGGGCCGACTTAGGGGGAACTGTGCCGACATTCGTCTGGAAAGTCTTCGGAAAACCTAAGGAAAACCTAGGGAAAACCTCAGACAGCACAGCCGGTGACAGGATTCGAACCCGTATTTCACTTGCTGACCAAATGTGCATAGCATGACCGAACGAGGTACGTATTAAGTGTGCACTATTTGTAGACAACTTGACGGGCATCAATCTATAGCAACCTAATTAAGAGTTTTGAACTATGTATAGCTGAGGCGCGTTAGGAGTACATGTCCGTTGTAAAGAGCAATGTGGCGGCAGGACCACTGTCGCAAGAACTCTTGCTCGCCCAACAAAAAAACAAAAAACAAAAAGAAACAAAAGGTCTGTGTTCTAAGTAGTCAGTTTCAAGCTGAGTCAGCATGGAGAGCCTATAGGATGCATCAGCCGGTTCCACCTGTTCCGGGCTGCGGCTGTGTAGCGAGATTTCCGAAGTTAGCTGCAATCATTTCCGAGTTCTTGAATTCGCAGAACGGCGAATCGAAGTAGCAGACGAATTCTGACTATACGTTATATGCTCACGTAGCGCACGAAGAAAAGGAGGCAATAAGCAGGCCTTTTGTATCTAGGTGGCGTTGGCCTGACTCCCCGTTCCAGTCGGCAGTATCGCCCCGCCACAGCGTTCAGACCACAGACACATTCCGACGATGCGCGTTAACCTAACGAACGCCTCCCACCCGCATGTTGATAAATGTCCGATAGATTACTCGGCCTTCGTTATGTGGCTACGTTGGAACGCTCTCTTGTGTCACGCTTTGTTTTTTTGCTGGGGGAAAGGTCTACGTGAACCATACGTCGCTGAATAGCGTTGCGATTGCTGTCTCTCGGCACGCTCTGCAAATTTCTAATTTACAACTCGAGTGCAAAGTCAATAAAAAGGCTTGCAACGTAATCAGGGGAGGCAATACAAATACCGCCTGGATAATTCAACGAAAAAAATATAATAAATAAACCGAGCGACTAATAGACAGTGCTCTGAACACTCTACAGCAGTTCTCCTTCACGCGAGCGCATCGCCCTGTTTAAACCGTCGGTATACTTTAGGCTGGACATCCTGTGTAGGAGCGCACAAAACGCAAAGATAATTGCAAATGTACTTAAACTACAATTTCAAGAGGTAGTTAGTAGTTGCAGCTAAACTATAAGAAAGTAGTTACTGCCCATCTCTGGTATCATAGTCTATGTAGAAACGTGTGCGTTACAGAATATATCTGAAGACAAGCGGTACTTTCTTAATAAACTGGACTTTATTTTAACATATCTTTAGATTCACCACACTACAGGGCAGCGGGGCTATAAAAGTTTGCCGTTCGCAGCGCTTACTCACTGCAGATAGATCATTGTACACACAAAGATCTCAAGGTGATTCAATCCTGGTAAATTTTAAGGTGGTTGAGCGTCTTCGTGCAATAACGTGGAACGTACGAAACGCGGAGGATCTAAACAATACAAATGGTCTTGTTGCGAAGAGCAGTTGAATCGCTGCACCCCAGATGTGGCATGAGGCAAAACACTGAAGCGGCTAGCATGAACAGCTCACTGCATGCAATTGAGCCACAGAATGAAATTCGAAGATTTGACGAGAACGGCAATGTGTACGAGCCCCAGAACTTGAACGTAAAACTCTCCTCTTTCTTTCTTCCCCCCCCCCTCCCGGTTTGTGGTGACTACAGAAGCTGCCGCCAGATAATGAATTGCCTCAGATTTTTCTTCCCCCCCCCCCTTGTGCTTTGCTACTTCTTTTTCTTCTTTCTTTCATCGCGAACTGTCAACACTACGCACGCAGTGATCGCGCCAGAAACACTGTAAACACCGCTGCGTGACATCAGGCACTTTAACTTCCATTCAAGTAGAGAAAACGAACCACACCCAAACCAATCAACTTTAAAATTTCGAACAGCTGGATGCATAGCGGTCCCAGAGATATTTCCAGGTGTGCATTTCCTGCGCTGGCTTTTGGACCAGGAAAACAAAGTATAAAACGTGATTTTCAAGTCAGAAAGAAATGTAAATCCCGAAGACCCGATGCTAATCAGATTCCTTTGTATGGCCGTTACTTTCCTTCATCATGAGAGAAGGGCATCTCTCTCCTTCTATTCTGCATTGCAATCGCATAATCTGTGCCGCACTCACCGGAAGTGCTGCTCTTGGCCTACGCCCCACAGGGCAGCACTTTACTCGAATGTTGTCTCCACTTTCAACTCACGCGTTCAAGATCAGATTAAATTAAAATAGGGAGAGAGAGGTCTAGCATAAAAGCGTGATTGCTTTCACCCTGACTATCATTCGTTTCGCCGCAATCGCAGGGTAAACCTCAACCATGAACACTCTGGTAAGTTTGCGTAGCGTGGGTTCTTCATAAGCCGTACGATCGACCATACATCATAAAGCACTAAGGCTGGATTCACACGAAGGCGACGTCTTTTTGCATCCGTGCAAAACTGATGCAAGGAAAGGTCACGTTCGTGTATACTTCGCACGCGCCCACGCAGTGGCGTGCCCCATCCAGAGACGTGTTACTGCGGATTCAGATTTAACAAAAAATACTATCGACGCGACTTTGGTCGGTGCGTGGATGAATTTTACACCCCTGAGAGTTCTTCAACGTGCTAGGAAATTCCAACACGCGGCATATCGTCGCTCGCGGAAGACGGCGCGCCCGAGCAACTTGTACCCTGCCCACCACCTTGCTCGAGTTCTCGGCCGGTTCTCAACCCGCAACCTCGGAATCAGTAGGGGAACTCGTTACCAGCTGATCCGCCGAAACCGCTGAGCCTAAAAATCTGAAAATTGTCATGCTGCATGTATTTGCATTGCTATATTCCGTTGCTTGTACATGTGTATAAAAAACAGAGACAGCCATCGGCAAATGCAAATTATAAAATACGAGAGTCAGCTGAAAAGTAATGCACGGTCGCACAAATGAAACAAAGAAATGCCTGAAAGAACATTTTATTGGCGACTAGAGCGTACATTTACTTGTCATCGTATTCACAATTTAGGTCTTTATTACAACGTTTATTACAGCAGTGAACCAGTTTTTTCATCCCACCAACGAAGAATTCCGGGGGTCTTTCCTTGATCCACGACCTCACTGCGTCCCCGACGATCATCCGTGGTGAAATGAATGCCCTTAAGGTCCCTCTCTACGTTCGGAAAAAAGTGAAAATCTCAGGGCCAAATCCCGTGAGCATTGAGGGTGCGAAATGGATTCGAATTTATACCTCGCAAAGGATGCCGCGGTGGTAGCGTGCGACGTGTGCGTGGCCGAGCGTTATCGTGTTGCAAGACGAACGGTTCAGTTGATGTTTGAGCAGCAATATTCGCGTTACCACAGTGGTTCCCAAACTGTGTGTTCGCTCACACTCGAAGCCGCTCACAAATTTTAAAAAATCCCACTCCGTACCCGCTATTCTGCATCACCAAGAAGGCCCTGGCAGCAGTCCCGGAGGTTTCTCGCTTGCATGCGGGGTACGCGACGCTTTCGATGCATCACGCAGCCTCGCGCCTTATTTTACTTGTCGTGATGTCCACTCACTCTCACAAAAGGCCACAGCGTCTACGTCTATCGCGGCATACACGGACGCCCCGCCTTCACGGCGCAGTCGTGGCGTATGGCGCAGAGTCGTGTGACATCGCTGAAGTCCTCCCTTATAGTAAAGGACATATCTCGGCCCTCAAGCTTCAGTTTGAGAAGTACTTCCCGCAGAGCCAGGACAAGAGACATGACTGGATCAGGGTGCCATTTGGCACAATTTTTCTTCCCGAGGGCTTTAGTACAAACGAACGAAGTGCAGTTCATAGACCTGAGTTCAGGTTCAAGTTTCAGGTTGCAGTTTCCGCGACAACCACTACCGGAATTTTGGGTTGTGTTTGGCCACGGAATACCCGCTATTGACGAGAAAATCCATGAAAATATTGCTTTCGTTTGCTACAACCTACTTATGCGAGCTGGGCTTCTCCGCTGTGGCGACACCCAAAACAAAGTACAGCAGGTCACAGCTCAAGACCAAGTCTGCACTGAGGGTTGCGGTGTCGAAACACCATCCTCGTTCCGAGAAACTATGCTCCAAAAAACAGGCTCACTCGAACCCCTACGGAGAGGTAGCTATGCTTGCATGGCCGTGCGCTCCTGCCGTTGTGCAAGGCTTTTTGGCCCCGAGAACTCGCTCTGAATGTAGCTAGAATAAGATGTCGTTGTATCGTTTTGGCTAACGTACATGCGCTGAGATCGGAAGACGTCTGGCATCGCGACGAGGGAAACCGGGGAGGGGGGGGGGGGTCGCGACGAGGTCGTCTATATTTTTATGGGCCACGGGGTGGCGATGTTTTGGAACCACTGCGTTACCAGCTTCCCATACACGAAATATTCTTGCTAACCTATCAATAGTATTTCCATTATCAGTTTCATTGCTATAAACGGCTTGTAAACGACGATGAATTTCACTATACGATTTACCTTTTTCGGCTGTCAAAAATTCAACCTGGTCGTTGTGGTCAAAGCATTATGGCAAGCGCACTCGACCCCATGGCAACGGGTATTGACAAAGAACAAGGGGAGGGAATTCAACGATAGTGGGCACAAGATCGCGGGTTTTATCCCAGCCGAAGACGGCATAGCAATGTGCGGGAGGCAAACATCTCTTCTAGCATCGCGTGTTGAACATTACAGGAGCAGGTTAAACAACCCCGGGTGCTCTAATTATCCGCAGTCGTACCATGCGGCACGTGCAGCATGTAGCCACACAAGTGTGAGAGGACTCGCCATACGTGTAATTATACTTCCAATTATTATTATTCACGTGCCTATGGTGGGTGGTGGTGGTGGTGGGCGAATGTAGCTACAAGATGACAGCACGCTCCTCTCGATATCATGTTTTGGTCTCGAGCCTCGTGCAATTGTTCATCACTTTCAGCAGGCCCTCGTAAGCAAATAATGTTGAAGGCCATTTCATATACAATCATTTGTATTTAACCGCAAAGATAGATGCATTAAAGTAAAAAAATGAAGACGTAGGTCGCGCCACGACGACCAGCCGCTCCATGACGGTTGGTTCATGAGCACCGATTGCTAAGTATCGAACGGTGTGGCCGTATATTCTTGAGATAGCACACCAGGGCACAAAGCGCTGGTTGGCAGTGCTGCTTTGGCCAACTCCCCAGTCATAGCCTTCTATATACTTCAATGCCTGCCCAGTCGAAGCGGAACCGATGCGAACGACCGTCCACTGTAGTGGCGCTACATACACGGGGTATGATGATCATATCGCTCCGTTTTCTGGCGCGTGATGTTTCGGTTTCGAGTGTGACTGCAGCGTCGTCGGCCTGCCAGCTTGTTCGGTGTGCCTGGTGTCAACCTATACCCTCATCTGCTTGCAAGCCTGTCACTATAGATATAAACTCGGAAATTTCTATGCTCTTCTTTTATTTTGAGGTATCAAGTCAAACATCACGAGCCAGCAAGCGCAGCGATATGATCATCACAACCCCAGGTATGTGGCGCCGCCGCCACATAGTGCGCTGAACGGCCGTTCCGCCTCCACTGGGCAGGCATTGAAGTACATAGGAGGCTATGCCCCAGTATCAATGTTTCCCTACTGGGTTCGAAGCGTCGGCAGGTGACCAGCACGTGCTCCATGCCCTCCAGGATTCAGTATCTTGGACAGTTCCGCCAGCCAACGACACATATTGTATGCAGGAGTACCGTCGCATGTTCCCCCTTTATTCTATAGCTCTTGTGCATTTATTCAGTTGCAGCCCATTAATTGATGTGTGCGTTGCGTCACAGGATTAATCGTTAGTTACCGCAGATGGCAAAATGTCTACTACAGTCAAACTCCTTTATAGCGAACCCCTTTTTAACGAAAATACCACTACAGCAATTTTTTTTTTCGGTCCCGCTGGAGCCTATAGGTCCAATAATGGACATCCTTTTTAACGAAAATACATTTACTGCGAATTTTTTTTTTTGCTGTCCCCTGAGCTTCGTTGTAAAGGAGTTTGACTGTACCGTGTAATAGACAAACGTTCGTCTGCGCTAAGTGGTTCGTTTGACTTGTGTTTCAGCCTACCCCTCTGAACCTGTGATGAAAATGGCGATGATACAAGTAACTTACGATATTTTTTACAGTCTGCTGTCGTTGTCCTCTCTATGGTGGCCACCGCCATGGCTGGCGTTGCCCTCCTGGGCGGCCACAGTTATGGTGGATTCGGTGGCTATGGCGGATTTGGTGGGTACGGTGGATTCGGTGGCTACGGTGGATTCGGCGGATTCGGTGGATCTAAGGTTGTTTCTGGCCCATCCTACCTTGTCAACACTGTCCACAGTGTCCACAAGGTCAGCCACGGCGGAAGCTACCTCGGCCACTACGGGGGTGGATTTGGCGGGTTCGGAGGCTACGGTGGTGGATTTGGAGGCTACGGTGGCGGTTTCGGCCACGGCAGTGCCATTCTCGTTGGACACGGTGGATACGGAGGCGGATATGGATTCGGTGGCGGTCATGGCCACGGCTGGTGGTACGCATACGTTTGTAATTGATAGATATAAGATTGTTTGTTTGCTTTTATTGTGTTTGTTTTTGTGGTTGTGGTTCGTAGCGTTGAAGAACACAGTGAAAACGGTTAATAGTGTGCGAGATTGTTTTTCCTCAAATAATGGCGTTCCAGATGGTTGCTTCTCATGCGGAATTGTGTTGATGGAGATAATGTGCGCATGTGACGAGATATTTTTATTTTTCCTCCAGGTGAACGCCTACCACTACTGCATAGGACTTCAACACCAATTTCATTACAGTGTACAAAAGCATCAATAACTGCGAAAAATCTTCGAAGGAAGAACAGGTCGAGGAAACGATTGAAAATTAATGTACGGATAAAACATGTAAATAAACCAATGACACATCGCAACGCGTGTTCATATCGCCTCTTTCAAGGATAACAACCCAAAATTCTAAGATGCTCTGATAACGAAACTAAATAGGTAATTATTTGTCACAACGTCCTCTTCCTTCACCGGCTTCGTGCACATTTCGACATTTCGTGCCCTATAGTACACGTGTGATTTGCAGATTCAGAGCACCGCAACGCTTTAAACGCTAAATTACCTGGGTTTTCCTCAGCCGCTTTCAGACAGATGTCGGCACAGTTCCCTTAGAAATCGGCCCACGACGCACATTCCCCCGAACCTTTAATCATGACGTTTCCCACCAATGTTGAGGCCGACAACGGCGAGCTTTTCAGCAGTACCACCACCTAAATTACGCTGCATCGAAATGACAGCCGATATGATAATAATAATAATAATAATAATTTTTTATTAGTGCCCAAGAACGGCCGCTAAGGCCATGGTGTTGGCGCACACAATACACATAACTCACAGTGGATACAATACAGACATAAACGCACAAATAATTATGTACAGACATATATATGATACATATACAGTGGGATACTAGCAGAGGTACATTACAAACATAACAGGCATACGTACTTACATATTTACAGACAAGTATACCACGCAGTACATGCAATGAAATATCAGCAACAAAACTACAATACATAGATTACGCGCAGCACATAAGTAATAAGATGGAATGAGACTATATACTGTACAAAACAAAGGAAAGAATATCACGATTGAAAATTCACTGCTGAAGGAAAGAAATAACGTCGCGTTTAAGGGATGCGCTTGAGGTGTGGAAAATATCACATGTGGGGGGAAGCGAGTTCAGAAGAATTTGGCTTCGGGTAATCGGATCGCTGGGGCAGAAGCGTTTAACGTAGAAGACTGGTGGATTACGAAAAGCCGCGCGAGGAATACAAAAGTTTAGGAGGCTCAGCAGGAGTGGCGAATCAACACGTGCATGGACACATTTGTACAGAAATAGGGCGTCGGCGATAGAGCGACGTGTGGCCAGTGGGTGAAGGTGAAAATATTGCAGTAGTGTGTCATAGTCATACAATAACTTTTTTCGTAAAAAGCCATTGTGTATGATATGGAGCGCTCGTTTTTGTACAGCCTCAAGACGCTTTGTATCAGTACCTGAAAGTGCGTTCCAAGCAACAGAGGCATATTCAAGCCTAGGAAGAACATAGGACTTGTATAGTTTAACGAAGACAGCAGGAGTCTGAAACTCCTTGCATGTATATGACAGGAGGCCCAGCGTGCGAAGAGCGGAAGAACGGACCGCTGTGACATGTTCATGGAATAGCAGTTTGGCATCAAAAATAACTCCTAAATCTCGGATACTGTCAACACGACATATTTCAATGTCGGAGAAGTATCGAAACACTGAGATATTTGTCTTGCGTGTGAACGAGACAACCTTCGTCTTTGCGCTGTTAATTTTGAGACCGTTGGCACTGCACCATGACAGTATATTGGATATGGATTGGAGCAGCTGGCATTCACAACCCACGCAAGCTACCTTCGTAATATGTCATGCAGCGACACGAAAGCAGGTCTCCCAGTCATAACATCGTCTGTGGGAGGTGGGCACAAGACGCCAAAAGTAAGGGCTCTGCAAACACGACTTAACAAATCAATATCGAAAGGTGGCGTAATGGTGTTCGGCGGTGGCAGTACAGGCGTGTCCTACGATGCTCCATAGACGAACGCGCGCCACGTGAGCGCAGTGCATTCTGGACAGGACCTGGTCACTCGTCATTGCAAGGGTCAACATGCAGTTGCAAATAAAATGGCTGCACTCATAAGCGTAAACACATCGAGCATTATTTTCATGTGCCGTTTTGTAACGTTTCCGACCACGCTATATAGTTTCTACCGATATCTTCGCAATAAAACAGTAAGATCTACGAATGAAGCCTCGTGCGGCTGACCGCTCCCAAAGAAGTGATAACGACACCGGCGCTAAGACTCTCTCAACGCACGCGATCCACTCATAGTCTCATACTTCGGAGTAACATGATACCATGTTGCGTAAGAAGCACAGCGTAATAATTTAGACTGGCAAAATACGTTTTGATTTAACGTCGATGGAGCTATGTCGCTAAGCGCCACAGCGGCATATAAACAAAGTCATATGAACTCAGAAAAGACGATGATGAAGATGGCCGAAGAGGACGTGTTTTTCACTCTGCGCGTTCTTCACTCTAGGCCTAGCGATTTTTGTCCTGAATTTTATCCTCAAGACGAAGTTTTCCCTATCTCCCTGCCCTGCCCTGCACCGCCCTTTTGTTCGCCAGGGGGAGGTCCTTCCAGCCCCATTGGGGCCTTTGACGGACGTCGGCCCGCCGGTGTCATGGACACAGCTAGAACAAGTGCCGTTGCAGCTGCTAGGCTTCCAGAACCTACAGCGAAACGCCAACGAGACGAAAATGATGATGTCTTTGAGCGTGGGTACATCCCTCACGATGACGCGAACCCCGCCTCCGACGCCACAGTGGTAAACCTGGAAATCGATAACGAAGATGACGACGACACGAGTCCTTTCCAAGTCGTCACATACAAAAAGAACCGTCCTGCGGGCATTCCAGTTGTCTTCAAACCAAAGGTCTAAAGTCGGACGTTTTGGGATGTTAACCCAAACACCGTCGCAAAAGACATTCTGAAAGAAACGCAAGAGAAAATCCTCTCGCACAGAATCAATGGAGAAGGTTGTTTGGTCATCAACGTCGCATCGGAGGGGTCCGCAACTAGCCTGCTGAAAGTTGAGGTGGTTGCCGGCCTCGCAGTCGAGGTATTTGTGCCATCGTCGTATCTTCGGACAATGGGAAGGATAAGGAAAGTCCCTAAGACATATTCCAAGCTTCATTTGAAAGATTACCTGAGCGCATATAACATCCAAGCTGTGAAACGTGAATTCGCTTTCATCCGAGACGATGACGGGACGTGCTCCTCTGTTGAGAAGGACAGCGTCATCCTCACATTTCAGTCAGGGCAAGCACTGCCGTTGGAGGTTCGACTAGGTTTCACTAGCTACCCTGTAGAAGAATATGTGTCACCTCCTACTCGGTGTTTTCGCTGCCAACGATTCGGGTATATTGCTCGGCATTGCCGATACGATGAACGATGCAAAGTGTGCGCGGGCCCCCATGATTACAAGGTGTGCACCGCACGGAGGGAGCCAAAGTGCGCTAACTGTAGCCTCCCACATGCGGCGACGTACGGAGCGTGCAGGGTGGTTAGAGCGGCAGTCGCAGCCCAAGTTCGTCGGGTGACAAATGGTCAGCCTACTACTAGCAAGATGGCCCCACCTAACCCCGACTACGTAAGGGCTACTCCACAAGAGCATCCCCGTCTCACCAGCCAGAGAAAGCAAAAGGCAAAACCCAAAGCTGGGAAGAATAAGGGCATATGAACGTATGCTGTCGTCGCAGCTGGAAAACCTCACGTTCAAGGAGAGACCCATGGCCCCCTTGAGAAGTCGGCGGGATGTCATAGCACAACCCCGGAGCCCCGACGACTTCGTGTGAAAGCGAATTCGTGCAGGACCACGGTGGAGCCCTTAGATATGATTGTACCAATGTTATTCGTCGTCTTGCGTGTCATTCTGCGAGATCACCCTGCGTCACAAAACCTCCCTGAGGTACAAGCGTTGCTAGCCATGGAGGCTATCTTACTAGAAAAAAAAAAAAAACTTGAAAGAAGCACTGACTCACACCATGGCAACAGTTCTTAAGTCGGCCATCATCTTCCAGTGGAATTGCAACAGCCTTAAGCCGAAAATGGGAGATTTTCGCAACTTAATTTTTCGCCATAGTTTTCCAATATTGGCATTGGGCGAACCGAGAGTGGACAGTAGCTTTGGTCTCTCAGGGTACGAGGTGTACAGTTCTCAGACGACAGGTAACCACAATAGAGCAATGTTGTGCGTGAGAAAAGACATACCGTGTGCCTTCCTACGATGCTCGACAGATGAAAATGTTGAATATGTAACGTGCCGGGTGCACCTCAAGAGTACGCGTATCACAGTGACTAGTATGTATGTGGCCCCAAATGTAAGGATCAACGTGGATCGGTTTCGCGACTTTCTCCGAGGAGTTCCTTAACCGGTCATCATCTGTGGAGACATGAATGCTCACAGTGTTGTTTGGAGTAGCCGGCACACCGATACTCGGGGACACGTGCTTGAGTGTGTGATGGATGAATTTAATTTGACTGTCCTCAATGACGGTTCGCCGACATTCTTTCGAGGCCTCTCCTGCCACAGTTCCATAGATGTCACCTTGTGCTCTTGTGACATAGCTCACCACATGGAATGGACTACCCATACAGATTCTTTGGACAGCGACCACATGTCTGTGCTTGTTATACACCGTCTGTTCACACCTACGAAAGGACGGAGGCAAGTTCGGGTAACAGACTGGAGGCTATACAAGCTTCAGTCCCCTCGTCACATGACCTCAGTAACTACAGGGGAAGAATTCTCAGCTGCGGTGAAGGCCGCAGCTGAGGCTGCAACCAAGGTTGTCACAGTTCCCGACGCGTATCGTCAGGTGGACGCGGAATACGAGAGACTGCGGGCGATACGGCGCAGGGCTGAAAGGAGATTCCGTAGGTCTGGAAGCCGTGCCGACTATCGCGAAGCATGCCGCTTACAGAGGGTCATCCGCCGTCATCTTCAAAGGTTGTCGCAGCAAAATGGAGACCCTTTTGCTCTACTTTGACTCCTTTCACACCTACAACGAGAGTATGGCAGATCATTAGAACGCTTGGGACGCCGACTACCCAGACAAACCCGTTTAGGGCCTTGGCTATCTATCTGAATACGGACGAGAAGACGGTAGCTAATGAATTCTGCATGTCACTTGCTAAACCGTCAGTGGCATCTGCAACTAGCGTGCATCAAACATCTGTGAAAGAGGTCACTGACACCACGTGCTTTACTCGCAATGCGCAGTGCGAAGCACTTGACTTCGACTTCAGCCTTGCGAAACTACAGGCTGCATTGAAATCAAGGGCTCGCCAGTCATCGCCAGGTCCTGATGGTGTTACATATAGACATGTGGTTAACTTGGACCCAACTGCTCAGACGACCTTACTGCATATCATGAACGCCAGTTGGGCTGAAGGCAAACTACCAGCGTCATGGAAAGTCCCTAGAGTGGTTCCTCTACTCAAACCCGGAAAGTCCCCTCGTGAGGTCAATTCTATTTCGTCCCATCAGTCTCTCCAGCTGTGTGTGCAAGATCATGGAAAAAATGGTCCTGACTCGGTTGGAGTGGCTCCTAGAAGCGCATTGCGTTTTCCCTGACTCCATGTCCGGGTTTCGTAAAGGCAGATGTACAATGGATGGTGTGCTGGACTTGGTCACGTATGTAGAGCATGAGCGCGCTCAAGGCCGGACAACTGCAGCAGTCTTCCTGGATATTAAAAGAGCATACGATACGGTCAGCCACAGTCACGTGCTCCACGACCTCTTCACTCAAGGCATCCAAGGGCGTGCTTTACGGTGGATTGCTGACTACATCCAGGGCAGGTCTGTTTACATGAGGACGGAGAACGGTGCAAGCGATAATCATGCTCTCACATGTGGAGTCCCACAGGGGGGCGTACTGAGTCCTCTACTGTTTAATGTGGTCTTATCATCTCTGCCACAGCTGCTGCCAAAGAATGTACATATTACCATCTACGCTGACGATATATGTTTGTGGGGCTCCGGAGTGCAGATGCCTGCGCTACAAAAACGTCTTCAAAATGCGCTAGACGTAACTGAAAGCTTCTTAATGCAGAGAGGAATGGACATCTCAGCAGAGAAGATGGTGTTCCTTCCATTCACCCGAAAGAAATTGAAGCATTTTCAGTTGCATCTAAATGGGCAACGAGTAACAAGAGTATCTCACTGTCGCTTTCTGGGAGTAACCATCGACGCACAACTCTCATGGGCTGCTCATGTCAAATATATAAAAGGAAGAGCCGATGCGAGAAGCAACGTGTTGCGCCATACCGCAGGTTCTCACTGGGCACTGTCGACCAGGTCCCTATTGGCCATACACAGAGCTCTCATTCGGCAGATGATCGCATTCCACCTTCCGGTGTTACATGGTATATCTGACACCTCAGAGCGAACACTGCAGAGTGCACTAGCCAAGGGCCTGAAGATATGTCTTGGAGTACCGTGCGCCACTTCTAATATTCTAACCACAATAGAATCCCGAGAACTTTCGTTCGCTGTGCTGCGGACACAGGAGTCAGTGCGTCATTATGCGCGGCTAAGCACGTCACACTACAAACACCCGCTTGCACGGCAATTAGTCCACCGAAAATCGAATTTTTCAAATGCGATCGCTCAACACCATCGAACAATTCCTAAGGCGCAAAGACAGGAAACGGCGCTGCATCCTCCATGGACATTTATACCCCCGGTAGCTTGCACGTCCGTACCAGGTTTGCAGAAAAAAACACATAACCCAACCTTGGCAATCCGACAGTACTGCCTTGCCGCAATGGACAATCACAAGAACAGGACGGCGATTTTTACTGACTGCTCGACGACGACCTCAGGATCTGCATCTGCATTTGTGGTGCCATTGCATAGTAGGGAAGGGATCGCGAGACTATCGCATCGCACGTCGTCGACCATGGCTGAGTTAGTTGCGATTAAAATGGCAATAGATTATATAGGCACAAGGGAGATACCGGCTCAGTGGGTTATCTACTGTGACTCCAAGGCTGGACTTCAAGCTATACAATCGTTCTTGACTGGCGGACGTATTAATCCAGTTGTTCACGACATACTAAAAGAATACGCAAGATGGTACATCACCGGTCATGACGTCCTCATCCAGTGGATACCTGGGCACATTGGCATACCGGGTAATGAGGCCGCAGACAAACTAGCGGACGTACACTCTAAATATTTTCACACCTTTAAAGGTGTAAAATTGGCGTATTCTCACGTATTACACCTATTTTACACCCTAGAACCTTGGCTTGAAAATTTTCGAGGGTGTAACTATGGTGAATTACACCCTTTTATGAGACACTGTCAGGAGGGTGTGATGAGGGTGCAACAGAGGGTGTATTTGGAGGTGGGACAGGCTCCATTACACAGGCTAAATGTATTCCTGTTCCTGTGCAGTTGGAGTGCTTGTGGTACTCAGAACTTAAGCTTGTGATACAAGTTGTGATATAAAGACCAAATGCACAGTTACTCAACATTTGGCACACTGTCATCTAACCCCTCAAGGTTAGATGACTGGAAAATATAAAATTACTACTATGTGATAAAGCTGTATTAAGTGATACGTTTGAATACCTTCATGCCTACGTAATGTAGAATATGTATGCTGCATGGCATAATGTCAACCTAATAAAAGCATAACTATTCAGCTCCTGTGATTGTGTCTGATATGTATGATGCGCGCATATACCCACATCAATCACCTATAACATGTGTGTGCTGTGCAACATGTGTCTGCAATGTCCTATTTTTGCTTCACACAGGGTACAGCTGAGTAGTATACCTGGAAAGTATTACAAGTTCAGTGTGAGAAAAGTATATTCATGACTTTTTAAAGAATATTTTGCATGGCTGTTATCGAAGAGTGATGCCAAGATCGCCACAATTACACTCCAAAGTACCAAGCATGTGCCTTCTGTAAAACGTAGAAACACTATATTTTCGCAGTGAAGCTGTAATAATTTCCAGCTGCCTCTTCTATGGTTTGCAGGTTAGATTACACCCTTCCATACAATTACACCGTTGATTTCTTGATGGTGTTCCGTTACACCTTAAAAGGTGTGCGCCATGCACATGTTCTTTTACACCCTTTAAGGTGTAAAATTGTTTAGAGTGTAGCACATCTTTCGTCAACAAAATATGTGGTACCATTTTTAAAGGCAGACGTGAAATCGCTACTTCAGTCCATTTCAAGAGCAGGTATGGAGGAACAGTGGCAGGAAGCTGATCGCCGATCATCTCTCCTCTTCAAGATCGATCCGGAAGGGAAATACCTGTTCCCATCCGGTACACGGAGGCCCATTGAGACGCTGCTGCATCGTTTTCGGTTGAATGTCCCGTACGGTCAACAGTTCCTCCACAAGATTGGGCGGGCTGACTCTGCAGACTGTTCAGTGTGTGCGACAGTGGAGGACACTGAGCACATTTTCCTGCATTGTTCAAAGTATGCTCCACAAAGGGCTAGGTTGAGGTATACCCTCGACCGCCTGGACAACAGGCGATTCGACTTGGTGAAAGTGCTCGGACTGTGGGACCCAAGAAAGCGAGACACTGCCTTTGGGGCACTTGAGAACTTCCTTGTGAGCTGCGGCATGGAACTCATATTTTAGGATTTTGTGTGAGTGCCTCGTATCAGTGTGTATCTTTGTAGTGTGTATTAGTGTGTATTTGTAGTGTGTATCTTTGCATTAGTGTGTATCTGTTTCTCTGCATGTTCTAGTGATATTTATTCACTTGCACCTAGTGTACTAAGACACTAATTGTTGGGGATGGGGAATGTACTTTTGTTTATTTTGGGTTTGTTTGTTTGTTGTTTTGTTTTGGGAGTAGCAGAACTAGTCAGGAGACAAGTTCAATTTCTCCCTGGTTTTCTTTTAAATAATCAATCAATCACTCATATGAACTCAAAATGTGCCGCTTGCGTCGATCCCTGTCGTATGAATGTGTGTATGAGTGTGCAAAAATGTAAGAGTGAAAGGAGGATGAGAGAGAGAGTGACTGGTTTGTCCCTCCAGATGACGCACCCTGGAAGTCGCTGAGAAGGCGTGTTAGCTTAGCTCAATTGGCAGAGCCCTGGACCGGTAATCCAGAAGATGTGGGTTCGAGTCCTACAGCTGGCTAACCTTTCAGTGACTTTCATCTTCCATCGTTAATTTCAAAGTGATGTTTCTCGTGACGTGTAACCAGGACGAGAGATGGTGATTTTGCCATAAGCGACCTGGCGGGTGTGAGGCACCCCTTTGAGTTGACTAGTTGAAGCTTGTCCTCACGACACGCCTGTCGCCGCTCGCCTTTGCGCATCGCCATAGAGGAATCAGTTTCGTATGACCTCGGTATTTATTGCAATTTCCCTCGTGAGAAAACCGTTCGCTTGCAGAACGTAAATGTTCGACTGCGTGTTAGGGAACATCTCATTTGTCAAACAAAAACGAAAAAAAAATCCTTCCATTATCCCTTTAAGGGTGGACTGCATTCGTACCCTTCCATCGGCGATGGCTATGCCCCGAGACAACGTAAGAGCCACTGTCACAGAAGTATATCTCTATCACCGTAGAATGTACGTTTCATACTAATACTTCATGCGTTTGCTTTAAAAGCATGCAAGTATGTTTTAAAGGGACGGTCGCATCTGTTCCAGTAGATTTGGAAACTAGAAATTTGAAAAGCGTCATTTTATTCCCAGTGGACCACTGACCACGGTGTCGAAAATTCCATGCGAAATAGCGGCGTAGTCCGACTGTTACTCGACGGAATACATGCTAAGAGCAGACGCCGGATGTTGAGAGTATCCCGGAATACCCTCTCCGGAAAAATGAGGTAATGTCGATTCCAAGGAACCAATCGGAACACGGCCTTGGGAAAAGGAATGCCGCGGCCGTGCGCGCGTCTCATAGAGTTACAAAGCGTCTGGTCTATGGTGAGAAAGAATGAATGGCCTGCTGAACGGCGACTGCAACCGGGTCCTGCCGACGGGCGTGCCGAGATGTGGCTATCAATGGTTCGGCTCGCTACCGCTAGTCGCGCCCTCATGGCCACGTGACTCCATGTGCGAAGAGCATCTGGGAGCGCCCGGAAGTATACTCGATGGGCGAAACTGGAGTAATACACGGCTGATACGGAGGAAAAGAAAAATTCACTGTACTCTTTTACGCACTCCCAAACGCGTACAAAATGCAATAGCGTTGCAGCAGACGGAGGATGGTCCCCGCGCTGCCACCGTACATAATATCCGTACGGCGCAGTGGCAAGCCCGATCATAGGCTAGTATGGGCCTCGTGCGGAAACACGGGTTTCGCTTGCTGACGCGTTTAGTTCTTGGTGAAGGCACTTACTCTTTGGTGCGCATTTCTGAACATCTGGCCGACTGTAATGGCGGCACGTTTCGTCACACGCCGCTTCCTAGCATTATAATACAAAGAGCGTGCAAACAGGATACGCACGGGAGAGAACCTTCACCAACATCTTCACCAACTATCCCCACGCTTTTAAGATTCATGCCTAGCATTAGGGGCTGGATTCCGCTTAGGTTCTACAATTTTGGCAACTCCCGCAGCAGCGTGTCCGGCACATCTGCTAACAATATACAGGGTGTCCCAGCTAACTGTGAACATATTTTTTAAAAATATATATAACACTTTTTCCAAGATGAAACCAATTGCAATATAGCATATGCTGAAGGGCACCCCCAGGAGGGCATTAGCAAAGTCCAAAGGCAATGTCTTAATTAACTTTCATTAATTAACTTTTTAATTACAAAAGCTACAAAGTTGTCCCAATGAGAACATCTGTTCCTTTCGGTCACCTGATATCGTAGCCGTTTTCAGAACAAAAATCCGTTCAATAGATCGCCCGCAAAAAATTAGTGAAGGAACGCCATTTTTTTCTTCATTATGTTCATTGCATGCGCTTCTTAGAAGACGCGTCTTTCCTTCGCCCCCAATGTGAGAGGAAGAAAGAGCACACTATCGCCTCTCGCGTCCTGGAACAAGATTAAAAGGAAACAGAAAATGCAACCCAAGTTAAGGCCAGTTCCGATAGAGTCACCCGATACATTTGTTTTTGTTTTGTTTCCGCAAGTTAAAGCTCATCTTCGACGCATGAGGCGACACTGTACTCCTTTTCCCTCTCACGTTGGGGATGAAGGAAATACGCGTCTGCGAAGATGCGCAATGAACAAAATAAAGAAAAAAATTGCGTTCCTTCACTAATTTTTTGCGGGCGATCTATCGAACGGATTTTGTTCTGAAAATGGCTACGATATCAGGTGACCAAAAGGAACAGATGTTCTCATTGGGACAACTTTGTAGCTTTTATAATTAAAAAGTTAATGAATGAAAGTTAATTAAGACATTGCCTTTGGACTTTGCTAATGCCCTCCTAGGGAGTGCCCTTCAGCATATATATGCTATATTGCAACTGATTTCATCTTGGAAAAACTGTTATATATATTTTTTAAAAAATATGTTCACAGTTAGCTGGGACACCCTGTATATGCGCGAATGCTGCATATATATATATGCGTAATCGCAATATTGAGATCAAAGGCATTCCATCAGTCGAACAAAAAGACTTAAAAAAACGTGCTGTATAGACTAAGCACGGTGATTGGAGAAGACAATCTTGAGCAATACGTGGATATCATGCACTCTGTTCCAGTTCCGAATTCTGAAGCTAAAAACATTGTCATTCAATTTAAGCAGAGGTTTATTCGCGATGCTGTGCTGGAGAAGTGTAGAAAAAAACGTATCACAACTAGCGATCTTGGTATGTCAACAAAGTCAGCCATCTTTGTTAACGAGCACTTATGTCCTACGCTAAAGCGTGTACTTGGTCTGGCGACTGCAAAAATGAGACAGTCAAAGCTCGCATTTGCTTGGACTAGAAACGGGAAAGTTTACATTCGCAAAAGCAAATCGGACCCAGCAGTTTGCGTTTACAGTGTAGATGACATTCTGAAGGTGTCCGGATAAAAGAGTACATTTTTCCAGCATAGCTTGCATTTGCATTTTTGTTTGTTCGGTGTGATGAGCGCACTTCCTGAAGAAGTTATCAAACCATGTAACACGTTGTCTGTCCTGCACGTCAATGCACGATCCACATGTAACAAATATGACGAACTCTCGCTGTTTTTCCAATCGTTTAAGTTTAATTCTGATGTTGTCATGATTTCTGGAACGTGGCTGCGCGAGATGAAACGTTTGTTCTACCTGGTTATCAGAACTTTTGCCTTAACAGAAGGAAGAAAAGGGGAGGGGGGGGGGGGGGTCCTTGCAAATTAGGAATTTCGGAAACGTTGAACTGATATCAGAGTTCACTACCATGTGTGATGACTTTGAAATGTTGTGTGTTAAAAACAACCGAGATATATTTGCGGTGGTATACCGTCCTCCATCAGGAAATGTTAGTGCATTTTTATCACATGTTGAAATTTTTTTCGGCTTTATATTAGAAAATGAGTACACACTGTATATGGCCGGATATTTTAAGATAAACTTACTAAGTGACTCTGTGGAATCAACTGAGTTTTCCTTGTTACTTAGCACATTTGCTTTCGTAAATTGTATCAATGCTCCCACTCGGGTAACAGAATATACTTCAACAATGATTGATATATTTGTTACGAATAGGTGTGAGAGTGAAATTACTGCTGGTGTGTTATCCGTTGATATTAGTGATCATCTACCAATTTTTGCATTCGTAAGCAACAGTCAGCGCATTAGGATGGTGCCAGCGTATAGCCCAGTCCAGGGGATTTCCAAAAAGGGACTTGATAAATTCAGAAGAGATATTCAAAGTACTGATTGGAGTTCAGTGCTTAGCAAAACTTGTGTCAATGATGCATATGTGGAATTCCTGAACAAGTGTAGCCACATTTATCATGTAAATTTTCCCGTCAGATCACATAAAGTCAGCCGACGGATCCGTAAACCTTGGATCACTGCAAAATTGCTTAAACTGATATCAGAAAAGAACAAGTTTTTTAAAGCTTTCATCAACTCCCGTGACTTAAGCACTCTAAAAGAATATAAAACATTCCGTAATTATGTGTCCAAAGAGATCGAACGTTCTAAAACCAATACAGTACTTTAGGAACTTATTTAGTGATGCATGTGATTCTGCAAAGACATGGACGGTGATAGGGAAATTTATAAAATCTGAACGGTCTGAAATCGCGAACAATAATGTGGTGAACAACGTTGTGAGAGGTTTAACGATCATTTCGCAAACTCGGTTAGTGGGAACTCAAACCAGCACGGCGTCACGTCTGACCCATGCAGCCTGCTGTCAGTTAATGTTACTGATTCTGTCTTCTTTTCTCCGGCCACTGTGGTTGAGGTTTATGCATTTTACAGAAACTGTAAAAATAGTAAAGCCTGTGACTGTGACGACCTCCAAGTGAGACCGGTCAAATTCGTCATTAACTTACTTGCCCTAGTCTTAGCTTGCATCTATAACCTTTCGTTATCCTCGGGTATATACCCTGAAAAAATGAAATAAGCTAAACTTATTATCTTACGGAAACCCGACGACTCAAATAATCTTACTAACTACAGGCCCATATCCGTTCTACCAGTATTTTCGAAAGGGCTTGAAAAAATAATCCACGTACGACTAACTAGTTTTTTCTGAATACATAACGTCATCACACGTTCCCAATTCGGCTTTCGAAATGATCATTCCACCGAGGCCGCGCTATTGTATCATAAAGAATTAATAATTCAAAGCTTGGAAAGGAAACTGTACACACTGGGCATTTATATAGATTTTACCAAGGCTTTTGATTTCCTGGATCACCGTATACTATTGCGGAAATTGCATTGTTACGGCGTGCGCGGAGTGGCACTCTCCCTAATGACGTCTTACTTGCTGAATAGGCTTCAATATGTCTGCAATAACAACTGTCGATCGAGTACATTATAGGCATTGTTGCAGGTGTGCCTCAAGGGAGCCTCTTAGGATCTTTATTATTTAACATTTATATAAATGATATTGTTAACACATCTAAGCTTGCAAAACTTTATATATACGCGGACGACACTACTTTTTTCATTTCTGGAGATGCATTACCTACTATTGCTAATTACACTAACGTTGTTCTCGAGCGCATCAAAACTTGGGCAGACACGAATCGCTTAAGCATTAATGTAAATAAGACTCATCGAATTTTATACAGGCAGGAAAACAAACATGTAAATTATCCTTTGAGGATTAACTTAGATGGTCAGCAAATTGAGATAGTGAATAAAGTAAAAGTGTTAGACTGTGTGATCTTTTCTGAAAAACTAACTTGTCGCGTACCTAAAAACTAAAATTTCTCAAGGCATTAGAATAATCAGCGTCTATAGGCACATGCTACCAAAATTCGTCAAAATCATAATATACAGAACGGTGATAGAATCTTACTTTAGCTACTGCCATTTGGTGTGGGGTACCACTTCCAACAATAACCTTCAAAGCTTATTGCTTCTACAAAAGCGTGCAGTCAGATTAATTGCAGGCGCACCACACCTATCCCACACAGAAGGCATTTTCAGAGATCTCCAGATTATAAGGATAGATAGTTTCTATCGTTATATTCTTTCGAGGACATACATTTCTGCAGTCAGACATACTAACACTACATTATTACAATTATTTGGTCTACAGCCACAGCTGAATTTGAAGACACGCGCTACAGCCTACTGGATTGTTCCTAGATCACGAACTCAATACGGCGACCAATCGTTACCTTTTAACATTGCTGTAATTTGAATGAGTATTTGGGGATAGGTATTGATTTAGTGCAGTTGTCCCGGGTCTCACTGAGGGACCTTTTTGTTAGTTGACCTGTTAGCTTAAATTGATACTTTGTTACATCTAATAGTTGTATGTAATTTGTGATTTTATAGTGTTGTGTAATTCTTTTTTTTTTCTTTTTCGATTGTATGCTGTGCCTCTGCTGCCCCGAGTGTTCACTGGGGCTGTGCCCTCGTCAAGCAGCACACGTTGCTGCGTTTTGGCCACCCCTGCACCGCTTGTGGTATAATAATAAAATAAAAAAAAATAAAAAAATACTGCACGCGAGGTCCACTTGGCTTCTTCTTTTTCACCATAGTGTTGTGGCCCGTCCGTGATGCCCCTTGCTGCCCTTATTGCCTTACTCGGCAGACCGCACTCCTCTTCCTTTGAACATCGTCCCGCCGCCACGACCACTACCATCTTATTGCTACTTTCGGAGTAGACAGACGCTTTGTCACGTGCTTTCTCCAGCCTTTTCAGGGGGTTTTCCTGGATTTTCCTCAGACGCTTTCAGACATATGTCGGCACAGTTCCCTTAGAAGTCGGCCCGGGATGCACATTTCCCCAGGGCGTAAGTTGTGACGTTGCCCACCTCTGTGAGGTCGACAACGGCGAGCCGTTGCACCATCACCACTCCAGCGTTTCCTTTCCCTCATGTGCGGAGACACATTTGTATAGCGTATTACCCTTGAAATCTTGCCCACACCAACCCCCTGTGCTCCACTCCTTCCTGCTGTCCTCTCTCCATCTGTCCACACTTGTACGCCGCTCATACCCATGGTTCCTTCGTGACGCTAATGCGCAATCACAAAAAAGCACACATTACGAGCTTCGCATATCGGAAGCACTTTACGACAAAGAAATATGGAAGCTGTCATGTTCAAGATCAGCAAATAGTGGACTTCTAGTGTTCGTGTGAATTGTGGACTTCTGAATAGCCAACATATGAATAGTGAATGCCGAACTTACGAGTAGAGCACATGAGAAGTATTTTTTGGAGTGAGAATTTATGTTCCGAGTAGCAGAACAGTAGAAGAACAGCAGAAGTCCGGAGGCAGTTCAATTCCCCCCCTTTTTTTTTCCTTACAAACAAACAAACAAACAAACACAAGATCAGCAACACGATATCAGCCAATACAAAGAAATCAGGTGCTTGATTTATCATATTTTCGGAACCGTTATTGTAAAGACCTTCCGATCTGCTAAATATCTCCTAATCTTCATATATCTCCTAATCTAAATATCTCCTAATCCCCTAATCTTTCAACAACAAAGGAGGGAAAGGTTAGCCTGCACTACGGTGGCTTGCTATTTCCAGCAAAGAAAGCAAGCAAGCAAGAAAGAAAAAGAAGAAAATGAAAAACAAACAAATACGAAATTGATCACAGTTCACCCAGAAGGCCACCGATCCGCAGGAACTGAACAAGTAGTTTTGTCACCTGACCGGCCTAAAGGGACTATCGCATCCGGAGACATGGGTAGGAAATGGTTACAAGAATGCTTGGCACCATTCGACAATCGATTTCACCGATTTTCACTGCTGAGAAATGTTCGGGTTTTAAATAAACGAGCTTTTTCGATGAGCGAAACCTCCGATGGCATCATTGTGACGCAGAAGCCAACAGGACCAATGCGAGGGCGGCGCGCCGCTGGCGCCGTTCCCCCATTTTCTCTCGCAGATATCGTCTGCTTTGGAGATGGCGTCGCGCATGGCTATGTGTATGAAACAACCTATTTCTTCGAAGGTGCTGTGACTTCCGTTCAGTGGTGAAATTGCAACAGGTCGTTGAGTTCGGGAACGTGTCGTGGTGTACCTGGCTGCAAAAAACCGTCTGGGGCGAACCCAGAATTGACATTTTACGAGCCCAAGGACAGGGACGCCAAACGAAAGTTGGAAGCAGCAGTCGCCGGCAGGCTTCTTGTCGTGGCCGAATAATTGTACGTTCGGCACGTTTGTTCCTCGCATTTTGCCGATGAACCATATGTGGAGGCGGACCTATTGCAATCCCGTATGGGAGTGTCAGCAAAATGAAAGAGGCTAAAGCCCTATGCTGTGCCCACATTGCTCCATCAGCAAATGGACACCACCGAAGTACCGGATGAGCAGGTAAGCACTTGTTTCCAGTAAATCTCGAATGAAGCCCCACAAAAGTGTGATGTATTGATATAATAGGCCACAAAGTGGGTCCAGATAGACTGGGTGGGGCTCGAGTATGATCAGACTGCGCGCCGTCGAGACACGTGAGATCTAGATGACTCAATGTAAACATACATTCGGAATGTAAGTACGTACAATAAAGCGGATACTGCTCACGAGATATCGATTGTGCTGTTCGGGGATAAACTCCCAACAATATAACAAAAAGTATTACGGCAGTACGCTTTTTCATGCTCTTTCCGCGGATTTTCTGCAAATGTCCATCGGAATTGTGTATAAACTGCGGCCGGCAGTGATGTACCAGACCCCCGTAGGTCCCATTAGCACCTCACGTAAATTTCTGACGGCATCCCTCTAACTTTACCGGTTGCGATATTCAAATTCACTGCTATATTCTCACGGAAGAAGTTTATCTCATCTTCCTTTGCTCATGAGCCCAGCATGCAGTCATCATCATTTTTGTGAGCCAGAGAGAGCCAAGGAGGTAGCCTTCCAACAGAATAGTCCCATTCGGCATTACACTTTTCTGCATCATATTGTCCAACATCAAGTGCTCAAATTCTATCACAGGTGGAGACAAGGAGCTTGATGTAATCTGCTCAGGTGGTGAGTATGAGAAGCTTCCATTTATTAGGAAAGCTTAATATTTGTGTTGTACAGTGAATGAAATGTGGATTCTGAGTCTGAGTGAATGTTCATGTTGTGAAACCGGCAGCTTATGCAGGAGTATCAGCCTCTACGACCGATATATATTGCTCACATACTGTGAAGGCTTGATGTTGCGATATTGTGAATTTTATATTTAGGTTCCAGAAATGAGGCCTCCACCTTCGTCACACACTGAACGAGCCATTGAAACCGAAGTAAAAAGGCCCTTTCCAGGGCCACCATATGTTTTATGCAGAGACAACCACTGCATTATGAACCCACTAATATGCACATTATTGTTTTTGGTCCAGCTGCAAACGCTTTTGTGAATTGTGTTGGTGATTCTAATGAACTTTTCTTTTAGATTCAATTTTAGTAACTGGCTATGAACGGCATCTAATAAACTGTATGCACGCCTGTGACTTTTAGTACGATTGCAGTTACAGTTCCAGTGCACGGAGGACACTTCAAGGGTTCAAGAATATGGTGGTATTGGGCATTGATATGAGCATGATAATAGTCTTAATTTTTTTCTTTTTCAGCACATCAAGCGTCACATCTGCACTGCTCGTATATTGTATGGAAGCAAATAACCTGTTACCACTCTCTCAACAAGAACCTAAATGCCAGCTCTCCACATAGCAACTGAAAAGATAGCAAGAGGGAGGGAAATAACATCTACTGACATAATGTAATCAGCTTTTGTTCGACACACTCAATATTTGTGTCAGGTTCACAAAGCTTTCATGTACACAGGAGGAGATAAAACAATGGTAATACACACATTGGCACATCTATCCTTCCATAAATCCATGCTCAGGGCAAAAGGCATCAGTTTCTTTTTCTTTTTTTTTCAAACATAGGGGAAAAACGGGGTACAAAAAAAACCTCTCTATGGTGAAGCTGAATAGGCTATTCAAAATATGCATTACACAAGTACCAGTGCTTGTCCTCGTCGTGTGATAACCTTGGTTTGTGCTCGAGAATGATTTGCAATGAAAATTATTTACACATTCCACTGTACTTGCAATCTCTGAATACAAGTCTACACTGCTTGTGAGACATGCTTCTTGTAAAAGTTTCGAAACGGTCAACGCACGCACATATGGCTAACACTATGACTAGTATAACCGCTCAATAATTTGTGACTTCGCACTGCAACGTTTCTTCACCAAATATGGTTTTGAAAAGCAGGAACCATCGATAATGTTTTGATTGTGTATACAGTTACGTCTTCTTAATAGCAAACCAGCTTTCACGAACATACAAAAACAACAATGGCAATAACGATGAGTCCTACAATGCAAGATAAGCCTGCTCTGCATTGTACAGTGGCCCACTTGACACTTATGTTACTCGTATTGTCCACTATACGAAGTTGATGGGTACAGCGTCCTGATCCTGCGCACAGGACGTCATGGTATCTGCCTTCGGTTTCTTATGCCAAGGTATCCATAAATCCAGCTTGTGAAGGAGCAATACGCAGTGAATCGGAGGCGCCTGTGTGAAACAATCATGAAGAAGATTGAAAAGTATTGATTTATTTGACTAAGAGCAGCAAACTTTTAGTAAAGCATTATCCATGTGCTCGAAATGAAATGGGCCCTCACGCCATTATGAGACTTATGAGAAGTTTTTTGACATTGTACCTACTGTCAAGTATACGCGGCGGCCATCACGACAAAAGATGGGTGCGTCAGTCAGCGAGCTACCTCCGCAGACAAACGTCATTGAAGGGCAGGTGATCGGTGATACAACTGTCCCTGCACTTTCAGAGGCAACCGACATCCGGTGTTCGTGAGGTTCCACTGGAGTATAGCGAGTGCAGGGGCATCTGTCATTTCCAAGTAGACAAATCTCAAAATGCCACACCGTGCACAATCATCATGAGCGATCGGATATGAGAGGCTTACCTGAAAGTGTCGTCGCCATCGAACGGTTCGTTTGCACTTCCTGCACCTTCACTTGCGGCAGTGTCAAGTGGCAGATGGTCTGTGGAGTAAGGGTCGTCATCTAGCACAATTTCTTCAACGCTGTAATCCCCAGAATCGCTTGGAAGCGACGCGACGTCACTTTCGCATTACGACGATTCCGACATGACGCTGGCAGTCTGCTCGCCGCCTCGCGTTTCACATGCACGCCGACCCCACCGATCAGCTGTGCGGGAAGACGCGCTCTTATTGGCCCTGCTAGGCGTGACGTTTTCAAGACTTTGTGGAGAGCTGGTGGAGAGGGACTGCATAGTCCGTCGTCTGCTCTTTCGATGTATTTCATTAGATTGCTCAGCATATACGCAACCTATTCACTTTGGTTTTCGCTACCCTTGTCAGAGACTACCGAGAAACATTGTCATACTGAAGTTTTGGAATCGACCGGGATGGATGCGATAGTCCCTTTAACGCGGATCCCTAGCAGGGACGCTGGACAAGTTCACAAGAGGCGGTGTAAACGATGCGCAGACAAAATGACGATCAAAAAATACTCACAATTCCAGGAGCGTTAGAATTACACAGCTGATTCCTGACGTTGTCGTCGTTATTGTAGTTGTATTGCCAACTGTAGGATGGGACAAGCGCAAGCACTCTATTGTAGATGTATTGTATTGTATTGAGATGAGCCACAGAAGATAATTGGCATCAGGTGTATTGGCATCAGCTGTGATTTAAGAAAAATCTTTCCGGAACAGCGCCGCAAGCGGTACTGCCCCGACGACCTTTTTTTGTATTGTTGACTCTATGAGATGAGCCACAGAAGATTTTTTTTTATCGACGACCTTTTTTATAGGCCGCCCACTACAAGAGAAAAAAAAGAGGAAATTGCTATTCGATGTTCTGTCAAAGAAACACGACGAAATACGCGCCCTGTATTATTTCAATAACCATACACATTTGACGGTGATCTGAAGATTCTCCAAGGTCCAATTTCACCAACACTGGTTCGCTTTGAACCAAGATCAAAGTTTGCCATAACTTGAAGTTAGTACTCAATTTTTTTAGGAACGTTGCCTGGTGAGCTTTCTTTAGCGAAGAAGAGTTAAGCGCTTAATTCAAGTTAAGGAACCGCTGATCTCGGTTCAAATGCTAATCGGCGTTGGTGAAACCGAGCCCAAGTGTCATCGAAATATGACACCAAATGATGATCAAAATCGTTGTGGTCGTTTCGAAAGCAGGTCCAGCAAGTCAGCGCAATTTGTCTTTGTTTCATACGATCATCTCCATTCACCCTTGTTGTATTGTTGACTCTATGAGATGAGCCACAGACGATTGTGTACTAATTTTCCTAAACGTTCCCCTTGTTAACATCTCCGTGAAAAAGCGTTGGTAATAAATAGCTAAATAAAATAGAAACAATTATTCCGATTGCATATAAATGACGAACCTCGTTCTTTCATGGTGCCCAGAACGTTTGTCGAACAGCATATAATTATTGGACTTTCGACACAAACAACCTTGAATTGAATCTTGCTTTCACGCCTTCACCGGCATGCACCTGTTATTCGTGTCTATCCCACGCTGCACAGTTTAGCACAGTATATCACAATGTAAAGACATACAGGGTGTTTAAAAAAACGTGTCATTCGGACTTTATAAAAAAACGGGGCGACGGAAAAATACGGAGTAAACGGCGTTTGTGTGGCAACTGAATTTGCCACCTTGTAAAATTATTTTCATTTAATTTTAATTAAAAGAAATTGAATTTCTTTAATTGAACTCCAAAATTTCCCAAGTCAACCTACCGTTTTTTTGTTTTTTTTTTACAGAATTAGAGAGCCCGTAGCGAACTTAGTCAGATCCACCAAGAAATCCGCTCGATATTGCAAATGGAACTGCCCAAAAAAAGTCCCGAAATTGAGGCTTCAGAGTTTCGGGTATTCAACGGCGCACCAAGTCAGTCGCAAAGATGCGCAGAGAACAGCACATGCTCCTGCCCCCATGAAAGATAGAAGGTCGGGAAAAAAAAGGGCGGGAAAAAAGAGGCGGAATCATTTTTGTTTCCCGCTTATCAACGTATGGTGGAATGTCACCCGCCTTGTTATCGGCGCGTCTTTTGCTGCACGCCGGTACGACGATAAACTGTTCTAGCTTCATGGGGGCAGGAGCATGTCCTGCCCTTCGCGCATCTTTGCGACTGATTTGGTGCGCTGTTGAATACCCGAAACTCTGAAGCCTCAATTTCGGGACTTTTTTTGGGCAGTTCCATTTGCAATATCGAGCGGACTTCTTGGTGGATCTGACTAAGTTCGCTACGGGCTCTCTACTTCTGTGAAAAAAACGTTTGTTTGACTTGGGAAATTTTGGAGTTCCATTAAAGAAATTCAATTTCTTTTAATTAAAATAAAATGAAAATATTTTTGCAAGGTGGCAAATTTAATTGCCACACAAATGCCGTTTACCCCGTATTTTTCCGTCGCCCCGTTTCTTGATAAAGTCCGAATGACATGTTTTTTGAAACACCCTGTATATGCATAATTACTAAAGGTAAATCAACAGACAGACAGGTTATGTTGGCGGCGTAGTATATGACAGCCTTGCTTGAAAATCCAGTACATGTGGAGACCCAGTTGCACGTGTGACAAGGAACGCTAAATATTTTTAACTTGTAAATACAAATACCGATGAAACGGCTTGGAGCGACATCTGGTGGGAAATAATCCCCACTTTGTAGAGTAACAGTGATTTCCGTATTCCGTTCCCGGCTAGCTTGCTGCTCATGATGGCTTAGACGACTTTTTTGTTTTGTTTTGTTTTAGACCCAGTGTTATGCGCATGTAATGTAACTTTGCCGCCGTACTTGACGAGCAATGCGCAGTTGGTGGCCACTTGGACACAGAGTTGCGCGTAATTTTTAATTTTAAGTCTTCTTTAAAGAATATGCGTGCACTCCGAACTGACGCAAGAGAACTGAGGCACCAGGCTATAGAACAGATAAATTTTATGAGGTTACAGCTCTACTGCCTTACAGTAGCTTTAACATTGTGGCTTGCAGGCGATCAATATGAGGATATCGAAAGACACCAACGCCTCAAGGCGAGCGCGACGCGAACGCAACGTTGTATACACCCCGTGCAGCGCCTATAGGTGCGCCACAAGCGAATCCCCTAGCGGGAGAGGCGCGCATTTCTTCCAGGAATCCAGCAGACGAGTATATGTGTGCGTCACTACCATGCTGACCGTAGCGATCGCTGATATCGCGCTCGTTAAATATAAATACAAGTTTATTTGCATAAACAGCAGCGTAAAGGGTTTTAACCTTTATAAAAGTGAACACATGACCGACGTCACAGAACAGTGGAACAACACATGGCGTGTGCGTCGGAAATGCCTTCGAAACGACGTTTCTCGCATATAGATATATATATTCTTTTTTCAGCTATTACCAAAGCAGTGGGGAAGGTATTTTACAATGCTTTGGGGTGAATCGGACGTTGGCTCTCTGGTTGTAAAAAAATAAATAAATAAATAAAATAAAATAAATAAATAAATAAAAACGTCAGGTTCACTGCCAATTCCATTGTAGTATTTTGTCATGGTTGTGCTAGTTTTAAAGGTTGTGTTTAAAGATTAGGTAGTTTAAAGGTTAGTTTTAAAATAGCGTTCCATATTTGACACTACATAGATGATTTTGTTCATTCGCTGGATGCCGTCGCGACGTTTATATTAAAGGGGTAATGCCCTTGTCAAGCAGCCTCGTGCTGCTTTTTGGCTTCCCCCTGATTGTATTCGTTATCTGGAAGTTGCAATAAAGCATCGTTTATCGTTATCGTTATCGTTATCATGTGAATTAAATTTAATAAAAGCGCTTAGAAGTAATGACAAAATCTCCCTCGCGGTTAATAGCGTTGGCCCCATATCGTTCAGACAAGTTTTTGTGCACGTTAGGTGAAACTATATGAAGCAGTGGACACACTCATGTAGAATATATGGGAAATGTTCACGTTTAGACACACATACATCACGTATTTACTTTCACGTATCACGTATTCTTCTCTTCATAGGCATAGAGAAAAATTCTAAGGGAAATAAAGTGATATAGAAAAAATTATATTCTAAATTCTAATGTGAACCTTCGCTCGGCTTCATTGCCGCACCTTAGCAGCAGTAGTCCAAGTCAACAAAACTAGTCGGAGGATACCAAATGCGCTTATGTGCTGGCCCGTTCATACACATATTATCGATTTATTGATAATGGTATGGTGGGCACCTTAGACATACAACAAGATGTGAAACAACGCGGATCACGACATGTGAATGGAATCAACTGAATGTTAGCAGTCGCGTATTTTTAATAGCCACTATTCTTTTCTGTCTTCATTTTGTGTGATCTTATTGATTACATGAGATTGGTAAATTATACCGCTAACTAAACGGGCTGCCAGTTCGTCCGAGGCGCGTGCTAACAAGACCAAAACCTAGGTCGCTATAGAATGGCGGTCTCTAAAACATTATTCAGTTTATGAAACGTAATTCATTTAAATGATCCTTCCCCGCTAAAATGTAGCATGCTAAACGGAGACATCTTTTCTAAAATGTAGTTATCCAGAACGAGGCTCGTATACATTGTTTGAGCAGCCATAAACACAACATTTATAGCGCGAAGGCATTGCCTGTGGCGGATGTTCAACAAGGTACTGCCCAAATGACGAAGGAAGAGCGAGTAAATCACTTGCAAAAAGCAAGGCTATAGCACGGCGTCAAAGCCAAGACGTGTGAGAGCGACTTCCGGAAGAAGTTCCCCCCGGCGCCGCTGCGCACAGAGAACGGCGCAACGATCGCGATGCACGAGGCGCATAAGTGAGAACGGGTGGTTTCGGGGGTTTAACTCCCCCCCCCCCCCAAAAAAAAAAATCGTAGCTTTGATAGTGTATTTGGGATAGGGAAACGAGAAGGAAATCATCTTCCCTCCATTGAACCCCTCGCGAAATATGTTTCTGGCCACGCCACTATTGAATAGTTTGTTGACTTAATTACACTTTAAATGGCTAATTGCTAATAACATACCACCGACAACCCGACGGCGTTGCTATACGTGCAAGCTAGTTGAGACATGAGGCTTGTTCCATATGTCATGACTTACATTCCTGAGAAACGATAATATTTCAATGTTCTAGGAAACGAAATGATCACCGGTGAGATGTAAGAATGAACTAAGAAGGCAATACCGACTGTGAGCCTGTGCCAGTGGTACGGAATTCGGCGGAGTATTCGAACTTCACTCTGTCTTTCTTCCTTAAAAACAGACTGTTCACAGTATACATTGCCTTGAGGCAGGTGCTCATCTTAGTGGTGCATTCACATGTTGCAGAGTGCCGCTGACTAAACGGAATGCAACCATCTCACTGCAAGTAAACTGCACCAAGAAATCATATTCTAAGACATATGGCATATTCCACTCAATTATGCCCTGAAGCAGCTCATAAGAAATGATGGCGTACAAGTGAAGTATATTGCAGGTTGCGTCGCACCAGGTATAGCACGTAAATACGATAAAATATTTATTTGCACGTGCCTGAATGAATTGTCTACAATTATCTACTGTCATCTGTCAGTAGATCAAAATCTGTCGTCTGAAAAGATAACGTTGTGTCCTAAATATTTAATTTTCGGAGTGGTTTTTGCGCAAAGAACGCACGAGAATTGTAAAAAGCCACAAGAACAACTTTATTTAGCGATGGCGAATTGGGAGTTTCATCGCCAGGGGCGATAGTCTACCCCATTGATTGTGGCAACGTGGGGAACGAAATAATAAGTCCCTTCACAGTAAGGGTCGAAGTCCTCCAGTGTCCAAAAGGGTCAGAAGAGCTTAAGGGCAGAACGTTGATGGGCCGGATATGGCTGTGAACCAAGCAATTTTGATAGAGAGAGGTTCAGGAAGAGGTGTTGGTGGATGTTTACGCAGAGCAAAACTGTGTCTGAGAGACAATACGATTTAGTGATGGAGATCTGATCGAGTCGGATGCCCCCGAAGCTCCATTCAAGTATCTTGCGATCAGTTATTTAATAAGAGGTGTTTTTTTTTAAACTGGGTTGACTGTTGTGTTTTCAAATAAAATAATGCGGTGCATGTACAATGTGGAAGCATTTTCTATGGCGGTTTTTGGTCATGTTGGCTGCTCATACTTGCTCGAGAACACATCACTGATTTTTAACTACATAGCTCGCCACCACATATTTGCTGCGTTGACTTCAGGTTTTCCCACTTTCTTCTAACTAAACCTTCCAATTTGTAAGGCCATTTTGAGAGAAAGAAAAAATAAGGGAAAGAAGGAACACTTTTTCTTGTTCCCGTCATCATCATCATCATCATGCCGAAGGAGGAAAGTCACTGCGCATCCACTTGTGCGGTATTGCTAATATTTGATTTAGCAGCTTCCTTTATATCGTATCGTTTTCCTTGAGTGGTTCCGTTCAACGGACACACCCTAAAAAAAGTAACGTCGCCAGGTGTTCCAACTGTTCACAAACATTATCACGCAACGAAATTCGTCAAATTGAGCATACTCATTGCAATCCAGTTACAAAATAGTGTTCGTAATGCAAAAGAGGATGCAGTTGCATAACCAGTTACGTTCCTTACGTTATTTCTCCCTCGTTATGCGGTAACTGAGAAGAAAAAAAAAAACGTGCAAGGCAAAAAGAGACAAACAAAACAACTCACGGTCCGTTCTCGGAAACAAATCTGAATGCAAAAAAAAAAAAAAAACACTCAGCCCAAATCAGATAACGTTATGTGTGACCGGTAGTTCTTTGGGTCCGGAAAGGAGAAAGCTCTCTTTTTTATTTTACGATGTTTCGCAGCGGTTTACACATGCGGAAGTCTGGTGCCGCCGCCCAAGGGGGCAGCTTTCGCTCCAGAGTCGCTCCATTTTCAATATGCGCTCGGAATAATAAACAAGAAAACTGAGTGAGGGTCATACCAGTATAAAAGGCGTGCACGATTTCACTACCGACCATCAGTTGCTCCGCTGAAGTCGATTGGTAATCCAGCGATCATGAACGCCCTGGTAAGTGAGCCTATAGCATGATATTGGATTCGATTGGATCTTAGTTCAATATGGTACCAAGACTATGGTTCCAAAAGTGTGGATTCTGAAGCGCATGTTGCGTTTTAAATTGTAGCAGTGAAGGATGCATAAGGATTAGGAAGTAATGTCGAACGGAGTGACTCCACGTAAAAGTGAAGAGAAGGAGATAGCTGTCATTAGGGGTTAGGTGCAGCGGCTTAAAACTGTCCCATTCTAGTCATTCACACATTCACTCATTTCATGCTCAACCGTGTGGCATCGCAGGCATCTGATTCCACAGCCTTCCTCGGGTTGCATCAGACAAATGTGATGTCACATGGTTAAATATTGTTGTACGTGTCTTTCTGGAATAAGTGCTTTGGTACGGTAGTTTCATTTCAAGACGGTCAGGCTACAAATGAATATTTCAAACGGGCGTCGAAAGGTTCAGTACGTAAGAAAACCATTCAGTTGCTAGTACTTCGGTTGCTTCAGTTTGCTAGAAGCACTATGGAATTTTTAAATTAACTATCATAGAATATATGAAGGAAATTGCCTCCGGACGAGAGCCGCCGATATTTCGAACAGAGACTGTTCTTCTTCTGGGCTATCATAGAATATGTTTGACGAATAGGGTCTGTTCGCAAAGAAGAGTAGATACTGAGCCTTTGGATGAGCATCGTAAGTAGGTAGAGAGTTAATATCCATAGAATATATGAAGGAAATTGCCTCCGGACGAGAGCCGCCGATATTTCGAACAGAGACTGTTCTTCTTCTGGGCTATCATAGAATATGTTTGACGAATAGGGTCTGTTCGCAAAGAAGAGTAGATACTGAGCCTTTGGATGAGTATCGTAAGTAGGTAGAGAGTTAATATCCAATTAACAGTCCCGAGGAAGCTCTTAGTTTTCCAGCAGTGTAGACTCCTTTGAGTCCTAACGAAGGACGCACCCCCTTTCTTCCTTGAGATGGCTCGTGGCCGCTCCTTAGCTTGTGACGCAGGGGGTGCCAGCTGGCCGCGCCTACTATCCCCACATGCTTCCGCGTGGGCAGAGGTCACGTGGACAGGCGCCTGCTACAACCCAAGCAGCACAATGCACTGAAAGTCGAGTGCAATAGGGGTGGACGGTATGTGTCTTATCAATGTTCTTTGGTCTCACGAGTCTGTTCAAGGACTTCCTCCTACCCGTCTACCCCCATTGCACTCGACTTTCGGTACATTATGCTGCTTGGGAAGTAGGCAGAGCACTTCGATCGCATTCGCGGTCTTCGAGCGTTCGGTGCAGTGTGATAGTGATACCCCATACTGAAGGTGCCTGAGCAATGGGCGGAAGACAGTAGACACAACACGAAAACACACAACGAAGCTGTGATAATTCAGTGATAAGTGATAATTCGTGGCTCTACGTCGCGAGACAACTGTGATCATGAGCGACGCAACAGTGGTCAGTCTGGGGATTAACTTTGCCCGCCTGAGGGTTCTTTGACGTGCACCGAAACCTCAGCACACGGCACACCGTGTTTAACGTCCCTCGCGGAAGACAGCGTGCCTAAGCAACTTGTACCCTGCCACCAAGTTGCTGGCGTGCTCGGCCGCGTTCGAACCCGTAATCTTGGGATCAATAGGCGGACACGCTATTAACTGATCCACCGGGGGTAGTGTGTAGTGTAAGCATGCCGAAGAAAAAATAGAGCGGTTAAATAACATTATTGAGGTTGTCAATACCAATAATACTGCATAGAGTGGCTCAGAAGCGATGTATAGGAATATTTTCAGGGGTGCATTACACTCCTTGTGAGCATGCGCCACCAGGAATGTTGTGCAAGGATAAGGACATGTGTATATATGTGGATATGAGTCACGGCACGGCTACCACATAGTGCACGTATCCAATAGTATCTGTCACAAGGATTTTAAAAAATCAACAAGAAGTAGTAGGAAGAGGGCGAAGGTTCAGACTCTGATAATTATTGATGGAGAACACCTGTCGAGTGTCCGCATACACTTGGAGACAGGGTAAGTTGCAAAATATATCAATCTTCAGGAAACTTCACAACCGCTCGTAACACACCAGACGAGTGACAGTTGCGTCCATGACACTTCGAATGTCAGTGTACTGTAAGCAAACGAAGTTAATACACTCAGTATCTTCAATGACGTCACACTCACTTCGAGTTAGGAGAAGCAGACCTTCCGATCTTACATAAGGGTCCAGAGCTGTATGTAGGTGGTATTTACAAGGAGGTCCCTTTTGCAGTCTGCTGTCGTCGTCCTCTCCATGCTGGCCACCGCCATGGCTGGTGTTGCCCTTCTGGGCGGCCACGGTTACGGTGGTCTCGGTGGATACGGAGGATTTGGTGGTGGCTTCGGCGGATACGGCGGTGCCAAGGTGGTATCTGGTCCATCTTACCTCGTCAACACCGTCCACAATGTCCACAAGGTCAGCCACGGTGGACACTACCTCGGAAGCTACGGTGGTGGATACGGTGGTGGATACGGAGGCGGATACGGAGGCGGATACGGAGGCGGCCACGGCGGTGCTGCCATTCTTCTCGTCGGCGGCGGTCACGGCGGATACGGCGGTGGATACGGCGGTGGATACGGGTTCGGTGGTGGCTATGGTCACGGCTGGTGGTGCGTATATTTTCACAAGCCTTGGCAAAACTTGCGGTGTGTGCGGACTGCAGTCGATGTTACGTGCAGGAAACCATATAATTCGCAACGACATGTGTAGTGTTGAAACTCCATTCTCCAAAATAACCTGGAGGCAATGCTTGTTGCGGTATTTTGCTTGCTGTCCAAACAAACGATTATTTCTTTCAGGTAAATCTCTACCACGTGGCTACACTGAAAAGCGCAAGGCCAAACTCACCGTGATGTACAAAGCAACGCTCAGCAAACTCTAAAGGAAAGAAAAGTAAAGTAAATCAGCATGTACATAAATACGTGTAAAAAAGATGTAAATAAACAAATAGCAAAACAACAGTAGAAGTGTCGCCGTTTCAAGCCGATTGTTGTCTGACCTGCCCTGTCAAAAATAGCCAATAGAAAGTACTTCATGTGATCAAGGAATTGTTCTATGCATGTGCGTGGGAGTTCTGAGGCATTGTTTTAATGAAGAAAACGCAGTAGAAGCCATTATCGCAAACTATCCCGACTCAGATTAAGCCATAGATGTTAAAGCCCCAGGACAGATTTTCTCTTCAGGAGGAAGGGAAGATATGTGTGGCTCCCAAACGGGAGAGGATGATCAGTGACAAAACCAAAATAACAAGAAAATGAGCGCGCAGTTCCAGCCCGCCTTCGGTCGCGCGTCCGCGCATATCGTAGCCGGCTAATCTATCGCGGAATGCTACAGCAGAGTGTTCTCCCTGTCTGGAAAGATAAAAGTGTGCCCAGTGACGTGCCCAAAAGCATTTCAATTCAGGACCGGTCCTTCTCCAGCATGCGTCCACGGTGAAATGCCTCCTATTATTTCGGATGGGACATGTTGTATTGGTCGTACTGGTACGGGGGAGAGTGGAACATTATGAAAAAGTAAAATGAATGATGAAAAGCGACACTGGCTGACACACTTGAACAAGAAAATAAATGTCTCGATAAGGTGACTCATGGACTCATTTAAAGTGCGCCATCGAGCATTCCTTGTGATGGCTAAAATAAAGCTCCTGGCTCATTTCAATAGGTATCCTATTTCTCATGATTTTGCTGCCTCGGGATGACTGTTTCGGACAATATGAGAAGTGGGAGACAGCAAGCACGCGACGCAAGCAGCACGAGTAAGATATGTGGAACGCAGAGATGCTTAGGAGAGGATGCGCCTCCTTGTCATAGTCCTGGGTAATTCCCTTCCCGGGTTCCCCAACTTCCTGGTCGACACGTGCGCTTGGTGTCCCGGGTTGGAAAATAGACACCTTCACTTATTTCTATACTCCAGCTCAGCTTCAACCTTCACCAGGAACAACAAAAATGTGTTCATGTCACGTGCGCGAAAATTGGAACCATACTGCGAACGATAAACACAAAGACAATGCGACAACATTGAATGTTCATCTGTGGACAGTGATACCAGACCAAAATACTGAGGTATTTCTTTTACGAATCAGCCATTTCTGCGCCTCTTGCACTTAGGTGCCGAACGAGGGCCAGAATGCGGTGTCCGTTTGCCATAAGAGGACACTCAAAAGGGGTAAAAAAAAAGAACAACGAAAAACAAGACAGTGCGAGAGAGAGAGACAAAGACCGCACTACAGTCACCTTATAGCAGTATAGCAGCCTATAGCAGTGATGGCCAGTAAATTAACTACATGTAGTTAAACTACTAGTTAAAATACCTGATTGTAGTTAAAAATTAGTTATCAACTACTTGCAGAAATGTAGTGGCAACTACTAGTTAAGCTACTTTTTGAGTAGTTAACTACAGTAGTTAGGTTACTGCAGGCGCCAACTGATTCCGATTTTGCCGCAAACTTTACTTGTCTAGTCAAGCCTCATTTGCTGTGAAATAATTCTGCAACTTAGTTTATCGAGTAGCCACAGAAAGAATCTCGCCGCAAGCTTTGTGTTTGACGGTCGTAGCAATGGCTTGAGCCAAAGTTTATCATTGCTTGTGATTCATATTTAGATGTCCAAGAACACTACAAGAGACTGATGTTGACGGACAACGTTAAGTAGTTATAGATGTAGTTAAAATACATTGCAGTTAGTTAAAGAAGTAGTTTTAACTACTCCCCTGAAAAGTAGTTGAACTACTGGTTAAGGGGGAATGCTCCGGCTTGGTGACGTCTTCTTCTTTCACTAGATGGCGCGCGGGAGAAATTTTTATGCTTTGCTTTTTTTTTTACCCTCCTTGCTCTCCTTTACGTAAGTGACGGTTTCCTCCTCGTAAGGGCGGAGCCGTCGAGAGCACGCGGGCTTCGGCCTGACCTTGAGCTATGAATCACGTATGGTTTGCTGCTATATTTGTCCATGCTTTATTGTGTTTAGCCAGGCCTCCACAGCTCCCCGCATTTGCGGCAGTAGAAAAATAAAATCACGTCACAGTCATGTGGTATTACATCGTCAGGCATCATGACGGATGCCCATTGGCCAAAGGAGGATGCGCGCTCCGGGATTGGTTGATAAAGTTTCGAAATATCTGACAGCTCACTTTTCGCGGGCAGTCTCGGCAGTCGGCCAGGCGGGCAGCTCCAAGCAAGGTCGCTGCGTCTCCGAGGCTCGCCGATGTCGGTTGACCACAACGACCAAAGAGGAAGTGTACGCGCGGGTTTGTTCGTGAGCTATAGTGACTCTGGCCATGTACTGATCTCCGATAAAGTGTCAACCTACGGACATTCTTGCCGGGTCGGAACTGGAACGCTTGGTGAACTGACGCCTGAGGAACACTTTCGAGCGCTGTCGCATTTTCGAATACAGTGACTAAGAAGAGAGTGTTCGTAACGACAAAAGTATTTCCCGTGACTGTGTGACCTACGGTGCATCGCCAGAATGAGAAGAAGCTGCTCATCCGTGAAACGCACGCACTCGTGGACTTCGCTCGCCTCCAGAAGTAGACTGTATGTGTGCTTTGCAAGTTCGAACTTGGTTTGGTTGCTGTCTATTCAAGGGACGAAACGTCCTGTACGCACTGTGAATATATGAGTCAAACATTTGAGTTTATACGTTGCATCAATAAATATGTATTTCGCCTATCAAAAATGTCTTAGTTATTTTGGAATAACGGGCGCCAGGTATGAAAACCAGTAGAAGTCAATGGCAGCCAGGGCCGGCCGAAAGCCGAGCCAAACTGAGAGGTTGCTGATTGGTTGGTTGCTAGGCATCACGACGCATTTTCATTGGTCGTATGTCCAGTGTTGCCTGAATTATCTCAAACTATGGGCTCTATGGGGAGCTGTGGGCGCCTGGTTTAGCGGCGGCGCGTGTTTGAGATGTGGCGTGTGGCTCAGTTGCTTCGATCGTCTCGGCTGGTTTGTCATCGCTTCGTAGATTTGCTGACAGTTTCGCGAATGGCTTGAAGAGATAATCCATTTGGACTTGCTTACAGAATGAGGGACGCTAATTGGGAAGGCGGAACTGAGCAAAACCGAGCGACCAACTTGTGTCTGATTTTTCGTTCTTCGCAATTTGGGTGATAACATTGTGTACATTTACAGCATGCGGATTAGGCGGTACAAATCTATCAAGTAGCTTTGCGTGGCGTATTACAGAAAAAGCCCAGGATTCTCTACCTGTCTGCTGCAGTCCCAGTTGGTGAGCAGCGATAAAGGTAGGAAGGGACATAGTCGTTGGCCATGTCTCCTGTCTATGTTGGTATCCGGCTTTCTCTTCAACTGCCCACGAGTTGGAGATAGCGAATTTGGGGAACCAAACAACCATCACATTCTGACTATGGCTGGACACACAGTACATGCTGCACAGCGGCGCATTATCGCCATGATTTCACGTGCCATGCGCCTCACCCCATTCTGAGTGTGCGTGCCTGTTTAAGAATAGTGGAACACAAAACAAATAAATAAAAAATAAAATACACACACATACACTCACGCATACACGTAATAATGGAATGACGATGGAATGAGAAGTTCACGGAATGTGTGAGCGTTTTCAAGTGCACTGGAAAATGAGTGAACACGAAGTAATCTTGTTCTTCCGTACTGTTTTTGCACTAATGAAACGCATCAATGGTTCATAAACGAGGTTGAAGAGGTTGGAAAAAGTAAGCCCACTTCGCATATGTAACCACAAAGGTCAGAATGGAAGAACAACAGGCGCCTGCGAGAGATTTGTCCTGTTCCCGCGGACAGCCTCTGCTTTCGACAATGCATTTTGGAACAATGTACAGGGTGACCTCTTTTATTCCATACATATTTTTATATTATTAACTAATACTAAGCGATTTTTTTTACTTAGGGAGCACACGCCACCAGCAAAACTGTCTATTTTGTGGTGAGATACAGTTGTACAAAGAAGTCAGAGTTGGACTTATCGCCACTCTGGAGTATCGTTGTTCGAAGTCACCTCTGTGCAGTTTCACTCACTTCGTGCGGACGGAAAAAATGACCGTCACAAACGACAGCATAAATCTTGATTTTGTTAGAGGGTGCCTTTCCATCGGGATCGGGTACACGCAGGCGCAAGAGCTAACAGCGTCAGTCGGCCTCCCATTCCTTTCGCATAAGCTCTACCAGAAATGTGAGAACAAAGTTGGGGAAAACCTTCAATCAGCGACATTAGACTCTATGAAAAGAGCCGCGGCCGAAGAGGTTGAGCTTGCCAAACAACGGAAAGAGTGTCGCGATCCCGACGGCTTTTGGAACATCCCAGTCATTGTAGATGGAGGATGGAGCAAGCGATCCTTCGGCCATGGGTACAATGCGAATAGCGGGGTGGCTGTCATTGTCTGTCGTTACACGCGCAAGATTCTCTACATCGGAGTATGCAACAAGTTCTGCACAACTTGTCGACGTGCTGAGTCGGAGCATAAGGAGCCTCTACCCCACTCGTGTTCTTGCAACTGGAAATCGCCTTCAACGTCCATGGAGCGAGACATTATTGTCCAGGGATTCAAAGAAAGTGAAGAAATGTATGGCCTTAGGTACACTACATTGATTGGAGACGGAGATAGCAGTGTTTTCGTTGCAGTCCAGGAACAGGTTCCTTACGGCCGTTCAGTGAGAAAGGTACAATGCGTCAATCACATGGTAAAAAACTATACCAAACGGCTGTATAACCTAGCAAAGGATACTAAAACATTCGCCACAGCTGAAGGCAAAGACGCCAGGAAGCTATTGTCTACTGCTAACATCAAAGCCCTAAAAGGTCTTGCCAGATCCACATTAAGACGTCATGCACAAGCGAACACTGCAGTATCGAGCTGCTGCGGTCAGTAGCCTGCGCCATCAACTAAAGAACGGCCCATACCACGTATTTGGTATCCACAGCGGCTCTCCAAGCGAGCACTGCTCCGTCAAGAGAGGCGATGCTGTGGAACTTCAAAGCAGAACGGAAAAGGGCAATCTTCTTCTGAGATCCAACATGATGACTGAAATCCAGAAAGCAGTAGACGTATTCGCAGACTGATCCGATATGCTGCTCCTCGACGCAACAAGTAATGCCGCTGAGACCTACATGAGCATGGTGGCGCGTACAGTCGGTGGCAAACGCGTTGACTATGCAAAGGGTAAAAGTTACGGTAACAGATGTCGCGTCGCAGCTCTTGCATACAACATGAGAGGTGCGAGATGGCACGACTTCTATCTGCGCAAGTTCGTCGCGAAAAGTCCATCATCCGCTCTGAAGAAATTAATAACATCAAGACAAAAGCGCAACGAACGAAAATGCAAAAGAGCGTTGCTGTTCGACAGGGCTCCAATATCGAGAACACCCAAATTCGCAAGCACCGTTGGGGACAAGGACTATGGAGGACAATCTCAAAAGCCAGATCTGGACAGGACAATTTTTATTGAGAAAGCCAAAGACTTTGTGCGTGGCATACAGATGACCAGCCAGGAAGCTCCCTGTTGAAAAAACTCATATAACTTTCTATGTGTAAAGAAATGAGCAATATGTGAAAGGCAATGAGCAATATGTGAAAGGCAATGAGCAGTATGAGCAGCGCTATGGGCAGTATGAGCAATGGTATGAACCGCACGGCAAGGCCAACGACGCGCTATGTGCGCAGATATAAGCAATACGAGAAAAGCAATGAGCAGTATGAGCAACGTTATGCGCAGTATGAGCTGCATTTCGAGTAGTATGAGAAAGATATGAGCAGTATGAGCAGTATGAGAAAGGTTGACCGTTTAGTTAACCAATTATTCACCTAGAAGTGCTGGCGCCACAGCGTCTGGTGATGGCCTTTCAAGAGACGCTCGTCCCAGTCGATGGGCCGTAACGGTCGCAGCTCCATTTCCTTTCGTCCGATTCTGTTCAAATTTTAGGTGCATATTTCCCGTTCCGATCGTGTCCTACATTCTCTTTGGCTCCTGGATTCTCATCCAAGCCGTTGCGAGTGCCATATCTCAGTGCTTGGACGCTTACTTGCTTATTCTACCCTGCTTCTCGGAGCCGTCTGGACGTATTTCGCTCCGCTCTGCGTGGGACTCATATTTTCGTCGCCGTTTCCATGCTGTGACAGTGTCTTTGTACCGTTTCAGTGATCACTGAAGATGTTATGTGTGTATACCTTAGTATCAAACTACAGAAGCCGTGGCAGGTGTGTGCGCATTACAGGTACGTTGCAGTCCCGTTTTTTCGTTATCGCCCTTTATGTCTGTCGGGTTAGCTGTCTGCAACTACCATATTCGTGCTTTTTTTTTTTTACTTTTTGTGGAAAGCCGGTTCGCTGATAGCCTTTGCATGTGTGTATAGAGTGTTTATAATAAAGTCATGCACCAGGGCATACCGAAATCGCACGTTAGCATGCAAAAAAAATGTGTATTTGGATGCCCCAAAGTGAAGCAAGCCACGAACACTCAGTGTCAGTAACCCGTTGCTGCGCGAACAAGTACATGCACTCAGTTTTGCAACCACAACGCAAACATACTCAGATGTTTCAGAACCGCGTTCATTGGACATCACCAGCATTAGAGGAAGATTACGTTAAATTTTAATCGGCAAAATGACCTCGTGCGTTATTCCGACTGACTAAATACAACTTAATGCTTTGGAGGTGTGATCTACGCGTTGGGATGAGAAACAGGCCCCAGTCATGTTCATTTCAGCATAAACCCATACGGCTGTATAAGTTGTGGGAACTGGAATACTTGTAGGCGCAGAAATTTAGCGCAGTTCTAATTTTGTTCGTTCTTTTCAACAGATACCTTCGTCAAATATGCAGAAAACGGTAAACTATCGACATCAAAGGTGCCTGTACAGAAACGAAAAAAGCTCATCAAAAGCATTTGGCAAGATTTCTGAGGGACCTACGTCGCGCCAGTACCTGAATAAAGCGGTATTTTGTAATCACGTGTTGTCATTTTAGCCTAATCACGCCATGTTGCATGTTTGTTCAGACGGTTGTGCATTCATGTACATAAATACGCTGTATGAGAGTGCTCATATAGCTCATACGCTGTTTGAGAGAGTGCTCATATAGTTCATACATGCTCATATAGCTCATACATGCTCATATAGCTCATACATGCTCATATAGCTCATATGATTGCTCATACAATAAACACATATACGAGCCTCATATGATTGCTCATACAGATGGCCGTATGGTTTTTTTCGGCAGTCTGCAGAAGTCTACACTAGAACAGAACAAGTCTGATCTATGGCACTCACAAAGAAAGATGAGGATACCATCAACCTCAATACATAGTATATGTCGCCCACATAGAAAAACATTCAAGCACTCTTCTTTAGTGAAGGCCATAATGTATCCCAAGTCGTTCCGCAGCAAAGATTGTCAGTACGGCATCGACCACTAGGAAGACGCAGCATCAGCATTCCAAGCCAGATACCCGAACGTTGAAGTGAAAAAATGTGGCCTTTTCGTCGACCCTGATATACCTTACGTATGCACCACTCCTGTCCGCCTTATCGACAACGACGGAATCCTCGAAATAAAATGCCCTGCAACAGCACAGAATTACATGACCATCGCAGAAACCGCTCGCAACCATTCCATCGGCGTAAAAATATCGAAAGACGGCAGCTTATATCTTCCAGAATCACACAAGTACTTCTATCAAATACAAGCTCAGCTAAACACTGCGAAGAGGAGCTACTGCAAACTCGCAGTGTGGTCGCCGACGGACCTGCAAGTTGTAACCATAGAGAGGAACCTTGCGTTCTGGCAAAAAATATTGCCTAACATTAAGAACTTTTATGTAGGATATATGATTCCTGAGCTAGTTGATCCATGAGTCACGAGACACATGGAACTACGGGATAAAGCAGTGGACATAAGCGAACTGGACGAACTTTTTTAATTCTGTGGCAACTTCATCATCCTGGCAAGCTGCATAATAATGTTATTCGCGTGCAGCGAGTGTAGATATCGTGTGTGTATACAGTCAGTCTAGACCTATACGTATTTGGTGTACTGTGCTTAAAATACTGTCTTTTAAATACAATTAGCGGTATTTTGGCACTCTACTTGATACGTTTTGTTTTGTGTATTTGTATGCTATTTAAAATGGATTTCATGGTATTTTGTACTCAATAACCTAATTACATATTTTGGATCTCCCTCTCAAACTTTCTGTGTCTCGTCTTTCATTATCTTGCTTGTTCAGTGGAAATTTCCTGAGTCCCTAGGGCTTGACCCGGACATTGGCCCTTCCTGGAAGCCTCCATTTAGAGATCTTGCCCTGTGTGTACTAATCCTTGGCGGGTGAGGGTTCAATTATGTGTGCCCTGACGCTGAATTCTGACCTCGCCGGGCAGCGACCTGCTAGAAGTTTGCTTTGTTTTGGTCACATATACTTAGTGGAGTTATGTGGTACCTCTTTGTCATCTTTTTGGGACTTGTCTTTAAACGAGTTCTATCACACAGCGGCGGCTAGCGTATTGCGCGGGGTTTAGGTGATTCATGTCACATAGCAGCGACTTGCCGCATTGACCAGTGACTTTTTGCGTTCAAGGATAAATAGTATCTTAATTGTATTTCAAATACCATTTGAAGTATTTTACTCTATCTTAATTACTTCGATTTTCGTGTACTTATACTCTATCTTAATTACAATCTAACGTTAGTATTTATTGTATTTACTTAAATACATTTTCGAGTACCTTGTACACGTCTGACTCAGTCTGCATGCAATGCAATCTAATGCATGCACAACTTCATACGCTCCTGTTGGTGAGCGCATTGCGGGAGCAATCGGACTGTGCGTGGCTGGCGCTTCCCTTTCATTCTTTTTGCAATAAATATATCCGCCCTCACCCATCCCCCAATCGAAATGTTGTGCAAATCACACCATGGAGATAGGGTGACGGCAGGAATATCCCCATGACTTGCCTGCGTCTGTTATTTCACGTATCATAATCGCACAATTCAACATAAGTTCACGGCCGAAAATATGATGTGCTGCACCATCGGTGCAAGCACGCGAATAACTGTGGATGAAGCCGTGTTGTTGGTCTCACACAAATCCTGTAGCTAGACCCGGAAAAACTCAACGGACATCCATAACGAGCAAGGCGCAAGCAAGATCAACCGTCGTCTTATATGCTCAGTGTCAACAACTTTAGCTGGATTTTTTTGTACCTCTTGTACTTACGGTCACCCGCATGCATGTTATTTGCGCTCACCTGTGTGTACGTGGTGCAACTAAGCAGAAATTAATAACACTTGTCTATGCAGATGAACAGTCCATTTGATTGGCTTTAATTTTGTCCTCTGACAACTAGTACAGATCGCACCGACACTTAGGAATGACCCAGAGTACATAGAAATGGACTTAGGAACGAAGAGAAGCACATGCACGATAAAATTCCATAAACAGATGGTCTGATTTATGACGAACAGAACCTGCTGTTGTATATAACACAGACACGGCGTTCGAAAAGTCCTCATGAGTGGAATGCTACACAATAATAATGGTACACAATTCATGCGTCTTTCCGACACACTTGTTCAAAATCAAGGCACGTCTTCTCGTTCTCAAGCCACATTTCACTGCGATCCTTCCCGTAGAGGCCGCTTAGTTACATCCTCGACACCTCATCACCCACACATCGACTTGTGTTGGTTGCATGACATGTCAGCACATCTGGACCATCCCAGATTCAGGTATGAATACTGAAAAATATATCGCTCCATATTTGGGCTGAAGCATACACTGGGTCGTGAACCACTGTAATAAAACAAGCGCACTCCCGAAAACATCACGCAACTGACACACAGAAAGTACAAGTCGTACCTTCTCTTCAACACCTATTTGTATCGTGCATTACGCCACGATTACGCCAATTTATGTCCTACTGATTGCAGCCGAGGTCGCACTAACAGGCCATGCGTGAGGAATATCGATGCACGACGCTGACGCCGGATAGAGCAGGCAAAGTCATTCACCATGATAAGACACGCGCCGTTCTGGCCCGTCGCCAAGGCAGGTTGAAACAACAACCTTATGCAGTGCACGTAGCCACGTAGCCGTTTGCCTTCCCTCTCGCTCTCGCACCTCCCATCTCGATGTATCCCCTCTCCCGGAGCGGAAGCCCACTGGGGGCAGCACAATGCAGCCTATGCTAGCAGACGACAAATGTCCACACATTTGTCTCATTCATCTTGAATAATACGAATGTTAACGTTGCAACTTAGCTTGTACTGTCAGCAGGGGAGACAGATGCACGTCCTGACATATTTTTCAGGCGTTTATTTCGTCGCTGAAAGGTCTGAGGAAGTAATTTCTGCTGCTCCCATAGGACTCCATGTATTCGCATTCACAGAAACAAAAAATCGTCTAAATTCGCCTATTTGCTGTATTCAGATAAAAAATATGTCAGGACGTGCAGAATTTGCCCATGTATTACCAGCTCGGCGTACTGCTCCATTACTGCAGTAGTTTTCGAGATGAACTTCCCAAAGCAATGCCCATAGAGAATACATTGGGTTGATTCCGCCTTAAACTACTCCGTCGCGAAATAGTTAGTAGTTATAGTTAAACTACTGTAGAAGTAGTTAGTGGCCATCACTGCTATATAGTGACTGTAGTGTATAGTGTAGTACATGTAGTGACTGTAGGCCGCTCTACTGCGCCCGGTCACTCCATGACACTTTACTTCTGTCACCGCTTTCGAATGCCATTGCTAAGCCATCTTGTGTGTGTCTTGCGACGTACGTACGCCCTACATCATTATCTCTCTGGGGGATATTCGATGTGTACGTCGGCTCAGTGCCTAAGTTGTGTGTCACTGGTCACTGCCATTCACTGGTCACATTCAGGACCATTGGTCGGTTCGAAACTGGTCTATGCTTCCGTGCAAATCTACTCCCGATTTTTGAAGTTCCTGCATGTGCGGAATAGCGTATCGCCCCTGGCGAAGAAATTACCCAATCAACATCATAAAAGTTGGCATAAAAGTCATAAACTTGTTTTTCTACATGTGTACACATCAGGTGTAAACAGCAGGTTCAATGAGGCTTGACACGTGGGTTCTACACGTTGTCGTGGGTTGTTCAACACAGGTTGTACACGACCCACATGTACAACGTGTGTCAAACCTTATTCAACTTGATTCCATACCTAAAGCACACATGTATGGTCCCAGCACCTGTTATGATTCGAAGCAAGCACACGTGAAATGAATGCGTTTTAGTTGTTCCCGATGACGGTTGAAGCTGAGATGGAGTGTAGAAATAATGTGTATATTTCCCAACAACAGACACCAACTGCGCATGGCGACAAGGAAGTTGAGGAACTTAGGAAAGGAATTGGCGGGTACTAAGACAAGAGGACGCATCCCCTCCTAAGCCTTCATCTCTGAGTAGCACATACTTTACTCGATTTTACTCGTGCTGCTTGTGTCGTGTGTTTACTGTCCCCGGCAGTAGCTTATCGAGAAACCCAAGCATGCGGGGTGTTTCAAAAATGGGGGCGGGGGGAATAGCAAGGACCTCACATTGTAGGGAGTGCACAGGTAAAAAGTTAGGTGTGCGTCGCCAATCATTTGGGGTGTTGAGGGTGCAGGGAGTTCTAGACAAATTACTGGTCCTCGATTTCTCATACTTTATGGTCCGAAGCAGTCATTATGATGTAACAGAAATTCATAGGAAATAGCATACCTGTTGGTATTAGCGTCAATAGGAGCTTCATTTCGTAGCCATCGGGAATGATCAACGCCACACTGCAAATGAAGCCGGATATCCATTTACAATACATTTCTTTTCTTGTTCAAGTGTCTCATCTAGTGTCGCTCTTTCTCATTCATCTGATTTATCAAGCATGTTCCTCCCCCCCGGTACGACCAATACAACAAGCCCAATCCAAATAATGATCGGAGGAACCTCGCGGGTGGACACATGCTGGAAAAACACATGCACATTTTTATCTTTCCCAACAGGGAGAAGACTCTGCTCTATCATTCCGCGATAGATTAACAGACTATGATAAGCGCGGACGCGCGTCCAAAAGCGGGCCGAGATAGCGCGCTCATTTTCTTGTTACCGTGTGTTCACACGAGCGCCTTTTCTGACTGCGCAGCGACTGAAGGAGGAGAAGGAGGTATCAGCATTATCACGCAATCATCCAACCATTCGGTCGCGGGCGGAGCTTATCGCACAGCAGAATCTATGAAGCGCGCACGTTTTCATTGTATTTTTGGCGAGATATCAAAGAGCCTTAGGGTACATTTATGCTGCAGCATCGCTGCTCGCTGCTCGCTGCAGCTTCAAGCACATCGCTGCTCGCATAACCGCTAGGGGGCGTTTACCCTGCAGATTGCTCAAGATGCTGCTCGCTTTCGCTATATCAGTCGCCTAGCAGCGTTCACTGTGGAAGGATGGAAACGAGGAAAAGTGGGAAGGAGGAAACCGACTTCATCACAACCAATCGCAGGTCGGATTTCAAGACGCCAGTCATCAATGATACCAGGAAGACAAACATGTTTACATTCCTAGGTGCAGCGAGCAGAGCGGCAAGCAGCGGCGAGGATAAGCGAGCAGCCAGGCTGCAGGGTAAATGCACCAACAGAAAGCTCTGTGTTTGACCTGTCATCGCCAGAAGTCAGGTAGTCCCCGGGCATGTTCAAACATGTTTGGCAGCATTGTTGTGGCGATGATCATGGCGTGCATCTTTGGCAAGCAGCGATGCTGCAGCATGAACGCTCCCACAGAGATACATGTGTTTGTTTCGTCATCGCCAAACAGCGATGTGCCATGTGCCAGCAGCGATGCTGCAGCATAAATGTACCCTTATGCAACATAACTGCGCTCAGCAGCTCCGTCCGTCAGAAAGAAGCACACGGATAGTTTGTTCGCGGGGCACAGAATGTGACGACTGACGCGCAGAAGGAGGACGAAGCGAAAAAGAAAGCCACCCTCTGTTGTCAATGTTACAAGCTCTATTATTTTTTATCCATTACACCAGGTAGAGCAACATCCGATCTTGTGGAAGCTTGCCGATGAGCAAAACCGAAATGTACCGAGGAAACATGCCACGTGGGAAAAGATCGCTCTTGAAATGGAAAAGAGACACCCGGATGTCGAAGCAACGGTGTACATCAAAACACTTTTTGGGTCCCCATATTCACGGCGCAGTCGTTGTATCAGTTGCTGTTAATTAATAATAACGAGTTGGCAGCATTCGCGTTCCAAACCAAAAGGTATCGGCTCAGGACGCTAGCGGTTTGGTTTAAAAATGAGAAATGTGTGAGCAGTATCGCACGCCGGGTAAGACAAAAAAGTGCAAAATTTTATCCCCAAGCCGGCCACTGTGGGGTCACGCATATTCATAGTTGTCTGGCATCATAAATTAACCATGTAATGGTATAATATTTTAGGGCTGTCATTACACAAGTCTACATGGCAGCACCCCGGGGTCATCATCACGTCATGCATCGCATTCACGGGAGGCCACTGTGTGCATACATCGTGTTCTGACAAGCACCAGCGAGAACGATCAGTTGTAATAAAGGGAGTCAGTTTTCCGCGGTTTCACTATTCTTACGTGTTTCCCATTCATCGCGGCCACACAGGTTGAGAACTGCCACAGCGCTTTAGAGTAACGTGCTTTACCCCTGGACAAAGCTATAGTGCTGAAGATGCAACACTTACGTGATGACGTCTCGCTTTGTCATGACATTATTTCATAATTAGTCACTAGGGGAGCTTCCTATATAACGCGATGTGCAAAAAGTGCCAATTCGTGAATTTCGTTTTGTTCCATAATTTTATATGTATGTATGGGACGGTAACGTACCCCCACCAAAAAAAGAGAAAAAGAAAAGAAACAGATCATAAGGGTTGTTTGAGTGGGTGTGAACTCTGCCTCGCTATGCCACCGGTATACGCGATGAACGTTTCACTGGGAATGAGTAGTAGACACAAAAACATGGCCTGTCCATCGTCTAAACCAATGGGACCAATGAAACGCAGGAATTGGAAGCTACCAAAGCTAGCCGAAAAAAAAAAGCAAGACAGATGGAGGATAGAGGATGAAGGGTGGAGATGCGTTGAGGGTGCATGAGTTCGTCGGGGAGAGCAAAGTATTAGATGGGCCGTTGAGCAAGACCTCCCTTCTGCAGAAAGAGGACAAGGTTTCTTGCTTTTGCGGAACGTACAGCAGAGGGACCACCAGAGACACACACACAATTGACACAAAAAGGTGTACGCTCCACTCTGTCCTCCAATCAGAAGTGATGCCCTATCATTCACGGCAATGATTGGCGCAGAACCTGCTATGCGGTGAAGCTGTTTTTACTGTGTTCGAAAGGTGCGACCTTTACGCCACAGCCGTCTTTGCTTTACACCACACTCAACACCGTCAGACTGCTACAGAGTCACGGTAAAAAACGACGACGCACAGCTTTCACAGTACTCTCTCCTACACTCTTTCCCGCTCACTCTTATTTACGAACGTTTTATGCATTTAAAGGCATGTTTAAGCGCACATAATTCGAACGAACCTGTTGCAGACGGGTTACGGAAAGACGATCACTGGCTAGTATACTGTCCCGCATATTAGCCTCTATACTCTGCTTTTGCGCTTTGCTATGTGGAGCAGAATGTATTTAAAAGTGGCCGCATCGATGCTCAAAACCTTGCGGTAGACAAATGGGTCCTCGTGTCGTAGCTCCCGTAGAAGGCTATTTTGCAGACCGTACTCTTTCCTCAGCAAGCCGTGGACATAAAATTAATGCTGCAACGTTCAACCGCAGCCCGAACGTAATCCCCGGCTTCCCCAACATCTCAGCCGACAGCACATTGGAACACTATCTGTGTAGGCGTTCCAAAAGGGCGTAGCCTCAGCGCCTTATCATTTATCCCTCTCGCTCCTTCAGTCGCTGCGCCGTCAGAAAACACGCTCGTGTGAAGTGTATTCACACGAGCGTGTTTTCTGACGGCGCAGCGACTGAAGGAGCACAGAAAGCAGCAGAAGAAAGAAGCACAGAAAGCGCGTCAGTCACTACTTTTTTTTATACCAAGTCGTTAACCTGACTACTAAAATACACCATGCGAAGTGGTTCTCATTCGACAGACCCATAAAGCTCTCAGAATTCGATTTTAAAAATCACGACCGTGCGCAACGGTGGCAATGTCCGCAACTAGCCGCAGGGTCGCTTTGACGTCACCGCGGTACAGCTCGTTGATTGGTTCAGAGAAACATCGTCTGCTGCACAGAGAGAAATGGGAGATAAACGAAAAAAAAAAAAAAAAAGTGCAGAAAGCGCCGGCCTCGATTGGAGCGCAGTCTCTCTTGAAACCGCAATGACATCACCGGTGACGTTTTTCGTCCTCCTCTTCCTCCTCGTTTCGTCCTGCAGAGCGAGTTGAGCAAGAACGCCCGCGTCGATGCTTTTTTTTTTTTTCGTAGAAAAGTGTTGCATCCCAAGAATTCTTTGTTGTTGATTGTCAAGCCAGGTCACATCCTTTCACAATGCGTCAGAAACAGAAAATCTTTTAGGTGGCTTTCTGGGCTCATTGAAGGATCACAGAATGGTATATCGATATCACTCCTGACCCAAAGAGTAAGGGAAACTCTCTGACTATTAAAGGAGCACAGAAAAGCCATTTCAAAGATTTTTTGTGCATTTGAAAAGAGGCAAATTCACTTGACGACAAACATAAAAATTTCCTCTGTACGCAATAACTTGCTTTGCACAATGCACTGCACTCTTTGGCGCACTGCCAAACACGTATGAAATGCCAGCATTGCAGCACACGAAGGGCGGGCGCTGCTCTGTGACCCTACATGACTTGCCGCAGGGAAAACCCGGCCATAGGTTCGCATTGACCTCGTGCAGAAAGACGGGTTTCGCCTGTAAGTACGTTCACTTCTTGCTAAGGTCAATGTGCAGCATGGGGCATGGAGCAAAAAGCGTGAGGCTTGTCAAGCTGTTCTTCACAACTTTTTCCCCACCCTCCTCACATTTAACGCAATGTAAGTACATGTACTTACAACCGGAACTTGAATTGGAATAAATTGGAAATGAATTGAATGTACTCTTTGGTGCGCATTTCTGATCACATGGCCGAGTGTAATGGCGGCACGCTTTGCCGCACGCTGCTTCCTGGCATTATCGGCCGCACGCCGCTTACGTTCCTCATTTTCAGACACTGCGTCTGCAGCTCCCGCAGCAATGGCGGCACATCTCCGAATTCTATACACGCACGAATGCTCTGCAGAGCGGGAGAGCCTTTTCGGAAGCTGTCTTGGTACAGGACGAGCGGCGAGAGGATCACGTGGTTCGCTGACGTCGCCCACTCCTCAGAAGACAGTCACGTGACTTTTGCGCGCGACTTTTGAACGCTTCCCATCCGATTCGGAGGAGCTCGCAGTAAAAAGCAGGGAAGGATAACGGGCCTATTTTGGTTACCGTTTCCATTTTCGTTACTGCTATATTTTCGTTTCTGTTATCCGTTCCTGATACCGGCCTTTCAATTTCGTTTCCGTTTCGTTTCCGTTACTGTTTCCGGTAATGGAACGGTCGTTACAGAGCTGCGGGAGGACAGCCCGTCCGGCTCTATCAGCACCCTGTTTTGGCCAATTGTTGCTTCGGTGTCACGCGTACACATTACACAAGTAATTTTACGTCGTTGGGATGCGCATATCTTGCAAGATAATTTGATTTGATTTGATTTGATTTGATTTGGTTTTATTGTGCCCATTAACAGCCCATTAAAGCGCCTTGTGAATGGTGCACATACATGAAAAAAATGGATCAAGGAAAAGAAAAAAGAAATGGGAGCACATACAGGGAAAAATCAGAACACTGTTAGGCAAAAACACTTCGAACGGTATGATAAAAATTCGTACTCATGAACATATCAATCTCATTCGATTCTAGAGTATTAAACATTAATTCACTCCTGACCACAGGTGAAGACAATAAAACACGAGCAACGTAAAACAAATTAGCATTTCTCCTTTGGCGAGAAGGTACGCAAAACGATACAGACGAGAGTAGGTCTGGACAATCAATGGAACTGTTTAAAATTTTGTGCAAAAACAACACATCATGAATATCTCTGCGAACACTTAAAGAACACAAGTCAAGTTTCTTCAGAATCCAGTAATAATCATAAAAATGTCTTCTGTCGAAAAATCTATCAAAAAACGTTCTGATAAATCGTTTCTGTACTGATTCAATCTTAGCTGATAATTTACTGTTTAGGAAATTCCACGCAGCGGACGCGAATTCTAATTTTGACCTTACTAGACTCCTGTAAAGCGCCAGTACGCTTTCCTTGTTACGAAAATCTCTAGCTATACGAAAAATTGCACCTAGCGAGCGCGTTGCCGATGTCACTATACTAGTGACGTGTTCCTCCATATTTAAAGCCGAATCCCACATTACGCCAAGGTCACGTACAACCTTTACTCTTTTCATATCTACGCCACCGACCTTATAAACATGCAAAAAATCATCCTTTTTTCGTGTCAAAGATATTACTTTCGTTTTCTCTGTGTTCAAGCGCAAACCATTGACCCGACACCAGCATTCTATGGCATCAACATCACGCTGCAACTTTGTGGCGTCACCTGCGTCATTAACTCGTCTATACACTTTTAAATCATCAGCATATTGCAAACAATTTGAATGCTTAATATTTTGAATGATATCATTCACAAATACAACAAAGAGCAGAGGTCCAAGATTTGAGCCTTGCGGCACCCCAGAAAAAGATTCATATGGTTCAGATAGAGAGCCACCAACGCGCACAACATTTTCCCGACAAGTGAGATAACTCCTGAACCATGCCACTAAACGGTCACTAAGACCGTACGCAGCCAGTTTCATTAGTAACAGCTCGTGACTCACCATGTCGAAAGCCTTCGACATATCGAAATAAACTACATCCAACTGGCCGCGATTCTCTACAATGGACGCACATTCATTCATAAATGCGCTGAGGTTGTTTCTACTGACCTTCCCTTGATAAAACCATGCTGACAGTTGTTAATTTTATGCTTAAAAAAACTATATAAACGGGTATACATAACTGACTCAAACACTTTTGACACGCTTGTTAGCAGCGATATTGGTCTATAGTTGTTCCGGTCAGTAGCATCTCCAGCTTTAAAGATCGGAACAACTACCGCTTTTTTCAGAGCTTCAGGAAATACACCTGCACTCAGCGATAGTTGGAAGATGTGCTTCAATACTGGGGCAATTAAGTCACAACACCCCTTTAGTATAAAACTCTGACACCATCATAACCCGACGTAATCTTCGGTTTAAGACGAGATATGGCAACAATGACCTCATCTAGGCCGACATCATTCATTTGCATAACATCCATATGTCCAGTATACAACTCGCAACTCACGCCAGGTGTAAAATACTGACACTGAATCGAAGAGAAATGCTTACTAAAGATATCCGCCACAATCACAGGGTCATTGTAGTAGGATCCACCATCACGCAAGGTAACATCCGGATACGAGCCCTTCAACAAAGATTTAGTATATCGCCAGAATTCCTTCGGACGAGTTCTCAGACTACGTTCCGTATCTTGAACATAGTTCAGGTGATCATAACTATACAACTTTTTAGCTAGCGTGCGATAGGCCTTATATTTATCGTGCCAGTACATTAAACCAGAACGTTTCCACATTCTGTGGCAATGCAGTTTCTTTCTAAGACACTTAATTAGTTCGACAGAAAACCACGATGGATAACGTGACCTTCTTCGACTATTCATTGGTATGTATTTTCGCATACCATCAACTACAATATTGAGAAAGGCACCCAAGGAGGCATCAAGATTTGTGTCCTGCATTACAGGCGTCCAATCACAGTTTTCAAAATACCGATACAATGATAAGTAGTCGCCACGACTAAACTGATACACTGCAGGTATGACGCGTTGGGTAAACTCAACTGGAACAGATATCACTATATCTAACGGCGGATGATATTTATCAGGTGGTACCAAAGAAGAGGGTACATTGACATCAATAAAGGCCTCATCTGTAACAACATGATCTAAAACGTTACCAGCTACATTGCAATGACGATTTGCTTGTGAGAGCCCTAGAAGGTTCATGAAATCTAGCAGGCAAGAAGCCTTCTTACGAGTTGAAGAGTCTGTCGAGAGCTGAGCATTTCCATGCCATTTCACTCCTGGTAGGTTGAAATCTCCGAAGATTAAGATACGCTTAGAAGACGCTTCCAAGTACTGACTCAGATCTTCAAAATGTCGAATAAAAATGTCCACATCGGACCCCGGCTGAAAATAATAGTTGCCTATTAGATAACGGCTTCCTTTTCCAAAGTCTGCCTCAAGCCAGAGACATTCATCGTAAGTCTCCAAATCATGTCGTCGATGCACTTGCATTGCATTATTTAGAGCGATTAGCACCCCGCCACCGTATCTACAACCACAGGCAGCGTAATTGCGATCCTTACGAAACACTGTGTACGCAGGCGGAAAGATTTCAGAAGTAGATATGCCTTCACATAACCAAGTTTCCGTTAAACAGATAAGATCGTATCTCGTAAGCAACAAAGCACTAAGAAGCTGGGCTGTCTTAGTTCGTAAGCCTCGTACATTCTGGTAATATGCTTCAATCCGTGCTTCCATTCCTGTTCTGCTTATCGCTTTGCTTTGATTCAGCAGATCCATATATTCTTCCATAATATTGCCTGAATATACATCCCTCCGGCCAGATATTCGTGTCGTTGATCTTATCAAATAGATCAACATCCACAGTAATGCAGAATGAGGAGTATGTAGTATACCTGGACCTCAGCCTTGTGCAGTCAACATGCACTTCGGGGTTTTCACCTATCACAGGCATAATTAAAGATACTACGTCAGCTTCCGTCGTCTCAGGAACAAGCCGGGACACGAAGAGGCTGCGAGTGCTAACCCGCTTTACGGCGACAACCTTGCTGTTCTTTGCTGCCCCCGATTTCATTTGCGTCGTACGCTTCCTTTTGATCAATGTAAATCCATCGTCCTCTGTCAATGGCGGTCGATTACATTCTTCCATATCGCTTGGCATACGACCACTTGTCGTACTGCTTGTAGCAGCAGCGGGACCCGAAATTTCTCGCTGCATGCCTGACGCAGTTGGCTTGTTGACAGACACCGCTGTCTTCGCGTACGTCAGCTTCGGCTTAACAGCACCAAAGCTATCGTTGTTAACCGGAATCACTCCGTGTCCTGCCCACAGTTCCGCCCTGAGAGCATGGCATTCGACCTTGAGGTTTTCAACTTCACACGTTAACACGTCGACTTTCTTCAATAATAGCATGATAAGCCCTTCCATTCCATTCTTCTGAGCCGAAGGCAGCTTACCTTCTGTGACCTCTGGGGAAAATTCCTTGTCGTATTCATTATCTTTGCTGTTGTTCACAGGTGCTTTAGGCTTAACGCTGCTTGCAGCGTGCTGTCGTGTGCAAGAATCACATTTGTACGTACTAGTACCTTCACGCATTAGGTACTCGTACTCCGTCGCTCCAACGTTGACACATTTACAGTGAAAACTTCGCTGACAGACACCAGAACAGTAGATAAACTGCTGTCTACCTTGAAAGTTCTGGGAGCACTTCCCGCACACCTCCTTGCCGCCCGGCGCCATGATGCGCGCCATAATATATATATAATATAATAATATATATATACAGGGCGTCCACGCTAAGTGTGAACATATTTTTTAAAAATATATCAATCACTTTTTCCGAGATGAAATCAATTGCAATATAGCATATGCTGAAGGGCACTCCCTAGGCGGGCATTAACAGACTCCTAAGGCAATGTCTTAATTAACTTTCAATAATTAACTTTTTAATTATAAAAGCTACGAAGTTGCTCCAATGAGAACATCTGATCTCTTCGGTCACCAGATACCAAAGCCGTTTTCAGAACAAAAATCCGTTCGATAGATCGTCCGCAAAAAAATTCGTGAAGGAACGCCATTTTTTCTTTATTTTATTCATTGCGCATCTCTAGAGACGCGTCTTTCCTTCGCCCCCAATATGAGAGGATGAAAGAGCACACTATCGCTTCTTGCGTCCTGGAAAAAGATTAAAAGAAAACAGAAAATGCAGCCCATGATAAGGGCAGTCGTGATAGAGTCACCCGATAGATTTGTGTTTTTGTTTTGTTTCCGCAAGTTAAAGCTAATCTTCGATGTATGAGGCGGCACTGTGCTCTTTCACTCTCTCACACTGGGGGGTAAAGGAAAGCCGCTTCTTCGAAGATGGGCAATAAACCAAATAAAGAAAAAATGGCGTTCCTTCACGATTTTTTTGCGGACGATCTACCGAACGGATTTTTGTTCTGAAAACGGTTTTGGTATCTGGGGACCGAAGAGATCAGATGTTCTCATTGGAGCAACTTCGTAGCTTTTATAATTAAAAAGTTAATTATCGAAAGCTAATTAAGACATTGCCTTAGGAGTCTGTTAATGCCCCCATAGGGAGTGCCCTTCAGCATATGCTATATTGCAATTGATTTCATCTCGGAAAAAGTGATTGATATATTTTTAAAAAATCTGTTCACACTTAGCGTGGACACCCTGTATATATGTAGGAACATGTTTTCAGACTTCAGTCACTGAGAGTCCACCAACTCAAGACGTGCGTAACTTTCATACAATGTCACATTCATTACCGGTCGCTCTCAGCCCAGTATAATACTGCCATGGCCACAGTGAAAATAAAAATAAAGTACAAAATAACTAACTAAAAATCATAGGCTGGCATCCTCGTGCTATGGTGGAGTATAGTCATGTGTTGATGTCATGGAGTTATGAGGAATGGGGCGTGGTAAGTGAGGGATACACCCTCGAGATCCAATTTGTGATTTCTTTCCATGCTCTCGTGTAGTATTTAGAGCATTACAGGGAATGAAGTCATCAAAATACAAAAACAAAAAACGAAAAGTCCCTCAAATGTCATCGCACAACAGGAATAGCCGTTACCCGAATTCGATACCGGACGATAAATTCGTTTCCGTTTCTGTTTCCGATAATGGAGGACCGTGATATGCGTTTCCGTTTCCGTTATCGTTACAATCTCCAATTTCGGTAATATACCGTTTCTGTTTCCGTTACCATTACCGCTACCCTTGCCTGGTAAAAAGTAAAACAATTTTAATAGTGAAAAACCTTACTCGTTTTGCGTCGCAGGCTACTTGTGTAACCCATTCCGGGAAACTGAAAAACAACAGCCTTCAGACTGTTGAGTTAGTGAAGTTTAACTGGGGTGTGGTGCATTCGAGATAGGTGGCTGCCCTGTGGGCGCCTTCAGACTGTGAAAAAAGGGGTTAGTTTTCCGGATGAATGACTACATGGGGAGCTCAGCCCAACATTACGAATGCCCCATACTGCAAAATCCCAGGCTTTTATATGAAGTTTCTCCTCGAACTATACCTTGCTTTTGCGCCATTTTGTCACTTATAAATTCCCACACTGAAAGCCCAGTTGCCGTTCCGTGTGGTGTAGGCCAGTGTACGCACCGCTTGTACAAGATCAGAAAATATGGCAGCTGGTGGCACCAAAGTTAACAAAGAGTTAAGAGAGTAACATGTAACGTGAGTCATCGAATTTGAGCGCACTTAATTGTTAGCAACAGATCGAGGCATTTTACAGAGTACTGTCTAATTTAGAGCTCCTTTGTGTTTCTGACTACCACGGTGTAAGATAAAGATATCTTTATCTTACACCGTGCTGACTACCCAACCTGCAAATTTGCGAAAGAGTAGAGTGGATGTGCAAGTTGTTGTTACAAAAGTGTTCACAGTGTATGTTGATACATAAACACTGAGAGCCTTAATCTGGGGAAGTCGGTACATGACAATTTAAAAAACGCGCATTTGGCACTTGGCAGTTCGTTCTGTCTCTGTGCGTGCCTCTTTTGTCTACAATAGCGCCATTGCAGTTCGCAAAATGCAAAAGCAATTGTATGTTATACTACACCGACCATGTTTAAGCACCGCTACCGAATTCCACGCTATTAAAGGTCCAGTACATGAATATTACGTAGGCGTTTACGTTTTCTTTTAATCGTACGAAAGAAAAAGTTGAGTATTGCAGCATCTAATTGGCGACGGAGAGACGGACGCGCGGCGTGGGCAAAAGCCCAAAGTTGGGGAGATGTGTAAGAAGAGCAGATACAGAGTGTGAATTACCACGAGCGTGTGGAACGCGATGGGAACTTGTCTGTGCTTTTTATAATGTAACAGAAAACAAGTATTAAAGTAGTGAGTTTAACTAAGTAAGTGCGTGTGAAAAAAATAGCAATTGTAACTGCAGAGATACATGGCAGCTGTCACATGATCGGGAGCAATAGACAAATATTTCTATCAGTCACACGAAGGCCTCTTTCGGCTCTTTCGTTCGTCTGAGCTCACCATCTAACCATTCCTCCAATTCATCAAACAGTAATGTCTGTGGAGTGGAAGCTGACATCCCACACCAGCTCCTGTGTTGCCAGCAGCACCTTCAACATAGGGACACCCTCCGTTGCCGTCTGCTCCAGATTGGCTGTAACGACTTTTCGTTGGCCGCTCTTGGCCCCGTCTTGCACCCCAACCAGTGGGCTGTCACTGCCGCTCTCCTCGGTTTTCTCCGCGCCTCAGGACTCGTTAGCTGCATGTAACGTTGTGCTAGTGTTTATTTTCTTCTTTCCTTCCTTTTTTTCATTTCATTAAAAAAAAAAAAACCCGAAGGGTCCGGAGGTTTTCCTATTTTCTTTCCCTTTTTTTTCGGAATAGCAAGCCGGCTCTTTACCCGGCTAACCTTTCCTTTCTTTTTTTCTTAATAAACATATGCCTCCCCCCCCCCCTTTCCTCCAGAAAACTTAAACCTTACGACCGAGGAAGCCACAGTCTGCAGAATACGTTTTCCAGTTTTCCGGTATACAGTCCACAACCCCTACTCTGACCTATTCTCCACTCAGGGTTTCACTAAACGGTTTAGCTATCAGTGCTGTTCTCGAGGGATTACAGCATGAGAGTCCCTCAACGATACAAAACCCCATCCATACCAGAAAAAAATATCACCCGAAACTTAATTCAGACTGGAGCACGACCATAACGAAACGAAGCCTGAAGGGAGCTCCTCCGGATCGGGTCGGAAGCGTTGAAAACTCGCGCGTCAAGTCACGTGACCGTCCTCCCTGGAGCGACGTCAGTGAACCACGTGATCCCTTCGGTCCCCCCTTCGGTACCAAGGCAGCCTCCGAAAAGGTTCTCCCCTGCAGAACACCTCCTACGCTGTAACCCCGCGGTGTCCGTGTTGCCAGACGACGTGGACGACATCAAATGAGACGCGCCGCGCATACTGAGCGAGCAACGGCATGGCCGAGTGAGTAAAAGCGTCCGCTCGTTGGTGGTAGCCAAGGTCGTGCGGAAGAGCAGGAGGTGCCTGGGTTCGAATCCTACCATCGGCTATGCTTTCTAAGGGTTTCCCTGGGTTTGCCGGCAGACTTTCCAGACGAATGTCGGCACAGTTTACCCTGAAGTCGACCCAGGACGCACACCAAGCCTCCTGTCCCCAGCCCTTCTAGCTGCCCTCTCTCCATCTGTCCACGTCTGTACGCCGCTCATAGCAACAGTTGTTTCGTGGCGGTAACGCAATCAAAAAGAAGCGCTCCTCGAAAACTACGCTATAAAGGAACCTGTCAAATCCAAGATCAGTGGTATCGAGTGGTGCCAAGCGGTGTCAGTCACTTCGAAGGAATCAGGTGCTTGGCGCACGTATTTTCGGAACCGTTATCGTAAAGGCCTTCCAGTCTGCTAAATCTTCCTACTCAACCGGCGCCGCGATAAGTGCAGTACGGTGCAGTGTGAGACGACGCGGACAACAACTGGCCCCAAGTGCGTTAAAGAAATGCTATCGCATTTGAAACACACTCGAACATCGCCGCGCGCGTTCCCAGTCGACCCGCTCTCCCGGGTGAAATGAGGTGGAGGAGAAATAACGTCACCGCTGATTTAGAACGGTCCCGAAGCAGACCGCTCTTCAGTCGGGGTTTGTGATAATGCGCCGTGAGTGTGGAGTGTTATTTGAAGCGCGCGCTCTGAAAGTGCTGCGCTGTTCTACACTTTGTGCCGCCGTGCATCGAAACAACAGTATCGCTGTTCGTTCAGTGTATCTGATAAAATGAAGAAAAAGTGGAAAGCAATACTTCTTCAACGCTGCGGTTGACAGCGTTGTTGTCCAGTCGGCACTAGCTATACGTAGCAGACGACGTTTCTCTAGACTAATCAGTGGGTTACACCGTATGGGAAATATGGGTTAAAGCCTCCCAGTCAGCTTCAACCCTACCGTGGGTGCTCTAATAGCCGAAAGCCGTTCCCTATTGTCAAACAAGAATGACTCGGACACAAGAGATGTGACTTGCATCGTTTAATACTTGCCGCCAAAGCACACACACCCTACTATCCACACCGACCGTCACAGCCCGATTGTCACTGTCCCGTTGTTTTCCCCCGCGTCCCTTCTCCGCCTTCTCCTCCTGGGGTCCTCCCTTGACCTTGGGGACGCCCAAGGCCAATACGGAGTGCTAGCCTCCTACGAGGGTGCCAGGGAGGACCCCACAACTGTCATTACGTCAAAGCGACCTGGGCGCGGCTAGTTCCGGGCATTGCCGCCGTTGCGCACGGTTGCGATTTTTAAAATCGAATTCCGCGATATTTATGCATCTGTCTAATGAATTAGCTCGCATGGTGCATTTTAATAGGTATGTTAACCGGTTGGTTAAAAAAAAGGGGGTAGTCACTGAAGTGCTTTCTGTGCTCCTTTAACATAAATGTAAACGCTACCAAAATGGATGTACGCTTATCATGCTCAACAAATTAAAAGAGATAACGATACCTTTCAATACCTTTCAATTTCAATATGCTATTTATTTCAGCAAGTTACAGGAGTGTGGAAATGTAAGCCTGTTTGTGTATCAGGAAGCGAAGTCTTGGATGGACACGAAGTGATTATTTACAGAAGTTGTTAGTGCAACAGGCCCCGCCTGATTTTTGTCACGTGACGTTCTGAGGCATCGCGGACGTGGTGATGCTGTACTCGCTTGCCGAAATTGGCGAAATTCAATTTTCCATTAGTCAACCGACCTGCAACGTCTGGAGCAGCATAACACCATATAGGCTGGCTTCTTTCGACTCGAAAAGACTGAACACGTTTTTGTATCAACCCGTGCCTCGCATCCCGTACTGGTGGCGCGTACGTACACCGCGATAGTGCGAAATGACATACGATGAAACTGGGTGAAACCTACTTACTGTCCTTATCAAAGTCTAGCTCCGTACCGTCCTCTTTATCAATCATTTGTTCCGCTTCACAAACCACATCCTCCGTCGTTTTTTTCTTTCTTCAATACGTACTCGAATGAAAGCGAAGTTTCGCCTCAAAGCAAGTTGGAGCGAGACGGTTATGTGGAACCCGTTTTACTAGCCATCATTTTACAATGTGACATACATTTTCTATGGCAAGGATTTGCCTTGGAAGGGGCCCGTATTTCCACGTCGTTCACCTACCGTGCCTTTCATGCCTCCACTGTTCTCTCGATATTAATGTCGATCTTTCACCAGTAGTAGCTGAAAAAAAAAGAATCTACTAGGGACTATAGAGTTTTTCATTATACCTGCTTCGAGTATACATATATCGGGGTGCCAAGCACAAGCAAACGCGAGCAAAGCACAAGCATGAGTTCCACGTGGTCTCCAGAAACCACTTGCATTACGTAATTGCAGGCTCGGTTAACTGCACTTCCTGCCATTAAAAGAGTCGTAACACTTTGTGTAAGTGGTTGATTGCCTCATGCAGGCGTTGTATACTGCAGGCCAGAGTACTATATTTTGTAAGTGTCGTATTCGGCTAACTGCAAACCCTTGAACACACGTGCGTTTAATCTGTGACGTCAACGGAACCAGTGCTACGGCACTTTGGCAGCCGATTCCCATTGGTAGCCTAAGCACCTGATCACTGCCGGGCTGTTTCACTGGAAGCGACACGCCTCACAGGAGCGGATGAGTTTCAGTGCTTGGCGGTGCCGATTTTCCACGCGTCTATTATCCCCTTTGCTGTAAAACTGGGAATGCAGGTAGGAAGGGAGTTGCCTCAGGACAGAAGCCGCCGATATTTCGAACAGAGACTGTTCTTCTTCTGGGCACCGTCCTCATCATTGGCATGGTATTTAAAGGGTTAGGTGTGACGTGTTTAAAGGTTCATGCGAATTGTGGGTCAACAGCCCGGAGGGAAGAAAGGGTCCGTACGGGCTTCTACGGCCGGAGTGAATGGCTGCTTTGTTAGAGTGTGGAGGGGATTATGTGCACGTCGATGGATTAGATTAGATTAGAATTAGAGAAGAAAAATATGGAGATGGAAATCAGTGCATTTCACATCTGTCCAACATGTATCTTGGGACGAAGTGCCACAACCCCTTTGACGTTTCTCTATGTACAGGGGAAACAATACAGAGTCATCAACATGCGTCACATCCGAATCACAGTAGAAGACGGGAAGAATTCATGAGGAGGAAGGGAGGCATCAATGTGAAAAGCATAGATTATCCAAAACTGGACAAGAAATTTCGAAGTCCAGCGCCGTCGTGGGGAATGAGCCAGCTGACCGCACCGCAGAAGCAGCTCTGTGGTAGCAGACGGACGAGCATCGCGCTCCTATAAAATGTGACCGTCGGTCCGTTCTTCTTAGACATAGAGCCTGCCACTCAACCTGCGGCCTCGGGCCACTGGGCAGTCGACGTTCTTTCGACTGTACTTGGAAGAGTTGATCCAACGTTCGCTTTCCGGATGCCACGAACTATCTAGAACCGCAATATTACCACTTTCGCTGCTCTCTGCATCTGTTTAACTCTCCCACCCGTTCGTGTTCCTTCTGTCTTATGTACAGCTGTAGCAGCGATGACAACGCAGAAGTTCGTCAGTACTGTCGATAAAATCTGCTGCTCAATGTTGTAAGTAACACTCACCCGGGAATTGTCGTCGCCGTTGCTGTGCCAGACGGTGACCGCAGTGCATGCACAAGCCCACGGTATCTTTTCTCGTGTTGGTTGATTTAAGAAGAAAAATAAGTTGGCTCAACATCGAGCAAGCTACTCCAGCACAAACAATGCTGTTGGAGCGACCACCACGGATGTCTTCGGAACTCAAGAGCATCTGAACGACATCCGAAGAACATCGGGATAACACTTACTCAGGATAGACGTGGTACTCATCTCACTGATACGTCTTAATGCAAGCTGTTTCAACTTTATTGGCTCCCTGTTGAGCAATATCCGCCTTCTGAGATTCCACGTACGGTCTTTGCAAGCGACGTTTCACTGTTCCATAGGTCTCAAAGTAGCATAGAAGTCATTTTTAACACCCTGTTTTCTTCCTAAAAAAAGGTTAAGTAGGCCAGTAAGATGCACCATGCGAAGTACTTCACACCACATAGTCATAATTATCGCAGAAATTGAATTTAAAATACGCCACAAAAAGCGACCCTGCGCAACGGTGGTGAAGAGCAGTACCAGCCTGTGATCTGCCTGGAACCTCGCGCTGACTCTATAAGGAGAACGCTCGCTGATTGGCCTAGAGAAATGTTGTCTGCTGCTCCGCTGTTCGGGGTTCTGAAAAAACCTTTCTTCTGGCTTGGTTATGATTCGGCCGCTCCTTCTATCCCCAATTCTCCGGGAGAACTGGCAAAACTGGTTTACGGCGGCAAAGGGAGAAGGCGCTGACCCCCACTGACAGGCGAACCAGAACGAGTTCTCCTTATAACGTCATCGGTGACGTGGGATCATATCTTCTCATCCTCGTTATAGGGCTGTTGCGCTAAAGTTTGAGGAGGGCGACTGGAGCGCCACTCTGACCCCTACCGTCGGAATGCTACGACACGCGGCCGCTCTCGCCCCGTATGCATAACTGATAGCAACGGGTAGGACGCGTCAAAGAGTGCGCCGTTCTTTTTTTTATTTTTTCCGACATCGAACTCTACTCGAATGGAATCGAACTCTACTAAAAATCGCAAACTGCTGTTGTGTCGTACGCATAGCAGCAAGAAGATGGCTACGGTAAAAACTTGCCCGCCCAAGAAAAGTCCCCGGAAAAGATGTCACCTAAAGAAATGTCCCCGACTGGCAGCGCTATTCCGGCTGCCGGCGATATGCAGACTGCTGTAGTATCTTTTGTACTCCAGAACTCTTAAAATATGGAGCCCTGAAAGAATTATTCCTGACTGCTGCCGCCGTTTACCGTTTTCAGTCATAGACTTACATTGCGGCTATGTAATATTCAGGTATAATTATTGCAGTAGACAAATATCGGCATCCGTTCTAATAAAATAGAACACAAAAACTTTCACCAGATATACTTTTCGTTTTCTTGTATTTGCTTTGAGGTTTTCCGCTTTTTATATTAAAAGTCGACTGTGCAGCCGATGCTTCGGATAGTTGAGGCTGTGTGACAGTAAGATCTCGAGTCTAGGGACGACGAAAACAGACACACACAGACAGAGTTTGGAGACATCTGTATGTGTCTGTTTTCGTCGTCCCTAGTCTCCGGGTCTTACTGTCATTAATTACGCTCACCAGCTGACTTGTTTTTATCAATTCTTTCACTGGGTCGTCGTCACCAGAAACTCCATATATACATATACAAGGAAAAAATATAGCCGGCGCTCTTTCGAGCTCTTACAAACATATACATATACAATTGTGCACAACCTTTGTTTCCGCACGCATTAAGAAAAAGTTAGACGTCTCTTTGAACGAGGCGGACATATGATAGCTGATTCCAAATCTAAATAGTCGAGAAGGTCGCTCAGAGGTCCCAGGAAAGAGCAACTATTTGGGTGTTGAACCACAAAACAGTTTGTGTTTCTTTTCAATGTCCCGTTAATATTGTTTAACTATCTTCAATTATAACGGCGAGCGTTTTGTTAAGTCCCCACTGAATTCGATAAGCACCCTGCGAATTAATCTTTGCCACGTTCTTGTTAAGCCTGATTTTTCTCAGAATGAAATTTATACTTTTACTGGTGCACCCCCAGTGCACCAGAGAGGCACACTATACACCCTAACAAACAGCGTCATTCGCGACATACACGCGTTCTGCATATGTACATCGCGCCGCGCATTGTACACATGTTTCAGCGACTTTTTTAGAAATAATTTGTCGATCCTTTTGACTTTTTTTCTATACGGAAAACAGATGGTAAACGATAAAGCCACACCAAGTTAGCCAGCGTAGACTGAGTGTCGTCTGCTAGGGAGCGGCCGTGTGTTGGAAAGGTCGCCACTAGCGGCGCTGACACACAAGGTTTGCTGCGCCACCTGGCCCAGCGCAACAGGCCTATAGCTGGAGTGGCGAGTTAAGGGTGAACGCGCGGAGCCATGTTTATGTGATTTTTTTTTTCTGGCAAACAAATTACACACATCAAAACCTTTAGCGCTATTCGGTATAATGACACGCACACTTTCATCAGACGTCTTAATCCGAAAAATTTTTGGACTCCTTTAAGGGTGTAAAACCAATGGTATGGACAATGTATCGGACATGCCCACTGTCGCCGTGTCCGAGAAGCGACTTTGGCATGTTTGGAGCTGGACGCACAACCCTTCGACATCTTTAAAATTGTGAACTGTTGACTAGCGCAACACCCAGTGGTTGCACTACAAGCAGTTGGGAAGTTTCTTGAAGTCGACTGATACACAGCATACGACCGTTAGTAGAGGTGTGCGCGGGTGCGGTTATGTCCGCGGGTACTCGCGAATCCACGCGGATATCCGTGTGACATTCTTGTTTCGCACTTGAGTGCGGATGGAATTATACTTCGGCCCCCGTCGGCACTTACAGTCATTCCCTAGTGCGGAGACATAATTCAGAGCACGCAGTGAATCCAAAATGGTGTCCAATTGTTCAATCGCTTGTACTGCTGTGTCTTTAATTGATATTATTTTGCTGAATAACTCCTGTGCCTTTAAAGGTACTGTCGCATCCGCCCCGATCAGTTTAGAAACTATAGTACTCCTCGATGATCACCGACAATAACGCCGAAAATCCCACGCGAATTAGTAATTTCTGTACAATTTGATGTAATATATGGCAAGACGCCGGATGTTGAGAGTATTCCCTCTCTGGACATCAATGAAAACGACACTCGGACAAGGCCAATCAGGGAGCGGCCAGAGGGCCTTTGATGACACGGCGGGCGGGCGCCTGTAAGTCGCGGAGAGCCTGTAAGCGTCTTTTGGAATGCCACTTCTAGGTTAGCGTCGGATGAGTTCGTGAAGTCAGAAGCATAAAGGCCAACCTCCATGAAGCGAATGTGCGGCAAAAAAGCGGGGAAATTCGCACGCCGTCGGATGCCCTGCGCAAGGTGTCAAAACTGAGAGCGTTCGCCGGCGGTCTGGCCATGCCAGATATTTTCGCCCAGTGTCCGCGGATTCCGGAAGCGTCGGCTGCAGATGAACGCGGGGTCGGCCAATCAGAGCGCACTTCCGCTACGATTGTGCGCCACCTACGTCTCGCTGCCTTGTCTGCTGTCCTCTGCTCGCTGCCTAGCGGACTGCACCGCTAGAACACCAATCATTCTCCGCTTAAAAACACTTTTCCCTTTAGCCGTATTGAATACGCCTTTCGGTATATTACTGGACACCGTTTTTTTCATACAGTTGCTGGATCTAGTTGTAAAATTTGTGGCATTAAGTGCATTTTTTTCGAACGATTGATTTCACTAAGCTCACACTTGGTGGTCTAGCAACAGTAACAAGACTCTCCGACGCCGACCGCTGGTTTTTCGTCGCATGGAGCTGGTGCCAGTGAACAACTGGCGGCGGAACGCGCATGGCAGTCTGCCGCACGAACTTCGTCGCAAAAAAATCGCTCCATGGCCGTTGGCCTTAAAACCAGGTTCCACGCGACGTGGTCGCGTTCGAACTCACACTCGTAGGCGACACAAAGTCGGTCAGGACACACGTAGGTCACAAAGTCGGCGTATTTACTGGGGACTTTTCACTTAGTGTGTTGCGGTGCGAATGTGAAGCAGACGAGCTCGGAGACAATCGCATGGGCTGCGCTCTCATCTGTGTGCCTGGCTTACTTCATCATGACGTTACTGTGTTCTATGTTAGATTTTATTGTCCTTTTTTCTTGTTATTACAAAGCAGCAGCACTGGAGCAGCCCGGCGGTAGTCGATTATCTTTTCAGGCCCATTGTCTTAGTGAAATCTGGAGCGAAAACTTGTTGCACAGCTTAAACGCGTGTGCGAGCGCGCACGCACGAAATCCTTGATTGCAACGTGCAACGTGCACCCCCCCCCCCCCCCACCAGGTCTTTCAAGACCAAGGCTGTAGGACTGTCGTGATTCTTCGTTTTTACAGGAGTGAAACTTGGCGTCTAAACTTGCACCCCGCCCCAGGGGGCCGAACCAAGATATGACATTAGACACATCCTCTTGTAGCAGCACCCAGAGTCAGGAGATATAACTTTCATTACTCTAAGGCCATCAGCATACTGCAGTATCGTGGAATGTTTTGTACATGATACAATATCATTAATCAAGACATTAAAATTTAACGGTCCAAGATTGGATGCCCGAGGAACCTCGGCTGTAGGAAAGTACATATTTGAATATACACCATGGATGCAGACGGAATGGGAGCTATGACGTAAATCCGATTCAAAAAAGCGCACCAGAGAGTCACAAACACCGTATGATTCTAACCTACATAAAAAGAAAAAAAAAATCAAATTGGGAGTAATCGATGAGTGGGTGGGGGGGGGGCATAAAAAGACATCATTACGCATTAGACCAAACGCTTTAGAAACGTCAAAGTGCACAACATGAACTTGAGCGCGTGAATTGACGGCGGGCGAAACAAAGGATGGACGTGAGGATCGACCTGCCCTTCATCAAGCCATGCTGAGCTTCCACAATTTTACGTCTGAAAAACGAAGATAAATATGTGTATATAATTTGCTGTATTAATAATTATGGATTAATGATTAATGATTGCTGTATATAATTTGCTGGAATTTGCTGGAACATAATATGCTGACTAATCTGTAGTTATTCACAAAGCGCACACTACCAGACTTGTGGACAGGAACAATCAGGGAACACTTCCACAGAATGGGGAACATGTTTTTCTTGAGCGACGAGTTAAATATCAACGTTAGCACTGGCGTGAACACATCACAGTAGCCGTTAAGAAAGACGGCAGGTACGCCATCAAACCCAGATTTAGTGGGTGATGTTAGACTGCGAATAGTAGCTTGAACAGCACTCTCAGTTAATAGTACATGAAGCTAAATTGTCGACAGAATGAGATTGGTAAACTGATAGCTACAGTAGAGCAGTTTGAGTATGCAAATGTAAAAATGCATATTAGTGACCATTATGGGGTCAGACTATAGTGTATCACCATCGTGCAAAGAAAACATTACGCCAGGTTCACGGTGCTCGGGACCATTTCCAAAACTTCCGGGGGTTATCGTGCAAGTCAGCTTGTACGCTATTCAGGTACAGCCTCCGGTCATTATCAATCGTTTTGTTGAGAAGGGATTGGTAGAGGACGAACTGGCTATAGTCCAACGGATTGCCATACTTTTTAAATTTTCTGTGGAAGTATTTTTTTTCTTCTTCAGGTAGAGGCACGTTTGATACGAGAACCAAGTAGGATATTTACGACGGCAGGGTACGCGAAGCGGAACAAACGGCCTGATACTATCAGGAACAATGCTGGTAAAGCGAGACGCGACGCTATTGGGATCAGTACAGCTAAATACCGAAGAGAAATCAGCTGAAATAAGGTAGAGCCCTACATAATCCCACTTAAATAAATCGTCAGCTGCGGAACATCACCGCGTGGCTGTGTGCGGATGCGCGGCAACGAAATAAACAAAGAGAGGGTGAAATACCACAACAGGAAGCAAAATTGACGGCGGATGCTCTACAGATACCTTAAAATTACATAACCACAAATACAATGTAAAACCATACTTATCAGTCAGATTGTTAACTTGAGAAAACCGAGCAAAATCGCCACCAATGTATCCACCAATAAGGGATGTGCATAAATTAATTTTTGAGTATTTAAATATAAATACAAAATGCTTCGTTGAAAGAGGTAAGTATTTAAATACTCTGCATAAATACTTTTCAATATGAGTATTTAAATACAAAATATAAATACAGTATTTAAATACCATAAATACTACCTAAATACTGTGAGGAAGATGTCATCTGGAATTACAGGAATAATTATGATCATAACAACAAATCAGCAAGGAACAATAGCATTTATTTGTTAGATTATCATTACCATGTTAATACAAGAAGTTTCTCGAAGACTGCACCTTCCAGGTATCTTCTGTTCGGCCGTAGAATCAGATTCACAAAGGAGGACACCTCTCCACAGATGCCGATGAAGAAAGGCTTGTATTGAATTTGACGAAGACTCTTCTTACAAAAAGGTAGTCGAGTAGTCACGACCGTTGTCCGCGACAACAGTGAAAAACTCGCCATCTAAATGGTTTGTCGCATGTGCATGCTTTGTGAAAACACGGCATAACTGCGTGGTTCTCCAAACTCTGCTTTGCCCTTCTTATCGAAAAGTGAAATGCAGGGTAACTTTAAGAAATGCGTCAGTATCTTGCATATTTAGGAGTATTTATAAGGTATTTACAAAAATAAATACGAAAAATGGTATTTAAATACAATTATAAATACAGTTTTCGAGTCTGTATTTAAATACAAAATATAAATACATGTATATTTTAAATACTATTTTAATTACAGTGTATTTAAATACATCCCTGTCACCAATACATCTGGTGCAAGTGATGTGGAGTTGCTCGTCTCACATTAGAGATGCCAAAATCTTCATTTTATTTTCTCTTTAAGTCAATCAATGAATCAATCGAGGAGCGCGCAACCTAAGCGAGCTGAGGTAGATGTTTGTCTCAGCACTTTCTCATGCACAAAAACAACACCAGGAGCGTTAAAATCGCCTAAAAGTAGAAATTTGCATGTGACATTGACAACTTTGTTGCCCAGGAGAAGAAAATAATTCTCAAGAGACATCACATCATAACCAGGGGAGAAATAATACACAGTGATCAGACGCTTTTCCTTTCCACGAAGGGTACACTCAATCTAAAGGCATTGAAGGACTAACTCCAGATCAGAATGACGAGTCACACGAATATGTGATAGGATAGCGATGAGTGATCCGCCGCCCCTCTGCGACTGTGTCAGACAATGATCAGACCGGAAGACGGCGTTCGATGGGGGGAAATAGGAAGAGCTTGCGATACCAGGACACAACTATACGTTTCGGTGAAGCAAATAATATCAAAACCGTGATCAACTCCAGCACGAAAGCATGTCGCATCTTTTGTGCAAAAGCCACGAACGTTCTGGCGCAATCATGCACAGCTCGCAAGCAGCTATTTCGGTGTTGCTGCATTAGGAGGTGTGGATGGTATGTGCTTTAGAAGATGTGGAGTATGTCGATAGCAGTTCTTGACAAACCGGAACAAATGAGCTGCTACATAGCAGTAGGAACATTAGAAGGTACGTTGTAGCAAAATGCCAGAGAAACAGACGGTATCGTCACGGAACTTTACCAGCTTTGCCGCATCCTATCCCTACTCTCGTCGGAGGCTTGCCCAGACACTTATTGGGCCACATTTCTTGCCACTATCATGCAGTCCACATAAACTATGTGAACCTGTTCCGCAGCTTCCTTCCGAATTTGAGAGTGATTAAAAAAAAAACTATTTGAGTGCTGATTTAAAGCGTCATGAGAAAGGTGGTTTCAATCGCGATGAAAATCAATCATTTCAATCAGGATAATATAAATCAGTTCACCCTACCTGGATGAGTGCTGGAGGCAGGCAGGTAGGCAAAAGGAGAAGTGGGCATCTTCGGCTGGGGTCAAACACTGTCCTCTGTGATAGTTAATCAGGAATGCTGGCACAGTTCCCCCTGAAGTCGGCCCAGGACGCATACTAACCCCCCCCCCCACCCACACACACACAACACCTTCCTGCTGCCCTCTCTCCATCTGTCCGCGCAGGGATGGGCAGTATTTAAATACATTGTAATTAAAATAGTATTTCAAGTATAAATACATGTATTTATATTTTGTAAATACGTAAATTTCCTAAATAAGCAATATACTGACGCGCATATCTTAAAGTTAGCCTGCATTTGACTTTTCGGTAGGAAGGGCAAAGCAGAGTTTGGAGAACCACGCAGTTATGCCGTGTTTTCACAAAGCACACACATGCGACAAACCATTTTAGATGGCGGGTTTTTCACTGTTGTCGTGGACAACGGTCGTGACTACCCGACTACCTAGTTGTAAGAAGAATCTTTGTCAAATCTAATACAAGCCTTTCTTCATCGGCATCTGTGGAGAGGTGTTCTGCTTTGTGAATTTGACTCTACGGCCGAACAGAAGATACCTATAGATGGTGCAGTCTTCCATAAACTTCTGGTATTAAAATGGTCATGACGATAATCTAACAAATAAATGCTCTTGTTCCTTGCTGATTTGTTGTTATGATCATCAGTATTCCTGTAATTCCAGATGACATCTTCCTCACAGTATTTATATTGTATTTAAATACTCATATTATTTATATAAATACTCAGTATTTACGAAGAGTATTTAAATACCTCTTTCAATTTAGTATTTTGTATTTATATTTAAATATTATATGAAATATTATATGGGATTTTTTAACATGGAATGTATTTATGCCCATCCCTGTACAGTCCAGGTCTGTACGCCGCTCGTATCCACAGTTGCTTCCAGGCGCTAACATGGAATTTAAAGAAAAAAGTTAATCAGAAATGCCTGTGGAGTTCCTGGTTCGACAGCGTATTTAACGTTAGACCTAGGGTCCAGTTTTGATCCCTGTCGTTGTCGTTCACGTCATTTTTTTTTTTTTTCGTCGAATGTCCTTCTATCATTGTAACACGACGTGTGGCAAAAGGCGTACGCTCATATGAAACAAAAATAAAAGGCTCGTCCGCAGGGCGTCGAAAAAAAGAAAGAAAAGGTGTTCAGTATCACATCCACAGACAAAAGCCCTATTGGGCACAGCAGGCAGTAATTGTACTCATAAGCAGATCCCAATCTGAATAGACAGCCTCTCAAAATGGCCAGCGCACCCCCAATTTCGCCCACAAAGAGAGAATGAAGGAGCAACAATTTCTCGTGTCGCTCTCTCCGGAAGTGAATCGCCGACGCCCAACTGGATCTCGCTCCATTTTCAATAACGAGGTTTCAAAGTGGATGCCCGGAAATATCCGGAAGGTCGACCGGAAAGAGTATCCGTATAAAAACCCTGCTGCACCAGCAGGCAGTCACCATTCGCTCCGCAGCAATCGAAAGTACAGCAGCCATGAACACTCTGGTAAGTGCTTGCTGGTGGGTTCGGCTCTGGAAGAAGGTCTATGGCCCCACATGGGAAACAGCGTTATGTCGCTGTTATGTTAGCATTGCCCTGGGTAGACGTTTAAGGAGTCTGTCGTGATGGAAGTTTATGAGAATGAAATAAATAATTGCGCAATAAGATATTATACTGTACAGGCAGGAGAAAAACAGAAGAAGGGCGCCTCACCTTCTTCTGTTTACTCCAACATTCCTTTAACCGTTTAATTATACAAGCATACAGTGTAACTTTTCGACAACTTTTTTCTTGTATACAGCTTTAATATCCATCGATATGATCGCCTGCATTTTACTACACCTATGCAAAGATCTGCAGCAGAGCAATTGTCGTGACCTATTCGTGAAAAAACATCAAAGTTGCCTAGATACAACACGGCTACAATGTAACCCGGAGCGGGGACTTCATTATAATTAATACCCGTTGCAAGAGTACAAGTGTGAAAAACGCGTTTTCTCTCTCTTTTTCTTTTTCAGTGTGTCGTCGTAGTCATGTCTCTGGTGGCTTCCACAATGGCTGGAGTCATCGTCCTTGGCGGCCACGGTGGAGGCTACGGCGGTGGCCACGGCGGTGGCTACGGATCCAAGGTTGTTTCTGGACCATCCTACCTTGTGAACACCGTGCACAACGTCCACAAGGTTAGCCATGGCGGACACGTTCTTGGCCACTACGGCGGTGGCTATGGGGGTGGCCACGGTGGTGGACACGGTGCGGTCGTCCTTCTCAGCGGCGGACACGGTGGCGGATACGGCGGTGGACACGGATGGTGGTGAGGATCAGTTTTCGGAAAGTCTTTCCATGAAACTTCAAAACCTTTGGGCATCCCTTATGAGAAATTCACGTAGACCTGTCGTGAATCACTGAACTGCACATGAAATCTTTTTTTTTTTTCATTAAATTTTGTAGTAGAAGACGTAACGTTCGCTTCTCACATTTCTCTGAACGCTCTCTCTGTTAAGACGTAAGCTTACCCTTTGAAGGCTTAATGCCGTGTGCTTAGGCAAAACTGGAAGAAACTTCAAGAAAATTCATACAAGAAAGTTCATACATGAATAACGGGCTCGCATAAACAAATGTTTACCAGCGCATAGTGAATGCAGATGCAAAACGTTGCAAATTCGATGGCAACAATTTTAACCTTGCACTCTCTCCTTTTTTCTTTCAGGTGAGCTATGCGGCAACGTAGGCCTCATTGCATTTTGGCAGTATTTTCAGTCGACTGTATAGAACATCAAACGTCATTCGAAGACATGTAAAGTGTACATAAATAAAAACGTTAAAACATATCACCACCTGAGTGTTCTCTTTGCATTCATCTGGACAATACATGCATACTGTAGAAAAAACACATTTTTCGCGTGCGAATTCAAGTACTTGCGCATATATGCGTTCATGTACCACGTGACATGTTGGACACTAAGTATACTGAAGGCGAGCATATTTTCAATCTATAGTATGCTAGCGGCTTCAGTATATCCGCGGAAATATTTTGCACAGAACAAAAGCAACGCAATATAAATACAACTTACACAAGTGATAAATAAATGCAATAAAATATACAATATAATGTAAATAAATAAATACAAGTTACAACTTTTACTGATACAGCTCTACACAGAACTGCGTTCACGCAGGCTCCAGGCTCACTTAAGAGCGACGCCTGAACCGATATGGAATTAGAACCGAACAGTTCACGAACAGCGAATTTAAATTCTCGCGAATCACTTTTCGAGGCAATTCCACCCAAAATCGAAAAAAAAGAAAGAAAACATTTGACATACAACAACACACACACACAAAGAAAAAGTAAGAATAACAAAGAGAGTAACTTCTACAGTACCAATTTATGCGCAGTATTAAGCGCAGGATATCAGTGGTGCCCTTTTTATCACTTTCAGGTGCGGGTTTAGTTGTTCTCTATCATTGCCTGATATTTCGGACGGGATTTTGGCGGACAAATAGTACATTTGCGTCAATATACATTAGTGGGTGTCTTGAAAAAAGAAACTATCTTGAGCTTAACTCTAAGACAAACCTCTCGTATTTTCAAAATACAGACGAAAATTCACACTCTCGACTTCGGTTCAGCAACAAGCAGAAAAGCTGCGTGTCCGCGTCTTCTGAATACCGAGAGAATTAGGGATGTTGCGACCATTTTACGAATCGCAAAGTTCGAAGCTGAATCATTGCGCACGAACGGAGCAAAGCTGTCACTGAGATGTAGAGCGCGACTATACCATACCACGTATATTGATACAGCAGCAAACGAAGATGTCATTGCCTTCACATCTTACGAATTATGGTAGTAAAGTGAGACATTAAAAACAACCTGCTTTGGATGGACACCCAGGGGCAGTGCGACAACTTTGTTCACGCAGCCACCTGGTGCTGCATAGAAGACTTACGTCCGATCGCAGGCACTTGCAGGTTCTGGAGTTGCGCCCGCGGGCCTGCCTCCATGCTGCAATGAAAAGTGACTGTTCTGAGGCTAAAACACACAACAGACGAAGACAACACAAGCCTCAAGGTGCCTAAGAACATGAAGAATTCAAATGTGGCAGTCGCCGATAAAGTTTCATGCCGTCATCACTTCTCCATTTGTTGTTGCTGTTGTCGAATGAGGCCCCTTGATAAGTAGTCCGAAAGGGGATGTCAGCGTAGCGTAATTGGTTAACGCACTCGAAGGCAATAGAGAGATGCGTGGTGCGAGTCCCGCCGCTGTTTCGACGGCTGCCACATTTCAGTTCTTCGTCATGCACACTACTCCAAGCATGGTCACCGTTCCGTACATAGTCTGCGGCGCTCCAACGTCATTTCTACTCTTGTTCACGGTGAAGCCGTGAGGACATCTTACGTGATCTCCACTGGTTCGTCAGCTACTATAGTGCTCTGGGAAGCATTTCTTAGACGAACTGCCAGTACTCTCTGAAGCAGACAAGACATTTCTTGGGAGGTCGTAGAGTATAGTAGTACTGAGCAGCGCAACACGTGCAGCATCTTCTGGAACTCGCTTGGAATTCGCTGCCTTTAATTATACGACAGGCTACATTAGTTCGTAAATTTAAACAGTATGTCGAACACTTCTTTTCTGATAGTACTGTTAATTTTAATTTTTGATCTTGTAATTGTTGAACGGTAGGTCATTTGTTTGTTTGTCTGTAAGGAAAAAAAGAGGATAAATTGAACTCCTCTCCAGACTTGTTCTGCTACTCCTAACATAAATTCTCACCTCCCACTTACCCCCACCCCTAAAAAATACTTCTCAGTGCTCTACTCGCAAGTTCGCTATTCACTATTCACATGTTCGCTATTCAGAAGCCCACTATTCACATGTTCACTAGAAGTCCACTATTCACAATTATTCCAAGATCATGCACAGAGAATCCTAGAAGGTTGTATCCATCCCACAGGTCTGAACAAATTTCACAAGTGCCGCCAAGGCAGCATCCCTCCAAAGTCCCGACACCTTCACTATATCGAAGACCCTGCTGTCTAGTCCAGCAAGTGTAGCTTTCAGTGTAGCTCTTTGAGATGGATACTTAGTGCAGTGCATTATAATATGCTCACTATCCTCCACCGTTGCACAAATCGAAGAATTCGATGAGTCGGCTCTTCCAACTTTATGAAGAAAATGACGGCCATAAGGCACATTCAAGCGACACCGTAATTGTTAAAAGTTGCTCTTGTTGTTTAGTAATATGGTTGTATTGCGTGTAGTGTATGCTGTTACTTATGACTGTTTCTAGCAAGACAATATTATTTTGTTGTATCATGTTTGAATAAGGGGCTGCACCACGGGCTTGCCCTGCAGACCCAGTTGGTACATGTCTTTGTTCTTTCTGTTTGTCATAAAATAAACTGAAACTGAACCAGCTTGCGGCTTAGATGGTCTGCCTACTGAGTGCCTACTGATGGTCTGCCTGTCTTCCGTAGGCTTGTCATCAAGGTCGTGCAGTTCGATGTCGAACATCGATATGTTCGACATCCTTTAAGTGTGCAAACGACGATCGATTTCCTAAGTTGCTCGGCCTAGGGAACACCGTTGTGCTTCCTGTGAAGAGCGGGGATCTTGCTTAACCAGAAAACTTGCGGCCAATCACCCATATGAACAGTGCCCACAAATTCCTGGTGTCGACCTTGGCCAAAAGAAATAAGGACGTAGGAGTAGTTCAATCACAAACATGGCAGTGTCCTGGGTTGAATTATGGATGACACCCTCTCCGGTTTACGTTATATTGATATAAGCAGCGCAGCTTCCAGATGATAATGGTTTAATGAGGCAGAATGACCGCGCGTGACACACGTCGATGTTGTCGTTACATTAACCTCCTCCCCTGAAGTCGTGACCTCCCGAGCACGGCGGCTAAAGTGGATGATCAAGGATGACATGTCTTGGGCGTAAATAGTGATGTGGATGTTAGTGGGCGATATGGGCGATCGTGCACGAAAGATAAGGTGGCAATGTGGTGTCTGCAGTATAGTCCGGCGCCAGTAGACCTACGATACCTGATCGGCACTGTACGCTGCAGTCCTCGGCGTCGTTTATCAACGAGGTTGGAAACCACCGTCTGCATGGTCTTGGTCGTCAGGTCTATAGAGCCTGTTCCGTCACCTGGCCGGGCTGGGGCGTTGACGGCCATGGCGACAGCGTTGGGGCCAGAGAAACAGCAATAAGAGAGGCGCCGGTTGTGCGAACGATGTTCGTGGAGGACGCTTGGGGGGGAGGGGGAATCGAGTCAGAACATTCACCAATATTCTCCACTACGAGTGTACTGCATATGCCTACAAGTTTCCTGGGAGATCACCGTCGTAAGAGAAAGCGAAGGCTTTCGATCGCGTTGACTACTCGTACCTGGTTGTTGCGCTTTAGGATGCACATAATCATCAGACGATTATACAGCAACCATCGGAGCTTTCTTTATACCTTTTGGACCGATTCGTTCAGCCTTTCCCAGTTAGTAGCTAGCGGTTAAATACAGGGGTTTCCTCTTTCTCTTGTTTTAGTGATAGGCCTGAATGTGCTGTGTAATTGTGATACAGATATCCGCTTCCAAGGGCAACCCACTCCAGCACCAGATTCGCGGAAAATGACGGCGTACGCAGATAATGTTGTGGTGCTCCTCAATGACACAGCTTCTCTGGCAGAGACTCCCCGTGTGTACGATGCATAACGGTGCTTTATCAGGAGGAATGTTAAATTACGGAACGACCAAGTAGATACCTCTTGGAAGCCGTGTGTCGCAATAACCTCAGGCTTTGCAATGTACCACATCTCTTTAGATCCTTAGCATTGCATTCGACGGGCCTATGCAAAATGGTGGTCAATGGGGGCCGAACCATATGAATTATCATGCCGCGAGCGTGCGTATATAGTGTGCACTGTTTATTGCGGGCGAGTGTGGCATTACAGCCATGTATAAATTGCGCATTACCCAATATTAGCGATGATTCGCACTGCAGAGCACTCTTTCGAGAGAAAGCGACGTAGGGCGATAGCTCGCACTCTGCTCTGTCTTCCTCTTTCCCGGGGAGGAGTAAGACCTGCTGATGCTGTCCTAGTGATTACAAGAATTACCATGAGGACCGCGTTGCATATCCTCAGCGGCGACTCGATACTGACTCAAGTGCTCTTGCGGTCGCACTCCTACAACCTACTATCTCCAGCACCCGCGTCGCCCTCGCGGTTCCATACCGCCACCCATGCCCACCATCAAATGCAGGCTGTGCTGTCTGGGCGTTTTCCCTGGGTTTTCCTCAGACGCTTTAAGACAAATGTCGGCACAGTGACCAGTGAAGTGGGCGCAGGACGCACGACCCCCCCCCCCCCCCCCACGCGAGCGACATGCCACACTGTAAACTGAAAAACACCCTTATGGGTGTAAATGGCTTGTCCTATAACTTACCCCACTTTTTGTACCGTATGGCCTGGAACACCCTTTTTAGAGGGCGCATTCTGTGTAAAGCACCCTATGAAAGGGTGCTTTTCCTTGAAAATGCCTTTTTTTACACCCTTTAAACACCCTTTTACGAGGGTGTTTAACAATCTTACACGCTTTCGAAAGGGCGTAATAAAATGCCAGCAAGCATTACCGCACCCGGCAGTCCCTGCATTGTGTGCAGCTGCCAGCGCTATAAATGGTAAATGAGCCCACGTTCTCACCAGCTAGCTATCTAGCTTAGAACTAGCTGTGTCGGCTTGGTTCCACACAGTAAAACCTCCCTAAAAGCTCCCGCGGCAGCATGCCGAGCCATGCAGTCCGACGTTTTTGCTTGTATGTCAACAACCACCCTGGAGACGGCAGAGTTCCAGCCGTGGTTCCAACGCACAACCTAACCGGAGCGCAGCGCGTCACAGGCACCCCTCATCGTCTCGTGAAATGAGCGGCGTTACGATGCTGCGATCTTAAGACGATACCAGCAATGAGCCCGGCACCCTCCGCAGCCCATATTGGCGTACCAGATTGATCATATACTGAAATACAATTTGTTGCGGTACGTTCGTCAGGTGTAGTGTGGCAGAACTCGTCTGTAACGGTGACGGAAATGTGTCTTTGCAATTAACACGTACGCCTGCAACGAGTCAAAGATATGAGCAAACTTCCTGACATCCTTCCCTGTCAAATATTGTGTTTTTCACTCAAGTTATCGTCTATAATGTGATTACCTAATGAGCGGAGCTGTCAAGCCAATATAATTTTTCTCTCACGAATTAAAAAACCATTTTCAACACCGGTGTAAAAAGGGTGTATATAACGCAAACACCTTTTTCGACACCTCTTTTTACACCCTTAATGATCGACATGGACTAAAATGTGGTGTATGTCGATGTTATACCATTAATGATGCTATTTTGCTTCAATCTGCGGGATAGAAAATGGTGTTTTTATAACAATACACCTGTTTTGAGCGAATAAAGCAATAAAATGATTTACTGTGCAGGCAAACCACATTGTTGTCAGCTTGCTGCTACGGGATCGTGTTTCAAAAGTGTAAAACAACCTTGTTGGACACCAAGTGATAAATTTCACAGTCAGTGGCATTTGCTTTTTCCTGTGCATGACCACCTGCATATACCATGTTAGACCAGAAAGCGGTCAGCCTTATTGCTACGTAAAAACACCATTTTCTACACCAGTGTTACTTGAAGGGTGTAAAAAGGAAGAGACAGGTGGAAACGCACAAAAACACCCTTTTTGATACAGCACTTGGTGTAATAAAGAGTATATTCTCTCAGCACCTTTAGCACCCTTTTTGCGGCCTTTGGCTAACTGTGTGGAATTAAAAGAGGTGTATTTGCTTAAAAACACCTTTTTTACCCAGAAAGGGTGTTTTTGAATTTACTGCGCACCACGCCGGGACGCAGTCCGCTAGGCGATAGCATGTCACCCCCCCCCCCCCCCCCCCCCCACACACACACACCATAAAAAAAGGCGCTATCTCTTCATTCTTCTACTGCCTCACCAACTGTTCTATCAAGAACTATTTTAGGGCTCGAAACACAAGCTCGCCGCTTACGCTTACGCGTTCCTCTCCTGCTTGATGACAATACACACGCTTACGCCGATTGTAACGTGAAGTTAGTGTCTGTCCAAAGAGGACTACCTCCATAGGTAGCTCTCCTCCTTGATGACGATGATAACAATGATATAGGGAATGGAGGCTAAAAGGATAAGGAAGATGAGCTCACTAATTCTGTGACTCCTCTATTCACTCAACAAGACAATACACACGCTTACGCTTACCTTGTCCCATCCTACAGTTAGCAATACACTACTGGCTTTTGATACTGATTTGATATGGCGTCAGTTTATACTGCAAATGCTCTTTTGATTCCACGCGCAGTGCGTCTGTATATTGAGCGTTGTCTGTATACATTTTTAAAGCGGCGGCCGTTAACAGGAAGGTTTCTGGATATCGCCGTGTCTGTGGCACAATACCCCCTCGCCCATCCAAGCCAGAGAAGGAGGAAACCAGAGAGTGCGCATGTCAGAAAGAGCGACAGCTGCCCGCATAGCATAAATCAATTGAATGATGGCAGCTGAACAACAAGAGATAAGTAATGATGATATAGTGGGATATTTCACCGCTGAGGCGGCACCCTATCCCATTGCTTGAGGGGGAGAAGCTGGTGAAAGATGATGAATGTTTAAAGTTCACGCAGGAGCCTTGCTGCTGTTAAGAAAGTGATCAGGGCTTGAAGAGCTCGTAGCTAATGCGCTGGGTTGGCCAGAGGCGCAAGCAGTTGAGGAAGGGCAAGTGAGGGTGTCCCAGTGGCTTCAAGTTGACGCTGGAGGACGCGTCGCTCAGTGGAATACTGCTGACACTCGATGAGAATGTACTGGACAGTACTTGGAGTATTACAGCAAGGGCATAGCTTTGTGTTACTGTAACCTAGCTCGTGGCGAAAGTATGGGGTGAATGCGACGTTCAAACGAAGTTGACGGACGATAGACGTAAGGGTCCGACGAAGGGTAGACGGCATTATGAAGGACAGTGTGGGATCTCAGTGGAGGAGGGATCCTTCCGGGATGTCTTGACGCCATTGATGGGCGGCCTTTGCTGATGCAAGCGAAGAACAGGTTGAAAAAAGGTATTCGTTCGATCTCTACAAAAAGGATATCCAAGACGGCCGTGAACAAAAACAACTTTATCGTCTTCAATGTTGGAACAACTGAATCGACCAGTCACAGTGCGCCACGCTCATCAACGTATCAGGGCACACCCTTTTCCCTCTTTTCATCGCCCTCTTTTTCGTCTCAACCACAACCAGGAAGACGAAGTTGCTGACACCTTAAAAACCAGCCCAAACCAAATACTAATTCATTACACACTCCCCCGGGAAATGAGAATTCTCATTTGCAAAAGTACTCAAAGTGATACCTGCCCCACCAACAAACTAGTAACCACACAACTCTAACAAATCTCTAAGGGGTAGAGCAGTTGCACTGGTCTGCGCAATACTGTTTTGTCCGACAGTCTTACTGCACACGCGCGAATGTTTTTGTCCCTGCCTGGAAACACCTCTGTGATGCGTCCGGTCTTCCACAGGTGACGCGGTAGTCTCTCATTATGAACAATGACTAAGTCTCCCACTCGTAGCGTCGGTTTTCTGCTGGACGTCTTGGCCATGTGCGCTGACCTAAGTTGCAGAAGATACTCTTCTTTCCATCGTTTCCAGAAACGATCTAGTAAGAGCTGCTGTTGTTTCCAACGGGCCTGTAGATCCTCTGTCGGCTTAGGTGCGCTCCCAGAGAAGGATGGTAACGAAGTAACCCGCTTGCCGACCAAGAAATGCGCTGGCGTAAGTGGTTCTGCTTCATCCGGGCTGTCGGCGACGGAAGTCAGAGGACGTGAGTTTACGACTGCCTCCACACCGTGCAGGATCGTGGTCAGTTCTTCAAAACTGAACCGGTTTTTCCCAAGGATCCTTTTGAGATTGTTCTTCACCACTCGGACAAGCCGCTCCCAGAAACCACCCCACCACGGAGCACGCTCCACAATGTACTTCCAGTGAATTTCCCATTCGGTGAGGTGGTCTTGGAAACTTGGTCCGCGCAGTGCCTTCCAGATCTCTCTGTCCGCTTTCTTGAATGTTGAAGCGTTGTCCGTGTATATTACGGACGGGACACCTCGTCGGGCAGTGAACCGTCTGAAGGCTAGCAGAAAACTTGCGGTACTCATCGTCGTCACCAGCTCTAAGTGTACCGCTCGGGTAACTGCGCAGGTGAACAAAGCGATATATGTCTTCTGATCCCCTCCGTCCGGCGACTTCACGAATAGGGGTCCAGCGAAATCGATCCATATCACATCGAACGGTCCTGTTTCCTTTACTCGATCAGCAGGAAGCGGAGCAACGGGAGCTGATGCTGGTCTAGTTTTGAACCGCCGACAGACGACGCACCGATGTAGGACTTTTTTCACCAGCTGTCGACATCTGGGGATCCAATACCGCTCCCTTACTTCGGTCATGGTGTCTTGCACACCTCCATGTAGCAGCCGTCGGTGTGCCTTTTCCACAACGAGTTCAGCAAGCCTGTGTCCATTAGGCAGTAATATCGGGTGCTTTGCAGACGTAGACAACGAAGCGTGTTGCAAACGACTCGATATCCTCATTATGTGGTCACCATCAAGCACTGGTCGTAGCTCAGCGATTGGAGACTTCTCGTGGACCCCGTCGCCGCGCCTTAGTTGCTGCATCTCTGTGTTGTACTCTTGTTTCTGCGCCTCCCTGATCCAGTAGAGGTCCGCCCTCTGTATCTCTTCGGCTGTTAGAGGCCCTGAAACCTTTACTTTCGGTTGGCAGTTGTTGATGAAGCGGTACACCCACGCGGTCACACGGAGGACGAATTGCAGTCGGCTGCAGTTCTCCAGGCTCAAGACGCTGGTCGTTGGACGGTCGTTGCCTGCCAACAAGACTTGGGTCTTTACACGTTCAGCTTCCAGTTCTTCGTCCTCTACTTTTTCCTTAGGTGCTGAGTTCGGCCATGACTCTGTAGTTCTAATCAGCCATTCCGGACCCTTAAACCACCTCTTGCAGCTCGACAACCTTTGCATTTTCTCTCCTCTCGTCAGCAAGTCTGCGGGATTCTCCTTCCCCGGGCAATGACGCCAAGATGCCGGATCTGTGGTGGATTGTACCTCGGTGACTCGGTTCCGTACAAACTGTTTCCACCGGAGGGCTGATCCTTTGATCCATTGAAGGACGATGCTGGAATCCGTCCAGAAGTAGAACTTCAGTGGCCAGTTTGTAAGGGAGCTCCGTATGACCTTTGCTAGCCTGCACCCGACTAACGCTCCCATCAGTTCCAGTCGCGGTAATGTTAAAGTTTTCAAGGGTGCGACGCGCGCCTTCGAGATCATGAGCGTTACTGAGACGTCCCCAGTCGTGTCTTCTGTTCTCCAGTATGCAACTGCTCCGTATGCCAAGGGACTTGCGTCCGTGAAAACGTGTACTTGTACTCCCGCGATGTCCCCTATATTCCTTGGCTCACAAAACGCGGTATCTCGATGCGTTGCATGTACGGTAGGCCCTCGACCCATCGTGTCCACTCTTCAACCATCTCCACGGGTAGGTCTTCGTCCCAGCCAACGCCGGCTTGCCAGATCCGTTGGAATAGAATCTTTGAGCATATCGTGAATGGTGACACGAAACCTAGTGGGTCGAATACCGATGCAGAGACTTGCAGTATCGTTCGTTTCGTAGTGCTTTCCGAACCGGTACTCCTGTTGTGTTGTGCAAGCTTCAGACTGTCTGTCTGCCGATCCCATCGTAATCCCAGTAAGCCTGTGTCGTGATCTCCGGGACCAACCTCTTCTTGTTCTTCAAAAAGCTGGTTAAGACGCTTAGAATTTGATGCCCACTTCCTCAGGTGCATTCCCGCCGATCTCATGATCGCGTTGGCTTCTTTGTAAATCCGTTGGGCATCCTCCTCGCAGGAAGCCCCTGTTAACAGGTCATCCACGTAGAAGGATGCGGCGAGCTTGGAAGCTGTTGCTTTCAACCGTTCCTCTACGCCGTTCAGGTGGTGTATAAGGGTTGCTGCCAAGAGGAACGGACTCGAGGTCGCCCCAAACGGTACTCTAGTCATTCTCCAAACTTCGGGGGCTGGTAAAGGACCCTCCTCCGTCGGTGTTTCTTTGTACCACAAGAAACGCAGTGCGTCTCGATCTTCCTCTCCAACCACTACCTGCAGAAATGCTTGGGCGATGTCAGCCACGAGCGCGATACGTTCGGTGCGAAAGCGCAGTAATAGCGGTATGAGTTCTGTGTTCAGCTTGGGCCCTTTTTCCAGGTACGCGTTTAATGGAGCTGTGTTTGGAGCGTGAGCGGAAGCGTCGAAAACGACCCTGAGTTTGGTGGTTGTGGAGCTTTCCCGAATCACCGCCTGGTGTGGCATGTAATATACATGCTCTGACGACGTTGGCTCCGAATCAGTAACGACCTCCGCGTGTCCTTGCTCCAGGTATTTGCGCATTGCTCCATCGTAGTCTAATAAGTGGCTGTAGTTTCGCCGCAGTCGTTTGACCAAAGTACGTAACCGGTGCTCTGCGACTTCTCTGTTGTCTTCTAGTGGACTACTGGTGTGCTTCCATGGCAACCCTACTTTGTACCGACCATCCTCCCGCGTGACTGTGCTCTCAAACTGCTTCATGACTGTATTTTCCTCGTGGCGACCGTCATCGGCGTTGTCGGTAATTCCTAGGCTCTCTAGCTCCCAAAATTTCCTCAGATCGAAGGTACTTTCCTCCGTTGCGGCTTCAACGTGCAAAACGCAGGTAAGCGCTTTAGTCTCCTCAGTCAACGATGACTTGAGTACGGCTGGTCCTTGGAACGTCCAACCCAAGTGTGTGTCGACGGCGACTGTGTTCGTTTTACCGGCACAGCGACGGACGTTTGTCTTCACCAGCTTCCACATTTGATCTGCGCCTATCAGAAGCCCGATTCCAGGTTCTGCTTCTACTCCTGGAAAAAACATCTCGTCGGCAATGTGTCCTCCTTCAGCTCTGACTGCTTCTACGTGAGCGTCGTCTGGGCATAGTGACACAATGTCCTTGGAGATGAACGGTATCTCCACGGCCTCCAGCAGGTGCTCCTTCTGATCATACTGGCTGCGGAGCTTTACTTGCACCAGTTTCTGTCGGTGAACGACTCCTCCCGCCGTAGCGTCGCCAAAGGTGTTCAGCCTCACCACTATGTCGCCTAGCTTCTCCAGGTTCAACCGCCTGGATACATCTTGACGGACGAAAGTCTTCTGGCTGCCGCCATCAAAGATCCCTCTAACATAGGCCGACTGTTTTCCGGCGAGAATCCACGCTCGAAATGTCTGTAATAGCACGACGTCGCCATCGTTTGCTCCTCCTGTGCTTGCGGCGTACATGCTTGTTGTTTCGACCGTTTTAACCTTCGTCCCCGAGACGGAGTTCCAGTTGGGGTCGCAGAGTGAAGTCACGTGTTTGCCTTTGCACGACGAGCATACAACCCTCCTCCTGCAATCTTTGGCGCGGTGTCCTTTCACTGTACACCTAAAACAGCGACTTTCTGCGGAGAGTATCCTCTTTTTTCGATCCAAATCTATGGGGGCGGTGCAGTTCTCCATCGTGTGCTGCTCGGAATCGCAGAAGTTGCACCGTGCCACCTTCGCCGATGCATGCAAAACTGCGGATGCTGGTCGGGGTTTCTTGAGTCGGTTTCCCTTCGCTTGTTGATCTCGACCAGAATCATTTTTGCTAGCATTGCTGTTACCAGCTTTCTCTCTGCTCTCCACTTCTATTTGTAGAAAATCGAGAATGCTGTCGAGCTCGGATCCGGATGACCCCGTCATTCTGGTGCTTTCGTCGTTCCGTTGGGAGCCCTGGTGGCCGCCTGACGTGTTCGGTTGTGCAGAAACTATGGATCCACGAGCCGATCGACGATAGTACTCGACGGTGATATCACCAGGTAACGCCTTGAGGATGATGTCCACGAGTAACGCGGCGTACGTTGACGGGGAAATTCCGAGGGCCTGTAGTCCTCGTCTGTGTGTCTGCACGTGGTCGAACAACCGGCGGAGACCCTAGATGTCGTCTGACGACGTCACCACAGGAGGTGTTCTCAGCTTTCCAAGATGCTCTTGTCCAATTCTCTTCTGATCTCCGAAACGACGAGTCAAAATGTCAATCGCGTCCTGGTAGCACATTTCCGTCGCTTGAAGACCCGCTATCGCCGCGGCAGGTAGTCCGGACAGCAAAGAACGCAGATACTGGAATTTCTCCCTTCGTGAGAGATCTTCATTTTCGTGAATAGACTGTCGAAACTGCTCCCAAAATGGTGTCCACTTCGCAAGATCTCCGTTAAAGGTCTGCAGCTGCAACCTTGGCAGTCGAACCGCACTTGGCCTTCCACTGTTTGATATCGGGTTCGTTGATGTCGTGGTGGCTGCCACAATGTTCAGAACGGGTTCCGTTGCCTTCGCCTTCAACAGGCTCGTCATCTTGAGGACTTGATCTTCGTATTCGAGCACTGTCGCATACTCCTGATCCATGTGCTGATCGGTAATCAGCGGTTCTATTTCTCTATCCAAGATACTTAGCTCCTTGCTGTTGTGCAACAGCCTTTCCAGCAGTGATGCGTACGTTTGCGGTGTAGTAGTCGGGTCGGCCAGTGCTGCTGTCGCCTCGTTGATGACCTTAGTAGTCTGCGTTCGGCGTACAGCTCGCTTTGGCTTCAGCCGGTCCATCGTTGATCTGAAGACGATAATGCTCTAAACGTTGAGACAGCTCTGGTCCACGGTTCCTGGCTTCGATACAGTGGGAGGCCTCTGAGTCACTCTCCCAGGTTTCGGCACCATGAAAAAAGGTATTCGTTCGATCTCTACAAAAAGGATATCCAAGACGGCCGTGAACAAAAACAACTTTATCGTCTTCAATGTTGGAACAACTGAATCGACCAGTCACAGTGCGCCACGCTCATCAACGTATCAGGGCACACCCTTTTCCCTCTTTTCATCGCCCTCTTTTTCGTCTCAACCACAACCAGGAAGACGAAGTTGCTGACACCTTAAAAACCAGCCCAAACCAAATACTAATTCATTACACAGGTAAGGTCGTCTATCCCCTTTTGGCAATATAAGGGAGATCGTATGTCGACGGCGGTGGGCTTCCTCAGCTATTAAGTCTGCGCCTTCATTACCACGTATACCGATGTGGCCCGGGATCCACTGTAAAACCAGTCGGTGTCCCTGTTCGTGTAGTCGCTTGTAAAGTTGCAGTATGTCAGTAGCGATTGATACCAAGGAGCCTCGAGTGGCCCTGCTTGCAATACACTGTAGGGCTGCTTTAGAATCAGTATCGATCACCCAGGAGTGGGGTTGAAAGTGACACTCCACTAGCTTTTTCAGGAAAAAGAGTATAGCGTAGAGCTCCGCACAGGTGGATGACGTGCGGTGCGAAAGCTTACCCGCATGACAGGGACTCCTCTGGTACGACGAAATGGGAGGATGAACCTTCTTGAGTGGAAGACCCATCGGTGAAGACAGCAGAATCAGTTGTGTATACCGCGTCCACCATTTCAAGTGTCGCTTGCCTCAAACCAGAAACTGGGACTTCCCTTTTCTTGTTCTTGATCCCAGGGATAGAGGTTGAGATTGCCGGTGCTGGGAGTGTCCACGGAGGTAAGGAGGAAACTACATGCTGCACTGTGAAACGAGGGAGGTGTTGATGCTCTTCACGGACACGTACGGAGACTTTGCTGTTTCTTCGCTTATAGATCTTTCTGACCAGAGGATGACGGCGATGGTGGGCCAACAAGCCCATGTGATGCCGTATAGTTTTGTCTCAGACACAGGATCTCAATCGGGACCTCTTTCGCTTCCGCCATCACCATGCGTGTGTCAGTACAGCGCTGTACCCCTAAGCAAACCCGCAGACTACGTGCCGAGGTACCACGAAGTTTGGAGATCCAGGTCCAGGACATGCCATAGAGAACAGGTAGACCGTAAAGCATTCATCCCCTAGCGAGCGCTTTATGCATCATGAGAAGGTCCCGTTCCTTACTGCCCCATCGTGCAACAGCAAAGTGGCGGAGCACATTTATCCAGCGCTGCGCCTTAGAAACGAGGTAGTCTACTTGTCGGCGCCATGGTAGACTGCGGTCTAAAATAACTCCCAGGATCTTATAGTGATTCACTTGCTGCAGGTGACTCATTCCAAGATGAAGCCGAAAACGATGCATATGTTTCTTCGTAAATGAGAGGACCGCGCATTTTTCAGCTGAGATGTCCATCCCTGCATCCAGGTAGAAGTTGCTGATGGCGTCCAGCGAGCGCTGTAACCGGGCTTGTATGGCTGGACGAGATTTTCCTACTGTCCCTATGCATACATCATTCGCGTACAGTGACAGGTTCATGCCCTTGGAAACGCAACCTTTGAGACCCACTATGACAATGTTAAAGAGCAGAGGACTCAAAGCACTGCCCTGGGGGACTCCCTGCAATAGCGTAGTCCGGCCTGTATGACCTTCTCCAGGCTTGACAACTATTGATCTTTGGTGCACTAAGTCACTGATCCATCCAAAAGCCCTTTGGGGGACTCGGGCCTGTAGAAGCGCGTACAGAGCACAAGTGTGACTCACTGTATCGCTGTTTTATCGGCCCGTTTTACATGAAGGAAGACGGCTGTGGTTATCTTCTTGAGGACTTTCGCTTCCTCCACGGTGAAAACTAAGTCAAGCACCGAGTCCATGGAGCTACGGTGACGGCGGAATCCTGCCATTTCTTGAGGGAAGGCAGAATGTCCCTCCAGCCACTCCTCCAGCCTGTGTAAAACCATTCGCTCAAGGACCTTGCATAAGCAACTGATTAAACTGACAGGGCGAAACGATGCCAAGTCTGATGGGTGTTTTCCTGGCTTTAGTATGGGGACAACTTGTGCTTCCTTCCACAGGGAGGGGACCCACCCTTGTCTCGAAGAAGTATTATAAACTTCAAGAAGCGCCTGGAGGCAGCTGTCATCAAGTTTCTTGATAGCTGCATATGAGACCTTGTCAGGGCCAGGGCATGACGCCTTCTGGGAAAGGGCTATAGCAGTCGTGAGTTCCGCCAGCGTGAAGTCCGCGTCCATAGCAGCATCAGCCACAAGAGAAGCATGCGTAATCGTAGTTTGCTTGTGCGATACAGATTCACTGAACCTTCCACTGTTTGCTGCCTCAGAACTTCTCGCTATAATCCGGCAAAGGTCCTGGGCCACCTCTTTTTCTGGCTTGGACAGAGACAAGGACAAAGCTCGCAGAGGGCTCTTCACAGGAGGGACTTCTTTTAAGCTCCGTGCCAGTCTCCAAATCTTAGCTGGACGAGCAAAAGGAGATAGGGATTCGCAAAATTTGCGCCATCTGTCCCTGTCCAAAGTTTTCAACGCTTTCTGCACAAGCCTGGTGGAGCGAAGCCACCTGTTGAACATCGTGTAGTTGACTTGAGCGTCGAGCCCTACGTTCAGCACGCCTTCTGTGTGCCCGAAGACGCTCAACTTCTGGGTTGGTACCTGCGTGTCCGGCACAGACCTTCACTGTCGCGGTAGCCGACTCTAGACTTGTCATGATGAGACGAGTCATGTCCTCAACAGTGATTCCTCTATGTGCCCCATCTGCACAAATCCCGGAATGCATTCCAATTCGTAAGCCGAGCGATCCTGTGAGCCTTGGCCGTAAACTTGTCACATACGACGAAAATAGGGATATGGTCACCACCTCTTCCATCCACGTCCGTCGACCAGGTGAAGCGAGAACCAATGTCTATGTCAATGAGCTGAAGAAAATGTACCAGCAGTGGGATTCGAACCCACACCAATTAATTCGAACCCACACCCGGCAATTAAATTTCCGAGCGCTAGACAGTGTTGCTACGAAATGACCACGCGAATGCGCCATAAGTGTTATCTCAGCTTCAAACTTCGGTACTTCACAGGCCGAATATGTCACACTATCCTGCGGTTAGGTGTTCCAGCTCCCTCTGTATGCGGATGCAGCGGATGCTCTACGTGGGATAAAAGTGTCGGGGTCCAGGTTTGGAAGCATTATGTCTTCGCCTGCACCAGATGGTCAGAGTGCAACAACATGAAACGCAACTTTTGCCAAGAGAGAATGACCTCTCCCCTGCCACACTGGCATCGAAGCGTCTTGCGGCGCTCTATCTGGAGCCACGCCAGTCATCTTTTACGTGCCGTCTGGCCCATGGCCTCGTGCGATATCACAACCGATCGTTTCTATAAGAGCACCTTTCTCTAATCGCTGCGCTATTTATGAAAAGCCAGACCTGCGACATTCTTTCTCGAGTGTTTGCTGCCGGCGGCTCTCCACAGACGCGTGGCCGAGGTCTTGAACGTGTCATATGACCGTTTGAGATGTCCAGTGCACGGTTCCTCTACCCTGTCCCTCCCCCATCTTCACTCGTCAGTTCGCCGTTATCTTTGCTGAAATCACGTTCCCGGTTGGAAGAACACGTCAAGCAGCTGCAGATATGGGAACAAATCCTAGTCGTCAGGCGTGTCGCCGCGCAAGTACGCTTTACAGTTCTCCGGGAGCGCTCTCGCTTGGGGCCTGTTCCACTTGCTGGCGAGTGGTGCGAAGGGCCGGTAATATTTCTGTAATGTGACGTGATGTGATAGAAGAAGAAAAAAATGGGAATTTAAGTCACGACAAAGTCAGACTGGCTACCCCAGACCACTTAGCCGCAGTTAGTTGGAGAAACAAAGAAGAAAAGGAGAAAGCTCAGTAGTTTGAGAGCGGGAGACAAACATCCCGAACTAGTGGGAAGACTTGTCACAAACCAAGGGACCAGAAGGTGTCACAAAATGTCAATCCGATGCGTTTCTTCAAGGAAACGTAGGAGCGCTTTCAATGCAGCCGCTTAATGATTGAATGGCTGACAACCCAGGAGCTTTACAAGGTCAAATGGCCGGGCGTCTAGGCTTGCTTCTAGTGTCCTGCGACTGCCGGCATACTTGGAGCACCTAAGGAGGATGTGCTCTGTGTCCTCCACAACATCGCACTCACTGCAGTTTGGAGATGGTGACTTGATGGTGGTTTGACTGATGGTGGTTTGTAGAGCTACCGACCGCTGTACGGGACGTTCAGCCGGAGGCTATGCAGGAGACACGCTGGTTGTCCAGGAAACGACGGAGGTACCTGGAAGCGTAGATCGTGGTCGACCCTGTACAACACCGAAGATCGAGCAGATCCTGTCAGCCATGAAGAGTTGCACATTTTTTGTCTCAGTTCACGTATCATCCTCTTAGCGTCCCCTATGGTAAAATAAATGGCATTTATTTGTAAATATTTCGGTAATATTCCAGGTGGCGGTGGTGGTGGTGGCGGTGACGAAAACCGGCTTGCCGTTGTTGGCCTCACGAATGTGGGCTGTGGGTAATGTTCCAGAGCTATTTCATAAACACCACCACCACCACCAATATTTCGCCTAGTAGCCCGGAACTCCAAGTGCCCTGTGACGGCCCTGTGTGTATAGAAGCCATGGAGCAGCCGCCTCGGGCCGGGAGGCATGATGATGGTAAGCTGGCTCTTGTGGTCACCAGATGCCGGACAAATATGTGCTGACTGCTGACACTAGTCTGATATGGTGGCGCGAGCAGTGTATTAGCCGCCGACGCTAGTCTGGTATGGCGGCGGCGTGAGCATCCGCGGTCCTACGAAATAACCAAGAAACATCTTGTGGAGGGTGCCTGTGTGTTCTGAATAGAAGATTTATTTCGCTTGTCTACGAAATGTTCACAATATGACAAAACCTGACCGAACACACGACTTGGCTTCGTGGTCCCCTGGATGACGCCATGTAGAGATTTGCATGGAGGATCCAGTCAATGGGCGACCGCCTCTACGCTTGGAGCATTGTGTCAGCGAAGAGTTGCTCATACTTGTCGAGACCAAGAGTGATGTGCTTTACGAATGTTACTGATCAATAATCTTTCGGGAGATTGTTCGGCGGCACAATAAGATCTCCTGGAGGTTATGTTACCGAATCAGTCCTTGCGACGACCTGTAGTGCACACATATAGCGGTCGGCTATAATGCCTAGTTCACACTGCACTCTTAAACCCGTACCTTTTATTGTAACTTTTAGAACCATGTAACTTCTATATAGACGTAGATTTCGAGATTTCTTATAGGTTACACCACTGTAACGTATATTTAGAGGTTAAAAGAGACCAAAGTCATGTCTTTCCAACAGGAATAGAAGTTACATCTCGGAAAAAACAAAAACAGGTTGTTGTAACTTATAAATGTACCCTCTACTCCGACACTGTAACTTCTAAGCGAAATCTCCAACGATAATTTCTTTGTTAGTTTCTTATCGTTTGTTTTCCTTCTGTTTTTCAGCATAATGCCGCGCTTCAGCATCCCATTCGAGACGACAGTTGCGAATCTACGCTGTTATTTTTTTATCTGTTTCAGCGTCATCTATACGTAGACTACATGTTATCAATGCTGTATGAACACAGATTATAAGTTCGCAGTCTGGAATACTGATAGTATGCTTCTTTTTAAAGGGTAGAAAACCATTGTCAATGCCGCAACCACCAAGATTTCCGATTTCGCTGCGTAGCCGAGCCTGGTCTAGGTCTATCCACACAGAGAGCGGTTTCCTTGAGACGCTTAACGCTCGTCGTCCGTCCGTTAACAAGTGTAATCTGTTTTAATCAGTGGTTTTCCTCGCGTTTATCATAGTATCGTCAGGAACAACGGAAAAAGCTAGATGTCGCTAGCAAACAAGGATATTTTCGGTGTTCTCAGGGGAAAGTGTAGTGAGTGCGAAGATTGCAAAGAATATATAGTAACCGAAAACGAACGTCACCAGCGCAGCCCTAATTCACACACTTCATACACTGGGTAAGTGTACATTTTGTGCTGGATACGTGTGTTATTTTGATAGCAAGAGCTCTTAGCGCATGTTTGTTGTGATTATGGCAAGCGTTTTGCGGTCCTGCATATGAACGCCACTTACGCTTGCTACTTTTCTGCTCTTACTTGGTCGCCAAGTCAATACACCGGCGTGCATTTTGCGAGCTGCGGATATATGCACCGAGATATATAATTCGCAGCTTCCTACTTGTTGTAGTCTTACGATATTCTAAGACTCAATCGCGGAGTGAACGCCTTCCCGCATTTATGCTGCTTTGTACCTTGTGCTTTGTACGGATTTGAATGGTTCCGTAAATGTTACTCTCATTGCCCAAACTTTTGTTCCCAGGATCCCACATGCAGGTTCACATACGGTCACCAGCGCAATGCAGTACCTCACAAACTCGTCCCAGAGCGCCTCCAACGCTGATAACGCAGTAATGTAGTGTCTCCTGCGTTACTGTATACACCCATATTCCTCAAGGTTGTGTGCGTTTTATGTAATACTGTATTGCCATTTGCGCTCGCCTCTGCAACACGAATGTGGAATAAATTCGAATGTGGAAAAAATTTTCTGCTGCAATTCTCCGTTTCGTTGGGTCTGTTCAGCTTAGCAAACATAGGTCAGTTGTTTTGACTCGCTGGCTTCCTCGCACTTTTATGCATTGCTCCTCACTTAGAAGATTTTTTCCTCTTTTTTCAACATACATGGTAAAGCGACCATGGTTTCTCCTCACACCAGAATCGCACTTGTGCACAATGTGTCACCTCTCGACAGACTTCTGTTTTTGTAATATACATATGTTCAAGATCTCCTTTTCTGCTGGTTCATTTTGGTACCTTGGTGTGTTCTGTAAATGTCTGTCCATATCCCACGCACAGGGTGTTTGTTTTTATTCGCATCACACCAGCGCTCATTTGACAGGTGGGTTATGTTAATTTTCGCAAATTAACCCATTCGTAGTTACAAACATTTCCGACATTTCCTGACGCATGTGTTCGTAACTACGGATCGATTAATCAGCAAAAATTCACATAACCCACCTGCCAAATGAGCGCTACTCTGTTGCGGATAAAAATGAACATTCTGTATAAAAAGCCGCACGTTGGCGTAACCTTTACGGGCAGGTGCTGGATTGAAGGCCGTAACCTCTAATTGGCCGGTTTCCTTGTAACTTTTATAAAAGGTACTGCTCAGAGGGTACCTGGTAGCTTCTGAAATAGAGGGTAAAATATTGCGATTTTTTACCCTTTACTAAAGGGTACCGAGTTAAGAGTGTGCTACTTCTATCCGTTGCGGGTACGGTACGGATCGACTGCGGATGCGGTTGTCGTACGACACGGTGTTCACACGCATCCGTTCATGACACGAAAAACGCTTGTGTTTGACTAATCACGCCTCCACTCCACCCCACGTTAACCATGCATAAAGCTGTGACGCAGTGACGACGCAACACGCCCATGTTCTTGCTGCTGCGAGATGTGCGAGTGAACCTAACGAACATCTTGCAGAGTGACTGCGATTGAGCAAAATGGCTCCGAGCTTCGACGGTGCTGTCACCCTTCTATCCGTGTCCAGGCTGAACAAGTTACATCTGCGGGTCTACTACCTTAGCCGTTCATGTCACGCATGAGTATCTGCCATTCTAGCAGTATCACCATGTTGATAGATTCAAAATTCTAGAATTGCACAGATCTTGATTTGATTTGATTTGTAAAAGAAAAAAAATGGAGATGTTAGTCCCGAGCCACTCGGGACTGGCTACTCCAGGACGCGTTATTCAAAAAAGAAGAAAGGGAAACTACACAAATCTATACACTTCGAAATGGAATAGATGAAAACATCACCACAAAAACCTGGCACCAAAGGCAATAGTGTAAGAGGGTTCACGTGTGAAAATCTCAATGAACAAAAAACAAACAGCGTCACAGAGTGTCAAAGAGGTCTGTCGAGACGAGGAATTGCACAATGGCGCGTATGGCAGGTATGATTTCCGGGCCAGCACCCAAGAACATTTCCGGTGGAGTATATGGGCGATTATCCAGACGGGCCAGCGATGACACAAGGGTACACTCTTAAACCCGTACCTTTTATTGTAACTTTTAGAAACATGTAACTTCTATATAGACGTAGATTTCGAGATTTCTTATAGGTTACACCACTGTAACGTATATTTAGAGGTTAAAAGCGACCAAGGTCATGTCTTTACAAGACGAATAGAAGTTACATCTCGGAAAAAACAAAAACAGCTTGTTGTAACTTATAAATGTACCCTCTACTCCGACACTGTAACTTCTAAGCGAAATCTCCAACGATAATTTCTTTGTTAGTTTCTTATCGTTTGTCAAATGTATCGTTTCTTGTCTTATCGTTCGACTACATGTTATCAATGCTGTATGAACACAGATTATAAGTTCGCAGTCTGGAATACTGATAGTATGTTTCTTTCTAAAGGGTGGAAAACCATTGTCAATGCCGCAACCACCAAGATTTCCGATTTCGCTGCGTAGCCGAGCCTGGTCTAGGTCTATCCACACTGAGAGCGGTTTCCTTGAAACGCTTAACGCTCGTCGTCCGTCCGTTAACAAGTGTAATCTGTTTTAATCAGTGGTTTTCCTCGCGTTTATCATAGTATCGTCAAAAAGAACGGAAAAGCTAGATGTCGCTAGCAAACAAGGATATTTTCGGTGTTCTCAGGGGAAAGTGTAGTGAGTGCGAAGATTGCAAAGAACATATAACCGAAAACGAACGTCACCACCGCAGCCCTAATTCACACACTTCATACACTGGGTAAGTGTACATTTTGTGCTAGGTACGTGCTTAATTTGATAGTAAGAGCTCTTAGCGCATGTTTGTTGTGATTATGGCAAGCGTTTTGCGGTCCTGCATATGAACGCCACTAACGCTTGCTACTTTTCTGCTCTTACTTGCATTTTGCGAGCTGCGGATATATGCATCGAGATATATAATTCGCAGCTTCCTACTTGTTGTGTTCTTACGATATTCTAAGACTCAATCGCGGAGTGAACGCCTTCCCGCATTTATGCTGCTTTATAGCTTGTGCTTTGTACGGATTTGAATGGTTCCGTAAATGTTACTCTCATTGCTCAAACTTTTGTTCCCAGGATCTCACATGCAGGTTCACATACCGTCACCAGCGCAATGCAGTACCTCACAAACTCGTCCCAGAGCGCCTCCAACGCTGATAACGCAGTAAGGTAGTGTCTCCTGCGTTACTGTACACTCATATTCCTCAAGGTTGTGTGCGTTTTATGTAATACTGTATTGCCATTTGCGCTCGCCTGTGCAACACGAATGTGGAATAAATTTTTTTCTGCTGCAATTCTCCATTTCATTGGGTCTGTTCAGCTTGGCAAACATAGGTCAGTTGTTTTGACTCGCTGGCTTCCTCGCACTTTTATGCATTGCTTCTCACTTAGAAGATAGTTCTTTTTTCCACATACATGGTAAAGCGACCATGGTTTCTCCTCACATCAGAATCGCACTTGTGCACAATGTGTCACCTCTTGACAGACTTCTGTTTTTGTAATATACATATGTTCAAGATCTCCTTTTCTGCTGGTTCATTTTGGTACCTTGGTGTGTTGTGTAAAGGTCTGTCCATATCCCACGCACAGGGTGTTTGTTTTTATTCGAATCACACCAGCGCTCATTTGACATTTGGGTTATGTTAATTTTCGCAAATTAACCCATCCGTAGTTACAAACATTTCCGACATTTCCTGACGCATGTGTTTGTAACTACGGATCGATTAATTAGCAAAAATTCACATAACCCACCTGCCAAATGAGCGCTACTCTGTTGCGAATAAAAATAAACATCCTGTATAAAAACCGCACGTTGGCGTAACCTTTACGGGCAGGTGCTGGATTGAAGGCCGTAACCTCTAATTAGTGGGTTTCCTTGTAACTTTTATAAAAGGGGTCGCTCAGAGGGTACCTGGTAGCTTCTGAAATAGAGGGTAAAATATTGCGATTTTTTACTCTTTACTAAAGGGTACCGAGTTAAGAGTGTACAACGGTGTACACTGTACCTCGGGCAGTCTTGGAGTATATTTTCCTCGTCTTCAACTACATCACACAAACCGCAGTTGGGGAATGAAACCATGCGGAGCTTAAACAATAATCAGTCACTGTATGGCACGTTGAGGCGGAGCCTGTGGATGAGCGATATGATGGGTCGAGGAAGCGCTGACGGCATATAAAAACGGAGATCTGGGTCCACCTTGCGCAGGAATGACGTAGAAGGGACACTTCTTCGCCAGTGTCCACTGCACAGACGTCTCGTATGAGTACCAATTGCTTGCTTCGCGTCCGCTTGGGTAAAATACGTAGAGTGCGTCGGTACATGTCTTTCTTTTCGTGGAGTATATAGGTTTCCGTGTGCCACACACTGTTCACAAGAAATGACTATATATAATTTAGCTGCCTATTTATTTGTACATTGTTGGGCACCGTTGGTCACTGAATTGTACATAGGCGAATAGTACATAGCCATCTTCGTTCGAGTTGTCAATTCCGGTTCCTTGTCTTGTGTCCGTTCGTCTGTCGTCTAGGTTATAGTAGAGTTGTGCATCTGCGTAATAAATTTTCCCTTACAGTGCCGTTCCGGACTAAAAAAGTTATATTTATTATATTTTGCAGTTTAAATCATACTCGATCGAGGATTCGGTACACAAAATATAAATGCCGTCAGCGAACATTGCGCACTTCCACGTATTTTCCAGACAACCCGCCATCATCATCTCCAATGGAGATAGTCGCTCCAAATCATTATCATTCAAGATGCCAGGTGGCTTCCCTCGCAGCTTTACGTCCCTTGTGCGTCGTTTCCGACTCAACGTCATCTTCACCCCTGTGTTCACCCCTAGACTGGGTAACAAATAACACAATCCTGCGCTACACCTGCCATACCCGAGCTACGATTCCCTATACAGGGTGTCCCAGAAAACGTGTCATTGAATTATAATAAAAAAACTACACCACCTAGAGTCATGCGGTCAATGGCATTTGTTTTTACTAGGTTTTTGCCACCTCCTCATATGAATGTCGTGTAACGTAAGTTTAATTATGTAAATTTTTGCATCTTAAGTCAGAAATTTGCCTAGTAAAGGTCACTTTTTTACCCCACCAATGTGAAGAGCGTGTCTAATTTAGTCAAATTAATGATAATTGACAGGGATATTCAGGAGCTATCCCATCGGAAAAAATAGCCGAACATCATGCTTACGGAGATCGCACAGAATAGCACACGATGAATTTTTCAGCGCAATCTTTGTCAGTCCGACGAAAGGAGGTTGGAAACCCAGCCCTCCCCGACATCGCAGAAAGAGATAAAACAGGCACGGCTTATCACGTCCGACTTTCGCTGGGATAATGCTTTCCCTCTCCCAATTTTAGGAACTGTTACTTTTTCTACTATCACTCTGTGGGCTGGCATCGGAACCTCCTTTCGTCGCACTGAGAGCGATTGCGCTCAAAAAGTCATCGCGCGCTATGGTCCGGTGCTCCGAAAAGCATGATATTAGACTTTTTTTTCCGGCGGGGTAGCTCGTGAATATCACTGTGAATTATCATGAATTTGAGTGAATTCGGCACGCTCTTCATATTGGTGTGGTAAAAAAGTTACCTTTACTTAGCAAATTTCCGAGTTCAGTTCGCAAATATTTACATAATTGAACTTGGGGTACATGACATTCACATTAGGAGGTGGCAAAAACGTAATAAGAACAAATGCTGTTGACCGCATGATTCGAGGTGGCGTAGTTTTTTTATTGTAATTCAATTACACGTTTTCTGGGACACCCTGTATATATATAATCGAGGACTGCGACCGGTACACATGTAAACGACGGGTGCTACGACACCAACATGAACTCCTGGACCACCTATCATTCAGTTTGTCCAGAGCCCTTGGCCCATGGAGCACCCCTGCGCATCAGTGCCAGGCTCTTCGCTCCCTCTTCGCTTTCGTTCAAACTACCGGCCTCCTCGAAGAGCTCAAACCAGAACCTTCAGACCTCTCATCTCTTCGCGTTCGCGATTAATTCACCCTCTCATAGTAACCTCTTTGAAGTGGGGTAGGGTCCTCTGGCGATTGTATCTCATTACGGCCGAAGTCTCATTACGGCCGATGTCTCAATACGGCCGAAAGTCTCAATACGGCCGATAATCCTTTAATCCCCAAGTGTCTCATTACGGCCAAAGTCTCAATACGGCCGAAGGCAGTCTCATTACGGCCCAAGATGTCTCATAACGGCCAAATGTCAAAATGTGTATTGTAACCTGCATTGATATGCAATGTCGCAGCCAGGTATGGATATATATTCAGCAGGGTATAAGGCATGCACTGTGCCCTTAGGGCCCTTATCATATTTATATACACATATTGCGAGACAAACGGTATGTTATCATACCACAGCACAATGCAACATATTGTGTAATGTGTACTCCCTCAAGGTAGTGTAGGCTGTGAAGCAGGCTACTATGTGGAGTTAGCTACTTGTAGAGAGCTAGATGAATATTGGCTTTGTTGTGACGCTTTTGGAGCCATCCTACAGTCATTGGCCATGACAGAGCACCTATCTCAGTCGATGTCAGTTTATTTCCATTCGCCTTACAATGATACAATTCTTGCTTCTGGAATGAGTAAACCTGCAAGAAGCGATGAGCAACCATGAATAGGCTAGAATATTAAAAAAAACAACAACAAGCATTTGTCTCTACATGGCTCGTTTTAATGTGCACAAGCTGCACACGTGTTGATACGTGTCTGCTATTTCATGCAAGGTTAACATAAATATTCATTTAGACAAAAGAATGACCAGCCTTAAAAATGTGACTTCCAGGTAAACACAGAGCATGACCATGATATGAATATAGGTTCAGTAGTTCATTCCCTTAATGGAAACATGTGAATATCAAATAGTAATACATTACAATTCATGAAATGATGCATGCATAACTTTCCATTTGTGGTTTCTTTTTTATAAAAGTAGTGCACGAATTAATATTCGTGCACTACTACAAAATTTCTCACTTCACAACAGAACCTTATGATGATCTTAACAGCTCACCTCTTCGCCAGGACTCCCTGGGCAGCATCATCCTATTAGCCATGTTGTTGTTTTTCTTTTTCGGAATCCTTCGTGCAGCCACATACCATGCCTGGAATGGAAAACCAGCTATAAATAACAATGTATTTGAATGACTTCCTCTTGAAGTATTTATTCTAATCAGATATGCTTTGTGCCTACTATGGTGCGCGAAGGCACATAAGTACAACATTTGCAGACGTTCGACGTAAGCAGTTCTTGGAGATCAATTCAAGTACGCCGACTTGTGCTTTTATTTCTGAAGAAATACGACGACAAATTTTAACAAATGAAATATGGCTCACAATGATACGAGTAAATGCTGCTGTACGGTGATGCATTATCGGTATCTTATCGTCTTCGAATAAATTTGTTGTTCCTAAACGCGCAACCAACTAGAAACGGCGCAAACCTACGAACGGATACCGAGTTACATCTATTACAGGCACTTCAGCTGTTTTGATTAATTTAAATTACTCTTATGAGAATCCAACTATGTGTGGACAGCACACTACTAAGACAGGCAATCTACGAAAGCATTACTCACCAGAATTCCTGCTTGACTTGGTCTTGGTCAACACTGCGCGATATACGTTGGGGCTGTGGCGATTCATTCAACTCGATTTTTACCGGAACAACAGGCGCTGCTCGAAAGACAACGACGGAAAATAGAGAGCCGCTGTAAAGTCCGCTAATTTGCACATTACAGCACTACAAAGCGATATATGAACACATCGTAAACAGCAACCACTCGCTCACACACACAAGAAACGAGGTACCCAACGTTGCTAGACACCATCCGAACTCCGAAGTGAGAGTAGCAAAACAACAAGATATCAAAACACGAAAGGAAGAGTATTGATCCCCCCTCCTTCTATAGCATGCAAAACGTGATTTGCGCTGAGATGAACATATATGTTCATGACGCGAGTAATTTTCACTTTTCACTGATCCAAAGGAGGTCACGTGGGATTGCTCGACGCTTGCGAAATCAACAATGAAAATGGCGAAACGAAACTTGTGAATCGTGCATTTGCTTTACATGGTAGCTGCCAAAAAATCGAATCAAACTTATGGGACACTGGATTACAGGTATGTTGGCATCTTTTTCATTCCTGCATATCATTACACTATACGTGAATACATGGTGTCATGTCATGGGTGTCATGTCTCACGATGCTGGGGAAGTAGTTGCATGGGGAAGTGTGCATGGTTCTAGACTTTTAATTTTTGATCGCGTAATCGAAATATCGGCACCTCTCGCATTATGGCTTGCATGTGACCAACCAAGTGCTGTTCCCTTACTAGCGCTTCCTACAAACGACAAAACGAAACATGTGGGAATGTATATTTTTGATTACTCAGAGGGGGGAAAAGCCATTAAAAAAATAGGTAAATGATGCTAGACGTGTTTGAAATTCAAACTTACAGTTAAGATGGCTTCTATGTTCTTACTCATATGTAACAAGAAAATGTATCGTTTTCAGGTTGCTGCCACTACTCCATGTGCCCGCAATTGTCTTGCGTGTATGATTACACTAACGGCGTCGCCCACCACGGCGGAAGTGTTTTGCGTACACGCCTTTCAGCGTGAAGCCTGCCGGTAACATCTGATGTTTACCCTTCGGATATTCTGAATTTACATATTGTAGCTTAGAGGAATTCCGAATGCCCAGAGTGACACTCACTTTTAACATTGTGACATCAGTGCAGTGGCATAAGCTCTAATGTAGTGCCCCACGAAAATGAACAAGGGGTAGTGGTTTATCCAGAATCCCAAGCACGAGAAGGGTGTTGGAAAAAATTGTTGGAATAGTTACGTCATTACAGCTTAACATATCATTACAGACGTATCTGAAGCTGAAATCGCAAGGGCACCCCCTGTAGGGGGTGCACAGGCAAAAAAGTTAGGGGGGGTCTGGATAAAGCACTGACGAGGGGGACTCCTCCACCCCATGTCAAGCCTAATAAAACACCTCCTGAAATAGTTTCCTGGCTATGCAGCTGCATTATTATGACGTAATTGCCATTGTTGTCCATAATTCTTGAATATGTTTCGAATATATGAAAAAAAAAAGTCTGCTTGACAGCATATGTTTTATAGTCACCATCAAACAAGAGCATATGTCATTTTGTTCAGTGGCTTATGTACTTTTTTGTAAATTTCAGGTGGACGTAAATTGTAGAAGGCAGCTAGTGGGGGAGAAGATCATGGTCATAGGTCATGTGACTCCTGGAGCTCCCAGTGGGCTCCCTTGTGGAGTACTTTTCAGAACACACACACACACACAGTTTGCTCACAGAACCAACGAGTAGGATGTTGCTTGAATACTGAGAGAAAATGGCGTAACACATACAAATATCGTGTGACACATATGACAATAAAAACATTTTTCACGAGGGATGCATGAAACACTGTCGCAATATTGTGTGCATGAACCATTGTGTGTGACACAAGCCACACCGCCTCGGACACATTTTGGGAAGCATAAAACACAGTATATACAGAGCTACTATGGTGGATGCTTCTTTTTTCTTTTTGGCCGTTATGAGACATCTTCGGCCGTAATGAGACTACCTTCGGCGGTATTGAGACTTTGGCCGTAACGAGACACTTGGGGATTAAAGGATTTTCGGCCGTAATGAGACTTTCGGCCGTAATGAGACTTCGGCCGTAATGAGACTCGGGCCGTAATGAGATGTTACCCCTCTGGCTACCACGGGGAAGCATCCCATGTCATCATCACTTTTCCTTCTTTCATTTATTGTTGTTGTTGTTTATTCGGGTCCCACAGGAGTAGATGGCGTCCGTCCTTTTGCTGATTACAGCGTCCTCTATCGCGCAATCTCTCCTTTTTCAGACCTGTCCTCACCAAAGCACGACCTTCACTCAATTGATGAATGGTGTAAGCCTGGTTGAGTGGAGCTTAATGTCAGTAAATGTGTATTTGTTCGTTTCTTTCTACCTTTGCGTCCTGTCTCAGCGACTTATTCTACACTCTTAAAAATGAACTTCACCGCATAGCTCGCTCCTAGCCAACCATTATCTCGAATTATATCGTTATCTGCCCTGATTTGTTGAAAACGGAAGGTGTACGCCTTTTTTGTGACAATTATGAACAGCATAAGTGTCACAAAAAAGGCGTACGCCCCCGTTTTCAACAAATCAGGGCAGATAACGATATCATTCGAGATGATGGTTGGCTAGGAGCGTGCTATGCAGTGAAGTTCATTTTTAGGAGTGTATCTCTGGTCATATCATCTCGCATTTGGTATCGCAACAGTACCTCGGACTAAATTTTCTATCTATCTCCTCACGGAAAGAACACATGTTGGTCGTTTGCGGGAAAGCGAATACGCTTCCATTTCCTCGTCGCCCCATTCGTTTAGCACCTTCTAACGTCAAACTTCTCGCTTAGGCTACTATCACCCATCCTAAATTAGACTACGCAGCGTCTGTATGGGACCCTCATCCCTCATTCAATGTGTGTACAGAACAGATCTAACGTAGTAGTAAATGAGGCAATTAAACATACAAGGGCGCACACAAAGCAAGCCTCACCAACGCTCAGTTGAAACCAACTTCAATTGAATAATGATATGTGGGTTCGAATCCCACTACTGCTGCTTTTTCTTCAACTGCCATTATTCAACTGAGGAACAGATGTGTCCGTTTCATCCGGTCTAATCACTCGATTTCTCAAGTGTGTTAAAGCATAATTTAGATCTTCCGATATTGTGTGACGGAAGAAAATTATTCCACCGGTGCCTCTTCAACAAATTCTTCGATACCACGTCGTTGCTGCAATTGCGTATCTTCCGGGCTGATTACAGATCCCAGCGCACAGATCATATCTTGAAGGTATCACGCAGCATCTGTTATTAAGAATAATTCAGAAACTCTTTTTTTCCTGTAGCGGAAGTGGAGTGGAACTTCGTTTCACAGTCCTTAGTAAATACTGTGGATCCCATCGCCTTTCCCAGACCACTCCACTTTCATTTATTTCGCCAATAACCTAGCTCTCATTCTTATTGTTATTTCTAGTCTTATTGGATTACATTGCGTCGTACTGAACTTGTCAATTGGATTGCATTAAGCATTAAAACTGTTGGCTTGTTCTCATTTATGTTTCGCTAATGTTTAACTTGCAAATTGCGTACATTGAATTGTATTTACCATTAAAACTATTTGGGTTGCTTTCACGTATTGGGGGGGGGGGTATATGTTTATTAAGAAAAAAAAAAAGAAAGGAAAGGAAAGGTTAGCCAGGCAAAGAGCCGGCTTGCGATCCCAAAAAAATGAAAAAGAAAAACCGGAAAAGCAAAAGAACTCGCTAAAGAACTATTGAACTCGCAGTCTGCCCTAACATTGTGTTCCGATTGTATGTATTGTACACCCATGTCATGAACCTTCATGATCCTTTGGGTTTAATAAATAAAAGTACAATATACTCTGGCGTCTATCACATAGCAACACCACAGACACCTTCCTGGTCCCTGCGTCCGCACCAAGCTAGAAGACGGTGAGAAGCTGAGCCAGAAGGCGCAACCATGGAGGAGCAATCTTGCCTGGCAGGTGGCAGATTGTGACATAATACTTCTTAATGCTAGACATTAATTTTATGATACTACCAGGCAGCATAGAGAAGTAATATTTTGGGAGATTAACAGATAGATAGATAGGTAGACAAAGTAAAGAAAAAGTGGAGACGTAGGTCGCGCCGGTGCGTTCAGCTGCTCCATGACGCTTGGCTCGTGAGAGCACTGAACACTCAATGCTGAGCGCTCAGATGAGCGCTGCTCAATGAACACTCACTGAACACTCAATGCTGGGCGCACACAGAGCGGTTTGGCGGTGCTGCTTAATTCCCAAGTACCTTCTGGTCGCTCAGGGGTCGTTGGTAGATGGTCCAGTAGTTCTCAACATTTTTTATTCAAGGGAAACCGTTATCGTGCCAGCACGACTTCGGAGAAACGGGGAACCTTCTATTACACAATCACAGACACAACTCTGAAGAAGTGCGAGAGGCGTGTGGTACGCATATCAAATTATTGATTTCGGTTCATTTTTCTAAACGTTGTCTTGTCAACATCGTTGTCGCTGAGCCAAACGGCGAGGACGGTGCTGGACCACTCTCTACGACGAGCGTCAGCCGCAACGTCCGGCGATGTCTGTGCCATCTCTTGATGCCAACGATGAAATGTCGTACACGATAGGATACCGAAGGCAAGCCTTGGCCGGCCGAAGGTATACGCATTGAAGTTTCATTCATGGGAGCTCGAGCTCCTGGAGCTCCGCGAACCTCAGAACAAGGTTCGTAGAGCCCCGATTGAGAACCACTAGTCCAGTCTGTCGAGAGGGTTCTTCAATGTTGGCCGACTAGACTCAAAGCGACGGCAGATGACCAGCACGTGCTCCAGGAATCCGCATGTTGGACAATTCGGCGAGCCAACGACACCTGCCAACGACACCTACCAACAACAGCAACACCAGCTGCCTGCATGACGATGGAATAAGGTAGTATTTCATCGCCAGCGACACCTATCTTATGCAGGAATGTGGGAGAAAACAATATCAGACACGTAGATTGCAATGGCAGAGACTCTGTAACACTCAGAAGACACGAGATTGAGTCCGTAGACGCACTGCTTGAAACTGATCATTACGGAACTTACAGGCGTAAGCACACGCCGAAAGTGTTGCTATTCATCCGTATCCGCCAGTCATTAACTTTCGAGGAAGTACGTCACTCGGTGGGTTACTCGTTTGTCGTTCAATGCAATTTTTCTGTTGTTAGCACCGAAACGCGTGCTCGGTGAAGACTGGTGTAGCAGGAAAACCACGCTCACTATACGCCTATAAAAGACTGTCACATCGTCAGAGTGTCACTGTCGTAGCTCTGGAGTGGATATACGAGAGCAATGGAGTATAAGCCACACGTAAGTTGGTCCTTTCTAGTACCATGACGAAGCGCTGCAGGGGGGAAGATGTCATCAAAAATTGCCCAGTTAAAGTGACATACGAGATATATTCTCGTACGTCGATGTAGTTGGACAGTTTTTGTTATGCAGAAGGAGACTATTGTGGGAGAGTACTCTGACGGAGCGAGCAACAAACTGATCTGTCAAGTGACCATAATTAGTGCTATCCATCTGGGTTTCTCGACCGCAGGTGGAGAGCCCTGATTAACTACGTTGTGGAGATTGATTGCTTGTCCCAGTCAACCACGTTGACATTCAAACACCGCTGGTTCTGTGCAGCTTCTTAATTCAACCTTGTGATTCACTTGCTGATGTATCATGTATCGTCCTTCTGTTTTTATAAATTTGATTCAGTTCAGCGTGCTGACGTACTCTCAAGAACAATGTGGTTGAACTTCACCTATTTGCTTCTGGCGCTGAAGATTACAACGCTCTTTCTTCAGTCAACAGGAATGTATAGGCTGTCGAGAGAGAGAGAGACTTTGCAGTTGTTTTCTATGCCTCCTGCAACGTTTACGTTCCTTTCGACGGTGAAACTTTGTATAAAGCGTCGTTTTCTGCTATGACAAGTCGTAAAAGCCCTGAGGGGACTAGTTATCTAACAAAACAACAAGGGTACAAGTCTTATTTCTCATCTACATGTAGTCCTGTGGGCAATACCGTTCGAAAATCGCCGACAATAACATACATATTTAGGGGTTTTAGTAGGTCGGAAACACTCTACAAAACCGATGCGGTAAAGAAAGCTGTCAACTCAATGATCAGCACCATGACGCCAGCCAGGTGAAAGAAATAGCGCGATTGGCTTATCGTGTTTTCAGAACGGTTATCGCGAACATCTTCCGATCGACTAAAATTTGCTCCGATATATTAGCGTGCTTCAGTGAAGCGTCTTTGCTCGAACGGTACCGCGGGTGACCAACGAGAAGTGGAAGCGACTCAAAATGTAGCCCTCTGGTAGGTGTAGCAAAAGGTGTAGGTGTAGCAAAAGCGATTCACTAAAACTCCCTGTTTTCACGATTTCGCGCTAGAAGTGTGGCCGCTCATCTTCAAAGCGCAGTGAAGTCAAACATGACGGAATCACTACTCCAGCGGGACCCGAGAAGAACACCTGCGGCCGGTTCTCGAGCGGCACTGCCCATAAGATGTAGAGACAGCTCAGAAATCTAACTCTTCCTTGTAGATTTATAGGATAACGAAGCGCCTTCAGATTTTTACCGCTGAAACTAAAGCAGAGAACCTGTCATGTCCCACAGCTTGACCATCACGCAAAGACTTGCGGGAAGTACGAAGAACTGTGAAGTTTATTCCTGGACGTCAGGGATCTAAAAATGGCTATTGTACAGGAACTCCCGTGACGACAAAAAATTCGGCGCTTCTCTGGTCTTCTGATCAAACGCTCCGTATGCAGAATGCATTCGCGGATCGCATACGCAGTTTTGTTCGAGAGACCACAATCCCTTCTTGGTGGGAAAGTACACAAATCACGATGCACGGTCGTCGTCGATGCCTGTCGTTGTGCAGACGATAGGCTTGTGCATGCAGCAGCAGATTATAGCTGCCTCTACTTAAGGCTATCCGTGTCCCTAGCAAATACAGTATCGAGGCAAGACCCGTACTTGGTGGTGGGTTCTGCTGGATCGCTCGTAAGTCTCAGAACGAACGCGTCCTGTATGAGCGACGGAAATCATGCGTTGCTCGATTGCTCCGAAGATTTACGTTCAATTTTTCGATGACCAACATAGTGATGGTGTGGAGTATTCGCTCCCGTCGAGCGGTTCGAACAGACGGGCAATTTTGGGCGTAAAGAAGTGCTTGAAATGCGACACGGACACATTTGGCGTTATATACACCGAGGGGGGGGTGTCGAGGTAGCTTGCCGTTGTTGGCCGCACCGAAGCCAACAGCGCCAAAACGCCTAAGCCAATAGCATGCTCCAAGCCAACCACCACTCCGAATGATATCATTCTGTGTCCTGATGTGTTGAAAACGGGGGGAGGCGCCTATCTGGGACATGCATAATGTGTCCCAGATAGGCGCCTCCTCCCATTTTCAACAAATCAGGACACAAAATGATATCATTCGGAATGATGGCTGGCCAGGACCATGCTATTTGGTGAAGTGCTGTTTTAACAGTGTGTGTCACCCAGCGATTCTGACATTTTACACTCGCTTAGTTGAAACTTTTGAACTACATGTTGAACTCCATCACTTTAACTTGTTCATCTGTTTGTATTTTCTGCGTGTAAGCGTCCTGGAATAACTAGTTCGACTTCGTCGCGACTCACATCACCATCAATACCGCGCAAGAATATAATTTCATATGTAATTTCCTCACTTGTCTTGCTCTTGATGTGACAACAAACCTTCACTCTCGGCCAGGTCACTATCCTAGTCTTCTGTCTGCTGCTAACCGGCGCTGCTGCTGGTGGCCATGGACACGGCGGGGGCTACACCTACATCATTCTGAAGGGTCACGGCGGCGGCCATGGATACGGCGGGCACGGTCACGGCTACGGAGGTCATAAGAAATCGCATGTCGTGGAAGGGCCTACGTACCTAGTGAACACTGTGCATCATATTCACAAGATAGGGCACGGCGGTGGCCATGGACACGGAGGATACGGCGGGGGATATGGGCACTGATATCTTGAAGAGTTCCTTGACATTTTCATAACAAACGCCTTTATCTGGCTCGTATCCTGAGATGCAGAGAAATTATTCTGTATAAACCTCGATCATTTCAAGGTGAAGTCACAGAAACTCCAACGGAGGCAGTCTTGCTGGAGGACTATGTTATGGTTTCTACCTGTATATTCTCAGAGTCATGTTTGAGTGTGTTCTACTCCGGCGAAACCTTGCTACCGCTACTTTAGCTCTATTATTATATGATGGATGCGTATGACACTCAGCATGAGCTTCGGTATCCTGTCCAATATGAAATGCATATTAATTATGAACAGAGCAACTAGCAGTTTGCATGTAGGTGGAGGTGGGTACGGCGAAAGTAACAAAAGTGACTTAAAACGGTCGTAGCCAGACGAACGTTTTAAAGCGGTTTTCCCTATGCTTGAGCATTTTGTGTGAAACGAGACGCTTATAAAGTAACGCAGCAAGTGTAGTATACCAAGTATTTGGTACGTCTTAAAAGCTCACGGTACATAGAGGCGTTGTCGAAATGGGCAGAGACAATAATTTGTGTAAAAAATAAAATAAAGTAAAAATAAAGAAGAAGCTGCTCTGTGTACACGTCTTTGCATGTTTACATTTCATGGGCTTGAAATTCATAGGCACAAATTGAAGCTGTCTCTTCCCTGAAAAGTGGAAAATCCAGTGATCTCGTGGACTGACGTGGACAGAAGCAACACCTCGGGTCAGCAGACGCTGATATTTCAAACAAAGGAACAACCTGTCGCAAAAAAGTATCTGTTGTTCTCCATATGAGCGGCTCCCCACCCTGAGGCTTTTGCTTGCGCTCTCCGCCACTCACGCTTTCTGGCTGACTTTTCCTGTGAAAATAAATAGATACCCCCCTCCCTATAATAATCATTATTATATTCCTCATCGTTGCTAAGCTGACGTTAATATAAAACGTTGAGCCAGATGTCAAACTTGTATTCGTGCAGAAAAGGCACAAAATGTTGCTTGCATTCGACTGACTGTATTTTCTATTTATGCCTTGACAAGTATGTTTCAGCATCCTACGAAATAAAGCGTATTTATTTTAGGTATTCTTGAACCCCGTGCTTTGTACAGTGTGCCTTAATCACGGAAAGTAACGTTACACGGGGGATCAACTAGGCGCTGAAAAGGCAAGGTGAGGCTGGCTCAAGGGTTTTGAAGGGACATCGCACGAAAACTGCAAACAATAAAGAATGTTAGTAGGCCGTTGATAACGTGGCTTTCGAAGTACCCTATCTACCGCAACGAATCAACGAATAAGATTCTGAGTCATGCAGGCTGCCATTGGTTCCGGTAGGTACCGTAGCTTGACGGTGACGTTATCAATGGTCTACTAACACCCTCTAATCTCTATGGTATCGTATGTGACATCAGTACGGAACAAAGACGCTATAGAAGTAACAAGGGCATCGTTGCTCAAAGGGACAATTTGGAACTGTCAACCGATTTTGATTAGATTTGATCGTAGTAGTAGTCGACTGCAATAACCCTGACACACTGGTAATCTTCAATGATCATTGAAATGAATGGCCATTGAATATGCGCGTACCGCCATCAAGCGTGTAACTTGTGAACCTGTCAGGGAGCATTGGATCCAATGCTCCTTGTCTAGTTGACAAGCTACACGCTTGATGGCGCAGTGCGCATGTTCAATGCAGAGCCGTATATAGGGGGAGTTTGGCCTTTCTTTTATCTTTTGCCACCGTCACGAGGGAGGAGCTTGTTGACACGTCAACGCGTCGCTTTCCGGCCGAGAAGTCGGCTAAAGCGAACTAAAGCCAAGGTGAGCCAAGCCAAGTGAGGGTAGACAGGCTCTGGTCTGCTTCAAACCGGTTGTTCTGCGACAAATGTGAATCGGCGCTTCGTAGGCGATTGCTGTAAACGTTCGAAGAATGGTTTGTGAGCCGTTTTTTAGACCAAAAGTATCGGCTCTATAGAGAAAAGATGTGCTGATTAACTAAGTGAGACAACATTCAAGTTCAACAACAAGTTCAGCAAAGCAGGAAACACGGTGCACGCGTGAAGCCGTGATTTGGAGTCGGCAAAAAGTGCCGTAACGGTCCTCAGTAAAGCAGCGCCGTAAAAGAACGATTTTCAACATCGTGTGCCTGTCAAATTGTATGAATCTCTGCAAAAACAATGGATCGAGTACCGACAGAGCACACCACGGATGGAATTCAAGTTTGATCGACCCATGCAGTGTGGGATAGTTGTTACGAGAGCGAGATAGTTGTTGTTGGGATGGTGTCATGACGATAGTTTACTGGCGGGTGTGCTTAAGCAGCCTAAGATTCCTATTTCGTTCTAGCGTAAGAGAAGTATAGTAGGGAAGCCGCCCACACTATATCACCACTATACCTCCGGAGGCAAATCGTTGTTTGAACTGTATCGTTTAAGACGACACACCAAATACTAGCATTTTTATATATCCCTCTGAGTCTGGTTGGCCTTTCCAGCATGGGTGGCCCTGATGTAGCACACAGCTAATTACAGCAGTGCAACTACAGCTGGCTTAGCCCATAAATTCACAGAAGCACACGAGCCTCCTCACAACAGCAAGATGGGGATACCACAAGGAGGAACAATGTTATACACCACACTCAAAATCAAGTACACAGTCCACACTAACAAAACAGTCCAAAGTAGCTTAAAGGTCAGCCCCGGGGGTACCTTGACTTTTTGAAACTGTAACGATATTCTGGAAGCCCATATCGAACTGTGTCTGAAACCACCCTTCAGTTCCAGAAAATGGACCGATATTTTAAATAATCGTAAATTAGCACATGAGGGCCGTCATTTTTATGACGGAATTGGTTTAGGCGGTCTATACCGCTGACGTATGGTATCAGTGTTCTTCAAGGCATGCCTCCCTCTCTACGGAGCATACGGGAATGTAGACTTTCGATGGTGGCAGGGAGCGTCTGCTCGATCGACCTAGGCTTCTTGATTGCAGTGTTTTTTTATTTGTGGGAGGGTTTGCCAATGCCAAAACACGTTGTTGATACCAGCTGTGCGCTTAGGGTTCGTGCAATTATGCTGTCGCGTTGCTGGCCTGCGGCTACCTGGCGAAGAGCACCATGAACGTCGCGTATTATCAACCGAGCTGTGCCACGCCTACATAGGAAAGATATTTTTGTTGGAATTGTAGTTATATTTGATAAAGAAAGTCAATTGCTTGCTTAATTGCGAGAATTCACTCTCGTATCGTAGCCACTGCATCACTTGCTGCTTGCGAAGTCACACATATGCACATATCTCTCTCTCGAATGCCTTGCGTTTGACGTTCCAGAAACTGTAATTAAGCTTCTTTAAGGGCATTATAATCGTGTGAACGTGTCGTATTTGGCAACGACATGGCATCGTATACACACTGTTGGACCGTACGTAAGAATTAAGCATGAATGACAACTCTAGTGGCAGATTCCAGATGAACGTGTTTGCAGTAATTATACACTGTCGAGAGAGCAAGCACCAGACACAAGAACAAACAAGATACTTACATGAGGGTATACATGGCTTTTGAGAGCTCGAGAGCAGGACAAAAAGAAAGAACGAAGAAAAAAAATAACGGCATAATATCATTGCACAGTACAAGTACACAGTGAAAGTGTAATTATCAGGGATATCTTTGCATCTCACTTCCGCTGGTTCACATGACAAATGCAGTCATGCCACAGCACATTAATCAACCACACACCCACACACACACAAAAAGGGACGATGATAAGTTGCTTGCATACATCATCTGACTACGTGGATCTATCTGGATCTTGGTTTCAGCAGCCAGGTTACTTTTAGGGTCAATGCACATTTCCACACATTCCACAGATACTGTAGTTTTACGCGTAACACATAATTTTATTGCCATAAACAGACATCATAGAACTTCCTGACTGGCCTACATAATGCTCACCACGGGTGGACAAGGACACTGAGAGATGGACAGATCCTCGGTGCATGCAGTTGAGGTATTCTGTGGTCAGTCTTAGAGCCAAAATGAGGTCATACCCCACTAATCAGTGAGAGGTGTTGCAACATCATCACCCCATATAAACCTAAAAGAAGTTTCTTTGTACCAATGTGTGTTTTACAACCAAGATGGGAATAGAAGTGTATAAAATGGGCACCGTGAATAGCGAAACTCCTGTAGTTCTAATGTCACAGCCCTGACGGCTACCAATGGGATTGGTTGTAGCTCCGAGGTCTGTGGCATTGTGATGCTTCGCCACACGTTTTATTACTTCTAAGAATTACCAGTAGATATATTGACGCCTGGCCTTGCACGTGCGCTCTGCTCACCTTTGGGACGAGGATTTGGCATTGTAGTGCGCCCTTCACGGCTCTGCACTCCCCGAGACAAACTACAACAAAGCCCTTCTCACTGTTCCAAACCTTGAAAGAACCTAAGAGGTAACCAGTGCTGCAGCGTCTTTACCAGCGAAGAGGTTACGCCACAAGAGATCCCAAGAACGCAGAATAAAACAGCGCATAGAACTAAAAGATTAAATGCCATGACGTCGGTGTCAGAGAAGAGGATACCACGATGAGGAATCCCCAGAACACAGAATGACGGACAACCTAACCTTCAGACACCGCAAAAAGGACCAAGCAGCAGACAGCGGTTCATAGAAAACTGGCGCGCGACGGCCTTGTCAATGAAGACGCACGCCCCTCTGAAAGGGAAAAGGAATTTCGGGAGAATGGGATAGACCGACGCAAGAAGGTCAACCGCGTCCGACGGTCTCTACAAAAGCCGACGGCGAACGATGGCTGACACAGTTTTCTGGGCCACAGTGAAGAGTGTTGCTGCGAGGAGGAAGATCGGCCCTGCCTGTCACCGGAGAGCTGCCCACGAGGATCCGCAACCCCGACTTGCGACGTGAGGCTCTTTTCGGACACGGACACCGGACTCCTGCACTCAACTGAAGCTCTACTGTCCACTGGCGACGTGCGGCCCCTTTCACACACGGACATCGGCCTCCGACTCTTCACAGCGACTCTAGGAGCAACGACCGCTGGTGAAAACGTAAAGCATCGGAAAGAAAAGCCAGCCCAGAGGAGGATAACGACGTGGACGGTGCAAGAAATCGCCGGAACCAGGTTCTACTATAGGTGAGTCGAGAGCGCACCCGGGGTCGAGGCGTTAGTTAGATCGAGAACGGGTTTGTTAATAAACAGTTCCTATTGTTATGAACTGTGTTGTTGTTCTCATTCACTCTCAGTCTCGCCCAGAAGTGGATCCTTTAGTATAGAATTGCTGGCGCTTAAATCGCGAGAAGCCTTGAGTTATCACAGCATCTGCGCTTTAGTCGGGCATCTGTCCGAGGGTTTTTATCCCGCTAAGTATGACACGTAACAAAAAATATTTTTAATCAGTATTATGGTGTGGAAAACATGCACCCATCATGTAACAAATCACATCTATGAAAGCGTCCTAACCCCTTTAATCTCTCCCTGGCACATCATATAGTTCAAATGGCCAAAGAACCTGGAGTACCGTTTCGAGTGTGCATAGAAAACCCGTGTTTGTTTCCCCATCCCTGCGCTTCTACAGAAGCCACCGATTAATGGCGAATGCGGTACCGAAAACCAAAAATCCTAGGTATGAGACTGCTTGTACACGTTCACTGAAGCCCTTCTGTTGTCCACTTGCAGTCAATGCTTTGCCGAGTTGTCAGTGTTTTAGTGACTCATTCACTGTATCTCTTGTGGTGAGCTTGTGTAGCCTCTTGCTTCTAGTCAGGGTCTCATGAAAGCCACTGCACACAGAGATTGAGCACCGCTCCAGTAAGCTCCTGGACATAGCCTAACGTGAAAATTGGAATTATTAGAATGCCTAAAACAGACTGAACCGGCCTTCGTAGTAAAGGAACAATGCAATTTCATATTTCAGTAGTTTTCCCGCGTGTATTCCTCTTGTGTAGATACAATATGTGGCACACAGGTAAGAATAAGAAGGTAGAAGTGGTGCTCCGATATGATACATGACCGAGAAACATTGAGCACTGAGGCAAGGAAACTTGTAGTGCACACAATAACAGGATGTCCTTCAGAAGAGGAGGTACATATTCCACTATCCCCTCCATTGTTCGAATGTTTCAGTCCCTGTAAGTGAGGAATGCAGGACAATTGCTTACCAATCCCTGCTAGCTTGAAATATTGTAAATCACCTTCATGGAACCAAAGCTGTTCTCCAATGTCTCGATGTGCACATCTTGCATAAAAACGTCGATTCTCATGAACATGTGAAGCAACAACATGTTCCAAATATCCATGATAATATCGTGAGCCACTTTACCAGGACCAACTTCCCATTATCATTGCTTGTCCACGCGCACCAGTAGAAGTGGTTTACAATGCTGTGGCACCATTTTTGTAGCACCGGATGTTGCTTCACCAGTGCTGTTGCATGTATCTTTTTCCTGGGGCCTGAACAAGAAGAAGCAGAGAATTATAATTATACCGGTTAAGGCTAACACTGCTAAAAAATGTGCAAAAAGCATCTACACGAACTATGAACGAGAACGAAGGTGGAGAACTATACGTTGCGGACACTGCATCGCGCTACTCGGACGATGAGGTAGTTTGTGGTTATGAATGTGGGATGTGAATGTGGATTCTTGCATTGTCATGTATTTTATGTTTAAAGTGGTTATTAAAGTGCACATTAAAGTGGTTGTCATGCGGCTCCATCTTGTACATCAGTTGCATTAGTCCTCCCACTGCCGTGTTGCCAGTGCGGCGCAGCGATGGTTGTAGGCGGTTTCGCATTTTTGGCCGACACTGGCACCGTCTAGCATGATCAGCTGGGAGGATCGGTGTAAGCAGCACTGGCGCAGTTTTCCGGCACAGGCCCTACACCGGCGCACTACACTGGCCTGCACTCGAATGACCAGCTGAATTCGCTATCAATCATTCCACTTTCACTCTTACATATGTTTTCTCACTCACGCACACATTCATACGACGGGGCAACGCAAGCAACATCTGTTGAATACGATGGAAATTGATGTTCTGAGGCTGGAAAACAGAAGACAGAACAACACAACACAAGCGATCAATGTGACACAGCTACAAATGTGATCAATATTGTTAACAGCAAAGCTTGCCCCCAAATGTACCCCTTCTAATAGGAAATCGTGAAAATGTCAAACAACATACACAACCTGGACTGCACATGTGCGTTATGACGGTGTGGACTACAAAGGAAATGTGGCTTATTACCTCTTGTAACGTGCAGCACGTCGAAGCGATGATTCACGGATGAATGAATGTTTTCATGAAGGACCTCACCTAATGGTGCCTATCGGTGATGAGCATGCTGGCTGTCATCCCCTGCTGGTCAAGGTACTCGATCACCCTTTGAAGGCCTGCTGGTTGCTGGAGTCAACTTCAGTGGAGTAGAACATATAATAACCTTATATTACAACTTGAACACACAGCACTCACAGACACAGCCCGGCTTTTAAAGAGGAACAATAATGCTGCCATGTAAGTGCGATATGCGGCAGTTCCATGGTTGGGAAAAGGCTGAGCGTGATCATAAGAAGTGAAGACAGACACAGAGTTTCTCAAAACAGGAACCCTCAAGTCGTTGTTGATTTCAGCTGCTGTGACTGTTTCGTCTTTTCTGTGCGCAGGCTCAGGCTTCTTCAAACTCATGTAATTTCGCAACCTACTTCTCTGAGAAACTGCGTAGTTTTACATACAACCGCGGACTATAGGGCTCAGCAGCCCCATATATTTGTCGTTCACATGCTCATATTATGTGCAAACCATAGTGCAAGTTCGTGCGGACACTTACCTGCAACTTTGGTCCTTTGGTGCTATCCTCTTTGCCGTCGTCGAACGAGGCAGGTGCCGCATCACTTTTCAGCGACTTTTTGAGCCCAAATCAGCTGTCAGGTGAACGACTTCGTAACATTCGTTCAGTCAAGAAGAGCTAAAGCGAAAGCTCAGCGTGACGTCACTGGTTTTAGCGGACGATCGGACGGCAAACCAAAGAAAATCGATTTCTCCGTAAATACAGGGTATTTGTCCAAACAATTTTTGAGGCACATTCAGTAGGCACCAACCTTTGTGCCTGCTCGCTTTTGTTGTGATCTGTGACAATGAATTTTACCCGGAGCTTACCTTTAAGTCAAACAAAATTGAAATCTCTATCCAGTGTTGAGGCACAAGCTTGAGACATACACGACACTGATCAAAATCAAACCCAGTTGAAACACACACTTAAACGTACGCCCATACGTAACTTACGTAACTAACGCGCACTTAAACGTACGCATCACTCACTACACATCGTCAAGGTGAAAACTGCACTTTCTATTAATTGTCAGATTGCACAAAGTCAAGATTGCAGACTGTCACAGTTCTGCAACATACAAATAAAATGAAAATAGTCATGATTCCGCGCAATAGCGTTCATCAAGCACATTGTCACTGCAGAGATAAAAAATGACTGAGGTTATACAGACACACGATCATAGTTCTGGAACCATCAACTGCTACTGAAAGTCACATATGTGTCACTTTTGCCGACGTGGTGCGTACATACTTTTGCTGCCCTTGTCTCTCACCTTAGTGTTGATTTATCTGCTCAGGTCCGACAGGTGCAGTTGTAGACGTGCATGGCAAAACCGGCGAATAATCTTGTCCTTCACACCATGACAGTTTGTGAGTGGCACATGTTTTGCAGCAGCAGGCATTGTACTATGCAAGATACAAAGGATATTGTCCTTGTTCATGCAACTTCCTATTGTTATGGAAACATTCTCACAAAGGAGGAGCATGTCATACACAACTGGAGACGGGTAAGCCAGTGCACCTTCCTTGAAGCACTTATTAGTGGTGAAGCTGGGCTCGCCTGACGTACTATACTTGGCTTTTCCGTGAGGCTGCTCTCAGATTCTCTGCAGGTCACATTGTTCTTCAGGACACATGACACAATGTACTCACAGTAACAGAAGAACGCACTTTCCTGACCTTTTGTGAGATGTGGCTTTACTCCCAGCCAATGCATGCGATACATGGAGTCACTGCAAACGTCTCACAACATGTAATCTGTTCTCACACCACTGAACACTTTGTTGACGAGGCTGTTTCTCTAGAGGTTTTGCGCGAGCAAATGCGTGACCATTTGTAGGTGTTGTCTCGAGACACAGCCACGACACTTGACGACATTGTAGGTTTGCATTGCAATGTGTGTGACATAGCTTCCATTGGGCTGTTTCGATGAAGTATCACTTGCACTTTGCAGGACACCAACATTCCTGGTCACGTACAGGACCTTATTACATGCAGCATTGAGCTCGAGGTAAGTATGTTCCACTGGAGTCTTTTCATTGAGTGCTGAATATTCCTTAATTGAGGTTTTGGCGCAGGCATCAGACAGTCCGTCCCCGGTTGAAACACTGGGCAGCTCACTCAACAGCTCTGCTGCAGTTCCTGAGGTAAATGTCTACTTCGGTGGCGTGAAATATGATTTCATTTGTCCAAATACGAGACTCAGTCAAAAAGTAACCTTCATATTTTTTTTTTATTTGCGGATAATGTAGCACAGAAATAAAAAGCTTCTGATCACTTTTCAACACAGTCCCCCACACGTTCAATCCACGTGCGCTACCGCTTCACCAGCGCTCCAATGCCCCGGGGGGAAAATCCCCGTATGTTGAACTACCAGAGTACACGACAGAACAAATTTATTTCCCTGTTTTCGCACGAAATGATCCGCAGCCTCCACCCTTAACGGTGTACTCGCTCTAGGAATTCGACGACTCCCTTCTGCCGAGCGCAGACGACTAATCCTGAGTCTTCGCATCGTCCCTCTATACTGCAACAACACCAAAAGCGGTATCTAGGGGAAGGATAAAGAAGGGGTATATTGCCGCGTTCCCGGCAGGTAGCGCTAGGGGACAGCCTCGGAGGCTTGTGGCGTGAGGAGGAAGGCGTACCGTAAAATCCAGACGCACACATCTGTGAAGAATATGCGGCCTTAGATAGCTCTTAGAGACTGAGGCGGCAAGAAGAGGTGCCGGCGAAGTCATAAACAAATGTTATCTCACTTGTTTGGAGGAAGACCACCACAGTGGCTTGGATACGATTATGTACCCAGAAACACACAACAATATAGGTTTGTACACATAATAAACATGTGCACATCTAGAAAAAGAGGGAAGAAAACTCACCGCGTAACGCGCCCCACGTCAAGCGATACAGTTATCGACTCTAATTTGAGAAGAGAGCGCGACGTACGCCTTTTTATGGCACTTAACGTAACTTCATCAGTGTCACAAAAACGCATACGCCATTCATTTTCAACAAGCCAGAAAAGAAAACGATATCATTCTGTATGGCGGCCGGTTCAGTTTTTAAGGTGTAGTGCACCGTGACGCAGTGAACCCACAGTAAGTATACTGTTTGAAGTCCGCATTACACATGGTGTCCCACTTGAAGCAGACCGCGTAGGTAGGCACAGAAAGAGAAATATCACTGGGGGTCATTCAAGCTCCCAGGGTACTTAGATATCAAGTGTGTGCGGCGCGTTCGTCGACAGCTGAACAACCTCGCTTTCACTTTTGTAGCACCTGGCTCATTCTGCTAACTGCCAGGAGGTCCTAGTTTTTGTGACCAACCATCTGTACAATCTTTCTTGCCATATCCTCCCTCTCAGGACCCTCATTCAGGACTCTTTTTGTTTTGTTTTGTTTTTTTGTCGTCTTTGTCTCCAAGAATGCTGAGCCCTCGCCGTAAGGTCGCCAGACGTTTGAAAACGTTCTATACAAGAGATCCTGGTACTTGCTTAAACGGCACGTCTTTCAATAAATAGGATGCTCGTTACTTTCTCAACTATTGTCGTCCATGGCTGCTTTGTCCTTACGTTTCATCATTGTGTGCCCATCCGGCTTTCCACCTTCAGACATATGCGACATGTATATGCCTTCTATGCACATGTATGTTTTGTGGTTACATGAATTGTGTAGCCTGCCGTAATAGAAACGTTTGTTCCTACCGAAGGAAACGTCCTCCGGGAAATCCGTTATAAAATGTTACAGCTGAGCCCCTCTTTCCTATTTATTATACTTGCAGTGTGGCTTCGTCGTCATCTCCAAAATGACTTTTCTTCAGCTGCATGTGACGTGATAGCAATTCTCGGTATTCTCACCGGGGTTGGCAGTCCGGAGTCGGAATCATTCCAGATTTATCAGAGCCCGGAATGGAATTGGAATGGAATGGCGGAAACTATCCTAGCAATGGAATGGGAATGGAGTTCGGCATTTCTTCGCAAGAATGGAATTGAAATGGAATGGTCTGGGTGCCCCGTGGTGGTTTTGGTTTCAACCCATTCTTCCCTCCGGTTCCTCCATCTTGTACAATTTGTGTTATGTGTTTAATCTTGTAATTTCCAATAAGAAATTACATTAAACTAAATTAAATTAAATTAAAACAACCCCGCTGGTTTCTGCCCTCGCACCCTTTGCAAGCACGCACCGCACCTGCACACGATCAAGATCGAATGGTCTGTGTTTTTTTTTTTTTTTTTTCGTGTTGGATTATGTCAATCTCCTCGAGCTCTTCTGGGCTAGCCAAGTACGGTTACCGGTCCCTTCTCTTTTATTGATGGAATTAAACGAATGGAACAACAACAACAACTTTATTTTCGGTCTTGGAGAGTGGGGAGTTTCATCGCAACAGGCGATACTCTACCCCAGTGCTTGGTGGAATGGGGGGAATAAAATAACGAGCCCCTTTACAATAACGATCGAAGTCCGATGGTGTCCAGAAATGTCAGAAGAGCTTTGAGCGCAGAGCGTTGCTGGGCTGGATTGGGCCAGGGACCAAGCAATTTCGGTAGGGAGAAAGGGCCAGAGTCCAGCTGACGAAGAGACTCGGAGAGTGTGATTCGGGAAGGTTCGTAGTGAGGGCAATGAAGAAGAATGTGCTCCAGATCCTCAAGAGCACCACAGTGGCAACAGGTGGGAGAATCAATTTGTCTCAAGCGGTAACGCCACTGAGCTGTAAAGGCCACATCGAGGCGCATGCGGTGGATTAATGCAGCATCCTGACGAGATGTGTTTCGTGGCATGCGGAAAGCGAGCATGGGATCAACTCTGTTCAACATAGAGGGGGGAAGAATGTCGGTTGTCCGTTGGCGGGAAGCCAGGGGTGTCACTAGACGTCGCAGAATTGAACGGCGGTCTCCTCTGAGCAGAACAATACGGGTCCGGTTCCGAGACGAGAGTGCTGCTTCTGCGGCGCTGTCGGCCTGCTCGTTCCCCACGACACCACAATGGGCTGGAACCCACTGGAGAACGAGCCTGTGGCCTGCGGCGTAGATAGTGTGGTAAGCCATTAACACGTCGGTGACTAGGGGTGCGGATGGGCCTCGTATGCCGGAAGTTTCAATTGCTTGAAGTGCAGATTTGGAGTCTGTAAAGACTGCCCATTCCCGGGGTGGAAAATCAGCGATGTGTTGTAGAAAGAAAAGGATGGCATAGAGTTCCGCAGCTGTGGAGGAGGTTGGATGTGAAAGGCGTCTTCCGTGCACGACGCCTTCGGATGGAATGACGAAGGCTGAGGCGGACTTGTTGTTTCGGGATGCGCCATCAGTATATGCTGCCGTAAACGTAGAAAACTTCTCGTCTACCAGAGCATGAAAATGGGCTCGGAGGACTTGAGGGGGGACCTGATCTCTTCTTTGCAGAAGGTTTGGGAGGCGTACAAACGTGGGCGGTACCGGGAGAGACCAGGGGAACGAATGGAATGGGGTAAACGAATGGAATGTGGTTGTCAAGCTATTCCAGGAGTGGGAATTGACCATACCTTTCCATTCCGAGGAATTAAACGGAATTATCACAAATCTCCATTCTTCGGAATTGAATTGGAATGGAATGAAGTATCCCATTCCACAATCCTGATTCTCACCTAAAAAGCATGGAGGGTGTAAGATAATGCGAATTCGTGGTTTTACCTCGCGAGACAAGTGCGATCATGACCGACGCCAGTGTGCGCAGCGCACAGATTAATTTTGCACACACCTAAGTGACAACATTGTCAAGTCCTTGCGTTTTGCAAAGATGGAGAAGAGGCATCAACGGCGCGAAGACAGAGAAATAAATTGAACGGATTATTTTGATAGTATTTTTCGCTTCCGTTGAATACGAATTATTTCGTGAACAACTTGAACATTATGTGTCGCCTTATTCGAACGATTATCATCATCCCTCGTTGGCTTGTACAAACACAGAATACTAATACAATGTTTTCAAACTTAGCAACGGTACATGATGTGTAATAGGGATTATAGTGGCCAAGGATCCTAGGATTCCGTTTGTAGCACAGCTTTTGTATTTCGACAAATATTTTTTATGCTGCAAGATATGAACTGCTGAAACTGCTCACGAAACTGCAACTTCTAGCACTAATTTTGGCATTGCAGATCATCGTACACCTTATAGGTTCAAAGAACGGTTTTTGGTTCGTAGGTGCAGAACGGACTATGGGCCTCAAAGGATGGCTTTTTTTAGCGCCGCCGTTTTTTAAGCAATGTTACTATCATATATCTTCTAATACATGACTCAGTGGGTTAAGGCGACATCTGGTACACGATTTTGTGTAATGTTCGTCTTGCATGGAACTATGTGTTACAATTCACTTTTATGTGTGGGGTTTGGATTGTTGTTCCATGTTCTTGACGTATTTATTTATGTTGTGGTGACGTATAATATGTACTGCGCCCCTGCCTTGGCGGAGGTTGGGTCTCCTTTTTCAGGGACACTTAAATAAAATAAATACAGACGAAACTTTGTTTCGTCTTGATGATGAGAATAACCGTGTACTCACACGAGCGGGATTCCCCAGAACACTCCAGCGGAAGATGCGCAAAACGTCATAGCTTTCTGCTGTCACGTGAGTACGAGCGCTCGACGTCATGTCATTTCGTTCTCCTGCGGCTCAGCCACAAGGTATTCCATAGCAGACGACAAGGCCGAGATGGTGTTGTCTGCTATGTGTATACACTTTAAGAAAAAAAAAGGTGTGAAAAGGTGGTAACTTCTATAGTTACCACCTACGTCAACATAGCGTCTGATAAAGGATGTAAAAGGGTGCTAAAAGCAATTATCATATATCCAAATTGCTATAAAAAGGCGTACGCCGCACTCGCTCACCGAATGAGAAGCGGTAACCCTGTCATTCGTAGGTAGCAGGTAGAACATTGCAACCTTTTAGGCACAACATATACGACAACTATTACCTCCTGAAAGGTGTAACTGCTCCACCCTTTTTTCTGAGAGTGTAGTACACGTCACCCCCCGATGTTCCCGGCGCCCCGTGAGCAGCTTTTTCTTCCACTAGAATGTTCTGTGGGGTTGTCGCTCGAGTAAAAACATGGTAATGCTACACCCTTCGCAGTGAATCCAAGACCATTCTAAAATCGATAAAAAATCCAGTGCAAGGGGACAACAAAAAAGGACGAGAACAAGACGACACTAGAGAATGAAAAAATTGTCACCGACTTAACGCAACGGGAAATAACAATTTATTTAGACGTTTCGTCTCCTATGCGGGAGACATCATCAGATGATGTCTCCCGATAATCATTAGATGATCTCAGATGATCATTAGATGATGTCTCCCGCATAGGAGACGAAACGTCTAAATAAATTGTTATTTCCCGTTGCGTTAAGTCGGTGACAATTTTTTCATTCTCCAGTTATGACGCCCGGCTTTTGGAATATCTTTGCTTAAGACGACACTAGCACTGCGTGAGACACAATCAGCTTGAGACGACACAATCCGTGCTTGTGTCGTCTCGTTTTGACCTTTTTTGTTGTCCCCTTGTACTGGGGTTTTTCATCGATTTTAGAATGGACCACCAACCCGCAGATATTTTAACTTTAATCCAAGACTATTTCTTCGCTACAGTTTGGAGGACAATAACGCGTTAAGTTGAAAGTTACCGAAAAGAACGTAACTTAGTTACAATAACGAGTTACTTGTAAGTAAAACTATGACGGAGAATTGGGGTCGTTGGTACATAGATCCCGTGGATAAACAGCGCCAGTACATATTACACTAGAAAAAGACAGATAACACAACCGCTGACAACACACAGCGGTTGTGTTGTCTGTGTGGTTGTGCGTGTGTATTGTCATCAAGTAAGGAACCTCTCTATGAAGGCAGGCCCTTGTACACGTACTGCAACTCTAGCCCGCATATGCTCTGGTTTGTTTGTTTTGTATTGTTCACTCTATGAGATGAGCCACAGGATTTGCGTACTACGGCTAGAGTGTATTGGCATCAAATGGAAGGCCGGCCACAGGACTACGGGATACTTGTAAGGAAATACCCCCAACACTTTGTTTAACCATGGTCGGTTGGCTTTCTCTTAAGCGTAAACTAGCATACTTCTCAACTTCAACGGTGTGTAGTCAGGCATGCTTCAAGTTATTACCATGGATCCGCTTTCCGCATTTTTTTTTCTTTTTTCGACAGCAATGCCGTAGTAGGAGTACAAGAGTATACGTGTATTGTTGAACGGTGACCTTCCAAAAAGTTCCAGATGTTCTGCCTCGATGGGAGCACCTTGCGCATAGTCGAAGAATATACGCTGTTGTTCCCTTGGGAGTTTACGATTGTCTGCTATTTTTTGAGATTCAGCAACTTCTTGAAGATCTAGTTCCTTTTTGTAACTTGGGGTAAGTTCCAGGTTCATTTTCCTCAACTCTGATTCGCAAAATAACGCGAGCTGCGTCCTCCCTCTCTAATGAGACGACAGCCATATGCGAGACCACTGCGCGTACACGGGGCCTCCTCGTCCGATTCCACTGTGGAGTGGAATCGGACGAGGAGGCCCACTGGACAGTGGTTTTGCGCGGTGAATTCAGTTACCCTTACTAATGCAGTTTTAACCCTGTATTCGGACACTCAGGTGGCGTTCATCATAGCGGCGACTAATGTATTTCTAACGGCGGAGGGCACTGGGTGTAGCTAAGATGTCACACTTTGCGCAGTTGTACGAAACATGCGCAGAACACTGCAACTTAAAATTACAATGCCCGCTCTCAGAGCGGATCCGAGGGTAGGTGCGAGCCGGGCGTCCGCCCTGGGCGTCTTCCCCAGAGGGGGCGCCGGACGACAGTTTTTTTTTATTCATTGTTAGCGCCGCGATGCAACTGTGGCTATGAGCGGCGTACAGATGTGGATAGATGGAGAGAGGACAGCAGGAAGGAGTGGAGGACATGCCCTCCCCTCATACACCGCCACGCATACTACCACGCACCTCCACGCACCTCTACGCACCTCCACGCATACTAACCGCCCTGCAGGGCGGTTAGTATGCGTCCTGGGCCGACTTCAGGGGGAACTGTGCCGACATTCGTCTGGAAAGTCTTCGGAAAATCCAGGGAAAACTTCAGACAGCACAGCGCGTGGTAGGATTCGAGCGCACCACCTCCCAGTCTTCAGCACGACCTTGGCTACCACTAACGAGCGGGACGCTTTAACTGGCTCTGCCATGCCGCTGGTAACATGTTTTTTAACTGTAGGATTTAAAGTTTAGAATACCGCTTTTATTACTTCTTATTTTGATATCGCACTATTTTGATCATCGTTGTTTCGGGCTATCCCACTATATCACCTTTTCACCGTTTCACTTCTGTTCACTTAGAATATCCCGGCAGAACTTCGTAGTCCGGATCATTTATGCAACAAAGTAAACTATTATGCATGTGGGTAACTAAATATGAAGTTCTTACATGTAAGGTGTAGCGATGTTTTTTTTATTTATTTTTTTATTTCTGGCGATTGTTGTGCAATCCTTATAGTCAGCGTGGTGGAGCTGGGCTTCATACCTATTCTGCCCTGGGCGCAAATTAACCTCAGGGCAGTTCTGGTTGCTTTGTTGTGCGTTGAAGAAGTTTAATACGACACCACGGCCATGAAACGCCGACCTAAGAAAGGACACAAAGGTACAGGTTCTTTCACCGCGATATAATTTTGATGTACCGGAACAAACTATTATAAAACCAATTCTGACATCAAGATGTCAACTAAGTATGCAAATGTCAAGAACTAAAGGAGTACATATTACGTAGCAAGTAACTTGAAGTTCACTTGTTCTTTTTCCAAAGTAACTTCATCGTCATCCCACTCATATTGTAATCCACATGCACTGAGGTATGGTACCGCAATTGCTGCGGTGAATCACCTCATCCCATCATCATTCATGCAGTAGTACACTCTTAAAAATGAACTTCACCGCATAGCACGCTCTTAGCCAACCATCATCTCGAATGATATCGTTATCTGCCCTGATTTGATGGAAACGGGAGGCGTACGCCTTTTTTGTGACACTTATGCTGGTCATAACTGTCACAGAAAAGGCGTACGCCTCCTGTTTTCAACAAATCAGGGCAGATAACGATATCATTCGACATGATGGTTGGCTAAGAGCGTGCTATGCGGTGAAGTTCATTTTTAAGTGTGTAGTTGTTGTTGTTGTTCAAGTTCATTTCCAGAACTTATTGTAACTTCGTTAGTAACTTATTACAGTTTTGTGCACAGCAGCTTAGTAACGACTTCCTTCTGTCGAATAACTTCCTCATCTGTGGTCATACATATTTACATTAGCAAAAAAAAAAAGGATAGAGAAGAGGATAACTGCTGGTGTAGCTGCACAATTTCGGCTCGATTCTTTCCGAAAACCGCGATTCTTCCGCGTCACCACAAGGCTTTGTTTTGCAGTGGGCCATTACGTTCACTATTTACCATACGCTTTCCATATAACATTTTCCGTCTGGTTCCCGAAGCATGCGAACTCCCGCAACAGTTATCAACTCACGTTCGGGTGGTCAGCCTGGCGTGACAAAGTAATCTACTTCCTACGAGTGCCGGCAGACAACGCCCCGAAGTCATGTGTCATGCACAAGTGGCGCCTCTTTTTTTCTTCGAAAACTGCCTTTGTGTACGTAATGCGATACCGGAAACGGAAGAAGGGAACAAATTCTCGAGTGCTGGGGTATAAAAGCCCAGTCTGAACGAAAGTGAAATCGAAAAGTTCTGGTCAGCGACACAAGAAGCAACACTCAGGATAAACCATGAGGACATTGGTAGGTCTGCTGTTCTGCAATGGTACCTTCAGATTGAAAGTGAGAGTGAGAGTGGATAGGATACGAGACTCTATATACTTATTAATTAGTTTTTGAGAGTATTCGAAACAACATTAACAGGATACATTTAGCTGCAGACACGTTTATTGTTTACGTAGTGCCATTTTCGTAGTAGTTTCGTATAGTTTGCATAGTGTGGGAAAATGCAATGTAATCAGGTGGGTGTCGTGCAAGGAGTGTGCTGAGTCGCGAAGGGTATTTATGCTAAGTACACAAAGTACAAGCTAATGCGAAGCGCAGCCTTTTCCTGCCTAAAGCGGTCTTTTCTAAATTTTATTCTTGTTCTTAAATCTCATTGCATGGTTATGAAGGCAGAAGCATTTCTCGTACTATAACTAAGCTCGTGAGACACCATTATTAATGAAGGACGTTTGTGTGTGACAGTGAGCTGTCATTGCATGTTGGAACGAAAGTCAGTTAAATGTCTCCCACTTGGTGGCGCTCCTACGTGCACAGACATCGGAGCACACATTCCCCACGAGGAATATTGAAAATAACTATCAGACCTCTAGTATGAGAAAACGTTGCTGCGGCCGGGGTTCGAGTCTGTGGCGACGGGATTACTATGCCAGCAGCAATGAGCCTCCACAATGAACAGTCGAGAACTCCATGATGGTTGGGTGGTTAGTTGGTTGGTTGGACAAAAAAAAAAAAAACGAAAGAAATGGAGAGGTTGACCTAACACTATATTGGGAGGCGGCTCTAGCAGGCCTAGGGTGGCGAAGTTTTGCTACCAGATTTCTAACCGTTGTGGTCCACGAGAGTCCCAAGACAACAGAGTAGAACATAACTTGCACAACTGCCTGATGGGTGGAGTATTATGCAACGAATTTTTTGTTTCTAAGGTCCTTCCGCCCCCCGCCCCCCGTATGTGTTTTTATTCCCAATTCCATATGCTATACTTAACTGATACACTATGTCCCTAAAACTAGGCACATAAACCTAGATATGGTAGAGTTGAAATAATCATGCGAAAATATAATTGGGAACAACTGTAACATGTCTGAGGCCATTGTGATGCGGACATTTAGGCGAATTATCGTTTCAGGTACCTCTAGGGTACATATTCCTCCGAGACCAAGGCAGTACATCCGCGGTTAGGAGGGGAAGGGGTGTACGTTCAGTTAACCAGATCAAACTATTGTTACTCCGCCTACACCTACTGCAGTTATTTTATTCAGTACTTATGTTTTTTGCGTTGTATGTACCATAAGGAGTGGACATCAAATACTTTCAAGAATATGTATTCTGTTTAGTTTGTCTTCATACTTGCACATATGAAGGGAAAATTTCGCCCCGAGCTCTCTGAACTTGCACTTACGTTTCGTCATTATCCTCAGCGCTGGTGATTGATCATAACACCACGATCATGTTCCACCGAGGCGTCGTGATGACAAAGTGTGCGCGAACGAGTTTTGCTTTCGACAAAGGCTCTGACTCTGACTTTGACTATGGGAATAGCGTGTTAACGAACACGTTAGAGGGTTTCATGGGCTAGATCGTGGAAAGGTGTGAACCGGAAGGGGCCTACGTAGAAGTTGAAAGCCCTTCCGGTGTTTGGCCACCGGTGTTTCCATTCAGGGTTCATTGTAACGAAAATCGGGAGTAAACGGCGTCCCAGAAGCATGGCCGGTGGGACAGTGGGGCTACTACCGTAAACGCGGGACGCTCCGCCTCAATCGGGACGCCTGGTCACTTTACCCTGGACCATACTAGAATTTGTCGTAGCACCACCGTCTCCCTGATTGGCTTGATCATTCGGGTCCCATAGAATACAATTGCATGTCAGAAGAGTGCCAGTTATAGGACGATTCATTCACAACCAGAAAGGCTACTTCACATGTGAGAGTGTGGGTTCATGTCCGCATTTCTTCTTGCTTTTCCTAGGTCGCATCTCTAGTGCTGTGTATGCTCGCCGCAGTTGCGATGGGCGGCCATTTGGGAGGCTATGGCGGAGGCTTTGGCGGAGGGTACGGCGGAGGACATGGTCATATCGTTTCTGGACCTTCGTACCTAGTCAGTACGACGCACCACGTGCACAAAATAGACCACGGTGGACACTTCCTAGGTGGAGGTCATGGTGGTGGTTATGGAGGCGGACACGGATGGTGGTGAGGTAAGAACTGCTTTCATTGTTCACCACCAGGCGTCATCCATACATAATCCAAGACAAGTCCTACACTCTCAAAAGTGAACTTCACCGCATAGTACGCTCCTAGCCAACCACCATCTCGAATGATATCGTTATCTACCCTGATTTTTTTTTTAAACGGGGGGCGTACGCCTTTTTTGTGACACGATATCATTCGATATGATGATTGGCTAGGAGCGTGCTATGCGGTACGGAGGTATGAGCTTCACGTGAAGCTCATTTTTAAGAGTGTAGCTTTCCACCGTCATGCATGTATAGCTGTCGTTGTAATTCACGATGCAAAATAGTACATGTCTGGTGATTTACTTCGGTTTGTCACTCATAGCAAAACGTGTGTTATGTTCCAGATCATGTCGAAAAAGTATAAATAATGGAGCATAAAACACATATATTCAACAAAGTGAAACCATACGTCGTATTGTTTAATCTGATGCACATGCTAATGACTGCTAGATAGATGTAAAAATGGTTCAGTCTTTCTTCGTCGTCGGGCTCACATTGATGGTATATTTCGTTTCTTTATTTTACATACCAATGTATGGTGTAATGTCCGGTAGAATAGTTCAGACGCACAACATGTGCATTTGGTTCACGTAGCCAGTATAGTGCCTGCATAATAGCGTGGCGTAATTCAGATTTCAGATTCATTTGACAAAACAATATTGTACAAGAGGGTTACACTTTAGAGGTCCCGTACTTAATAGCAATGTCGGCTGAACAGTGCAAAAACGGCACACTAATTGATTTGTCCAATAGATCTTTACATGCTTGCGCCGGGGGCGTTTATTGCACTGGTTCGTGTGAGATTGAAAAGAAGAATGTTAGAAGTGATCACTTTTCAAGGTAAAGCACACTGTGAGTCTCGTATTATGGAATTGGATTTCTCTAGTGCAATCAGGACATATGCTTCGGGTGTCGTGGTGGTGGTAAAGGTTTCGCAGTTTGCCTCACACGATTTGACAACGTTGAGCATGCGCTGTACTTCGTTCACGTCATATGAAACCGGAATCGTCTCTACCACTACCACGTCATACGACACTACTGTGGCTACGTGGGACAAATAGCGGTGACGTTCGGCGCGCTTATGCAGATGCTGCAGGCTACATACACGAGAATGATTTTGCAATTATGCGGGCATGTGGACCACATACCTTATAGGCTGCATGTATGGCTGTGCCTTCTTGGGCTCTAGCCCCATCCCACTGCTGTGTCGCAAGGCGCGGTAGTCTACTGCCTTGATAATTACCATGGCCTGCGATTTAGCTAAGCTGTTTCATCTACCGGTGGTTTTCAACGGAATTTTTTGTACTTTCCGTTTGTCTGCTTTTCTATTTTCCCGCAAACGTATGATCGTAGCTAACCTCAAAAAAGAGATACCTACACCCAAGATTATACACTGTGTCAGGTGTATCACGAGGTTATGCATGTAGGCAGGAACCACCCTTCGCTCAAACGATAGATCGGTAAATCGGAAACTATAAACTTGAAGAGCAGACCCCCATCGTACAAGCCAAGCAAGAAGGGAATGACTGACAACAGAAATGCTCAAGAACTGTAACCGAAACTGATGTCAAATTAACAAAACTTCGTTCGCACGGTAACTCCTCGTAACTCTTGAAGAGATCCCTGAGGCCGTAGAGGGGCTTCCCAATTACGAGGTCTTTGTTAACAAAACCCACGAACTGAGTAAAATAACATCCACCGAAAACCATTGATGAACCAAAGATTGTCCCCTATATAAGTACTCTGTTACTCAACTGAAAGGTTGTTATATAATCTACTGGAAATATTTGCTGCCTTAAAATGATTCTATGTACACTGTAGATAAAGGCCACACAAACACATTTTATCTGCAGACGACCCTTCATCGTGCTAAGAAGTCCAAACATTAGCTATTTTTCGGGCTTAGTATTTCAACGAAAATAAATACGTTCATGAAAAGTAGCATTGGATTCTGTTCTGTGACATCTCAGTGTGTGTACTTGTTTTCTGTCGGAATCACCACAACCACTAATCATCATCGTCAGCATCATCATCGCCATAATTCCAGGGGCTTTCCACCAAAGTAACTGGTGCAAGTGATGTGGAGTTGCGGGCCTCACATTAGTGAAGCTAAAATCTCCATTTCATTTTTTTATTAAAACCAAACCAAACCAACCAAACCAGCATTCTATTTCGATATTGACTTCGTACTATAAAAACAATAATTGGCAGTAGATTTACAATACTAGTGTAGAATTACTATACTACTAGATTTACTATCTGTAGATTTACTCTGGATGTGCATTCATTCGGTCAGTCGTCTTATTCCTTGATCTGCGAACCACATGAGTGATGAACTGGGCTGAATCAGTCACGAAGCACCCAGTGAGGTTTCTTTTTCTCATTTTATCTTGTTCATGCGCTGCTTTTCGCCCTTTTCTTTTCCAATGGAATATCGAGTCGACTTTGGGTTTGTCTGAGTCTTCCAATTCCTTTTTGTTTTTCCTTCCGAGTAAACATATATCTCCCACCTCCCACCAGACGAATAAGTACTCACATCCCGACCACCGAGTCTCCAGCCAATTGCGTATTTCGTCTCAGTAATCCCGATGGCTAAACAACAGAAATTTCTTTTTCAGATGGAGGGCTACGCATGCGGAAAGCAAAGATTTGCAAGAAAGTGAACGCAACCTCCAGCGGATCCTGCACTCTCGTGCAGCGAATCAACCAAGAAGGAAAGCGTTCCCTATCGATTGTTACTCTTCGTGAATTGGGGCAGTGGCACGCTATATTCTTTAGTCACAAGTCAAATAAAAGCACTATGAACCCTCAGCCAGTCTAGCAGTTTTTTGCATGCTTAATCTGGTACGCAGCGTATATTCATGATCGAGGAAGCCTGAGCTTGGGCACATAAAAGCCACGGAATTATGGATATGATCCACCAGCTTGCCTGCATTTATGCCATTCTATCAGCATATATTCGTTCATTTCCAACAGTCCTGTCCTCAGACAGACCACTGCAAGAAACGCTGCAGGTACAGCGCTCCAGCATGCATTGCAACACAAGCGAGGGATCACCAAGTATTGCTTTTTTATTTTTTAGCTCTGTAATCATCACATACCTCGAGTGGACGAAAATTTCCTGGTTTCGTTTCTTGTTCTTTATCTTGACCAGTCTGGGTTACTATTTCTGCCCGCCGTTCTCGTTCAAGGTAGCAGCAATAGCAATGCATGCTGTCTCACGAGAAACAGGCTGAAGAATAGGTTAGCTTTGATAAGAAAAAGACAAAAATGGAGACGTTAGTCAAAAAGAGGGCTAAACGCCATGACCGTACCGAGAGATGGGAAAGGAGCCCCCCCCCCCCCCCCCCCCTGAAGCTTCAAGGTCACTTGTGAATATTGTCACTTTATTCATAGGACGTCATGATTTTTCTCAGATGTCATAATGATATGAATCTTTGAACACTCGCACAGTCCGTGGTGCCAGTCACAAGTGAGCGGGATGTATGCTTTGTCCCCCCCCCCCCCGGAAGCACTTTGGCCCCTTTGGAAAAATCCTGGGACCGCCCATGGTAAACGCTGCTGTATTCACGCCTTTGCACTGGCGGTATAGGCTTATTGAGAAATCCGCTTGCGAATCCGCTGTTAAAAACACCCAGAGACAAATAATTGATTGGATACGTACATTAGGGAGTTTTAGATAATCGTAAGCGCCCTCCGATTCCGACTCAGTGTCGCTGTCAGCCAATCAGATATCAGCGACGTGACGTCAGTCACTCCAACGGAATCAGGAGGCTGGCTTATCACGATTTCGGAAACGTTATCATGAACCTTTTACGTTCTCCTAAAACTGGCTATTTAATATTTAAAAGAGTAAACAAAAGAAGCAGATGAACTGCTTCTTTTGTTTGCTCTTTTATATAGTAATTATTGATTGATCGGAATTATTGGAATCGGAATTATCGGAATCGGAATTATTGATTCCGACTCAGTGTCGCTGTCAGCCAATCAGATATCATCAACGTGATGTCAGCCACTCCAAAAGAATCAGGCGATTGGCATATCATGTTTTCGGAAACGTTATCGTGAAACTTCTACGTTTTCCTGAACCTCCCTATTATTGCGTACATACATCCGATACGTCTACGCACAGTCGCTATCCAAATTGAAGTAACCCGTATAATACCACGGCACGACATTTTACAGTCCTTCTTCAAGGAATGGCGCGGTTTGGAAGCACCGAGTAGCCAGCCATATCTACATGCAGGTTGCAGAAAGGATGGTCAGCGAAGAAGCTGTTGAGGCCACTGAAGCACAAAAGGGGCGAACACAGCAAGCCTAACCAGTATTCCGAAAGTTCGAAGCCATCGCGATATTTTGGAAGATGACAGAAAACTGTATCACAAATGCACGTTCTTCGTCGCATTTCGTTGTTTATCGTATTTACCCGCAGCGCAGTTTTGTTTTTAGAGTGCATGTACAGCTCGCGCCAAAGTTAACTTGAACACCGCTCCAGCCTACGAAGCGGGAAGAGACCTATACCCTATACCAGCGTCTAGCAGAAAACAGCGCCTTCATAAGGATGGTCACCCCTCTAACAGGAATGAGATCACCCGAACAGACTCCGCCGTTATTTCTTCTAAGCACCACCAGGGTCCGCAGGCCGCAATGACGTTCAAGTTAACTCCGATGCCTGCTGTACGAGCCATTTGGGTACGTCCTGTATACTTTCTAACGCCACTGTCAACTCACACAACGTTGCGCAACGGAGCACACTGATAACACCACGACGTGCCTAAGGTACGAATGTGTGCTGCAGGAAAGCTGCGCGCGAGTTGCGTGTGATGCTGAAGGGCAGAGTTACACATCTTTCCTGACATCATGACTTCCTCCGCCTTGACCTCCGTACTGCCAAGTAACGACCAACTGAAATTTCCTCACGCGGGACCTCCATCACAACAGTGCGCAGAAGTCGTTAAGGCACTTGCGTGATTTTGTAACTCGTTTCATTCATACGAACCTTCTGTACGGGCCGGCATGCATCGTTAGGTTCTTGTGCCGTATAGGTAGGGTATTGCCCCTGGCGATGAAGCACCTCAATCATCATCATAAAATAAAGTTGTTCTTGTTGTTTGTGCCGTATACAAAAGTACAGCTTTTTCTCGAACTTTTGGTGTCGGTCACACACTCTTAGATATGAACTTCACCACATAACACACCCGTAGCCAACCATTATCTCGAATGATATCGTTATCAGCACTGATTTGTTGAAAACGGGAGGCATACGCCTTTTTTGTGACACTTATGCTATACATAATTGTCACAAAAAAGGCGTACGCCTCCCGTTTTCAACAAATCAGGGCAGATGATGATATCATTCGAGATGATGGTTGGCTATGAGCGTGCTATACGGCCAAGTACATTTTTAAGAGTGCAGAAGTGGCTCGGACTGACTGAAATACTGCACCTAGCTCTTCGTACCTGAGCCAACTTTTGGTGTCCAAAGTTAAGAAATTTCCTTCTCTCTGTTTCTCTTCTTTTTTAAAATAGAATCTGTCCACCCGTTTTACTGCATATGGTCGACTTTGCCTCATGGCGAACTGCACTCGCTCACAGCGCACTGTAACTTTATCTTACAGTTCAAATTTATTGTCTAACAGAAGAGTACAACAAACAGCGACATGGTCGTCCCCACAGCTATGTTGGTTTTGTCCTTCAGCACCGGCGAGATGGTTCCACTGAGTAATAATAAAGAAATAAAAGTGCAGTTTAGTTCCGCTGACAAAATAACACGGTTCAACTTGATAAACAAGTTGCAGGGTGAATACAAGTTCGGTTGACATAGACAAAATCTGGAAAACATATCTGTTCATGCTCTAAGACGTCTGTTGGTTTTGCCGTGTTATTGTACACTCTAAAAAATGAACTTCACCTCATAGCACGCTCCTAGCCAACCATAATCTCGAATGATATCGTTATCTCACCTGATTTGTTGAAAACGGGAGGCGTACGCCTTTTCTGTGACAATTATGACCAGCATAAGTGTCACAAAAAAGGCGTACGCCTCCCGTTTTCATCAAATCAGGGCAGATAACGATATCATTCGAGATGATGGTTGGCTAAGAGCGTGCTATGCGGTGAAGTTCATTTTTAAGAGTGTACCGACACTTGCCTCAAAGCCGTCGCAGGCAAACCCAGGGAAACCACCCAGACAGCATGGTCGCCTGCCGGGATTGAAAACCGGTTCACTTCCCACATTTTGCGCGGAAGGCAGAGGCTCAACTGACCACGGAAGCTGGCCACGTTGTCCTAGTTACGATAAAAAAGAAAAGAAAAGAATAGTAATAATAATAATGTAACCTAATTAGTTTTTATTCGATCTGTCCAGGAATGGAGCATAGGGGTAATGTACACTCTTAAAAATGAACTTCACCGCCTAGCACGCTCGATAGCCAACCATCATCTTGAATGATATCGTTATCTGCCCTGATTTGTTGAATGCGGGAGGCGTACGCCATTTTTGTGACAATTATGAACTGCATAAGTGTCACAGAAAAGGCGTACGCCTCCCATTTTCAACAAATCAGGGCAGATAACGATATCATTTGAGATTATGGTCGGCTAGGAGCGTGCTATGCGGTGAAGTTCATTTTTAAGCGTATGTACGTTCATTATGTGCACTTCGACACAAAACGTACTTGGCATCAACACTGGGTGCATTGCTTACAATACGTAACGGAGTACCGCATATGTGATAATACAGAAGAAATTGCACATACAGAGCCGATTGTGCGTTCAAGTCCGCTCATGGTGTAAACGTCACAGCCTACGTCATCAAAATGTGCGTCTCCTCTGGTCCGCGGGTGACCGAAATCCCACAGTGAACCATTCGCCCCTACACCCAGGCGGGGGACTTGAGGACGGAGCAACGTCTTTTGAGTGTTTTATTTTTCTGCTTCTTTCCACAGGCTGTTTTACAGCTCTGGTCGCCCAAGCAGATGATTCCAAGAACCGCGTAATAAAAAAGAAAAGAGGAATCGTGTACGGGTCTTCACAAAGCAAGAAAAAATGGGAAAAACGAGGGTTTTGCTACGCGCAAGCGCATCTCTAAGTACGATACCCATATAGCACTGCGTGGAAATGTGACCTTACTGCACGACACAACAACAACAACAAATAAGTTAATCATAATGAATGGGGAAATTCGCCACGTAAGGTGCGGTGACTATTATGATTACGACAGGCTTTGCACATGCATATGTCGCTTCGTCCACCCCATGTCATCATCACTTCTCCTTCATTTATTATCGTTGCTGTTGTCCTGTGGCAGCTTTTAGTACGAGAACTGACAGTTGTCTGTTTCCTCCGCTGAAAACTCAGCGCAGTTTCATTTCTCTCTTTTCAACGAAGTGGACGTTTTATGGAAGGTGTCGACCGCGCGAAATATGTGTTGTCGTCCACGATAGCAGTTTCTTTTTTATTTCACTGGGGCAATGGTTTCCAGCATTGTGGAATTTTTTACATGAAATGTACCCCAAGTGCAAAATGTCCATTTTACTGCTCAACCACAGTGCAGAAAAGTGAGAAAACTCGTCCCCGCAGCCTGATAAGTGTTGTTGGAGACGGACTTATCCGCTCCCATCCCTCGTCCAGTGTGAATGCTCGGCGGGGACGGGGATTCCTCGCTCCACGTGAAGTCACCGCGCCAAAGCGGACTTATCCCGGGGATGCGTCCTTCGTGTGAACCCGCCCTAACGCCAAACGGAAGTAACAGTTCACTTCAAACATCACAAAGATGATTAGTAATTCACGTGCCCTACTCGCAGGGGCTCCATAACATTGAACCACTTAGGAATCGACCCATCGACCCCCCCCCCCCCCCATAATATGAAAACTAAAAAAGTGAGCAATGAAAAAAGTGGGCCATGATCCCACTGGCGGCTCCTTTGCGTCCTACATAGGCGATGTCGATCTGTGAAATTGAGACCAATGTCGTATACGCTTCATGCCCTATTATCGTGATACAAAGTGCGCAATTAGCGTGGCTATAGCGTGAGTATATTTACCACTGAAGAACCTGTATATGGGACGTCGTAACACTTGCGCAACATCTTGCATTACATTTCGTTTGTTCATACAGTTGATACTCTACATTCCGTGAATACCCGGGTGCTTCGACGCCAACTTGAGCTCCTTGACCACAGACCATTCAGCTTGTCCAAAGCCCTTGGCCCATGGAGCTCCCCTGCGCATCAGTGCCGGGCTCTTCGCTCCCTTTTTGCTTTCGTGCAAGCTACTGGCCTCCTCGAAGAACTCTAAACAGACCTCCTACCTGTGTTCGCTTCGCGTTCACCATTAATTCATCCTCTCATATTAACCTCTTTGAAGTGGGTAGGGTCCTGTGGCTACCACGGGGAAACATCCCATATCATCATCACTTTTCCATCATGTATTGTTGTTGTTCTTATTGTTCCGTGAATGTATTTCTCATTGATAAGCTATGAGATTTTATGTATGCAGAATATGCAGAACAGTAGAGGGACCAGCGAACCCTCAACCTTATGGCTGCTAATGCCGCTTATGGGGTTAGACTAAGGGCGATTACCTGAAAGTCGCCTTCACCTCTGGGATTATTAAATAATTATACGGGTAATGTAACAATAAGAGGGTGAACGGATGAACCTCAGGATCATAACCGAGGGAAGTAAGTCGTAGTTCGGAAACGTGCGCAGGAAACGTGGAAAGGTGGCAGCGTCACACATGAAGATTGCGGCTGGCAAGCAAGTCTATTTTCTTTAGGCGCGTCGTGAAGATAGCGCCGAGGCCATTGGCCATGAAGTTGACTGCCCCTGTTGTGTCAGATTCATTATCAACCTCCTATCAACCGACATTCGTAACGTTCTTCTGTACCAACCAATTAAATTATCTCTCGTGCCCATTTCTTTAGAAGTCATTGATTGATTGATTTGTAAAAGAAAAAAATAGAGATGTTAGTCCCGAGCCACTCGGGACCGGCTACTCCAGGACGCGTTATTCAGAAAAGAAAGGGAATCTACACAAATCTATACACTTTGAAACGGAATGGATGAAAACATCACCGCAAAACTTGGCACTTGGCTCTTTGTTTTTTGTGCATTGAGATTTCGCACGTGGACTCTCCTACACTGTTGCTGGCATTTGGCACTTTGCACTTGGCTCTTTAGAAGTCATTATAATTTCATACTCTATTATTTGCGTGTGTGTGCGTGTGTGTGTGTGTGTGTAATTTTTCAACTGCAATCAACGTTTGTTTTTACACCTGTAGTGAAAACGTTGTCGATGACGATGATAATAAAGAACAATATGGAGATGCAGGTCCCACTTAACGTGAGATCAGTTACTCCAGAGCAATCATGTAAAAGTACATGCCTGAAAAGGTGTTAGAATGCTGACTTTTCTTCTATGACCGGAAGGAACGATGTACGCTGTGTGAAATTGCATATGACTCTTATATTGAGATAACTAACCGTAAACATTTTTTCATGGCTAGAGCAATTCTACATATAGGGCAGATCGCCAAGGGTGAAGCTACCCGACGAAGCTAGCATGAGCCGTGCTAATCTCCGTCGGAAAACTCTGACTGTAAACAAACGGGTACGTGAGTATTTTAGTTTTCCTTTTAATTCCGTGTTAGCGCCGCGAAGCAACCGCGGCTATGTGCGGTGTACAGACGTGGACAGACGGAGAGAGGACAGCAGGAAGGAATGGGGGACAGCGGGGAGAATTTTGGTGTTCGGAACCGATTGTGTCGCGATGTGGTATAAAGTATGTCAGCAACACAACGAAGATAAACACGCATTTCATCCTAACCGCTTAATTTGAAATATCGGTGTTCTCTATCTGGTCAATCACAATCTAATACACGAAAAATATTTCATTCATTGTGTTATCCTCTTTTTTTTTTTTTGCTTACAAACAAACAAACAAACCATTGCCTTCTGCCATCACTCGATGTCGTGAAAAATGCCTGTTTGGCACAGTTCTTGCCCTCGTGGGAGCCTGCTGTCTATGCACCCTTTAAAAAAAAACATTGATGGCAGTTTCGCGTGGCATTCGTAAGCACATGCGTTAACGGCACACCTTGACCAATAAGTGTTGCATGTGCTCGACACACACAAGTTGCAGAGTTCTACCCATGTAGAAACGGAAATGGTGCAGACTTCATTGCGCCTTGTATAGTATGTGGTAGTTGGGTACAATTCACTTACATCCCAGAAGGGGCTCGAATTCTAACTTCGGTGAACAAATCATTGACCAGGAGGCCAAAACAGTCGTGTGAGAAGGAAATGAACCGAACGAAACGTTCAAGCGCGAAAGCTTACAGGTCATCTTATCCGCTGCTTCACAAATCTTCACCAACATCGCAGGTTCTTCCTTTACTGCAAATTCAATGCATTCAGAACTGCAGAAAGGCTGTTATTTGACACGCACTGCATTAAGAAATACGCACAGAAACCCAACGAAGCGAAGAAATAGCACAGGCCGCTTCCACAACTTTCACCTCTCTCAACAACTTCGTGGCATTGAACTGCTATCAACAACAGAAAAACGGGAGCGATACAGGCCCAAGATAGATACGCCAAAACTCGAGGAAAGCAGCTCAAATGGAACGTCCTTCCAGCACTGAATGACACCACGTGCACCACGACGTTCCCAGGAGAATCGGAGCTATAATTACACCTGACTAGACACAGACACATGAGAGCCGGTTTCAAGGTTACTACAAGAGGCTCCACGTAACAGGAGCATCATCAAGGAAGCATCGTTAAGGCGCCTGGCCTTATTTCACAGGAGAAAAAAAAAGTCAAAGAAGTCCGCTCGAAAGTGGAGCATTTCTGGTGTGCGCAGTCGTAGAGGGTAATTTGTTTACAATAGAGTAAGGATGCACGTGTGCCTTCTTTGTATTTCGTTTTTGATGAGATATGTTTGGCTGCAAAGGGAGGGCGTGACAAAAGCCTCGGTTGGATGACAGTGAAGGTAGTGACCAGGAAAGGATATATAAGAAGATGTTCGGGGGTGCAACAGATTCACTTCTTCTCCAGGCATCCTACCAGCACGGCACAGAATGAGGGTTTGGGTGAGTCTTGAAGAATAGAACATGTTGGGACGCTTGTAGGATTGTGGCAGAATTATAAGTCATGGCACAATCCTTCAGCTGGGACCACAGATTAGGTGGCTGCCTGACGCAACAGTAGTGCACAATTAAGGCATTTATACTGAGTCATGTACAAACCGTTGATGAAAACAACAGGAGAGTAAAGCAGTATTGAGAAAGGCAACAATTTGCTGATTACTCATGCTCTTCTCGCCACAGCTACCGTTCAAAACAATGGCTGTAAACACCGTGGTGGGATGTATATAATACTGTTCTGTTGTCTGCCTGTTGCTTCAGAACGTAGATATCGCAATCGTTTGTTATTGCTTTTACGTCATCTGGGATCCGTAGGAAAAATGGTTTTTATTGATTTACTTAGAGCTATTTTGCACGGCGATGTGCTTGTATTCAGCAGAAATGTGTGTGTTTCTTAAAAAGAGCGTCGTAATTAGACCATGTATTGCTCGCGTGTAAAGTGGGGAAGTGACACTCACACAGCGATGTCGGTAGTGGTGGTGGCACGAGGTCCATTTTGATTGATTGATTGATTTAAAAAAAAAAAAGAAAAAAAAATTTTGTCTTGTAGATATCTTTGCTTATTTCCAAGAGTGTTTCTAAAAGTATAATCTACAGCTCACCTGGTCATTGGCGAACCAACTATGATTGGTGGACTGACTTTGCAATGAAAACGTTCATGCTATCAGGCGCTCGGTGGCGATCATGCACGTGTCTCAACAACACTCGTATATTAACGTTATGTTATATTGACGCGTTCAGTTTCTCCCTGTTTGCCCTCACAATTCAATTAAACTCAATTTCCTTTCAGTTTGTCGCATGTGCGATTGCTATGGCAGCGACAAGACTGTCCTATGCTGAGGAGTACGGTGGAAATTACGGAGAGGAATTTTTCATCGACCCTAAAGGCTACAACACAATGTCCCGCGACCTGATCGCGAGTTCAAGCCACAGCATTGGTGTAGCTGGCTATGACAGAGGCTTTAGAGCAGGTTTTGGTGAAGGACTCGGAGGCAGATTCGAAGGAGGCCCCGGCTACCCTGCCGGTTTGAGTGGTGTTTACCCCGTCGACATCGATGGTGGCCATGGAGGTAGGTATGCAAGCGACCATGGAAGTAGCCATGGAGTCGGCTACGGAGGAAATTTTGAAGGCGGCTATAGAGGAGGATACGGTAGTGGCTATGAGGAAGGTTCTCCAGCGACCTACAGGGGTGAATTCGGAGGCTTCGCGGCTAGCAGTGACAACGGTGATGTTGGAGTGGTGAGAGAAGTTCACGGTCCCACCTACTTGGTAAGCACAGGAACCACTGAGCCCCACTACAGAAGGTACAAGAAGGGATATAAGAAACGTGGTGGAAAGCGACCCAAGGTGATCATTCTGAAAGACAGAAGACACGAATAAGGCACTGAGTACCCAGCACTCAGGAAATCGGTAAGCTACGGTTTTAGGAGCCACTGCATCAAAACAAGTGATATGTCGAATTTAATATTTCATTTTTCGTGGCAAATTCCAGATAGGATTTTAAACGGGTTATAATAATCTCTCTCGACTTTGTAGGGACTGATTTGACATCTTGTGCTGTTGTCTTGCGTACTTTCCGGCGTTTCAAGAAGTCATGTAAACTTCTTCGAACAATGGTGCACATAAAATTCCGTCAGGAGGTTACTGGTAGTCGACGTCATTTAAAGGTGACGTAAGCTAGGTAGTCTGAGACAATGCAACTTGGAGGGTGAATCAGTGCAGCGGTGCTTGAGGTAAAGAAGGCATGGCTGTGTCCAAGCATGTACACGTAAACGGGGACAAAGAATGAGCCGTACTCGCTACGTCTCGCGTTCTAAGACGGGTGGACTTGTATTGAATTGCTTGATTGTGTGTCTCAAAACAATAACATTACTGGTGGTAAACTACGTTTCCGAAAAACCGTGTCTCACGACAAGAAAATCTCTGACGAAGGAAATGACGCGCGACGAAAGGCTTGTGCTCAGTGAGATCTGTAATAATACTGCTTTGCCATGAATATTCCCTACACCCGAGTTTCTATGGCCAACTCATGTTGTCAGTCAAGGAGTACTATCGCAGCAACTGCATAATGCAATGTATAGAAGAGTGATGCCTTGTGCTGAACGAACGTGGGAAGACTTGGGATCCCCCCGTTCAACTACACCCGCATTCAATCTAACAAGAATGATCGTCAATCCTAAGGGAGTTACTCTGTCGGAGCAATTATACTACAACGTCTCCAGGTGCCGCCCCTAGGGCTCCTATAGTTTCTGCATCGGCGCAGTACTTGTGGCGGCGTAGAGTGATGGGGCTCTGGCAATAGAAACAAGCGTAGGGCGGTTGGTAGACGTGCCGTTCTTAGGTTGAACACGAATAATACGACACGGTTCGAAGAGGTAGGTAAGGCAATAGCCGCTGGAACCCATTGACTCATGGAATGATCGCGTTGTTACTAATGCCTGCATTGCCACCCTGACGTCGCCCTTGAGGGGCGGTGGGTTAGTGTCGTCATAGTCGATGAGTAAAGCGAAATGTGACATGCTGTTCTGTAACTGACATGTCCCGAATTGACTTTTCTTTCTTTTCTTTTTCAGCAATATCGAGGAAGTATTTGTCAAGGTACATCATGTATTACCCAATACACCTGTATGAGAATGGAAAAGCTCCACTTGAAGACTGGAGATTACTTTGCTCCCCGAGTGAAGATGTATAGGATGGTCCAGTTTATTTTCGCCTTCATATCTTTTGTACATAACATAACCTTCTAATTTATTAAACGAAGCACACGGCATATTGCAATGCCACCTTCGACGTGCTGTCTATTTTCGTGATTCTTGGGAGGCAAGGCCGTCTTCGGGAAACTACTTAGCTGCGGACAATATGGCAGCGTGAATTCCGATTAGCAGTTGCATAAGATAATCATTCAAAAAAATTAAGATTTTGATAATAAGAAGAGTATTGAGCAAAAGGAATGGTAAGTTTATGAAACTAGATGCGATAAAAACGTTTCAAAAAATTCTACTTCCTATGCTTCCATTTGCCCAAGTGCTGAGTCTTAAAATAGTCTTGCCCAGCCAATACACCAGAGTTTCTTAATATTTGCCAAATACTATATATGCTAGCTTTTAGAAATAGTGCGACAGAGAAATACAGAGTAGCTACCTATAAACGTTTACCCATGCCAGCGCGCTGTACTCACCAATTACTGAATGCAGGCGGAAAATTCCTGTGTCCGCGTGGAACTCTATCCGGTACTTTTCATCGCGGTAAATTTCAAACCGATTTAACATCGCAGTACAAAGTTATACAACCAAAAACCTCCAAATCCTTGTGGAAAAACAATTAAGATGGAAGCCTTGTGGGTAACCTGTTATAGGTAGCTACCCCGTATAATACGCAAACAAAAAAACTCACCAGCGTCTGGCTCCTGTTGAACATTTTAGGACCCTGAGGTATTTTAAACGCTCTTTGAAACTGGCACCAACATTTTAAAAGCACCGTCATTAGTAAAATTATCGTATTACCCATGCTAATATCGAATAATTCCCCAAAACACACACAGACACATGAATGGCAAGAGGTTGGTCTTTTTTATCCCTGGCAAAACAGCCCCTTCTCACTTTCTTAAACGCTGCTTTTGTCCCGATAGCTCGCGCCTTGGCAGTATAACGTTGGACATTTGTTGCAATAGTATCAATTTTTGTGCGACAGCACACCGTTAACAAACAATAACAATAAAAATGATTAGTGACTTTACTTTCGCAGTCGTATGCAGATGTATATGTCGCACGTCGGCGCGAAACGAAGCGACGATAAGTCGTGTCTCTAAGTGCTTGGCAAGTGGTAAGTGTTTGGTGAAGCAAAACCACATCTTCATGAGGTATCGCTACAACAATAACAGCAATTAAATTGTGCATGACGATGTCATGGTATGTCCTTTGGCTTAGGCTGCAGGACACTGCCACAGTGCATGTGATGTGATGGTTAATATGATTTGATAAGCTAGCATGCGACACACAGGCGAAGGTATAGCGGAGCAACGAGATAGAGTTCGTCCAGGATGCCTGAGGCTATAAGACAAGTCATAAGCAGGGTTCTGGGTTCTCTGATGCTGTGTGCCAGACATGTGGTTTAAAAGACGATAGTCTCGGCACCCACGCCAATGGTGCATTCCACATGGAGAGGCCCACATTCGGGGCGCCCATAACATCGGGTCAGAGTGCACCTCCGCTGTCGGGATGGACTCTCACCTCGCTTGGCAGTCGGTTTCCTTCGAGCATCGGAGCCACTCGCTCGTACTCGACATGTAGCCTTATTGATCAGTATTAAATGTGTTTTGTTGCTATAGCCCACTCTGATACACCTCAACTGGCGACGAGGATGGGATACTGGTGACGCAGCGGCAGTACGCGACCACACGTCAGTCACCGCACGTCTGAAAACATCTCATCCGACGAGACTGCGTTTCCCTTTGTTCTCCGGAGCGAGGAAGCAAGATGGCTACTTTCGCAACCGCCCCAGCCTTCGACGCAGACGTGGAACCATGGAGTCACTACGTTGAAAGGTTAGAACAGTACTTCGTCGGAAACAAGATTACAGACGGGAATCAGCGCACCGGTATTTTTCTCTCGGTTGTGGGACCGAAAACCTACGGGCTACTTCGGAGTCTCCTGGCCCCGGCCAAGCCGAGCACAAAGACCTTCGTGGAACTAGTAGCAACACTCAGCAGTCACTTCGCCCCGAAGCCGTCTGAAATTGTGGAACGTTTCCGTTTCAACTCTCGTGTCCAGCACGAGAACGAAACTGTATCTACATTTATCGCTGAATTGAGAAAACTATCTGAGTTCTGCGAATTCGGAACCACTCTGGATACGATGATACGGGACAGGCTGGTATGTGGCGTCAGGGACATTGGCATACAAAAGCGATTGCTTGCTGAGCGGGAGTTGACCCTGGAGAAAGCTACTACACTTGCGTGCGCCGTAGAAATGGCAACCAAGAATGCCATGGAACTGAGTCAGCCTCCAGACAACTCAGTGAACCGGATCATCAACCGAAAGGATCGACAACGTCCGGTTGGTCAAGAGCCTAAAGGAACCCCACCAAGACAGGCAAGTCCGTAATTTAAGTGCATACGTTGCGGAAGAAGCGATCACGGAGCACCAGCATGCCCATTTAAGACTACTGAGTGCCACCGCTGTAAAAAGAAGGGACACCTTGCAAAGATGTGCTTGTCAGACTCACAACAACCAAGACCACGAGCACATGGTCGGACGAATGCTATTTCAACAGAAGGGGCGACCTCAGAGGCAAGCCTTAACCTGCATGGAATCCATAGTGTCGACACCCAGGCAACCCCGCGTCCGTGGATAATCACCACTCGTTGGATGGGCATCCCGGTCGACATGGAAGTTGACACAGGTTCGTCTGTTACGTTGATACCTGCTAGCACGTACAGGAAACATCAAGCCTCCTGGCCAACGTTATTGCCATGCCAACGCAAGTTATCATGCTACATGGGTCAGCTACCAGTGCTAGGCGTTCAGAAAATGGAAGTCACTTACGGACACCGGACAGCAACAGCTTCGCTTTACGTCGTTGACCGTGAGGGCCCAAGCCTATGTGGTCGTGATGTAATTGCAGCGCTGGATCTGCTTACCGTCAACGTGAATGCTGTTAACAGCGAAGGCAAGGTGACCAATCTGAAGCAGGAATTCAAATCCTTGTTTGAGCCAGGCATCGGTGTCATGGTAGGTCCACCTGCTCATCTACATTTGAAGCAAGGCATAACGCCCAAGTTCCGCAAAGCAAGATCTCTTCCGTACGTAATACGCGACAAAGTGTCTCCGGAACTTGATCGGCTGTGTGAAGCGGGAGTGCTCACACCGGTGACCCATTCCGAATGGGCGACACCTATTGTGCCCGTCATGAAGAAAGATGGCACAGTAAGGATATGCGGCGATTTCAAGGTTACGCTGAACGAAGTCTGTGATGTGGAACAAACTGAGGAAGAACTCGCAAATTCAGAAGCGGTATGTTCTATCCAAATCCTAGAGGAGGGGCCACTGTCAGCAAAGCAGCTAGCCGACTTGACAGGTCAAGATGCTACCTTGTCAGCACTCAGGGATGCCATACAGCGGGGATGGCCACATCAGCTGCAAGACAAGGCATTGCAACCGTATTGGTCTCGAAGAGATGAGCTCTCGACGGACCACGGTCTGATTATGTGGGGAAGGAGGATAATCATCCCAGCAAAAGCACGCCATGCGATGCTACTGGAACTCCACTCTACCCACTCTGGAATGGCGACAATGAAAGCAGTAGCAAGATCACTATTCTGGTGGCCCGGAATAGATGGGGACATCGAAAACACGGCACGGCACGGCTTGGAATGTCAACAGGCACAGCCAATGCCACCAGCAAAGGAACCTCTGTCCTGGCCACCGACAACTATAAGATGGTCACGCGTGCATATTGATTATGCCGGGCCAATCAATGGAATGATGCTACTCATCGTAGTGGACAGCTTCTCACGTTGGATTGAAGCAATTGCGGTTAAGAATGCTTCGTCTGAGCAAACGGTGAAGGAACTTCGCAGTGTATTCGCACGTTTTGGAATTCCACACTGCGTAGTGTCAGACAACGGCACGCCATTCACAGGAAAACCATTCCAGGATTTTGTGAAAGCTAATGGGATACGACATATTCGTACAGCCCCATACCACCCGCAGTCAAACGGACTAGTAGAGAGGGCGGTACGCACGGTGAAGGATGCGTTGAAGAAAATGAAGACTGGGGATTTGCGCACAAATGTGGACCGCTGGTTGCATTCATACCGTCGATCACCAAACACTGTGTCCGGTAAATCGCCCTCGGAAATGCTACATGGGTACAACAAGATTGGACCTCATCAGCGTCCGAGAACTGCACAATGAGGCTATCTCAAAACCTGACCAGGCACGACCAAGCCCAGAAAAAGGTTCAAGTTCGGAAACAGGTGTGCTTCGGCCAGGGACGCACGTGTTCGCTCGAAATTACGGGCGAGGACAAAAATGGATTCCGGGAGTGGTGCAGAACCAAAAAGGATCCCGGATGGTTGTGGTGAAAACGGCGGTCGGAGACATGACGCGTCACGCCGACCAACTGCGCCGACGACCTGCGTCGCGGATCGCCACAGAAGATGACACCTGGATGTCTGACGGGGAAATTAACAACCCAAGCCTCCTCACTCCGGTTCGTCCACCTAGAAGATCAGGACGATGCAGGAGGTCACCACTACGCTACGGACAACCGGTGACATACTAAAAGGGGAGGAGTGCTGTGTGCCAGAAATGTGGTTTAAAAGACGATAGTCTCGGCACCCACGCCAATGGTGCATTCCACATGGAGAGGCCCACATTCGGGGCGCCCATAACATCGGGTCAGAGTGCACCTCCGCTGTCGGGATGGACTCTCACCTCGCTTGGCAGTCGGTTTCCTTCGAGCATCGGAGCCACTCGCTCGTACTCGACATGTAGCCTTATTGATCAGTATTAAATGTGTTACGTTGCTGTAACCCACTCGGATACACTTCATCTGATTTTATTATTGTTACAAGATTCCTATCCCTCAGTCTAGACCGAAGAAGTCGAAGTGTCCGTGCCCTTTTCCTCGGACCTCTTCCTCATTCTCGTAACACTGCCCCTCCCCCCCTCCTTCCTCTTGAGATTGAACAGGGTGTTCCGACAAGAGAGGTCTGGGGAATCCAAATGTCCACGACACGGGGCTATAGGCGGTCAACGTGGACGACACTAGGCCGGGAACGTCCAGAACGCGGTACACAACGTCGTTCAGACGCTTCGTTATATGACTAGGGTTTCGCGCTTTCGGTTTTTATATGTCGCCGGATTCAGCATACGTTTTTCGATGTTTATTGATTTCCACGAAATCGGCGTTTTTCGATGTTTCTTCTGGCGTGTACATGCTTTACCCGACAGTTATCGGCGAATAGAAATCACAACGTAATTTCCGCACAACGCTCATTCAACATGGCGCAAACGGTAAAACGTAAAAGTAAACGGATTGATTGATTGATTTGTAAAAGGAAAAATCGTGATGTTGGTCCCGAGCCACTCGGGACTGGTTACTGCAGGACTCGTTATTCAGAAAAGAAGAAAGAAAAGGGTAGCGCCGCGAAGCAACTGTGGCTATGAGCGGCGTACAGACGTGGACAGATGGAGAGAGAACAGCAGGAAGGAGTGGGGGACAGGGGAGTTAGTGTGCGTTCTGGGCCGACTTCAGGGGAACTGTGCCGACATTCGTCTGGAAAGTCTTCGGAAAATCCAGGGAAAACCTCAGACAGCACAGCCTGTGACAGGATTCGAACCCGTGTCACCTCCCAGTCTCGGCGTGGAAAGCGATCATCGTAACCACTATGCCACGGGAGCTGGTCCAAGGGCCTCTGTCAAGCGCCTGAAGCTGTCTCTCTGACGGCGACAATATCTGAAGAACTGCCAGCGCGGGCCCTCGTAGCGCAGAGACGAGATGGCATGCTCTCTGTTCTTCCGTCCATCCATTTGCGTCCGCCACCACTTGAAACTGTGCCAAATAGCTGCTCCAAGGATTCGTTGAACTTCAGGTTTTGCAGGTGCTGAGGGTTGACGTGTCACATATGATGGTTGATCGTTGTGTAAACGATCCGCCGTCGTACCAGACGAATGCTGACCAGCTTCAGACCGTCCCGGGGGCAGATGTAACAGTGCAGCGAATTCGGACCGCAACTCTTCCACGACGCTGCGAGTATTCGACTGCAGCAATGTTTCCATTTCCTCCCGGGTAATGAAGCTTGCGGCTTCATGTTCATAGTCCACTGGAGGAGCCGGTTGCCAGCGTCACGTGGGGGCATTGTTCACGCAACGGGAATCCCACTTCTGATACCAAATGTTACAAGGTTCCGATCCCTCAGTCTAGAACCGAAGAAGTCGAAGTGTCAATGCCCTTCTCTTCGGACGTCTTCCTCATTCTCGCAACATCATTATTGTTTTTTCATATTCCGAGAGTCTTTTTCGCAGTTTATTATTTTCCGAGAATTGGGAGTTTTTCATTGTTTATTTTTTTACAACTCAGTTAATGTCCGAAAAAGGGACTGCAGTGAACCGAACTACTCATAGAAAGGATGATAAATTGGCTTGCAAAAACGCTTAACCTTTACGTGGCGGAATTTGCAAACAACGACATCTATATCACGATCACTTGGCGACATGACATATACTCGAAAGGCAGCTTTCGTTGGCACCCCGTCTACTGACTGTGTTGCAACAACTTCAGCTGCATTTTCAAGGAGGAAACTTGTCGTCGATGTTCCCTTGTTCACTTTGGGGAAGAGAGGGAATTGAGACTCAGAGAAAAAAGGAAAGGACACACTCCTATACGCTGACGTTTTCCAAGTAGACCAGGGGAATGGCTTCATGTTGCGTAGAGTCACTAAATAGGGTACCCCGTTCAGTGACTCCCACGTCGAGAGGCTAAAGACTGCTGCAGAATTGGGAAGTGGGTGAAGAGATGACCCATCCTTGTCGCTGGCGCTGGTAGCCCGGGATTCGAAGTAAGCTGGACACAAGAGGAAACGAAACCCGTCAACGAGCTGTCGGCAATCAGAGGGTGTGTGTTCGAATCCCACTACTGGTGCTTTTCTTCAACTGCCCTCATTCAACCAGCTGTCAGACCACTTTTCTTCCACAACTCTCGGTTACTGAAATCCCAAAAGCGAAAATTTTCGGATAAATCCGAATTGCTTTGCATTTTTCCGGCTTATGCTTTTCGAATTTTTCGGATAAATCCGAAAACTCCGAACACTAGTTACAAGCGATCCAACGGGCCAGCGCTGGTGTGTGGGACTGCGCGAAGATTCAAGAATCTTGAATTCTTGAACTTGTGGGAAAATCCACATACTCCGAGAGTCCCTTGCCAAAACCGCCAAAGAGGACAGGCCAAACATTCATAAACATAATCCAACACAAGGCTTATTACCCTTCGCATAAATCCACAAAGTCCAAATCAGACGTCCCAAACGCGCATGATCAACTGCCTCAAACTGCGCTCTTCAGAGTGCGCTCTTACCACTGAGCTCTTCCCCGGGGGGGGGGGGGGGGGGGGGATATGTTTATTAAGAAAAAAATTATAATGGCGGCGCCTATTAGCGCCGACCAAGACATGCCTTATCCCTTTATGCCACCCCTTATTCCTTTATCCTATTATGCACTTGCATAATGGTGCAAAATGGGCTCCGCCTCCCGTTTTCAACAAATCAGGGGCGAGAACGTTGTCATTCGGGATGATGGTTGGCTAGGAGCGTGCTATGTGGTGAAACTCATTTTTATAAATGTAGGTCATGGACATGAGGCGAGATCATGCGTTTCTAGCGGGAGCAGCTACACATTTCATTGTCGATTGTGCACAGTTCGTGTATCCCGGAACACAGGAACGCAAACCAGACCTTCGTATAAATCGTTCGAATGTGTTCAAAATTAATCAGTGCGAAAAGTATGAAGTAGTGATAAGTGATGAGTTGTGTGTGTTATCACACAGCCAACTTCTACATGACGGTTATCTTGAAACATTCTAGTTATATTTCACTTTGCAGTTAGTTTAAACCAGCAATGAAGACTAATTTAACTCAAATATACAAATAGAACACGAAAACTGGTGTTCATGCTACGCGGGAGGAATGAGGTCGGCCACAGAAGAGTCACTGACTGCTACTGGCTACAATACAATGACTGCAGGTTTTCCCGCACATTTTAATTCATTGGTCCCTGAATTTAATCCAAGTGCTACCCAATTTAATCCAGTGGTGAACCAAATTAGACCACCAACCAATTTAATCCAAGCGCTACTCAATTTAATCCAATGGTGTACGACAGTGTATTCAGTCATGTCATGACTGCGCCTTTCATGATTTCGCCAATGTATCATGAGTTCATGCATGACTACTGATTCAACAACCCCTGGATTTTGCAGTGTCATGCCGTGTTTTATGACTGCCTTTTGTCATTATGACATTTCATGACTATTTTCATGACATGTGCCATGAATCGATTTCATGGGACTACCGCTGCTTCACACAGTGTCTTACAGTGGTCTGTGACTACCGAGGGTCATTATGACATTTCATGACTATTTTGATGACATGTGCCATGAATCCATTTTATGGGACTACGCTGCTTCAAACAGTGTCTTACAGTGGTTTGTGACTACCGACGGTCATTGTGACATTCCATGACTATTTTCATGATATGTGCCCTGAATCGATTTTATGGGGCTACCGTTGGTTCAAACAGTGTCTTACAGTGGCTTGTGACTACCGATGGTCATTGTGACATTTCATGACTATTTTCATGATATCTGCCGTGAATCGATTTTATGGGACTACTGGTGCTTCAAACAATGTCATGCGGTGTTTTACGACTACCGACGGTCGGTACGACATTATATGACTATTGTGATGATATGTGCCATGAATCAATTTTATGGGACTACCACTACTCTAAACAGTGTGATGCAGTGTTTTATGACCACCGACAGTCATTATGACATTCCATAAATATGCCATGGTATGTGCCATGAATACATTTTTATGTGACCACCGTTGCTTCAAACAGTCATATAGTGTTTTTGACTACCGATGGTCATTATGATATTTCATTACTATTTTCATATGTTTTATGAATCGATTTCATGGGACTACCGCTGCTTCAAACAGTGTCATACAGTGTTTTATGACTACCGATGGTCATTGTGATATTTCATGACTATTTTCATGATATGTTTTATGAATCAATTTTTTAACTACCGCTGCTTCAAATGTCATACAGTGTTTTACGACTATTCTATGACTATTTTCATGACATGCTTCATGAATCAATATTATAGGATTTTTTTTTTTTTTTATTGCGTGTTAGCGCCGCGAAGCAACTGTGGCTATGAGCGGCGTACAGATGTGGACAGACGGAGAGAGGACAGCAGGAAGGAGTGGGGGACAGGGGGATTAGTACGCGTCCTGGGCCGACTTCAGGGGGAACTGTGCCGACATTCGTCTGGAAAGTCTTCGGAAAACCCAGGGAAAACCTCAGACAGCACAGCCGGCGGTAGGATTCGAACCCACCACCTCCCAGTCTTCAGCACGACCTCGGTTACCACCAACGAGCGGACGCCTTAGCCCACTCGGCCATGCCGCTGGTAATATTATAGGACTACCAGTGTTTCAAACAGTGTCATGGAGTGTTTTATGACCACCGTTGGTTATTATGACATTTAATGACGATTTCATGACATGTGTCATGAATCGATTTTATGGGACTAGCACTGTTTCAAACAGTGTCATACAGTGTTTTATGACTTCTCGCTGTCATTATTACATTTCATGACTGTTTTCATGATATGTACCATGAATCAATTTTATGGGACCACCACTGCTTTAAGCAGCGTCATAGTGCTTTCTAACTACCAATGGTATTTAATACATTCCATGACTATTTTCATGATTTGGGTCATGACTCGGCTTCATTAAACTATACCGTTGCTTCATACAGTGTCACGAGTTTTTTAGAGGCTACAGACGGCCATTATGACATTACATGGCCATTTCCATTATATATGGCATGAACCGACATTATTTTATTTCATTTCCTTAAAGACCCTTTACGTAAAGGCGTTACATAGGGGATAAGAAAGGAACAGAAAATAGAAATTTTTAGACAAGTCCGTGTGTTACAATCAAAAGAATATTTCTCGAGGGCTATCTGAAAGCTACCAAGATCTGGCAGTGCGACAACGTCTGCTGGCAAGTCACTCCATTCGCTAATACCTAGCCACCAGTGTGGAGTATCTATGTGTGTCTGTGTAACCTAATTGTGATTCTAGCTTGTAAGGATGCTCTACACCACGAGAGAAAAAATGAGCATGGGTAACATATCAACCAGAATGATATAATTTATATATAAGAACAAGCCTAGCTATTTACGTCTCACTGCCAATAACAAAATTTTATGCCGCCTTTTAATCTTGGACATACTTGCTGTGCGATCACGTATATTAAAAATGAACCTCGTAGCATTGTTCAGAACAAGCTCTAGCCTATCACCTGATAACGACTCCGCATACCGGCTGCGTATCCCAATATTGACCGTACCAACGTGTTATGCGACTACCGCTGCGTCAGACAGTGTCACATAGTTTTATGATTACTGACGCTCATTATGACATTCCATGATACTTACATGATATCTATCATGACCGACTCGATGCAACTCAGCTGCTTCACATCGTGTTATATAATGTTTTATGATTATCTACGAATACCTTAGTGACCATTGGTATTCATAAAACTGCATGACACTTCGTGAAGCTAAGTTATCTGCATAAAGTCGAGTCATGACCCGTATCATGAAAATAGTCAGAGAATGTGAATATGACAGTGTTTGATGTGCCACAAATTGATTCAGGGGACGTATCATGAAAGTCCTCATGAAATGTTATAATGACCGTCAGTAGTGACAAAACACTGTATGACACCTTGTGAAGCAGCAATATCACATAACATCGATTCATGGTACATATTGTAAAAATAGTAATTGAAAGTCATAATGACCGCCGGCAGTCATAGAACACGGTATGACACTATTTGAAGCAGCAGTAGTCTCATAAAATCGATTCATGGCACGTATCATGAAAATAGTTATGAAATGTCACAATGACCGTGGGTAGTCACAAACCCCTGTATGACACTGTTTGAAGCAGCGGTATTCCCATAAAATCGATTCACGGCACATATAATGAAAATAGTCATTAAATGTCACAATGACCGTCGGTAGTCACAAACCACTGTAAGACACTATTAGAAGCAGCAGTAGTACCATAAAATCGATTCATGGCACATATAATGAAAATAGTCATGAAATGTCACAATGACTGTCGGTAGTCACAAACCACTAAAAGGCACCGTTTGAAGCAGCGGTAGTCCCGTAAAATCGATTCATGGCACATGTCTTGAAAATAGTCATGAAACGTCATAATAACCGTCGGCAGTCATAAAACACTGTATGACACTATTTGAAGGAGCGGTAGTCCCATAAAATCGATTCATGGCACATGTCATGAAAATAGTCATAAAATGTCATAATGACAAAAGCAGTAATAAAACACAGCATGACACTGCAAAATCCAGGGGTTGTTGAATCAGTAGTCATGCATGAACTCATGATACATTGGCGAAATCATGAAAGTCGCAGTCATGACATGACTGAATACGCAGTCGTACACAATTGGATTAAATTGGGTACCGCTTGGATTAAACTGGTTGGTGTCTGGATTAATTTGGTTCACCACTGGATTAAATTGGGTAGCGCTTGGATTAAACTGAGTGACCAATGGATTAAAATGAGCGGCAAAACCTGTAACTCATACAGCTCGCTTGCGCCTTATCCATATGCTATACGAACAATATTTATTCAACACACAGTGACAAGGAATGAGTGGACGAGGCTAGGAGGAGGCTAGCGAGGGTTGTGTGGTACAATAGGTCAACAAAGTCATCATTTATTGCAATGGAGGGATTACTTATGCAGCGTGGGGTTCTCGCAATCTGGAACGATTCCAACAATTAAGACACGTGGAGCATCCTCTTTGCAAAACAATTAGCGCTTTCGCACCGGAAGCACACAGCCTGTACAAATGAATAAGCGCAGGCGGATATAGAAGTTTTCTGAAAGGGGGGGAGGGGTCCTGCCTTGTACAGCATCCTACTGGACTACCTAAGGTCAATTGGAACTCTACACTCTAAGAAGAAAGGGTGTGAACAGGTGGTAACTTCTGCAGTTACCACCTAGGCCAACATAGCATCTGATAACGGGTATAAAAGGGTGCTGAAAGGAATTATCATATATCCAAATTGATGCAAAAAGGTGCACGCCCCCTCGCTCACCGAATCAGAAGCGATAACTCTATCATTGGAAAAAATCCTGCAAAAAAATCCCCTCCCTTGGAAAAAATCCTGGGAACGCCCATGCCTAGAGATGGTTTACGCTGTTGAGCGCGAGTGAAAGTTCTCCATTTCTATTTTGCTTCTGCTCTACGTGCGCTTAGCTTTATTCGTTTTTTTTTACATTTTCGTAGACATTATTTTCCAATACATTGTAATGCAGCCAATATAGTTACCAATATACAAGGTGTTTATGTTTATTCGTTACAGAATTTTAATGAAAAAAAAAACTAGCAGATGCCTTTTTTGCAGTTGAGTGCTAAGGGCCAGGCTGACATCCCCTCGAAGAAAGTATGCAATTACAAGATGACTAGTTACCTAAAATTCATTCATTAACTCTTTAATTAGGATATTTCGTGCAAAAGCGGGAGATCAGAATGAGAGGCCATCTAGTTGAAAGCCATCCCGTTTAAAAAATCCCGAAACACGCTCGTGCGTGAAGATATCCACCCCCGAATTTGATATATGCGTGTTTCAGGATTTTTTAAACGTGTAATGACTTTCAACTAGGGTGGTCTCTCATTCTGACCTCCTGTTTTTGCCCGAAATCCCTTAACTAAAGAGTTAATTAATGAATTTTACGTAAGTAGTCATCTTGTAGTTGCATACTTTCTTCGAGGGATGTCAACCTGGCCGTTGAACTCAACTACAAAAACGGCATGCATTTTGCTCTGCTAGTTTTTTTAATAAAATTCTGTAACGAATAAAACTAAGCGCCCTGTATATAGTGGCTAATATAGCCAATAAAGCCAGTTGCTTGCACGTGGCGTCACAGTCGCCGCGGGGTAGCCTTAGCTGGCGATGGCAGCCATGTTTGGTGCCATTCAGGCGAATTCGACCCATCCTATACCGTGTATCCGACGATACTACTGCCGGTATGACTGTTTTAAGTAACTATGCGCTTCGCCTTTCTTCAGCAGTTCGCTCTCGATATGAAGAGAAAGTTGAAAATATGACCGTAGATGTTGACAAGTTCCCCATGGTAGAGTACATCGACATAAAAGATTATCTTGTGAGACGACTCAATAGCATATCACCACATTACCGCCAGCAATGGGGTAGGGTATCGCCCCTGGCGATGGAACTCCCACTCATCATTATTGAAATAAAGTTGTTCAACAGCAGGAGATGCTAAGCCTAACGAATTTTGAGGTCGCCATCTCGTGAAAGGTAGAGAAGCGTTGGATCATGTTAAATTAGGTATGCATTAGGTTAGGTTAGCGTACGTCAGTGAGGTTTGTCCAGGTCATGTAAGCACTGATTGGGGGCACCGAAAAATTTCGTTTTCAAGCAGTTTTCGGTTCAGTTCTTGTTTCAGTCCGTGTTTGCCGCGCCTCTGCCGCCGCGGCACACTAACGGCGCAGGACATCGGGCGAACAAACAGCGCAGCGCACATTGGCTGCTCGAAGAAAACATGACGTAACAGTGAGGGAACGCAAAGCGGTTGCGATGAAACGAAGCCGAGAAGACGTGAAAGTTGGGGAACGCTAAGCCGAGGCCATTGCGGCCTGCGGCCAATGCAACGGCCAGCGAACGAACATGTACGCGAGCACGAAAACGCGGCCACGAGACGTAAACGGTCCCAGACGTGTACTTGAAACGAGTGCGCGTCCGTCTGAGTTTGCACTGGCCAACGCGGAGTTTCTGCGGATAAGTTTCTGAATAACGAGTTTGGACATGTTCGTCACGTTTGCGATAGGCTGTGGTTTCGGACCGACGTGGCGCCCGCACGCGCGCAACACCGCGAACTGTTGGCCTGGGGAGTTCACGAACTGTTGGCATAGGCGAAAAGGCAAGGAAAATATAAATGGTAGCGAAACTTGCATTGGCCACCACGTCTTCAAGGGCGGCCATGATAAAGACCGTGAGCGCCATCCATCCGTTGCGGGGCAAACTACAAATTCCGTCATAATGACGTCACCTGGTACGTCACCATTACCCATAGCGCGGGCCGTGCGCTCGCGCTGCGCGTTCCTTCCGTCGCGATGTCGAGCCGCGGAATATCACAATCTCTGTTGAAAGCGAATCCAAGAGCAAAAACTCATAAACAATTTGTAAACAGGGAAGAATGAACACTAGCGACATGCGTGGGCAACAAAGGACACAGGAGACCAGGTGGGGGCTTTCTTTCTTTTATCACAGGTAAATTCGCCATGCTGTTGTAAACAGTATAAATACCCACATGAGACAATTGATGTTCTGAGGCTCGAACACAGTGACTTTTCAGTGATTTCCATCTTTCATCATAAATACCCACGACAGAATAATGTGCAAAATAACCAGTATGACAGTCCATGTACTGAATAAGCACGAAAGGATAATGTACAAATTCCAGCAAATACAGGGGCCCAGGACCTTAATGTCAAATGCATGCTGCTATAGCTGTCCTCATGCACATCTGGAACTTTCCACATATCTCTCGTACAAAGAAGGTGGAAGTGAACATATTTGAACTTGAGAGAACTGATGTTCTCAGGCTGGAACAGTTCCGCTGGGTTCGAGTCCTAAAGCTGGCTAACCTTTTCAGTGACTTCCATCCTTCATCATACTTGCACCTGAAGATCATATTATATGACATTTGCGTACTGTGTGGTGCTATGTCTGCCCACAGTTTATTGTAGCGAATGCTATGGGGGAATTAGAAGGCACAAGTCTATTAGCTCAGTTTGGAAGTCTGTGATACTTTATCTTGCAAAACAGCCACAATAATATCAGCTTCCAGCAATGACAACCTTGTTCAGTGTGTATACACCCTGCTGATGACTACTTCTACTTTGATTACAACATCATTTTTGTATTAAAGGCACGTCAAAGCATCGACAATGTTCTGTGCTTCTGCTATTTTGTGCACATTTTGCCATGTGGTGTAGATTTTCAAGCTGCACAAAGTGCTTAGCCCTGCACATAACTGCGCCTACATACTGGCGGCTGTGCACACAACTACTGAACTCAGTGCAGGATTCAAAATATAAAATTACGTGCTATGGATCTATGTACACAGGTATACACTTAATACGTATCAAAGAATAGGCAAACTGCTGAAGATTCAAAATAGAAAATGTATGCCAAATCGTATGCTACACAGGAATGAAAGAATTACAAGAGATCATGTGTAATCTAGGTTACAACTGAAAACACTGGATGGACAACAGAACCATGCATATCCTTTCGCATGGAAAGAAACCTTCTGGTTACATCACAACAACGTGCAGAGATTACAAACTTAGTCTCGCTGCCTGCTGCTGTGCCTTCTGACGTAACGTACGACTTCGCACTTCCTCATTTCTCTGTCGTGCAAACCAGAACAGTCGTACCCTCAGAAAAAAGTGAAATAGATCATCATACACCGATGAAGGACACAAATTCAATGTCTTTGGCACAAGTGTGTCTAACACTTCACACAGCCTTGGACCTGACCCCTTGGGAGGTGAGGAATGTCTTGACGTTGGCTTTGAAGGCTTCCTCACACGCACCCACAAACGTCGCAAAGGCAGGAAGAGGAACCGACACCTCCAAAGTCAGTACTGTCCACATTCTTGACACTCAAATAAAGCAATAGCTGGCTACTGTCCTGAAATGTGGCATCCCTCCGAGGAATGTCCCATGTTAGACTTGGTGGTTTGAAATTGAAAAGACGACTTAGAAGAGGAAACGGCTATGATTAGTCACAAAGTGTGCAGTCAGCGTACGGCAAACTAGTAGCTAAGAACATGGAGAGGGAGAGGAACCGGAAGCGTACTCGGCTCTGTCTATAATCTTACGTATTACTGACAGACCGCGCGTATTGCTATATTAGAAACATGCATATTGCTTTAGTACACACATTATTCGCGTCTCCGATTAAATTATTTTTGTTTGCTTTTGTAGTTTGCCCCTCAACAACCACGCTCGCATGTGTATCATGAAGGGAACAGGGTTGCTAACACAGATTTCGTATTTTTTCCCGCCTTCGCTACCATTTATATGTACCTTGAAAAAGGCGTTGATTTTTTTTTTTTTTCATCCACACTCAGATTTCCTGCTGCGCCAACCAATGGCGCGCCAAGTAAAATGTTACCGACCACGACGCCATGACCTTGACAGAAGTTCCCTAATGCAGCTATCGCTGTGAAAACTGTTTGACAGCATCATCTTCAGTGGGTTCGGCAAGCCTCGTAGTGCGATATTCACTGAACATGCTGTCCTTGTTATCCTGGTCAGTGAACTTTCTGCTGTACGTAGCGATGCCCGTTCCTTGTTCATGCTGCCGAGCCCAAAAGTGTGCATGAAATTTATTATGCGGTGACGTTGAAAGTAACCCAGGCTCCAAAGGCGGTACTTGTGCAGGTCAACACCAAAACAAGCAACTAGGCGAAGTATTGCAACTATACTATACGAGTTCATCACGCGCACAACAAAGCTCGATGATGGCCAAAGCCTCTCATAGAGGCAGTCAACGAGACCAAACAGAACCAGGAATTAATCGAAAATAAACTATCAAACATCAGTAACCACCTTGACAATGTAGAGCAAAAAATCACTGCACTTTTTAGTGCACATTGCGAAACACGTACGAAATGCGATGGTATTGCAGCAGACGAAGAGCAGTCCGTCCGTTGGGTCCGTTGTGACCGCACATGATTTGCATGCGGCCCGACAGCAAACCCGACCACAGATTGCCATGGGCCTCATGCAGAAACACACTGTTAGAAAAGAAAAGGTATAAATAAGGTATAATAATGGGCTATTATACCTCTTTTACGCCTTCTACTTCAGATGTATACCTTTGGAGGGTATAGAAGAGGTACAAATTTCCGATTTATACCTCCAACCCTTCTCAATGGTAAAAAAGAGGTATAAAGGAGGGCTAACGTAACATACCTCATCGCCACGCGTTTGTACCCGGTACCAGTTATAGATCACCGAGGCTATACCTCTCACGGTATAGGTGAGGCTGCGTTTTTATACCTTTATGCTTTTTTATACCTTTACTTCCGCAACGTCCTATATCACATCATTTTGTTTCTTGAGACGGTATCAGCTGAGTGCAGTAAATACAGTAGTATCTTAATCTAAGTTGAGTTTATGGCTGCATAATATACATATATGCCTGCGATCAGTAAATCTAGACGTCCTCACCCTGAGAGTCGCTTACCAGGCGAAGGCTACTCCAGAATGTGTCAAGTCGCCAGCGGTATATCAGTATTTGTTGCCCTGTAAATGTATATCTCGCGATGCACACTACGATGACTTGATGACAGTACACACGCACTACGATGACTACGCACTGCCAAACTCACGAAGCGGTCTTGCTCCTCGAAACTTCTCTTTTGTTTTTAATGCCATATTTCTTTTGTTACATGGGAAATAATGTGCACGAGCCTTGCGCGTGTTTATAGTACGTGTGTGTGTCAACAGTTATTATTATTTATTTATTTATTATTTTGCTTTTCTTCCTTCCAAACGTGATTTGGCTAGTACCCTCGTCTACAAATTTGTCGCAAACTGGATTAGAATATACCTTTACAGCGGTATAGTTTGCGTACCCAACGGACATAAATTTTAGACCTCCACTAGGGTATAAACTATTTATACCTTTTCGGAAGGTATACATTTACACCCTAAAAGGTTAGAGTTATTCCACGGGCGATTTATACACTAAAAGGTATACATTTTTGTAACAGTGCATGAGTTTCGCCAACTAACGTGTTCACTTCTTGCTAATGTCACTCTACTCTTTGGTGTGGATTTCTGAACATCTGGACGAGTGTAATCGAGGCACGCTTTGTCGCAGGCTGCTTATTGGCGTTATCGTCCACACGCCGCTTGCGTTCCTCATTTTATTTTCGGCCATCGCGTCTGCATCTCTCGCAGTAATGGCGGCACATCTACGAACTCTGTACCTGTGCGAATGATCCGCAGCACATCGCCTACGCTGTAACTCCCACTGATCTCTATGTATAAAGGCTGGATCGCGCACGGGAGAGGGGCTCGTGGGGGAGAGGCGTGCCTTCGGGCCGCCATGTTGGTGGGCCCTAAAGTGCTGTGTGTGCCCATAGAAAACAATGGGAGGCAACAGAGATCGTGAGTATTTATTGCGCTGCTAGCATTGATCGTTGTTTGTCGTCACACAATTTTGTAAGGTGCCAGTATACTGATGTATCCTAACAGTGTTTCACAGGTGTCCTGCCGTTCGATTCTTAATTACGTTATGTTTTGCATTCCGAAACTAGACCGTCACTGCAGTGCAGCACTGGGGACTGTACTACAGCACGTTTCCCAGCCAATATTTCAATAAGAAACGACTTGAGGTTAACAACAACCATGTATATAATATCCCGTACTGCGTTCTGAACAAAAATTGTTCCATAAAGAACAATCCGGGAAAAGATATACTCGCATGGCAGAAAGAGATCGTTCTGTAGAATCACAGCCGTTGTTTTCGCCGTGTATGCGTTTAGTATGATTTATATCAAGCATCGCCTTAGAAAGAGTCATTTAGTAAACGACAGCGGTGCTTTGCCTCGCAAATATGGACACACCGAAGCAGCCCAACTAATTACTTCACGCAATTAGATCACACTCGTTAGGACAGTTAATCAGGTAGTGATGTAAGCTTAATCAATTAAGTTACTTAGAAAGTGGTAACACCTCCTTGAGACACAGGACTTATCTCTTTTTGAAGTACAGCCCTTCTATGGGAAGTACAGCCCTTCTATATATGTTTGCTTCTTCCTTTATTTGTTCTATTTGCAGGCGCGGTTGTGCCAAACTGAATGTCCTTCTCCAGCACTTACATGCTTTTGTTGAATACAACTGCAGCGTGAGAAAAGCTGCTTGGGGACGGGGTCCTGCTATCCAGTGCTGACTTTGTCATGCTTGTTATGTGGAGCATGTTCCAAAAAATGCAGCTTCACGTATGGTCTTCAAATTGCAACAGGACTATTTGGAGCTTGAAACAGTTGTGATTTTGTCATTTTGGCCCTCGTGTACCCAGTCTGTGAAACGCAAACAAAACACGATATGCTTTTGTAATGAAGATCACTGATGATGAGTAAAGAGAATATACGAGTTCAAGTTTATTCAATATTTTATATCATTCGTTATATTATTCAACATTTTATGTCAAGTTTATACAACATCAAGTTTATTCAAGTTCAAGATTTATTTCTTGCACTTATGCGTTTCAGGATCCAATGAACATGCAGGGAGGTCGCAAAAGACTACATTTATTGTTTTGTGACCTTGCTACAATGGCAATATATATTTTAGGATTGACAATGGTCAGGTACGCTTTCTATATTTGTAGCACTCAATTTTAGGTTGGAATGAGCAATGATTAGCAACTTCCCTCCTGATAGTTTCTCATATATGCTAAATTTTAAATTTAATGTGATCGAATATGTGATAATATAATAATAATATATAAGAATATAATACGTGATAAATGAATGTCATCAACAGTAGATGTAAACAACATGAGTAGCCAGAGAAGTGCATTCTCAATAAATAATTTTCTTCTTATAGCGTATATGTGCATGCCTATTAACTGAAACAATTATCACAGTTCCCTGACAAGTTTTAATTTCTGAGAGTGTACTGTAGAGGCTGCTTAGATCTACAACAGTTCTTACAAGGTATTATATACTGTGAATGCCTTTAAAAATCCCATGTGGCACATATGCCTTTACTTTCTGGAGGTGCTGTGGTAGTCAAAGTTTGTGGGCATTACGCAGGTTCTGCACCCATTTCTTGAGTATGTCGAGGCAGCTGTGAAGTAACCTGCATTTATGATGATTATTCAAATTTTTATGGTGCATCGACAACAAAGGAAATAATACATCAGAACATTGGTTTGGGTGCAACCAGTTAAAAATGAATATGTTGTTTAATAAATGCATTGGACAAATGTTAAAACACCAGTTTAAAACATGGTTTACAATCCCTGTATCTTCTAAAAATTAAAAAGATTAAAAACTATTCTAAAAAGAATATGGGGAACTCTTCTAAAAGGAATGATAATCTCTAATTATTATATTGCTGGGTGAAGGAGCCTAAAGTGTAAGGTGTGTTTCTGATGTGAACATGTAAGAAAATATGCAAAATTGAGAGAGGCTAACCACAGTGCGTGCACTGAGGTTGTTCCTTCCTGTAAAGTAGAAACCAGTGGATGAGGAACGTGATACTTACCTGTACACCCAGCCGTATCACCTGCACAGATTATTCACTGGGTAGCCCTCATGACGAAACCTGTATTGAGAGGCCACTTTTGCCTTAAAAACTGCTACAAATAGCACGACACGCTACAGATTATTACTATCGTAACAAGCTGACGATACAGCTCAGACACAAAGGCGTTATTCAAGTCGCGCCACACCACCGTTACCACCGTTACGTAGGATTCTTTGTCACAAATCAAACCAAGGCACAAAACAATACCAATACATGAAAAAAAGTGACAATCTTGGTCTCATTATGACGTAATACCGAACTTGTGCGCGAAGGTAATTCAAAGAAATGAATGTGGCACTTGCTTCCGCAGAGAACACCATGCACCATGCTAGCAATGCATGCAAAAAAACGCTCGAGTGCTTGCACGTATATTGATGACAACACTACCTGTGTAGTGTAACATGTTCTTTCAAGCATATTATGCACTCAAACTGTATTTGCCGCCGGGTTTCACGGCATCATGTGAAATGCGCTGTGCAGGCACCGAGCGACCAGCAGTGATGGGAAGTACTTGAAGCTCCAAGTACTCAAGTACTACTTTAAGTACATTTCTCAGTGCTTGTACTTTTTAAGTACATTTCTCAGTGCTTGTACTTTACTTAAAGTACATTTCGATTTGTGCACCTTGTAGTGTACTTTAAATACTTTTCTTGGGTACTTTCCTTACTCAAGTACTCAATTGGCAATGCAAAACTTGGTCGCAGAATCATTTCTTTCAGTTCATATTATTGAGTCGGCTGTAAACCCTCCATGTTTTCTAACTACCACTCGGCAAACATGCTTGCTAAAAGCTTTTCTAAAGATAACAGTAGAAACGTAATTACCTCACTGTTTATCATTACCAAACGTTAAAACGTCCAGCGATAGAATCTAAATTTGTAATGTACTTGATGAGTGTCTTACAGTACTTTGTCAAGGACTTTGTACTTTACTTTAAGTGCATTTGTAGCATGGTACTTTGTACTGCACTTAAAGTACAACACGTGCTAGGTCCTTGGTCCTTTACTTTAAGTACAATTTTTAGGTACTTCGCACGTCACTGGCGAGCAGCGGCATAGCTGAGCGGGTGAAAGCGTCCCCTCGTCGTGGCAGCCACGGTGGAAGAAACAACAACAACTTTATTTGGAGATGATGAATTGGAAAGTGGAAGATTAGGAAGTGGTGAGTTCGCTCCCTAGCCCGGTTATGCTGTCTAAGGTTTTCGCTGGGTTTTCCGGCAGACTTTCCCGACGAATGTCGGCACAGTTCCCCCTGAAGTCGGCCTAGGACGCACACCAACTCCCTGTCCGCCACTCCTTCCTGCTGTCCTCTCTCCCTCTGTCGACGTCTGTACGCCGCTCATAGCCACAGTTATTTTGTGGCGGTAACACGGAATCGAAAACAAGCACACATTAGGGAGTTTTCGCACGTCGGAAGCGCTCTAGGAACACTATACGATAAAGGAAGATGTCGAATACAAGATCAGCATCGTGATGACAGTCACTTTCAAAGAATCAGGTGTTTGGCTTATCATGTTTTCGGAATCTTTGTCTGAAAGAACTTCCAATTTTCACAATCTCTTCTAATCCTTCTACACCTGCCTCCTGAACCACGACAAAGAAACCTCTCCAGACAGTGTGACGCGACGGTGACACCGAGGCCCGAAAAGTGTTGAAAAACGTCGTCAATAGATGTATTCGAAAACGAGCTACAGACATTGCGAGTGATGACAGCCAGTATGAAACATGATAACATGGTCCTTCATGCACGATTATGAGGATCGGTCACGGCGAGATAACCTGATAATCCACGGTATGGCGCGAAACTTGGGAGGATACGGAGAAGGCCGTGATCACACGTATGCGTGAAAAAGCTCGACCTCCAAATAGAAAGCGATGTCATCGCTCGGGCACATCGAATTCGGAACACAAGACAACCTTATTGTAGTAAAGTTTACCTTATTCAAGGCGAAAGAGAAAGTACTGCAAACAAAAGCTCAATTACGAAATATTGACATCCCAGTATCAAGGATTTTTTTCTTCAGTACTCGAAAGTGCCAGAGAAAAGCTAATCGAATACGGTAAATCACTTGGAGAGCCAGTTCGTTTGCGGTATAATCGACTGCATGTAGGGAGCAAATGTTTCACCTATGATGCGCTGACCGTGTAAGGTGAAGCGATTATCCCAAGGAATCCTGACAAATGCTCGTAGCAAATCGAATTCAAAAGATCGCAGAACAGGCACCTAGTGGATGTAACGTTGTGAAAAAGGGAGCTGACACATAACCATCAGTGATGGGTAGTGGAACAAGCAGTGGTACCCCCGTTTTCTGTTTTGTTTACAAATATACGCAGTCTATTGAGAACGCGCGATGAATTGAGCCATGTTATTGACACATCTGATGTCGATATTGTTGTCCTAAAGAAAAACGTGGCTATCGGCAAAGGTGTCAAATAACGAACTGCTTTCATGTGAGAAAGCATACAATGTATAGGGTGTTTCTTTTTAGATGCAACAAATTTTCATAAAAAGGGGAGTTGTCTTAGGACGCTTTCACTTTTGTCATTCGATTAGTCGACGGGGCTGCTAGTAGAAAACTGTATTTTTTGCTCAATCAAGGGACCAATTAACAGAGATATTCTAATCAACATTTTATTTATTGACTTTAGGGAGCACATTGCAATTGCGATATTATAGCGTCATCTCCACATGATGCGCTCGAACCACTGATGGAGCACAAAAGTATTCACAGCGCGCGCTACAGACCTAAGTATTTTACCTCCGTCGTCTGCTGCGAACAGCAAGTAATCGCCAAAGGAGCGACAGTGACGTCTATGTCTCCGCCCTCACTTACGTCAGAGAAAGACGTCACACGCAATTCAGGCAGACACTGCTCGCGGTATGTTTCACGATCTTTGTTTTCTTGTTTAATTTTTTGTTTGCAAGGAGATTTGTGCGTCACAGCTACATATCAGGGCTTATCGTACAGGGGAAGGGCGAGAGCCGTGCCCAGCAGAATGAAAGGAGCGATACGCCAAGCGACTCCGAACCATAGGTGGGGAAGTTACTTTTATTTTGTAGTGCACTACCGTTACTCACTACTTTTTCGAAAAGTAACGCGTTACGTTATTCGTTACTGTTGCGGTAGTAGGTAACGCGTTACTAACGCCGTTACTTCTGATAAGTAATGCCGTTACTTTTGCATTACTTCACCAGTTGTCCTTATAATATGTACCATTTTTGGTTGAATCACATAAGTGCATTCCGCAAATCAATACAAGCAATGTTGGGCACAAACAAGGGTCACGTATGAACACAACTTACATGTATGATTTATTGCAACGCAGAAGTAGTTGATGTTCAAAATTTTCATCGGTGAGCTTCGCCCGTTGGGCTGAGAGGACGCCTAATGACCAGTGAGTGCTCCTTGTCAAGGTTGATAGAGACGGTGGCATTTTATCTCATACAGTACAAATCCAAACAGCCAATTCCTTGGTACTTTACTTGTTCAGAGGGTAGAGGCTATTTTTTTGCCGCTTTTGCCCCATTCGTCCGAAAAATACCAGAGGGAGTGAAAAACAGAGGTGGTAAACAAAGGTGACACCTCAACCAGGGTAGGTCAACAAATTCTTTTGCGTTCTTCGTGGGTGTCGATGTGACCTTCTTGTCATTGTTGAAGATGAATAGAAAAAATCGGGGATTTTCCCGGATTCTGCAGGCACGGTCCTCGCTCAAGCTTTCAAGTTCCCGAACACGCAGTAACGCATAACGCCGTTACGCGTTAGTTGTTAAAAATGTAATGACGTTACGTTACTCATTACTTTTCTCCCAAATGTAATGCGTTACCATATTTCGCTACTCAAATGTAACGCGTTACCGGTAACGCACTACTTTGTAACGCGTTACTCCCCACCTATGCTCCGAACACATGAAGGAAGAAAAGAAAGCAGAAAAGAAACAGAAAACAAAGAACGGGAAACATACCGCGATAAGGGTTCCCTACATCGCCTAGGACGTTCTTCTGTGACGTTAAGTGACGGCGGAGATATCAACGACGCTGACGCTCTTTTAACCACCACTTGCGGTTTACAGTCGCGAATGTCGCGGAGTGCCACAAGGCTCTGTCCTTGGTCCGCTCCTCTACCTAATCTAGTCTATAGTAGTAGTCCATAGTAGTCTATATGTAGTCTATATTATTGCCATTGTTAACTCTCCTTCTTCATCTATACGTTTATTTGCCGACGACTGCCTGATTTATGGTGAAATTAAGGACGCCTGTGACCATGGCTAACCTTCAGATTGATTTATCTCGAACTTTTTCATGGTGTAAAGAGTGAGTCATGGAACTTATCCTGAACAAGTGTAAGCACGTGCCAGTATCTCGTCGACATATCACTAACTGCTCCTATGTCATAAATAACCTTCAACTGGAAACTGTAACCACGTACAGTTATTTAGGTGCACTGCAAACTTCTTCTCTGTGCTGGAAGGCACATGTTGAATACATTATTATTAATGTTAATCGCGCCTTTGGATATATCAGGCGGAACTTCTATATGGCTCCCACTGACTTAACTCACAATCTTCATTAGTTCGGCCGAAATTAGAGTACGCCTCTGCCAGTGTGAGATCCATAGAACTCTACACTACTCGATCAGCTGGAGGGCTTTCAGAATCGTGCCGCCCGCTTTATACTAATTTTATTTACTTTTTAAATTTATTTAACTTATTTTTATTTATACTTATACTAAACGCACAACATGCGTTTCATCCATGCAAAATACATTGTCATTACAGTCGCTAGCTTCACGCCGCAAAATCAGTACGCTTTGTCTTTTCCACTCTATCTATTCTCACAACCCCATTCTAAAAGAACATCTTCTCACAGTCCCGACGCACGTGCCATCTCGTATTGACCGCCAGTTCAAAGTACCGATCCCACAATGCAGGACAAACGTATTCACTAATTCCTTCATACCAGAACGACCGTGGAATGGAACTACCTTCCAATATGATTGTTTTGTATGAATGCTTAAATGATCCGTCGCATCATAACTAACCACTATTCTCCCTCTGTAGTGCTTTGCCTTGAGGGTATCAATAAATAAGCACTAAATAAATATGGAAGGGCTAGGCGAGGCGTGCTCCCACATGGGCGCAGTACTGTTCTATGTGGAAACTGTGTTGAGGCGCCGCGATGCTCTAGAATGCACGGACAGGGGCAATGCATCGTTGCCTGCATCTAAGAAGGAACTGGAGTGCGTGCCCCTTTCAGAAGTGGGTTTCGTTACCTATATGCGCCATTAAAACTCGAATCATCATCAGCCTTTCAGAAGTAGACCTTCGTCATCTACTTCAAAGAAGAAACAAATGGATGAAGAATATTTGTCGAGAGCCACCCGCCGCCGCATGACGAGGTCTACTCAACCAACACAACAACAGTGGGAATGCTTTTTGAATGAGCTCAAGGCTACAAACAAAGAGTGCGGAGGAACAGATCACTGCCTGAACTGATTATCACCCATCGTACTCTTTGTCTTGCCGAAAACGGAAGTTTGAGAAAGGGGTGATGCACATCAAAGTCACATAGAAACTAAGCTATCCATGAGCGAGGAAGAATGTGTCTCCGTTCCAGTTTCAGAAATCCTTTGCATCCCTAGTTAAAGAGAAACCCGGAATGGTATCTTGCTAAACACAGACAGACAGGATAACACGAACCACAGAACGCTCATTTGTTTCCCAAACGCCACCTTCGTCATCGCAACACGTGGACGTGAACTCCAGGGAGTACGATGACGATACGAGCTCGCAAGGCTCATTCACGAGCGCGAGCTCCCAGTCGAAAAGAAAGCCTAACGGTAATCTATCATGGAGTGGTTCACTCCTCGATATGTCGCCTAAGGAGCTGACGGGTAACCGAAAAAAAAAAAAAAGCTCCGTGGCAGCCCATACCGGCCCCCCAAAAGAAACACGACTTTGAACTGCATATAATGCAGACTCGTATTGCACACGTACTTTTTTCTGCATTATGTCGATCCTTCAATGAAATTGTTGAAGGCTCTTCACCGATCTTGATGATGTAAGCGATCTTTCGGACTGGCAGGGCGCATTCTGTTTCGCAGTACAAAGTACCTACCTGAATACGCAAAAGACACATACACTGGGGCGGGACTGACATCTCCATATTTTGCTTTCATTTCCAATCCATTCCACACATGCACTCCGGCGATGGAACCTGTTCCAAAAACTATCATTTCGACGCAACAAGTGTTGCAATTCTGACAGTTTTGCAATTCTTACACCCAAACCCCTCCCTGCTAAACTTCTTCCGCTGATTACATCTCATGAAGCAGTTGCCGTTCAACTTTGTCGTGAGTGGGTCCTAACTGCAAGTTCCTTGTATCCTACCACCATCAATAATGGTAGAACAAAAACAGCTCGAAAATTTATTCGATGAACTCCAGCCACCTTTTCTTTTACTGGGAGATTTTAATGCTCATAATTTTGTATGGGCCAGTTCAAAAGTCGACAGACGAGGCAAGATGTTAGGGAAGGTATTACTATCACGATCCATCAACCTGCTAAACAAAGAAGATGCACTTACATAACGGTGGAAATTAGTATTTCTCAGACATCGACTGATCTTTCTGTAGCCCATCAGTATATCAAAGCATTGATTGAGCAGTAGAAGTGAACCCCTGCGGTAGCGATCACTTCCCGAGTAATCTCGAAATTCAGTGGCGTAACAGATACTTTAACTATGCGCTCACTCCGCAGGAAACTACGGTTGTTGGACTGGTTTTCCTTTAAAAAAGCCACACTGTCGGAATCACCCTTCCACGGTTTAGGTACTGAACAAACTAATGAAACCCTTACAGCGACGCAATCCATTCCGCAAACGTCTACCCGTGTCCCTAAGCGCTCCAAGCCGTGGTGAACTAGTGATTGCAAAAGGACCAAAAAAAGAAAAAAAAACAAGTTTGGGGAATTTTCCCCAGATATCAAACTCCCATCCCCCGCCCCCAGATATCAAACTCGTCAGAAAAGCCCGTGCCAGAGCTAGGTGGACACGGAAACAGGCGAAACAGGAATCCTCCTAAGAAAGTCTCTAGGTGGAAGCAAATGAGTGATCCTTAACAAGACGTCGCTTCTATCTTGGGACTTTGTATGCACTCAGGATAAGAGGTTACCCTCAACACCATTCCTTGCATGGTTACCGCCAACACCCTCCTAAGAAGGTGTGTAAAAGACTCAGGAATATTAGGTCTGAATGTTGTAGCTTTTCTATTCCACTGTTACAAGTTAATGGAACACCGTGTGAGAGCCTTGAAGAACAGGCCAACGTCTTATAGGTGAACACTTCCAGAACATTCCAAGCTCCACACATTATAGTTAAGATTTCCTTCAAGTTAAGGCATCTGATGAAAAGAAGAGTATACCAAGTAGCCACGATGAAAACTGTACATACAACATGCCTTTTCAGATGACTGAGTTGTTGAAAGCATTGTCACCATCCAGGGACACGGCCCCGGGGCCGGACAGGATAACATACACGATGCTAAGACACTTGCCAGCTGGAATGTCTCCTTGACTTCTTTAATCACGTATGAAAAGAAGGGCACCTCCCTTCTCGTTGGAAAATAGCTATAGTCCTTGCTTTCCTCAAACCAGGAAAAGATGCCTCCCCCATGCCTCCCCACACAGAACCTATCGCACTCACAAGTTGTCTCGGTAAAACGTCCGAGCGTACGGTCAAGAACTGACTTATTTATCACCTGGAGGAGAATGAATGCCTCACTCCATACCAGTGCGGCTTCCGTATCGATCTTTGACAGTAGATCACCTCATTCGATTAGAGACTACCATTCACGAAGCTTGTATGAGGACACAGCCCTGCCTATCCGTCTTTTTCGGCATCGAAAACGCTTATGATACAGCGTGGCGGTATATGGACTTTGGGACTCGCACGCTTATGGAATACGTGGACGCCTGTTTCGCTGCATTTCTAATTTCCTCCAGGGAAGGACTTTCAGGGTCCAGCTTGACACGCCAACCTCTTGTCCTTCCATACAGGAAAATTGTCTCCTGCAAGGGTCAGTTCTCAGTCTTACACTGTTTTGTCAAAATGAACTTCATTGTCAATGTCATTCCACCGTTCATTGCGACAAGTTGACTCTCCCAGATGCTGTTACTGCGGTGATCTGGAAGATCTAGAGCACATCCTTCTCCATTGCCCGCACTACCAACCGTTCAGATCCACACTTTCAGTGTCTCTAAATCAGCTGGACTCTCGCCCTCTCACTGTGTCAAAATCGCTTGGTCCATGGTCAAATCCAGCCCATCAACGCTCTACCCTCCAAGTGCATCTAAAGTTTTTGGACACCGTAAGACATCGGTCCCCACTGTGAGGCGCCGCATTATTCCATTTCACCTCATTACCGCCAGCAACGGGGTAGAGTATCGCCCCTGGCGATGAAATTCCCCACTCGTCATCATTCAAATAAAGTTGTTGCTGGTGTTGAGGTAACCCGTAAAGCGTGCAACGAGGGCAACCCCACACCCAACCACTTGCTCGCCGATTATTTACGGACCTTGCAAAACAGCTTGCTACTTCATTTGGAGGACAAGCACGTGCGGCGGACAGGACACTTAGCTACTCTGCTATTCAAGGTGATGCGTCTCCCCGAAGAGAGAAGCGCAAATATAATGTTTGCTATTGCCTTTCTCTAGGCAGACTAGTAACTGTAGCAGGAACTCTCTTACGCTACGTATCGAAACGGGCACATTACTAGTTTTGAAAGAAGCATGTTGTCCCACGTTATGCACTCCAGAGAGCAACATTGAAGTCTGCTCTAGACCGTTTGGACAATAAAACCTTCGTTATACTCAAGGTGCTGGGTGTATGGGAACCCAAGAAGAGTAATGCAGTTTTGTCAGCACTTGTAAACTTTATAGTGAGCAGTGATATGAAATCTGAAATATGAAATATGAGCAATGATAGTGAAACTGTATTTTAAGACGGTATGCTATAGGCATGTGTCGTCGAGTTCCTTGTTCCAGTTTCAGATTGGCGCGATTCCTTTCACTTCTAGGGGATGCAACAACAACAACAACAACTTTATTTCAGGATAATGCGTTAGGAGTTTCATCGCCGGGGGCGATATTATACCCCATTTCTTTAGGTGAAGCAGGGAATGAAGGAATGGGTCCCGTTACAATGAGGATCGAAGTCCTGTGGCGTCCAAAAAGGCGAAGAGAGCCTTGAGGACAGAGCGTTGGTGAGCTGGATGCGGCCAGGGGCCAAGCAATTTGGCTAGGGGATGCAGATATGCATGTGTATATGCAGTTCCGCGAGAGGTAGAGGATGTTTTTCTCTTTTTTTAACCTTCTCTTTTTCCTTTCTGTGGGGTTCATTCATTTAGGGGTTCATTATGGGAGTAGCAGAATTCGCCTGGTGACGAATTCAATTGTCCCCCTTTTACTCTACATTGAAACTCGAACTCATTACAGACGCCCGGGTTCCAGTTTTCTCTTGCTCTTTAATTTTTAATTGATCTTTATATCTCGCCGCGTCTCTTTTCATGCTGCAAATCTTGAAGTTATATCAATACCGTTGTGTACCCTTGTCGAATGACACCTAAGACCGTAGAGTATGTTAAAGATCTGCTATTACAGTAGTAACAACAACAATTAGATTATGAATGATAGTGCAGCATTAATACGAACGAGTTACATTGTCACTTTCTTACGCCACATCAAAAGGATGAAGTCGCCGCGTAAAAAAGACAGCATCCAATAAATGCAACGACGTAGCTACTTCCATGTATGTTCCAGTATAGCGGAGGAACAAACCCGATAATGCAACCGTAATCGAAGAGGGCGCCGTAACAACCCGTCGCCACGGTAAAAAGGAAAATACCTCTATATGTCGTCGGAGTAACAACGGAACTTTCCAGGCCCGAAAGGAAAGGGAATTCTTCCACTCATCCTGGCACAATCTGGACGATCTGAACTCCTAACGTTAAGCTTTCAGGAAAGTTTCATAGCCGAAACGAAAATGCAGCCGTCACATTCCTTACACGTTTACCCCTCTTGCCTACTTCTGGTTTCGATGAGGTTAAAATATAGGAAACATACCTATCGCGGCAACGATAATCAACAAGACAGAAAGAGGCAATATTGCGTAAGCAATGTCCCAAAATGCGGTTCTTCGCAGGAGCACTATAAAAAGATTTGGAAGGCCACAGAGGAATCAGTTTTGCAGAGGTGCAGACAGACTGCAACATGGCAGGACCGGTGAGTACATGCTCTTTTAATCCACTGTAATTGGAATAAGTGGTTTTAATGACTAATCCAGCACTGTACGCAGACGAAACCAGATTAACAGCAAGTTTAGTAGTCTAGTCAAGCGATAACTTTGCCTGCCTAACCTCAGCGAAAATCCGTAATTTTCGCCTAGGGTAGCGTGGGTTAGAGTAGCATTCAGAACTTGCCACCAGTGAAGAGTTGTTAGCCTTTACTGCAGAACCTCTAAAGTCAATACCTGTAAGCGTTGTAGCGGCCGTTCTGGGCTTTCACACACTCAACATAACTGAATGTTACTTCGCTCGCGCTGCAATCTTCGACATTAAGCGGGATGACGTCAGATTTTACTGGTTCCGTAGTGCTCTGCTGCGTGCTACTATCCACAAAAGCTGACGTCACAACACCATTATGAAGCCGCGAAAGCTCTACGATCTCCAACTTTGAAGCTGAAACTATGGCGCAGACAGATCAGTGTGCCAACCCCATTTCTAATGCTAATAGTGTTAATGCCATTGAGGATATATGAAAATTAGTAGGCGGCTTGCTTTCACGCCACCTTCCATTACTTATCGTCTTTGTGACGTGAGGGTGAGGCAATTTTTGCACAGACTTACAAAAGAGGGATAGCGTTGAGAAACTTCATATTGAAAAAAGTCTGTAGCGTGGACACACGAAAGAACGACACGACACGACACTTTTGAGTCGTCTGTGTTATGCCGTTTTTTCATGTGATAGAGAGCGTTAAGCAACTGGGTTATTAGGCTATTACTGAAAGCTTTCGTCGCATACCGATGGGGAATGTTGTTCACCGGGATTTATTCGTCGATAAAAGTGTAGATTATCTCGAAATTGTGAACGGACACCCGCAACAATATGTAAATAGCTAACGTGAGTAGAGCTGTTTCGTCTATTGAAAATTAGGTTTTTTACATGAGAAGAATTTCTAGTTGCACATGCAAACTATGTGCTCAGCTGAGGATGGTGCCGATCCTCTTATGTCACGCTCTTTTCGTGGGGCAGGTGAGCAGATGAGAACAATGTTCTTGTATGGTGAGACTACCATAGCTCTTGTGAGGGTGTGTGCCACTGGCTCTTTTGATGGCGGAATAGGGCAAAAAGGCTAGATACGGATAGTGGAAGTAAGCGTGCTCTAAACCGGCATTTCGTAGCTATACGCTCCGACACTCCGCACTCAAATAACTTAATGGGAACAAATGCCGCTTGCTTCGCCCCATCGTGTGAATGTGTGTGCGAGTGAGAAAACATGTAAGAGTGAAAGTGGAGTGAGTGAGTGAGTGAGTGAGTGAGTGTATGTCCCTTCAAATGACGCACCCTTGGAAGTCACTGGAGAGGCCTGTTAGCTTAGCGCCAGAAGATGTGGGTTCGAATCCTACAGCGGGTAACCTTTTCAGTGACTTCCTTCTTTCATCAAATAACTTACTGTATACAGTATGTAATTCTGTTTCTATAGAAACAGAATTATGTGGATTCCTTGTCACCTGCAGCGCCTGAAATGTCTTGTGACGTGTAGGACGCGTAGGAGTTAGAGCACTTAAACAATAGCATATGATGTTTAGTATTTAAGTTATGTGATATATGCATTCAGTACATCAATTGCGAAAAAAAAATCGTAAATAACTTCAGGTGATCTTTCCATTTCTGAAGCCATCACGACACCTTCATTTGAAAGAGGAAAACCTTCTGCATATGAATTAATTTTCATGTGCGAATTGTTTAAGTTGCGCTGAGGTCACGGAGGTGCAGTACTTAGATTTCACACGACTCGAGCGCTCCTGTTCTTAGTGACCACTAGGTGGTACATCAGTTCAGTGCGAGCGGTTCGAATGATTTTTGTTGTTGAAGCGTTCGCTTTCTATTCATGTACTTACACAAGTATGCACTTTCTCCCCCCAGATAAAAGTTCTCCTCCTCGCCGCGCTAATCGGATTCGCTTCTGGCGGACAAAAAGGCAGCCGTCGGCTAGGTGGAAAATCGCTTGTGTTCTTCCGAAACTTTGGACAACCGAAAGCCCAACGAGTGGGACCACCCATAGTGTATCCATCTCCCTTCACGTCTCCTGTCTTTCATCACGCACCTGTCGTCCAACACGGTCCACCCCTGTTTCATTCGGGTCCGGTTCGATTCCCATTCGGACCTGCCGTGAACCCTTTGCAAGTTATCCCACTTGGACATTCTATATCTCCCGTGCACTTTGCTGGCCCTGGACACGCAGCACTGGCACCAGTACACGGCGGTATTGGGTACGGCGGGGGACATGGTGCTGGACCAAGCTTAGGCGCCATAGTAGGATCTCTAGGACCTGTAGTAGGACCTGTTGTAGGACATGGAGTAGGATCCGTTGTAGGACATGGAATGGGACCCGTTGTAGGGTCTGGTGTAGGACATGGAGTGAGCTCACCAGTCGGTCCAGGTGGGATGCCAGGTTTGGGTCATGCAGTAGGACCAACTATTGTACACAGCATTGGTCATGGAGCTCCGGCTTCGGTTTTAGGACATGGCTTGGGAGGAGGACTAGCAGGAGTTGACCTCGGGCATAGCGCGGCTGGTTTACTGGGAGGAGGCTCTCTCTCTGCAGGACCTACGTATCTTATACAAGAGCTGAGACAGCACCAAACTGGCGGGTTAGGTCCGAAGCATTACACCCAACTTGCGCTGAACAGTGGCGTTGTCGGAGGTGGAGCAGTAGCAGGGAGCGGCAGTGGTGTTACCGTCGCAGGACCGAATAAGGTGGTAGCGCTCAGGCCTAATGAGGTTGGACCAACGCTAAAATCAAAGAAGGTTGTCGTGTTAAACGCTGGCGCTGGTGGTAGTGGTGGACTACATGATGCTTTGAAATCTGTCGGTCCGGAGATCTTGCCACCCATCGTGGTCAACACCGGACATGTTGTAGGAGCACCGTTAATGAGTGCACTTGGAGGAGGCTATGGCGGTGGGCCGGGAACCGTGGTGTTGAAAGGAAGTAACGTACTGTGGTGAACGACCAGTTGAACTTTTTGATTGTGCGACTAGGTAAGTAACGTAGTGTGATACAGCAACATTGATGCTGGTAAACGAGCGTAGAAATGTGGGGTAGTTGGTAACTGTATATAATGATGCTGGTAAATCCGCCTGGCATCTAGGCATTACTACAAACGCACAAACACATTCATGCATATAAATGTATTTGTGCACGAACACCATTATGTAGATATTTTTCCGACAACTGTTATATAACATGATATATGACAACATAAAATGAAAGTGACTTATGCTTAAGCACCTCATATGTAAGCATTAATAATTAAAAATATAGGTTTGAAACGGGATTTACACGGTAATGTTGTACAAGTACTCGTGTCGACGTTTTTCTGCAACCATACATGGCTTGGATTAAAGATTGGCTGTTGATGAAACGGTGCCAGCAGTGGGAATCGGTTCGGGGTTCATCAGCTGCCATCCTTTAATCGAAGTATACAACCGGGTGCTGCGAGGGTTAAGCGTTATGTCTGTTCTTTCTCGTTTCATTGGCCCCAACTGGCCACATGACAGGCTTTGTAGCCCATTTAATACTCTACTCTCCCCGATGAACTGGTGCACCTCACCGCATCCCTATCCTTCAACCTCCTCTATCCTCCATCCGTCCGTCCTTCCTTTGTGTTTTGTTTTGCTTTGCGTTCTTTTTTTTTCTTTTGGCTATAGTCGTGACGACGCCCACTTCTGTGTGGCCAACAACGGCGAGCCTATCCTGCCATTATCACCCCCCCCCCCCCAGGCTTTGCAGCGAAAAGATATGAAAGCAGTTTTGTGATAGAAAATACAAGAAGCTATTGTTTCTTTTTGCAGGGACCACCTCACAAGCTAAAATGGAACCATCATCATCGCACAATTAATTACCCATAAGCGCATTTGTATAATGTTGTGGGGCAGCGCCCAGCCTGCTGGCCAGAATCAGCCCCATCTCATCATCGTTTCTTTATGTGTGTGTTTGCGCATAATGTTATGTAAATAAACTCTGACACCTCTGGTAGGTAATTAAATATTGTTCCAAGATGGAAACTTCTGTGTCACGTCTCCTGGCGGAATAATATACAGGCAGCATGTGGGACGCAAAGAGGCACCACGGCGTGGCTTCACATTAGCAAGAGAGATTGCATAAGAGATGGTGCTGGTGGTGTCGCTGTTATCGATCTGTTTGCGTGCCTCATATGGCAACAACCTCTTGAAGATATCGTGCGCCCAGGACCGATTTCATACGGTGATGCGCCGACATTCTTAAACTGTCCAAGGAAAGCCCACGGAAAACGGCAAGGCTGCGCAGCCGGGATTTAGCGGTGATGGTGGCTTGTCGTTTTTGGGCTCACTCATGTGCGTATAGCCTCATGACTGTAACGGAGATGGGAAGAAAGGATAAATGTTGAAAGTTGATGTGTACATACAAATGTCATACAAAAAGGTCTCAGATCAGGGGATATGAAGCTTCTTTAGCTTCCAATGAACTGTATTCGCCAACCCTAAATATGTGCAGCAAGCCGTGGGCAGTATGTCACCTGAGGTCAGGAAAGCATGCGACTCTGTAAAACACTCAGCTTAGTGGCGCTTACTGAAACCACAGGATAACTGGGCACCTCCTGATATACCTCATGGACTTTCTAACGGACAGAACGTTCGACGTGTCTCTAGTGGTACACTATAGTTTATTTTTATTTTTTTTCAGAGGGGGGCTACTCCAAGGCATGCGCTTTCCCTCTGCGCTATTTAACTTAATCACGGCTGGAAACAACAGACAAATATGACCTACACACTATGCCTCACAACTAACCACATTCGCGGATGATATCTGCCTCCATACAATACAGACGAACAAGAAGAAACTCGCAAATCAGCGAAATCCCGCCACACGCAATCAAAGAGGCAACGCCCTTCACCATTCGACGATCTCATTTCTCGAATGGCTACTCCGAAGGGATTTGGCGTTTACGAGTACAAATCACAGGTGGGAAACGAGGCTCCACTCGGACAATCATATTTCCAACTAACATATACACAAACACGCTATTCAAGGAATAGGCGCCGCCATTAGTGCTGCCACCCGGGGGTAGTAGCAAGAACTATGCACGTGTGGATTGCCGTTTGTGGAGTTCCTTCATTTTCCCGTGTGTGGTTTCGTTCATTTTCGTGTACGTTCGTGTTCATGTCGTGCCCCTTCTTTTTTTTTCCCCTATCGAGAACCGGTATAGAAAAGATATCGCATCGGCCAGCACTCCTCATGTGAACAACTGTGCATATCGCACGCGGAAGCGAGCAATCTTCTTTTTCCCTTGATTTTTCGAACGTTGATACGCTACTCAGACGTTTAGCGGATGACAATGTCACGTTATCGTCAGTAATACTCATTAAAGACGGCGGCCACCAGTATTCATTTCAATGGGAAGAGCGATTTTGGCAGTGAGACTGGGAGGTGACACGGGTCCGACTCCTGTCAGCGGCTGTGTTGTATGAGGATTTCCCTGGGTTTTCCGAAGACGTTAAAGACGAATGTTGGCACAGTTCCCCTTGAAGTCGGCCCAGGACGCATACTTACCCCCCTGTCCCTACTCTACCTGCTGTCCTCTCCCCATCCGTCCACGTCTGTACGCCGCTCATAGCCACGGTTGCTTCGCGGCGCTAACACGGAAATAAGTAAAAAAAGATTTTGGCAGTCCACTCCTGTTGTGTCTTCGCTGGGAGCGAGGCTAAGGAGCGCACGGAGACTGGTGGTTTGAGAGTAACGCGACAAGGTTAATTTGTCTCGTAAATTCTTAAACACGTTTGAACTTCTGATCGACACTCATTTCAATGCGAAAAATATACTGGAAGCACAAAAAGCGATAAACGTAACTCAGTGCTCCTACTCCTAAGATTCCTTACTCCTTTCAATAAATATATATCCCCCACCCCTCCTAAGATTTATGGCAAACCGCGAGTAAGGCGATTTACGGTGTTTGATGCGTTTTTTACAGTTGGAAGGTGAAGGGGAAAAGGATATACGCGGATATATATATATATATGATACGCCTCTTTATGACACTTGTGCAGTTAAGTTAGTTGTCACAAAATGCCACGCGTCCCGCGCTTTCCATCCGTCATCGCACTTATCAGGTGCGATAACCGTGTCGTTCTGCGCGATGGTTGACCTTCAGCGTGCTACACGGCAGAGTTCTGTTTTTAGACGCTGCATGGCGCTGCCCGTACACGAGTGTGAGGCCAACAACCGCAAGCCGGCGTCGTCACCACCACTACTTTCTAGGGCATAAACGCCCTCAGGTCAATGAGATATAACGAGATACAAAAAGCTAAGATTTTATAGACACCTTCCCATTCATGAACATGTTGGAAACTTTCACGAGTGTCGTCCCTGGTAGTTTTCGTTTGATGGAAGAATGCATAAAACGGGGAGTGTCGCACCCGTGAAGAGGGTCGGCTACTCCAGTTCGCCAATACTGGAAAAGGAAATAAAATAAATAAAAGAAGGAAAATTGAAAGCTGTGAACTCGGGGACCCGAGAACTCACATTCATGGTCACCGTAAATGCATCAACTTGGTGTCCGCAAAAGAAATCGCACGAGGACCCCCGTTTGTAGTATTAGAAGCGCTCGCTTTGAATGCAGGACGAGGAAGTGACAGAAAAAGTAATGCTCCGCTAGTTTCACGTGGAATGTGAGGCACATGCGCTGGTATTTTTGACAAATTATGTGTGTCACTCATGGAATTGGGTCTCCATGTGGGAAAGACTTTTCATCTCAGGAGGATTCATCGATGTCGGAGCTAGACACTGGAGATCACGGGTGAAGGTCTTTCGGTCATGGTGTATGTTCCGCGCTGGAGTCATGAAGCTGTTAACGGTGAGATCATTATTGAGATGTTGTCTAATGTCGCAATGTTTGTGTTGCTACCGCTATGTGGGTTGACTGAAAAGAATTGCGATGTATACAAGAGGAGATGCGTGCGGGCTACCTATGGTCCGAGAAGGGGGAGTGATGTTTCACGATGGCAATCACTAATGCAGGAGCGATTTTTTTTAATTTGATCTTCAACGCTCGGCGAAGTACTATTTCTTTTCTGGTGTACAAGCGGGCGAGAATGATTCACTAAGCATCGAAAAGTAGCTAAGTGATTGGTATGCAGTCGCAGTTCTGGTGTACCTGTGGTCGCAGAACAGAAGTTATGAACTACGAAAGTATGAAAGTACGTATGAGAATATTTTTATTCCTCATTGATTGGACTCGAGTTTTGCCTGCATTTCATCATATAAAGACATGGCACTGTGAGACACCCTGACACCTAATCTACTGTTCATGCCCAAGGAAAGCGAGGTATTGAATGTATTGAGTGAGAATTATCAGGTAGTTACAAAATGTAGTTCTAGCAACGCGGTCACATTGCTAGATCTATGTGATGCACAGATGAGACATTGCATGAAACTAGGTTGGAACATCGGAAAAAAAATGTAAACTTGAAAAAAAGTGCATGTCCGAGCCTGTTTGCATAACAATTGAGTACGATCTCAGGCTCAATCTCAGTAGTCTTGGCTGTGCACTCCGAACACGCTCGCTGCTCGTGCAAAAAGCGCTTCCAAAGCTATTGAGAATAAGTCGATAATCAAACTCAAACTCTAAATGAATCTGAGACTCCTGCTACTTTTATGCAAACGGTCCCTGGTACTTTGGAACCGATCATGGCTATCATCGACGATGGTAAGAAGGACAAATTAGAAAGACACATGCATGCCTGATAGCCTACGCCTATCGGACATGCATATTTCTTTACGGTAAATAGGGCACATCATTGCTGTGGCTGCTGCTGTACTTCTCATTCCGTCATGAGCAGCCGTGACAAAAATAACCGCTCCTGGAAAAGTGGTGTTTCATTCGCGTTCTTTCTTCTCAGCGTTCTCAACATTATTCATTGAAGTCATGCCAGAACATGCCACATATTTTTTTTTTTTCGCTATCGAGAATTTGCTGCAAAATTGCGAAGGGAATCCAACATTTCTACTCTCTAAGAACAGAACTTCACCACATAGCACGTTCAAGGCCAGTCAGCATTTAGAATAATATCGCTCTTTTTCCTGATTTGCTGAGGACCTGGGGCGTCCGCCACTTTTGTAACATTTTGGGAATACCTATAAGTTGTTACAGAAGCGGCATATCAGCCTCCCACCCCCATCCCAATTTCCAACAATCAGAAGACAGAATGCTGACGCTGCCTACGTGGGTGAGGTTAACGGCAAGCCGGTCTTGTCATAACCACCATCACCACCAACTCGAATTATACTGTAAATTCTCTGAGCACGATACTATAGCATTTGTGTGCGCGCAGGTATGGTGGACAATATTCAAATATTTTGTTGGCAAAATTCGTAAAATGGTTTAACATGTTTATGGTTCCATTAGCGAATGGTGGGTATAGTAGAGGATATCACCTGCTGAGCAGAAAAGTGTGGCGCTATATGTTACAACGTTACTAGAAAATTAACCTCTTCAATGTAGCACTCTGTGAAAGCGGGACTTGTAGATCCATTTTCACTTTCGTATTTTCATTTTGTGAGTGTCCAGTAAACAAGGCAACAACAACCGAAGGAAAAAAAAACAGTATGTTGTAATATCATTGCAAGTACAAGAACGACTACCTTACAAAGATATACCTTGGACGCGATGTATAAATGATAACCACAAGATATTCGAAGGGTGCAATACCAATTTTACTATTTACATTCTCTGCTAGGCTGTTGGATGCAAAATGGCAGCTGCCGACAAGCGGACAGCTTACCTACTTAGTGACCTGTTTATCGTGTCAGTATGTTCGTTATAACTGCAAACAGCCCTGTACAACATAATCAACATGTTTATAGCCGACAGACGAAGTAGAGGAATCTTTCTTCGCCTGTCCCAATAAAGCATCATTTGCCGTTATTGGTCGGTGCTATTTATTTGACAAGATTTTCATTGTTTATGGTCCTCGTTACAAACCACTTGGTCTCTGTCAGCTGATAGTAAGCGAGCTTGCTCGATCTGTTCCAGGCGTTCCTCATTTACTGGGCTTGCATCAACGCTGTCGCATCACACGTGCATCAGCTCCGAAATCGCCAGCCACCAACACTGCGTAAAATAATCCTCATCAAAAGTCCAAGCATCAAACGGCAGCTGTTTCCATACGCCCACCACGGCAACTTCAACCGGCATCAGGCGGGAGGACTCATTTTGCCAAAACATAGGAAAGTGGCCGTTTATAAAGGCCCAGCCCTGTACCGCAGCTTCCTCAACAGAAACGATAACGCAGTCCTACGTAAAGTGAGGGTGATCAAAAAACATTTCCTGCTCCGTCCGAAGCAAGTCTTAGAGCAATGGGTAGAAGATAAACGCTTAAGTGACATTCGTGGAAGAAAAAGTGTGCCATTGGAGAAGGGAAGAAGACCAACCAAGAAACAAAATGACGTTCGCCAGCAAACTGGCCCAAAGAGTGTGGTTTTCTTAACAGGAGCGCATCGGACAGGAATGGGAGGGGGCCGCATCGAAAATGCAGTGATGACAGTTTCGAGTGGAAAAAAGTACACCATGAGATCGTCCAGCAAAGCGAAGCTTCGTGGATTTCCTGGAATGCACATTCATGTGAAGAAACTTTAAGAATTCGATGTTTTACATCAGATAAATTTGCCTGTACACTAGCACCGTCAATACAGAGCAGTAAATGGATATTTGTTGCGTGATGAGTGCGTAGCCGTATATAGAAACATGTTCTGTGTGCATATTTCAGTACAGGGTCCTACATGTACATGGAGTGCGCGCATAGAGATTGAGTTCAAGTGTGCATGACTGTGTCGATGAAGTCATTCCCCCTCCTGATTTCTTGAAAACGGTATGCTGTTTGTAGGACTTATACCCCTGTGAAACGGGCAGTCTTATTATCATTGAAACCAACGGCCATTGAACAATCGCGTTGCGCCACCGAGCGTAGAACGTGTGAACCTATCAGGGAGCATTGGATGTAATGCTGTTTGAGAGGTTGACACGTTAGACGCTTGGTGGCGCTAGACGCATGTTCAATCACCATTGGTTTCAATGACGACTGGAGACTGCCCGTGTGACAGGGGTATTATGCAGTTATGTTAGTTGTCATACTGTGCCCATGTACAGATAACCGTATCGTTCTGTACAACGGTTGGCATTCAGCGTCTTATGTTGCGAAGTTCTGTTTCAAGAGTGCGTTGTCGTAATTCCCTCCCGTCTCCGACAATCGGCAGAAAGAGCGATATCATCGTGAATGCTGGTTGACCTTGGGTGTGTTATGCGGTAAAGTTCTGTTTGTCGAGTGCGGTGATCCGTGTCGAACTTTCGCAGCTGCACGTGCATTAAATTGGGGGTCGCCTCACAGTTCCAGTTTTCCTTCTCTCCTGCATGCAGCACACATATTTCCAGGGTGTTAATTCAACCGCAAAACGCCAAGTAATAAAAGCATGAAAACACTGTCTTCGGTCTGTGGTGCCGTTATGGACGTAGGCATGAAAAGACGACGACGACATTGCAGAAACTATATACACGTGATGCCAAACTATCCGTGGAGTATCTCGTTGGAAAGGGCGACGAATACACCCACACACAAAGCAATTAAGTTAATTGGTAATCCTTTGGCAGTCGCACCCTTGCAAAACTCGTTTGAGGACTACTTATATCAAATACTTTTCGTATGAAAAGTACACAAGTCTTCGCGTGACTTTAAACCATGGGGTGAATCGTACTACAAAAAATACTTGTTCCTCCTCCCACGACATGCAGGCATCTACCCCATACCGCACATGAATCACGAATCACCCATGGGCAAGTGAGCTGTCACGCGTCATGGTTTATCTACTAATATCCAAATATTCTCTATGAAGGTTCGAATACAGGGGCAAGTCCAGTGGAAGGTACTCAAGTGGCTTCTCTTGTCCCCTTGGCTTTGTCATGTTTGTGTTTCCGTTTGCCTACTTGTGAGTGCGTTCATATGGCAGCGCAGCGCAAGTAAACGTAGCAACACGATTTTTGTGTCAGTATGCCTCTAAACATTGCGGTACACGAAACCGTCACGAATGACGCACCGCAACGACCGTCGGGATGCCAATAGGTTCACCTAATGCGAGCACAGCTTCCGCATTTTGATTTCGACAGTGTCCCTAACATCATCGAATTGCTTTGCTCGAGCGCAATTGCGTTATAATGACAACGATGTGGCGCAAAATTTGTTGCGGACGTCTTCGTAGGGCTCGTGAATTGCCCACCTGAGAACCGTGAAAGCGGCTGAGATGCATTTCTTCTCATGCCGGTCAAGCAGAACGAAGTTGAAGGTCGGACAGAGATCACCGCACGCGATTGGCGCGCCGCAGGTGCCTAACCTCAAAAATCTCGTTCCTTGCGCAATACTGGAGGAAGGTGGCCCGCGCATTGTTTTGCATACATATTGACCGCATCTACAATTGTACGTGACACAAACAAGTGTTGTGAAACGACAGCTCACGGCGAGGGGAACGTTCCGCGTATCATGAATGTGTTCAAATTGTTTTTATTGCGCCATGAATGAAGAATGGAACTGGTTGATATAACGTAGGAAGGATGCCGAAGTGCTCGATGTGAATCCGGAGTTTCTGTCATTCTAGCGATTTTCCTTCATGCTTATTACGTTTCCCCTTCTCCGTTTCGGTTTCGTAATCGATCAGTCGTCAGACCTTGAACGCACTCGGTTATATGTTACGAACAGCGTGTCAAAAACTTCGCAACGTTCATGAGCTCTGTCACCTTAAGTCTTGACGTTTAAAAGAATGAGTTCATGTGGCCACGGCGCAATACTTGTTCTTTGCACAATTGTGTCTTGATATTACGTATATTCAGAATGTCATATACCAGGGGTGTCGAAGTGGCGGCCCACGTAGCCCCTCTGCAACAAGAACAACAAAAAACCGGCACAAAGCTTCATGAACGGTCGTGGCGTTATCATTAGGCTCTGTACTCGTGCAGTTTGTCTTACGTTATACATATAGTGATAAAAACTGTTGCCACTGGGGTGAGCGGGGCCAGTTGGCACATGACAACAGCGAAGACGGCAAAAGTAAACAAGGACCGTCAGGGAACGTCGGACTTTCAAAACTTTAATCATATGATAAAAAGATTAAGTTCGACGCTCCCTATCTGTCTCTGTGTTGTTTTCGTCTTCGCTGATGACTCTTACACATGTCCCTGCATCTGATTTTTACTTGATTGATATTGCTAGTACATTCCTACCAAATTTCTGAGGAAACCGTACATGGCCGATTTGTAACATTGGTACCTTCAATGCCACCAGAGACGAGCGCTGCAGTCGCAGGCTTGGTGATCTCCCGAGTGAATTCGAGCAAAGATCCTTCGAGTACAGGACAATTGAAACGGAGGTTTTTGGCTCGCAGTTTTCCGCAGTTGTTGACAGCGTTCCTGATGACTAACAAATGGAACAAATTGAACTGCTGTGCGACGCGCCGATAAGAACAAGCCCGCTGAAGTTGGTGCGGCTTCGTTTTATTAGAGAGTTTTAGTATACCGGCCATAGGCTACCGGTGGGGCCGGTATTGACGTCATGCCTTCTCTGCCGGCCGCCGGTCGGAGGGGCGAAATACCGCGCAGCCTACTGCCAGCGTACCGCTCGCTTCACCGGCGAGATCGACAGCAGCGCCGCCGCTCTCCTTCCCGTCTCCGTGCGTCGCTACCGGTGAAATGTCGCGGTAGAGTCGCGCTATACTAAACGAGCCTGTTATACCGGAGCCGGGGACTGCGGTAAGCAAGTCCACCGGTAGCCGCGGTAGCCTACCGGGCACCGGTAGCGGTATACTAAAACTCTCTATTCTTACGTTGGAGGAAAGTATCTGAAAATACGTATGTTGTCGCGGACAAGACTGTCCATGTTCGGTACAACATACGCCTAATAATAATAATAATTCGTGGCGTTACTTTGCGAGATAACATACGTTTGCGAGCAGACGTTTTCTATGATGAACCTGAATAAGTAAAAGTTACATCAACAAACCAACACCTCAACGCAGTCCTTAAGATTGCAATTGCGCAATCACTTTCACACGATGTTGACGCAATAGTTAAAACCAAGAGGTGTCAAGTTTCCTTATGACACAGCAAATAAAAAGGATCGCTGACCCCATGACTGAGCAACGCAAAGTAATACATTTTATGCCGTTTTAAGTTCCGTCTTGTATCATTTGCAGAGATTCATATTCCCAAGATCACTATTCCATGCTCGCAGACCGCTCCATGGTTTAATCGCTCGCTCAAGTCTCTGGCTAGTAAAAAGAAGAAAATGTTTCGCCGTGCCAAACGCTCAAACTCCCAGCATGCCTGGGAGAGATATCGTTCGGCCCTTTCGCTGTATAGGAAGTCTCTCAGAACGGCCAAACTTAAATTCTTTCAATCCGACCTTGGGTCAATTGTGAGCTCAAACCCCCGGAAGTTTTGGAATTTAATTAACCCGCGCCCGGTCCCAGACATCCAGCTTGTAGACGGCGAGGGCACACTACTGGATGCGTCTAGGTCTGCTGAAATCCTCAGCCGCACCTTTGCCAGTAACTTCACTGTCGAAGCCCCCATCTCTGACCAGCTGCGCAGTCCATGGCATACTCCTCCGCCAATGGCACCGTTCGTAATCACGGCTTATGGTATAACGAAGTTAATTGATTCGTTAAAAATGTCATCATCTGCTGGGATTGATAACATTAATGCTAAGGTCTTGAAAGGCACCAGGACAACCTCTGCAGCGTACTTATCAGTCATCTTTAATCAGTCACTAAGCGAATGCCAAGTCCCCTCTGACTGGCGTATAGGTAAAGTGATCCCTATCCATAAAAAAGGTGATCGATGTTCCCCTGCCAATTACCGCCCCATTTCACTAACTAGTGTTCCCTCAAAGCTTCTCGAGCACATCATTCACTCTAATATTATCAGCCACCTAGCTAATCATAATCTTCTTTTCCATCGGCAACACGGCTTTCGAAAGGGTTACTCATGCGAAACCCAACTAGCTCAGTTCGTTCATGACCTCCACGATAACCTTGACAGTCGCTATCAAACCGATACCATCTTCTTAGATTTTTCAAAGGCCTTCGACCGTGTTCCCCACAACCGTCTGTTACTAAAACTTCGCCGTTTTAACATTGATGACCTCACCCTATCGTGGATCCGCCAATTCCTTGCTTCACGTTCTCAGTTTGTCCAGGTCAATGACTGTTGTTCCGCACTTACCCCCGTAGTCTCTGGCATCCCGCAAGGTTCCGTCCTCGGACCTCTCCTATTTATGATATACATCAACGACCTCCCTGACCACCTTTCCTCCAACATAAGACTGTTCGCCGACGACTGCGTCTTGTACAGAAAAATCACAACCGCGGCAGACACAATAACACTCCAAGATGATCTCAACCTGGTGGACCAGTGGTGCAAGGAATGGCTCATGCCTCTTAACATCGACAAGTGTTGTCACATCACGTTTTGTCGTCGCATTCCTAAGTTTTCATGTTCGTACAGCATCAATAATACTAGCATCCCGTCAAACTCTTCATACAAATATCTTGGTGTCGTACTTCTATCTAATATTTCTTGGAACACGCACGTCTCCACCATTGCCGCAAAGGCGAACCGTACGCTTGGTTATCTACGACGGAATCTTCGCCTTGCCTCCCCCCAAGTAAAACGCCTTTCCTATCTTACCCTCGTTCGACCACAGTTAGAATGTGCTGCTGCTATCTGGGACCCCTCTGTCGCGTACTTATCGAATGAATTGGAAAAGGTCCAAAACCGTGCCGCGCGGTTTATCACTAACAATTACTCCACTACCGCTAGCATTTCCCAGCTAAAGCTTCGCCTGGACCTACCACCTTTATCAACCCGTCGATACATTTCGAGGCTTTGCCTTTTCCACAAGCTCTATCATTGTGACATTCCTTCGTTTCCCTACATCACACCAGCTCACTCCATCTCTCCACGCATTGACCACCATCTCAAGGTATCACGTTTCCGCTGCAGAACGACGGCATTTTCTAACTCATTCTTTCCCAAGACATGCGTTGATTGGAATAACCTCCCCACCGATGTCATCTCTCATCTTCCCCCCGATCGCTTCCGCAGTTCATTGTCCACATTTGTTTCGTTATAATGTTCATTCTTTACGTCACATATCGATTACTGCATTAATTAGCACATTTTTCGTTCGTTTATTCTGTCATGTTTGTTCTCTTGTTCAGTTATGTTCTGATATGTTGCAGTCTATGTACTTTTTATTGCCTATTTTCTATTGTATTAATATGCTGTTTTCGTTGCCACCTCTGCCACTCTCCCATGTAATGCCCTCTGGGCCCTTGGGATTAATAAATGAAATGAAATGAAATGAAATCATCTATATCAGAAACAAGCTACCCCGCCGCGGTATGCTACCCGCGGACACGAATGAGTTCGGCCAACCCTGCCATATACGAATCCACCCGAGAAAGGCAAAATTTCTACATCAGGCCGCTATAAAACACAACGTCGAACCCGAAATCAAACAACCTTTCAAATCACACCGCGCAAATCAAGCTTCCTGGCTAGCAAGCTACCAAGCTACAACGCCTGGCTGTCGCTTTGTTTTCGTACTGATATTGCGAGCAGCGTACAAGTCTTCTTGTGACCGTGTTCTTGAGACAACGCCTTGTATAGGAACGACAGGGAAAGTCGTGACACGCAGGCTGCAAGTCGCCGTGAGACACTACCATGTTAAATAACAGAAGTCTCTCAGCTGGAGAGCGTAGGGAGCTAATAGGTGTGCGCGGTGTAGGCACAACATTTTCAGTTAGGGGCCTTTTTTGAAACTACGTAACGGTGGATGTACAGTCGTCGTCAGATAACGTAACGTACGAGCACATGGCTTGCGCAGAAGCCAGCACCGCGGTGCGTTAGCCTTGGGTTTTGGTACTGCATCCGAGACATGGGTCCGCGAATGGGATGACTGCATCCTGACAGGAGCTCGGCATGTGCGGTTGTCGTATCTACAATCAGCAGAGACGTTTTCTCCTTCTACGCTTGTCACTTCATGGGTTCCCCAGGGTTCCGTCCTCGGGCCTCTCCTATTCCTAATATACATTAACGACTTACCTTCCTCTATTTCATCGCATATAAGGCTCTTTGCTGACGATTGCGTAATATACAGTATTATTAACTCCTCCAGTGACGTGTCTGCATTACAAAATGACATTGACAGTTTATCTTCTTGGTGTGAAACTTGGCTCATGTCCTTGAACATTAACAAATGCGAGCACATGGCAATCAGTCACACTAACCACTCTGTTAATTCCTACCTCCTGGGCAACGTTAAGCTGGATAGCGGAATTAGTTACAAATATTTAGGTGTGCACATTTCGAGTGATCTTAGATGGGACATCCACATTAATTCTGTGCTCTCCAAAGCCAGCCAAACGCTTGGCTTCATCATACGCAATTACTCAAAGGCGCCCTGCGACTTAAAACGGCAGCTTTATGTTAGATTAGTCCGGCCAAAATTAGAATACGCATCATCTATTTGGAACCCGCACCAGGATTAGCTCATTAACAAATTAGAAGCGTTACAAAATCGAGCAGTTCGCTTTATATTTTGTGATACTCCCGACACTCAAGCGTAACATTATTCAAGAAACAAGCCTCCCTTCCTGTTCTTTCTGTTCGTCGCAAAATAGCTCGCCTCACGTTGCTTCACAAGTTTTACTACCACAGCATTCTGCCCAGGTATCTGCTGTTCTCATCATCCCATCATATTTCCAACTACCTCGACCACTCAGAGAAACTACTTGTTCCATTTAGTCGCATAAATACTTCGCGATTTCATTTGTTCCCAGAACAGCGAACGATTGGAACAGTCTTCCCGCCTCCACTGTCATCATCCGGGACCCTGATAGCTTCCGCAAGCTGCTGGACCAATTACTTTGCTTGTACGAGGGGTGTTCAAGTCAAACCGGGACTTTTCATTTTTCGCAAAAATAAAATGAACTTACAGGCGACAAATTAGTTTTATTTTTCAACGTAATCCCCAGTTGCACTAATGCACTTGTCCCAGCTTGGATGCCAGCAGCCTAGAAATCCTTACCGGCGCGTAGCAGCCACAGCTCGTCGTCGCAGCTGAAGTGGCGGCCCCCAAGGAACGCCTTCAGTGGCCCGAAGAGATGGAAATCGCTGGGGGCGAGGTCTGGACTGTAAGGGGGATGTGGCAGCAACTCCCAGCCAAGTTACTGTAAGGTTCGTGTCGTGGGGATGCGCGGTATGCGGGCGTGCATTGTCCTGTAGTCGGAGGACTCCTTTGGTGATGAGGCACGGCCGCTTTTGCTTCAGCGGCTTATGCACATCCCTGACAAGCTGGCAGTAACATGCACTATTGATGGTGGTACCACTGGGCAGAAAATCAACACGAACAACGCCAGCCTTGTCCCAGAAAACCGTGGCCATGACCTTACTCGCAGACGGGGTGCTTCGGAACTTCTTGGGAGCTGGCGAGCCCGGATGCTTCCATTGTTTTGATGCGCGTTAGACTCAGGAGTGAAATGGTGCACCCACGTTTCATCGCACGTGATGATCCGATGAGGGAACGGCTGTCCTTCAGTGTCGAAACGGTACCTTAGCTCCTGGGAGATTTCCAGTCTTCTCTGCCGGTCAAACACGGAGAGCTGCCTCGGGACCCAACGGGCACTAACTTTCCGAGACTGGAGGTGTTCATGAATGATAGTGTTCAACGTTCCCACAGAAAGGTCAGTCTTTCGAGCCAGTTCGAGACATGTTATCCGTCGGTCCTTGAGGATCAGTCGCTCCACAAGTTGGATGTTCTCAGGAACTCTGACACTGGGCTCTGAGCAGCCCCGGTCGGGATCGTCCTGCACTGATGTACGGGCGTCTCGGAACAGTTTGCACCACTCAAACGCTTTACAGCGGCTAAGTGTATCGTGGCCATACTGAGCCTGAAGTCTTCTGTGAATTTCACATGACTTTACGCCTTCATTCACGAGGCAATTCGCTGTTCGATGTGCGCACTCACCTCGTTGTCGGCCATCTTGTCCAGCACGTATCTTCTGTTTTGCACACTCTGGCCCTCTGACGTGGAATGAAGGCTGTCCTCCCTGCGCTCCTGCTGTTTAGTTTCGTTTGCATAGCGGCGAAATTCGGTGAAGGATACATTCCACCGCACCGTTCTGGAGTAGCCAGTCCCAAGTGGCGTGGCACTAACAATTCCATTTTTTTCTTCTGCAAATCAAATCAAATCACCGCACGCACTCTTTTCAGGATTTTTAACAGATAGAACGGCTTTCACTGCATCCCATTTTACTATATTGCCTTTGCCCAAAATCCTCTAATTAAACCGTTCATTAATTAGTTTAGCTAATTAGTCATTTTACAGTTACATACTCTCTTCGAGAGGATGCCCGCCTGGCCGTTCCAGCCAACAGCAAAGCGAAATTTGTGCTGCTCTCATTGTTTTGTTTTGTTTTGTTTACGAAAAATCTGTAAAGAATAAGACAGAACTGATGTTCTGAGGCTGGAACAACATAGAAAGGACAAATACATACAAAGCCTCAAATCGCCCAAGAAATTAACGATGAAAGAAGAAAGTCACTGAAAAGGTTAGCCAGCTGTAGGACTCGAACCCACATCTTCTGGATTGCCGATCCAGGGCTCTACCAAATGAGCTTAGCTAACACTTTTTTTTTCGAACACAACTTTTATTGAGCCATGTAGCCACACACATAACACAATTTTAATACAGAATACACATATAAGAACGATTGTTGATGGTGTCCATTGTACAGATAAAGATCAATTATATACAACTATATACAAGTCCCTTTAGAGGCTTAAAAAGTAGAGATGAACGATATCTACACATACGTACACACAATGTACAAGCTGAGCAGAAGACAAATCACAAGTTCAAGGGTGCACATAAGCTCGAACCTGACTAACAAATTATACAGCCGTACACAGAGGCTTTCAACTCATGTTAGATTTGAAATAAAACTACATTACAATTGCCATTTGCTGCCAACAGCTGTACTGACCGCATTCAATAGTCAGTTGGACTAATAATCAACAGTTCAAGAACGCGATACCAAGGAGATTCTATGTCGCATCCCGTACTTGAGAGGATGAACTTACAGAATGATGTAGCGTACCCCTGAAGAAATGCCAAGATCCAACAGGAGGGTCGTTACGATCATAAATGCGACGGGCAACCCACAGAGCGTACAGACCCAGCAAGACAAGAACATCCCACGGTAGCTCACTGTCAGGCCTCACAGGCAGGAAACGGATACTACGCGGACATAGGCAGACATTATTTCTGAAAGCACGCTGGAAGACGTCCCAGAAGAACACTACATCTCGACAGGAGAGAAAAGCAAGTTCGATCCTCTCCTCCTCTGGGCATAACCTACAGTTGAAGTTGTTAACCGCAACAAAAAAGCCTCGCTCCCTGAGCCATACACTTACGGCTAGTGTGCCTGTATGCAGACGAAAGAAAAAAATCTTTCACGTTAGGTTCTACAGGCATACGTTTCACGCGTACAAGCACATCCTCTCCTGGTCCTGCACCAAAACTTTGCCTGTATAACGGGAGCGGGAAGACAGAATGAATGATAGCCCAATACAGGGTTCGACGTGACGACTGAAAGATAAAATCAAGCGAAAAACGCCTGCACACAAAGTGTATTGCGTCATTATCGTCGTCCTTGTAAAATCCCCAGATGAAGAGTGGGTTGTCATACACTGTAGAGACAACTAGAGAGGGCAGCTCATCTTTTAAGAACGTACTGATACAATGCCTCAAGAAGGGACTTTCTTCCTCATGAAGGAAGCTAACGCGCCACACCAACTGTCTTGCAAAAAGGTGTACCAAATGAAGACCACCATTCAAGAGACAATGAAAGAGATTATCCCTTCGCGTCCTTTCATATTTTGAATTCCATACGTACGTGGAAAATACACTGTGCATTTTATTGACAGAAGTCCTGCCACAGGGTAACATTTGCAAAAAAATACCCCACGCGAGAGGCAAGCCGCGTGTTACTCACAAACGCCCGGGAGAACGTCGATAGCTCAACAGCGTTCCAACTTTGCATACTCTGCCGTAGTTTTGCTATGCGGGACTGCCAGAAAGCCGCAGAACAACGAGCCTTGTCCAGGGTAACACCAAGGTATACGGGCGGAGACCTTAACCACGACAGCCCAGCACACTGCATACTTGAAATAGGCGCTACCCCTATAGCCAGGTCCCCGAGCTCTTTGCCCAACTCACCCGCGCTCCTGACGCAGAGCAGAATTTACGAACGTGCGCAATCATGCAACACGCTTCACCCGGAGTGGAACAGAACAGGGTAACATCGTCGGCATATGCGAGTACTTTTATGCTGTAATAGTTTCGTACAAAACCCCGTATAAGTTTATCCTCAAGAAGCAATCGACAAAGAGGTTCTAGATATATCGAAAACAGAATGGGCGACATAGGGCACCCCTGTCTCACTGAACACAGAACTCTAATTGGAGCAGATGCAACCCCGTTGACAAGAAGCCGGGTGCTCACATTATGGTAACACATCCGAATCCACTTCAGCATAGTATCCCCTAATCTCACACGATTTAAGATGCTGAACAGAAAATCATGGCTTACTTTGTCAAAAGCCTTCTCGAGGTCAAGCTGCATCATGCCTACAGACATTTGCAAAGTGTACAACATTCCACAATCGAACGTGCCGTGTGTACGTTTGTAAAGATATCACATCTCTAATTCCATACGCTCGATGTTCCCCGACAATATCGCTAACAACAGACTGCAGACGCCCTGTGAGGATTTTCGCTAATATCTTATAATCCACATTAGTCAGAGTAATGGGACAATAACTCTCTACCTTCCGCCTCGCGACAGGATCCGTTTTCTTTGGAATTAGTACAGTGTGCGCAGCACCAAAAGATGCAGGCAGTACACCACGACTAAAAGCTTCATTGAACACAGATGTCAACAACGGTGAGAGAACGGAACTGAACGTTTTATAAAATTCTGCACTGAGTCCATCAGGACCGGGTGACTTTCCTCTATTTAATGCACCTATCGCCCTGGCCACTTCCTCTTGAGTGATGGGCCAACTGATGCTACCTGTAACCTCTCCAGAAAGCTGAGGCACCCTGTTGAGGAGATCAGAGGCTACTGTGCCAGACACAATAGGTGCACGGTGACCAAAAATACCCCTAAAGTAGTCGAGAAACAGCCCTGTTATGGCACTTGGGTCAGCAACAGTAGCAACCCCCGAATCAAGAGCTGTTACGCGATTAGCTAGTGCTTGCTTTAATTCGGCGCCCGGAAAGTATTTTGAAGGCCTCTCTCCGTCAAGGTGCTTTTGGGATCGAGCGCGCACGGCAGCGCCAGCATATTTCATGTACATGAAAGACTCAATATCCCTCTGCACAGCCTGAATGTCCTCGGCAAGAGATCCTGGCTGACGGGTTTCTAATTCTATAAGGTCACGCGGTTGCCTCTGTAAGCCTCTGACTTGTCCAGATCTCTCGAAAGACACCAGTCCTTATCGCCTCGTCTTTTACAGCACATTTGAATTCTTCCCATCCGACCGCAATGAGGGGTGAAGCCCGGGCCGTAGCGACCTGGTGGGTGACGAAGGTCGCAAGAGCTTTCTGGGACAAGAGAGAA